>NW_026067910.1:16999523-17033700 GCF_014885135.2 Alexandromys fortis | reverse complement strand
TCTCTCTCTCTCTCTCTCTCTCTCTCTCTCTCTCTCTCTCTCTTCTGATTCTGTCCCTACTTTTCCTTTTCTCTTGTTTCCTCTTTTGCTTCCTCTGTTCCTCCTCTTCCCTGCCCCCAGGTCATGCTTCCATCATAGTCTGATGGCTCTTCTGCCTTTCCTGGCTCCTTCTTCAATTTTTGTCTTGAATATTTTCTCATATTAACCTATACCAGTTTAATCCCATCTTGGATGCTTGGCTTCTTTGATAACTTACATATACACACGGTTACACAATATACGGAAATGCAGAAATATTAATTCGGGGGCTGAAAAGATATTTTAGTTAGAGGGATAGTCTGGCATCCATGAAGCTTTTCCTTCTACCCTTAGCAATGTATAAACTGGGCTTAGAGGCACACCTCTAATCCCAGCACTTGGGGAAGTAGGAGCTAATTCAAGGCCAGCCTGTGGTTTAGGAAATCCTGTCTTAACAAACAAACAAACAATAGGGCTGGAGAGATGGCTCAGTGGTTAAGAGCACTGGCTATTTTTCTACAAGTCCAGTTCCCAGTAGCCACAACAGTCTGTAACTTCAGTTCCATTGTATTCAACACTCTCTGCTGACTTCCTTGGATACCAGGCATGTCAGCATGTGGTTTACAGGCAAGCAAAACAACCATACACATCAAATAAAAATTGAAAAACAAAGAGAAATAAAAAATATTAATTTTGCAAACATATCTTACAAAAACGAATCTTGATTTTAAGAGTTGGGTTAGATAGAGGATGCAGGACAAGTAGCTGGCAGACGGGCCAGCAAATGGCAAGGCTAGAGCACAGCTAGAATGGGAAGACTAGAACATATCTCAAACACAGCTAGAATGGTAAGTACATGGCCAAGTTTAATGGGAGTCGATGGTGACAAGCTAGAAGGGGTTGTGCTATCCCACTCTGAAACTGGAGACTGAGACTGAAATCCTTAAAGGCTGGTGCACGTAAAGCAAGCAGCCTCCACTGAACTGTCCACCAAGTGCAGACATTTAGTATTATTTTAAAGCATTTCAGCACTTTGATTAGGAAAAGATGGAAAGTTTAGCTCAGACAAAAGGCTTGTTGTCTGTGAGTAGAAAACCTAGTTCATTGACTTTAAACAGACTTTATTGGTCCAAGGCAGTTTCTTAATCTGTCAGTTATGATGTCTTTGGGGGGAGGCAGTCAGTTGACCCTTTCACAAGGATTGCATATCCTGCATAGAAGATTTTTACATTACTATTCATAACAGTAGCAAGAGTACAGTTATGAAGGAACAAAGATAATAATTTTATGGGTGGGCATTACTACAACATTAGGAACCATATTAAAGGGTCACAGCATTAGGAAAGTTGAGAACCATTGGTCCATTGGGCACTTGGGCATGTCAATCAAGTCAGAGATATCATCAGAGATCAATGTTTTTCACCTTGAGCTTCATTTTGTCCAATGTTAACTCCTTCTTAAGACTAAACTTTTCAAGAATAAAGATGGTTGCCGTAGCATTCAGGCTGCCATGCTCCCTGGTTTACATATGCCATAGCAGCAAAAGCTGGAAGGATTCTGTCAAAGCAAGAAACAAATTTTGTTGTGATGGTAAAGAAATTTTGATGGAAGTGACCTGTGGGGACTGTGATTATTGGTTGTCATCTTGACTATCTAGAATTAAGTAAAACTCTGAGTTTAGCCCTACACAAACTAGATGAGGTGATACATATCTATAATCCCAGCACTTGGGAGAAGAAGGCAGAAGGATCAAAAGTTAAAGAACATTATTGGCTATAGCAAGTAAGAAGGAAAGCTGGGTTATATTAAGAACCACACTAGAAAGGAAAGAAAGAAAGAAAGAAAGAAAGAAAGAAAGAAAGAAAGAAAGAAAGAAAGAAAGAAAGAAAGAAAGAAAGAAAGAAAGAGGAAGGGAGGGAAAGGGAAAGGGAAAAGGAAAAGGAAAAATAAAAGAGAGAGAAAATAATAGCAGACTTAAAGATTTCAAAAAGGAAAGGGTGTTACAGAGGAGTGAGACTGTGTAACTGAGCACTAAAGCCAGGATTGGCATCAAGTCAACTTGGAATTGTCCTTGTTTTTAGCTTTAAGTTCTACTTCCTTAAGGGAAGGTATTTGAAGAAAGGGAATGTAATTTAGACTAAGCCTAGAATTCATACCCACCTTGCTCTACTTGCTAGTTGTATCATCTTGTGCTCTTTAATCCTCAGATTGCAGCAACAGCAGCAGGTAATAATATTCTCTGACCTTTCATTGCTGACTATTGTTTATGTATGGTTTGTTCCCAATATTGCCAAGCATGCTGCTTCATATTGACAAATTTAAATGTGAAATTTAAAGAGATGATCTTGTGGTAACTAAATGTGATGCTTATAAAGAATTAAACTGTGGCCTGGGAGATAATGAGGTACAAGTTAGTGATAGCTATGACTTTGGCATTAAAACTTAGAGTCTTGGCTTTGGTAATTAGGATGCCATACATTGTTGTAGGAGACTGTTTATTCATTCCTGGCTGCTCAGCCCCCAAATAATCACACAGAAACCATATTATTTAAATCACTGCTTGGTCAATCACTTAAATGTATGCTAGCTAGCTCTTTTATCTTTGGTTAACCCATTTCTATTAATCTGTGTACCACCATGTGGCTGTGGCTTACCAGCAAGTTTCCAGTGTGTCTTTCTCTGGCAGTGGCTACATGGTTTCTCGCAACTCTGCCTTCTTTCTCCCAGTATTCAGTTTAGTTTTCCCAGCCTAGCTCTATTCTGCCCTATCACAGGCCAAGGCAGCTTCTTTATTTATTAACCAATAAAAGCAACACATAGACAGAAGGACGTCCCACCCCAATACATAATGTTTAAGAAGCAAGTTCCTGCTATATAAAGAACATAAAAAAAAAAAACTGGGCAATGGCAACACAAGCCTTTAATCCTAGCACGTGGGAGGAAAAGACAGGCGTATCTCTGTGAGTTCAAGGCCAGCCTGGTCTACAAAGAGAGTTCCAGGACAGTCAGAACTGTTTCACAGAGAAACTCTGTTTCAAACAACAACAATAACAACAACAAAAGAGAAACTGTTTCTTAAAGGAGAAGCTTACAATTTTTCTTTTTCTTTCTTTCTTTTTTGAGACATGGTTTCTCTGTAGCTTTGGATTCTGCCCTGAAACTAGCTCTTGTAGACCAGGCTGGCCTTGAACTCACAGAGATCCACCTGCCTCTTCCACGTGCTGGGATTAAAGCTGTGTGCCACCACCAACCGGTCAAGAAGCTTGCCATTTTTTAATGCTGGCCTCTGGTTTCCAAATGCCAAAGTGCACATGTGTGTGTACAAACACATGGGGGTGGGAGAGATTGATTAAAAGAAGGTGATAGACTACAAGTGCCTGACTAAGACCAATAACATTGTCCTCTGTCACATGCTCACACATGATAGAAAAAAATACACACAAAAACCACAGAATGTCTCTATCCTAGTCATCTATTCTTGTCGAGGATGCACGAACTGGCCCATACCTTCCCTTCCAGCTATGAGATCTTTGCATTGGTTGATTCTGAGAGAGTTATTTCTTCTTCTAACATCACTTCCTCTAGGAAATGTGTCTAGATGAATGAGCGCCATCAGCTTTCCAAGTGGCCATCCCACAGGAGGCTTTCTTCCTGGGCCACCATCTCTTCTGAAAGTCCATGATAACAAGAGGACAGACGTTTCCAATCGTAGACAGAAATACCCAGCCTGCTCTGCACCAGTTAGGAATACTTGAGGGCTGGTGTTTAGACAGAATTCAACTAGAGAAAATTCGAAAGTTGTGTTAATCAAGTGAATGCTGGGTAGTCAGGGTGCATAGCCAGATGGGGCTCTGATCTTAGGAGACACTCAGATTCCTAGGGGGAGGTAGATGGATGCTGAGAAAGGAGCAGTAGGATGGAGAGGGGGTTGAGGAGGAGGATGAGCAGGGAGAAAATGGGGAGGGGGAAGGAGGGGAAAGGAAGAGGCGGGAGAAAAAAGGGGCTTTCCTGCCCCTTGGGACTGGGTTAGTGAGACCAGGAGAAACCTGTAAGGATCCTGGAACTTTCTGACTCCCAGCTAACTTCTGAGTTTCACAATGAACTTTAAAAAAAAAAATAGTTATTGTGTGCGAGGTGGGGGGGCATAGTTGTTGGGCACACATGCCATGGTAGGTATATGGAGGTTAGAAGATAGCTTTGCCCAATGGATTCTCTCCATCTGGGGATCAAACCAGGTCTTCAGGACTGCCCTGCAAGTGTATCTGCCTGCCAAGCCATTTCAGAAGCTCTTTTCTGTGGACTTTGAACAGACTGGGCTGTCAGGCTATTTCAGGCTCTTTGAGCCATGAAAGTCTTTTAGATTCGCCCTCTGTGGACTTGACAGTGTAACATTGCAGCAGCTTTACCAAGTGAAATAATTTCTTTATCCACAATCCACGGAGAGTCCCTGTTGCTTTCAATAGTGGCAGAGCACTGGCTCTGAATTTGGTTTAGCTCCTGCAAGGAAAAGAAATAAAGAATTAAAACATCAGAATACAAACAGTGTCAACAAGCCAATTTGCTTATGATGGGAATGTACAGTATATTCTACATTTAAATACTGAACTAGCCCCACTGGGAAGACAGAGGTCGAGTCGGGATCTCTGTTCATATGAAATTCAAGAGCACTGGCTCTCCAGTTAAGAGCGATGAGCAGATTACCTACCAATCCCAGGGTTCATCTTTTCTCAAACATTAATAGAGTTCTTGCTGTTTACCAAGCATAGAGCAAAGATTTTTTTGTTTACAATCTGGAATTAGCAGATGTTCTCTGCTGACCCTGAGGTTGAGACTGAAGTTTCAACATGTATGTTATTAAAATAGATAGAATAATCTATGTATCAGTGTAATATATAGATTAACCTTTCCATCTCGTTTGTTGCAAATCGCTTTACACCGCTTTAAGAAATCAGTCTAGGCAGCAGATTATACACAGAGACATCAATAATTTCGCGGCTCGTTGCTTAAACTTTCAAACACAGGCAATTCTCTACCTAAGCCATCAATGATAGTAATGGATTTCACTGCTTATGCCAGTGGCGCTTGACCCCAGTGGCGGTTTAATTGCACAGGGACAGTTAAGATTAAAAGCTATTGATAGCTTCCAAACCGGTCCTGTCAACCTGTCAAAAGAATTGCTAAATCCACAGCGGTGCATCTTTGTTTTGCTTTTACAGCGGAAGGGTGAGGGAGGAGGTCATGCCCAACTTTAAAACGACCTCCGCCGAATCTCATCCTGCACCACTCCCTCCGTATCCCGTTTTCATATTTAGAGTTGTCAACAGTTGACAGGCCCCGGAGAGACAGCTGGAGCCTGAGCATGCTCAGTAGACACCCGCTTTCTGTGCTTGCAGAGAGCTTCCCTTGGCACAGCAGCTAGCACTAGACCTGAAGGCAGCCGGCTTGTGCGCAGCTGCTGCTCCTTGCTGGAAAGCTGATTGCCGCCCAGCGCCCGGCTTTGGATCCTCAGCAGCAGCTGAGCAGCTGGGGGGGGGGGGGTCCCGAGTATGCACCAGCTGAAGCTTGTGCAGGCTCCGTGCTTGCGGGTCCTCCTCCTTCTCCTCTCGTGCCCACGTGCCCGTAGTCCTTAATACAGCTGCTGGGATGATGGAGCAGAAATGACAGGTTCCAGATCCCGACTAGCCAAACGGGTCAGGGAGCAGCACAGAGAAGGGGTGTCGCGCCCGGAGTAAAGCGGCTCTCGTGGAGCACTCATGGTCATGTTTTCTCATGTCCACATTTCCTCACTTCTTGGGACTCTGGGGTCCCCTGCTCAGGACCTGCGGAAGACGGTTACAACATTGGCTAGGCTGGTGCACTGCTTCCACGGCCGGTAAGGAGAGCGAGCTTCTGCACGTTTTTGTTAACTTAGAGGGTCGGTAGATCTCAGAGGGATAGTTAAAGAGCTTTTAACTACTGATGGTATTCCCACGGCAGCGTTAATAGTTTGTTCCTAACAGACTGGGGGAGCGATCTTTCCAGGATTAAATATATACATGTATTTAATCTGATGGAGATTAATCCCAGCATGCTTGTTCCTTTTGACATTGATCTTTTTGGATTCCTCGCTTGGTAGAATTTTACCTTGAACCTGCCATTTAACTTTCTATTCGTGAGATCAGGTTAAAGGTAATTTATTATTTTTAAAAATTAAGATTCCTGCCCCTATTTTAAGGAAAGGAATTTCATGCAATACAGGTAAACTGGTTTAAAAAAAAAAAAAAAGCAAAACAAAAACCAAAAAGCACCAAATAATTACCACTGCAGCCAAAAAGGGAACAGCTGATATTGAGATTCAACATTCACTTGCTCAGCACTGAACTAAAGCTGACTGTGTGCATACTGTGCTCATCTGATGTTTTTATTGTCAGAAAGTGTCCAGGATTTATTTCTAAGAAATAAGCACATAACTTTGTGTTAAATTATCACTCATTCTGTGAATAGTGTGCAAAACTCTCTGCAGAGACATCAGCTGATAAGCAGAGGGCCATTTTCCAAATGCAATTAGGTGTGTGTGTGTGTGTGTGTGTGTGTGTGTGTGTGTGCTGGAAACTGTGGAATCAGATTTCCAGATGGCTCTTCATATAAAGAAAGCCAGAGAATGGTGGGCTTTTGAAACTTAAACCAAAAGCCTTTGAATAAAATTAAACACACATTTCCAAAGGAAAATGCATCCAAATGGCCATTTAATTGCAGCTACAACTTCCATTGCTATCCATTTGCCTGGATGTTTTAAAAGAAGGAAGTGCTCTGCAAGCAAATGAAGTGGGAGGAGCTTTGTGAGTGGTACCTGATCTTGGGCAACCTGATCTTCCAGGCAGGAGATGCCTTCTTCCTGTTTGACATTAGATGTCTCTCGTTCTTACTTAAATGATAAGCATCAATAACTTACACAAAATAGTAGTTTATTTCTCTTAGATATCAAAAGATTGGAGTTTTTTTCCTGTCAAACCTAAAACAAAAAAGAAAACTGTGGAAGATAAAGAGGAAGGAAGCATCATGGCTGCATGTGATGCTCAGTGGGTAATAGTTGGGGAAAAGTTGCACTTTGTGGGCAACATTTTTAATGCCTATGAAAATGCCAGCTGGGACTTAGGATGCATTCCTTTGTGGGCACACTCAACTGTAAACAAGTGACACTATCACTCCTGACACCATCGGCTGTTGCTTTAACACCTGCTTTATTATAGAATTAACGCTTCCCACCTACTCCTCAACACCGCCCCCCCTCCCCAAGCACTTGCTGTTCTCCGCAACAGATCTATACAAGTTGTGAACATGGACCTGACACATGAAATTAAGGCAGGGAGGCAAGGCCAAGGAGGTGTGTCTCAGCCTTGAAGAAGGCCAATTAAGGATAATGATTGCAGCCAGTCAACACCTTGTAACAAAGCCAGATAAAAAGGGACAAAAAGCACATATGAGCACATTGCCTCTAGGGAGGGGGCTGAAACTCCCTGTTTCTAGTTTGTTCTGAAGTACAAGACCCTAACTACACTGAATTAAATAGTTTTATTGCACAAAAGAAAGACATCTCTTTTTAGCTTGCTTTCCTTGGAGGGGAGCTATACTGCCCCTCCTCCTCCTCCTCATTATTATTATTATTATTATCATTATTATTATTATCATTATTATTATTATTATTATTATTATTATTATTATTATTATGCACAGGTAATACCATTAACAACAGTCCCAGTATGAGTGCTCTGATTATCTGCAACCCTACAAAAGTCACTGGGAATCCCCTCTGACACCTGGCCTCTGACCTGCTCACACTGTAGCTCTCCAAGGTCTACTACATTCACAAATCTCTCTGTGTGATTCACATAAAAAGCCATGCCCTTTTCAGAAGGCCCCAATGACCTGATACCTTACTTGAGGAAATAACAACCACAAAATAAAAGGCCATCTCTCAGACCCTTGCCTTGACTAGTTCTTGCCCTCTCTATGGGGCAATGGCTTTTGGAATGTGTGTCTCTAAGTTCTTACTTAGCAGTAACTGTCGTGAGTGTTGTTTGACATGCAGTGTCCTGTTAAACTCTCTTGTAAGCAGTCCCCTAGAATATCTTCATCAAGAGGAAGAGGAAACCAATGGTTATTTGCGTATTTGGATTGTGGGATTGGCAATGATTCTAGCTCACCCTCTCCTCTTTCACCATCTTCTAATTACGACGCTGGAGGCAGAGACAAACTATGCAATGCAAGTCTCAGTGCTTCCCATTTTACTGATTTTATTTTATTGATTGTGTCAGGGTCGGGACATCCCCTCCTTTACTGAGTTCCAGCCTCACTAGGCACTGTAAGTATATCTTTAAAACCATGCAGGAGGGGGATGAGATTTCCTACAGCGAGTTGAGCTGTGAAGCAGGGGCTGGAATTGGTGTGGATTTCATTTTCTCTTAGTGATTCCACGAGGATGAGATGGATCTCCAGTCTGGACACACCTAAGAGCACTCTTTCCTGGCCCTTCATTGGAGTAGAGTTAAAATCGGGGAGCATAGTACCAGTAGGTTTTGTTTGCTTTGTCTTTGTTATAGAGGTGGTTTTGGTACATACAGTGGAGTTCATTGGAGGAGATTGTGTGGCTATAATAGAGTGTCTGAAATAAGGAATGTTAGTAATGTGTGTAAGCAGGGAGAAGAAGTAAGGCTCACAGTGTGCCTGACACAAAGATGTAGGATACCAGGCCAAACAGGGGCTACAAAAACTGAACTCTATTTCATTTTAAATTTAAAAAGAAATTGAACATTTCATACCTGATTCCTGTATTTATATTTTCCATTCTCCTCCTCCCCACTGCAGCTCCTTATTGGACCCCTCCACTCCCTTTCAAATTGGTTATCTTCTTTAATTATAGTATTACATGTGTGCTCACACACACACACACACACACACACACACACTAAAGCATCCATTTAGTGTTACTTGTATGCAAGTGTATTACGTGGGATTGGATAAGCTATGAGGAAGCTTGTCCCTGGGAGAAAAAAATTTACAATCCCTCACTCAGCAGCTATTGATTGCCTATAGCTCGTCATCTATAAGAAGGACCTTGTGAATCTTCCCCCATTTATTCTAGCAACTCAATCGGTGACACCATAATGGAGATCTTATTTAGGCAACCACATAGTTGAGATTTCATGGACGAGGCTTCCTCTTCATGTTGAGAAGAATAAATAAAATTTGCAGGGAAATGTATAGGACTGGGAGATGTTATACTGAGTGAGATAACCCAGACCTATGGGTTTTAGTTCCAGGTCTTTAGGTATGTAACCTGAAATAACCGAAGAAGCCAGGGAAGCAGGAAGGGATCATGGAGAGCGGGGAGGAGACTGGAGTTTGGAAGCACAGTGGAATTCACTAGAGTATTTCACATTTGATAGTGTGGCTGCTGCATGAATGAATCATCCATAGTAGGGGTGGGAGGGATGCTATGCCATCTAAACCAATGCACGGTGGGTATGCCATGTCTGGATTGTTGTGTTTTCAAGCTAGAGTTACTTTTCATGTAACTCATTTTATGAAATAAGGCTGCTTCTAGAAGAGGAAACGGCATCAGGGAAGTCTCTCTTGGTTCTTCCTACACTGCTAATGGGAGAAACCACCTGCTCTTTACACTCTAAAGTCCCTGTGCTCCGAGTGTGCTCTTGTTCGGAGATTAGTTTCCGGCCTCCACAGGATCCACATACTCTTTCACTCCCTGTTTGTCTCTTGATTAAACTGATCTTTACAAAATGCCTTTGTCTTTATGCCCGTGTATGTGGGGTTCACGTGTGTGTGGGTGCATAAGTATACATGTGCAAGCCAGAAGTGGATGCCGTGTTTTCTCCTTTTGAGGAATTTATCTTATTTTTAAAACAGCATCTTTTGATGAGCCTGGAGCTCACTGTTTCGGCTAGGAGGGCTGGTAGATAATCCCCTAGGATCTGTCTTTCCCCCACCTCACCCAGAAAGATGGCCAGTCTCTCACAGTCTGTACATAGTTGCTGTGAATCCAAATTCAGGTACTCATGGCTTGTGAAGCACTTTATCACTTGAGTCACCCCTCAGGCCTCCATTCCAATGTTTTGTTGTTGTTATTTGTAATTCTTTGAAACTGAGTGTTACATCAGAATACAAATAAGGAAAACAACAGTGAAATAAGAAATATAGAAATACCAGTTCCTTGGTGCTTTAGCAGCCAGCATAGTAACCAATAAGTATGACACACACACAAAGTTCCCAAGTTCTGTGCATGAAGGGCCAGCACTTCTGACATGCTGAGGCCTATGTACTTTTTTTTTTAAATTTGCTCTTAAAAGTCTAGGAATAATTACTGAAACTTTGGTTTATAGATCACTGAATCCATACTACTAAATAGCTACCAACTCCCTGAGGTATGCAATTCTATACTATGCATCATGAGAGTTGATGTTTAGTATAGGAATATAAGCTTGACAAATGGCTGAACAAGAATAATTATCTATAGATTGAAAGGGCTCATGTATTAAGTGCATTTGGATTACTCAAATTTTGACCTGGATGGTTTCAGTGAAAATTTAATGTTCTCTTGGGTACTTTATTAGGTTAAAAAGAATGTTTGGAAGTTGTTGTTAAGGGAAGGCCTGTAATTCTTTTCTAGGGCATGGATGCCACTCATAGCTGCCTCCTTCTGCTCTACAAAGGGGGCTGTTGTAATAAGGCCACTTGTTCATTTCCCAGCCACTCAGACTTCTGAAATAATCACACAGAAACTATATTATTTGAAAGACTGGCCTATTTGCTCTGTCTTCTTATTGGCTAACACTTATATCTTAATTTAACCCATTTCTAATAATCTGTGTATTGCCATGTGGCTGTGGGCAACGTTCTGCCCAGCGTCTGTCTCCAGCAGGGCTACATGGCTTCTCTCTCTGACTCCTCCTCCTTTCTCCCAGCATTCAGTTTAGTTTTCCCCACATACCTCTGTTCTGCCCTGTTCTGCTATAGGCTCAAAGCAGTTCTTTTTTTTTTTTTTAGTTATTATTTATTTATTTATTTATTAAAGATTTCTGTCTCTTCCCCGCCACCTCCTCCCATTTCCCTTCCCCTCCCCCAATCAAGTCCCCCTCCCTCGTCAGCCTAAAGAGCAATCAGGGCTCCCTGCCCTGTGGGAAGTCCAAGGACCACCCACCTCCATCCAGGTCTAGTAAGGTGAGCATCCAAACTGCCTAGGCTCCTACAAAGCCAGTTCTTGCAGTAGGATCAAAAACCCATTGCCATTGTTCTTGAGTTCTCAGTAGTCCTCATTGTCCTCTATGTTCAGCGAGACCAGTTTTAACCCAGGCTTTTTCAGACCCTGGCCAGCTGGCCTTGGTGAGTTCCCAATAGAACATCCCCATTGTCTCAGTGTGTGGGTGCACCTCTCGTGGTCCTGAGTTCCTTGCTTGTGCTCTCTCTCCTTCTGCTCCTGATTTGGACCCTGAGATTTCTGTCCGGTGCTCCAATGTGGGTCTCTGTCTCTGTCTCCTTTCATCGCCTGATGAAGGTTAATATTCAGGAGGATGCCTATATGTTTTTCTTTGGGTTCTCCTTATTTAGCTTCTCTAGGATCACAAATTATAGGCTCAATGTCCTTTATTTCTGGCTAGAAACCAAATATGAGTGAGTACATCCCATGTTCCTCTTTTTGGGTCTGGCTTACCTCACTCAGGATAGTGTTTTCTATTTCCAACCATTTGCATGCAAAATTCAAGAAGTCCTTGTTTTCTTTACTGCTGAGTAGTACTCTAATATGTATATATTTCATACTTTCTTCATCCATTCTTCCACTGAAGGCCATCTAGGTTGTTTCCAGGTTCCGGCTATTACAAACAATGCTGCTATGAACATAGTTGAGCATATACTTTTGTTGTATGATAGGGCATCACTTGGGTATATTCCCAAAAGTGGTATTGCTGAGTCCATGGATAGGTTGATCCCGAATTTCCTGAGAAATGGCAAAACTGCTATCCAAAGTGGTTGCACAAGTTTGCATTCCCACCAGCAATGGATGAGCATACCCCTTTCTCCACAACCTCTCCAGGAAAGGCTATCATTGGTGTTTTTTATTTTAGCCATTCTGACAGGTGTAAGATGGTATCTTAAAGTTGTCTTGATTTGCATTTCCCTGATGGCTAAGGAAGTTGAGCATCATCTTAAGTGTCTTTTGGCCATTTGAACTTCTGTTGAAAATTCTCTGTTCAGCTCAGTGCCCCATTTTATAATTGGGTTAATTAGCATTTTAAAGTCTCGTTTCTTGAGTTCTTTATATATTTTGGAGATCAGACCTTTGTCAGTTGCAGGGTTGGTGTAGATCTTCTCCCAGTCAGTGGGTTGCCTTTTTGTCTTAGTGACAGTGTCCTTTGCTTTACAGAAGCTTCTCAGTCTCAGGAGGTCCCATTTATTCAATGAGGCCCTTAATGTCTGTGCTGCTGGGGTTATACGTAGGAAGTGGTCTCCTGTGCCCCATGTGTTGTAGAGTACTTCCCACTTTCTCTTCTATCAGGTTCAGTGTGTTCAGACTGATATTGAGGTCTTTAATCCATTTGGACTTGAGTTTTGTGCATGGTGATAGATATGGATCTATTTTCATTCTTCTACAGATTGACATCCAGTTTTGCCAGCACAATTTGTTAAAGATGCTCTCTTTTTTCCATTGTATACTTTTAGCTCCTTTATCGAAAATCAGGTGTTCATAGGTTTGTGGGTTAAAGTCCTGGTCTTCTATTCGATTCCATTGGTCGACTTCTCTGTTTTTATGCCAATACCAAGCTGTTTTCAATACTGTAGCTCTGTAATAGAGTTTGAAGTCAGGGATGGTAATGCCTCCAGACGATCCTTTATTGTATAAGATTGTTTTGGCTATCCTGGTTTTTTTTTTTTTCATATAAAGTTGATTATTGTCTTCTCCAGATCTGTGAAGAATTTTGATGGGATTTTGATGGGGATTGCATTGAATCTATAGATTGCTTTTGTTAGAATTGCCATTTTTACTATGTTGATCCTCCCAATCCAAGAGCAAGGAAGATCTTTCCATTTTCTGGTGTCCTCTTCAATTTCTTTCTTCAAAGACTTAAAGTTCTTGTCAAATAGATCTTTGTCAGAGTTACCCCAAGATATTTTATGCTATTTGTGGCTATTGTGAAAGGTGATGCTTCTCTGATTTCCCTCTCTGTTTCCTTATCCTTAGTGTATAGGAAGGCAACTGATTTTTTGGAGTTAATCTTGTATCCTGCCACATTACTAAAGTTGTTTATCAGCTGTAGGAGTTTCAAAGCAGTTCTTTATTAACCAATAGTGTTCACAGCATACAGAGTGGACTCCCACATCAGGGTTTTTTTCCCCTAAGGTCTTTTTTAGGGGAGGGGACTTAGGACATTTCTATGTGCTTTCAGTTAGTCTCATTCTCATGAATTATAGAAATCCACCTGCCTCAGCCCATCTAGCTGGGACTTAGAGACACACCAATGCACTTACTTCTTCAGCTCAAGGCTTCTAGGAAGCTGTAGTCCCTGGAGCAATCACAGAGCAAGAGAGAATATTAGCTCACTATTGTTACTCTTAATGTGGCTGCAGGGTTTTGTTGTTGTTACTGTTCTTGTTTGTGTGGGCTTTTGTTATGTTCTGTTTTTGTTTTGGGACATAGTAGCACTATGTAGCCTTGGCTTGTTGGGAACTAGTTATGTAGATCAGGCTGTACTTATAGAGGTCCACCTACCGTTGCCTCTCAAGTGCCAAGATTAAAGGTGTGTACCCCCATGTGCAGCTATGTTGATACAATCTTAAGAACACTCATCTAGAAGTACAAGATACAGTGAATTACTCAACTGGAAGAACTGATTAAAATATTTCCTGGGATTAATACGAGATCATTAATATATTATGATCAAATCATCGCTATTTGCCTGTTATAATAATCAAGTTTCTGATTGAAGAAATTATAGATCTCTTTTGTAGGCTAGGCCAATGCCACAGGTGTAGATCTGAGGATCCTCTTTGTTTCGAGAACAACACTGTAACTTTTGTTTTTTTGCTCTACTCATAGCAGGAATTTTAGGTCATTGAGCTTCTTTGTGAATGGACTTTTATTTAGGCATAGGTGCAGTCTGTCCTCCCTTTAATGCTTTGCTCTTGCTTTCCTAAAATTCTTAATATGTTCCTAACCAGAAACTGCATTTTTATTTTAAATAGTGCCCATAAGTTCATGCAGTTCTTATTGCCCATATTTACTGTTTTTGTTTATTTTTAGTTACCTGTAGAGTTTCAGCTTGATGCCTATTGAACAAATAAATGAACCTTTCTCTTACTGAGAGCCAAATAAAGTTATCTACCATTGGTTTTGAATTGTTATAGGCCTACAGCTTAGATCACTGTATTCCCAAGATGAACTTAGATGAATCCTGATATGAGGGAAATGGTTGAATTGTGGTTTGGAAGAAGTGCAGGGACTGAATAAAATTTAAGAAATGTAAGTGTGCTGCCTAGATATTAAATAGATATTGCCTAGATATAAATAAAATATCTGCCTATCATCTATCTGAATCAGGATTTCTTGAAACTGTACCCAGCAATTTATGTTGAAAACTCATTAGTTGTGGTTATGACTGTTTGAGTTTCCATCTTCCACTGTAAAGATCTGCAAAGGCTGAAGGTATGTGTCCAGCCAGTTTTGATTAAGCAAGAGATTTGTCTATGTTGTTGGTCGGGGAAGCTTATTATGATACCAAGAGAAATGTAGGAAAAAGTAGAAAAAGTCCATGGTAAGAGTGAATACAGTTCATTGAAGCATGATTAATAAAAACTCAGAGAAAGAAATTGGAGTTCAACCTGAAGATCCAAAAAGCAAATCAGCCAGCCACTGGCTCTTACCTTGACCTCAGTCCAAAATGGCAATCCTGCCTCCAAGAATCTCAGAATGAGACTGTGTCTGAGAGCTGTTTCCTCTCATCATATAATCCTCGCTAGGACTGGAATTAAAGGCATGCACCACTGGGATGAAAGGCATTCACCACCTGGTTTCTAAGGCAAACTAGTGTGACTATTTGGATAAAAGATGTGTGTTATTTCAGTCTGGTCTGTAAGCCTGGCCAGTGGAGCTGTTTTACTCTCTAAACTTCAGGCAAGCTTTACTTATTAAAATAAAAATGAAATGCCACTACAGTTCACTTATATATGGAACGGTTCTGTGTGAAGCTATCAGCAAGTCTGCCTTTGTCTAACAACTGTTGGTGTTGTTCATGAGAGGGCTATGATGCTCTGCATAGCTTGTGCCTGTAGATAGACTCCGAAATGGTTGATTTTACAAACCAGGTCATTGCTTATTGCCAACTACTGTTCCCTTCATGTTTCCCAGATGAGATAGGTAGAGACTGTAAACTATGTGATGCCCCTGGTGCTCAGCCTCGTGCCTTTTTGGTACAATCTCGGCACAGATCTGACCAGAACAAATGTTGTATGAGGGGGTGCTCTGAAGTGAGTTGAGGCTGTGGGTTTATCTGTCTTGCACAGTATGTAACGATGACCACATTGTCCTTCAGAAGGTCACATTGTCTTTCAGGAAGCAAGGGTTATTTCTGGGTAGATGATATGCATCTCTTGATGACAGGTTGCTTAGGAGATAGAAGTGACAATACAGAATGAGAGCTGCAACCCTGGGAATGATGGAAATATGCGAAATTCACATTCTAAATGAGAGTGTCTCACCTATGAGAAGATACACGAGAAAAAAATTTCAAAAGATACAGAACCTTCCTGAGATATGCCCTATCTAGAGTGAGGGTCACACACTCAGAGGTGTGCCTCTGCAGAGTTCACAAGCAAGGCATGAACAGATAATACCAAACCATCATCATCTACCATCATGAAGACTTTTCAGATTGCTGCACAAGGAGAATGGCCATAGTGAACAGAGACAGAAAGGGAAATGACTAGCAGCAAAGGGTAAGGGTCAAACGTTACCCAGAAAGATATTACCATGTTCTGAGTACCCACCAAATACATATTAGGTAGTTATACAGTCTAGGTACCAGTCGTACAGAGGTTAGAGGAGTAGTTCCTAATTTAACGGAACCTGGATTTTGACTGACCAAGAGAAAGATATACAATATAGTATTAATACATCATGATAGGAATGTAATTTAGTGCAGCCATTATGTAAAATATTCAGAGGTTGCTTGACTTAAAAATAAACTACCATATGGTCCAGCAGTTTCATCACTGGGAATATACCAAAAGATTATACAGCCAGGATGCAAAAACAATGTCATAGTCTCATGTTCATGGTGGAATTATTCATGCTAGTCAAGAAATGTGCCACACCAACTCCAGTGTTGTCTGTGTGACATGACATATGTCATTATGTCGGACGGGAGCTACGTGTCCCATGGGACTAGGCTTCCTGGCGGTCAATGGCAGACGGCCTGGTATTAGCCACCGCTAAGGCATAGACGGGTTTCTCGAGTAGCTGGCTATGCAGGATATGAGTTTTGCACAATTTCTTTCATAATAATGATAGTCTTTATATATACAAGACAAGGATCATTCTCTTCAGAAACAGCTCTGGGATAGGAAAGCACAGTATGGGAATGTATAATACTACAGCAGAACCTTTGTCATACACAGGGTGTATGATGAGCAAGGGAACAGATGGGTTAATGTTGAAGGACAAAAACTGTTATATTATACTTTGAACTTTATGGATAGGCTTGCTAGATCCCAACCCCCATGGTATCTGCTGCATAAGAAGGTACTAAAACGTATAGTTCAACAGGTACAGAGAACTGATTAGGTATATTTGGTCACTAGATGAAATAAAGGGTTAGTAAGTGGAAGGGCCATGATAGCGATAATGAGACAGAAACTTTCTATTCATAAGATGAAACCACTTGTCTGAGGTTTACATTCCCAAGGACAAGATTTCCTCTTCTAAGGATGCTTTATGTCTAACACCTGTTCCTGATAATATACTTTTCTTAAATATTGCTGATGTGACTAAAAGAAGCTTTCATACTGTGCCAACCTTCTGATTTGTTCTTTGTTTTCTATATAATGAAAACATGAATTCAGTAAAATCGCAGCAGATTCCAACCACTTTCTTGTGTGTTGTGTCTGTCTGTCATTCGCCTAACTTGTGTCTTCCTGTTGCCAGGACCCTGTTTCTCCCATGGTCTGAGTGGCTCCCCTGAGCCGGTCTGTGGCAGAAATGGAGTCAGTCAGTGTGTTCACCAGTAGGACAAGGACCATGTAGTGTAAATGCAGTTTGTTACTACTCAGCCTCAAGTAAGAAAACTCTGTTGTTTGCAAGAGGCCGGTCAGTAGTGGTGTTTGTCTCTAATCCCAACATGTGGGAGGCAGAGGCAGACAGATCTCTGTGAGTTTGAGGCCAGTCTGGTCTACAGAGTGAGTTCCAGGACAGGCTCCAAAAGCTACAGGTTGTTTTTCAAGCCCTTTATTGAAAAACAAACAAACAACAACAACAACCATGGAGGGACCTAAAAGGACAGCAAGTTAAGTAAGATAGAAAGCATAGAAGAACAAAGGCCATATAATCTTTAATAAGAGGATTGAAAAAAGCCATACCCAGAGAATCAGAGTCTGAATGGTAGTTGTAAGTGGGTAAAGGTTGGAAAAGAGAATGGGTTGGTAAGATTGCAGCTGAAGAATTCAGAATTTCCTGTAGTTAGAATAAGCTTAAGAGATCTGTTGTACATGATGATGACTGTTGTTAAGTATAATGGATTATATTAAAATTGCTAATAGTAGTTTTAAGTATTCTCACACATGATAAGTATGAGATAATGCATATATTAATGAACCTAGGTAGATATTCTACAATGTATACATTTCTTGAAACAAGCTATAAATGAAAAATATATCCATTTTGGTCAATTAAAAATTAGAAAATGAGGGCTGGCTAAATGGTTCAGTGGGTAAAAACACTGGCTGCCGAACCTGACAACCTTGTTAATCTCTGAGGCTTACATGGTGGGAGGAGAGAATTGACCCCTGAATGTTGTTCATTGACCCCCATATTCGTGCTATGGCATATTCATACCCATATCTACTCACATTTATACTATATAGAATAAAATTTTTAAATTTTAGAGAATGTGGCTGAGGGGATGACTATATGGCAAAGTGCTTCTACAAGTGTGGGGACCTGAGTTCAAATCCTCAGAACCCATATGAGTTGGGTATGGTAATTTGCATCTGGCACCTTAGTGCCTATATGGAGAGATAAAGACAGAAATGGGAGGCTGTCCACAAACTCTTGGATCAGGTAGTCTGCCTTCTGCAGTGATGAACAATGGGGAGACACTAAACAAGGTGGAAGTCAAAGACCAGCTCCTAAGACTGTCCTCTGACCCTGTGGGCAGTTCCATGCACATACTCAGTCATGCCCAAGAATGTATGTATATACATATATATTACCACATGTCACGTTTATGTCACACATACACACATACACTGAGAAAATGAATAAGGAGCATATTAGGATTGCAAGTACTGCACAGATAATGCAAATATGAAAGATTATGGATCCTCCAGAGGTTCCCAGGACTATAGAAGTTTCCCATTTCTTCCTTTCTCCAAATCTAGATACTACACAATATGTTCATTTGTTAAGATGTGTTCCATTCTCTTATGTCATAAATTGCTCTTGATCAAGTCATTACAAAGCTGAGCAGTGTGATTTATTGGGCTTATATTGAGTTCAGTGATGTCTATCATGCCAGAACTATAGTATCAAACAGTCCACTTCCAAATGTCAGAAGTATATCAAGTAGGTGATATGGTAGTTAGCTGTAATTGCCAACTAGACATACTTTAGAATCAACTGAAAAGAGGATCTCATTGATGATTGTCTTGATCAGGTTGGTCAGAGAGCGTGTCTGTGCAATATTGTTTTGGTTCTATTGGAGATGGGAGGATGGTCCACTCTGGGTAGCACTATTTCTTAGGGAGGAGCTTTGGAACTGTACGAGTGTGAACTGTATGAAGAGACTAGCTGCCTCAAACTCCTGCCTTCTTGGCCTTCCCTCCATGATGAACTGTAACCTGGAATTGTGGGCTAAAATAAACACTTTCTTTCCTAAGTTGTTTTTGTCAGGGTATTTTTTTAATCACAGAAACAAGAAAAAAAGCTAAGACAAATGATAAAGCATGGAAGGTTATACTAATTTTATTATCTTCATATTTCTTATGACTGTTTACCTGATAAGAAAAATAAAAACAAAGTATCAGAAGTTCATTAGTGCTAATATTCAAGTCACTTGTGACATGTTTCTCTCTAGCTTACATTTATTAATATAAACTAATAGGATGACTAGTAAGGATATATTTTAATTTCCAATATCTAGATGTTATAGTATAAGAAAATATGTGGAATCTAGCAAGTAGCATTATATTGAGTAATTTAAAGGATAATACCTGGTGTATTTGACACTTTGTTTAGGCAAGAATGGTCATCTTAAACAATTTGAGTTCTGAATTGCTCTTACATAGATGACGTTATTTAAAATACCATTTACTTAAAGAGTCTAACAGAAAAATACTGCTGTGCCCTGAAAGCTGGTGTCTTGCCCAAATGCAGAGATTGATATCCTCACCCTCATGGGGTGATATTAGGAGGTAAGAATTTTGGAAGAACCCGGGCCTTGAGGTTAGGATCTGTGCCTCCCTGGCTTGAGTGTGAACATTTGCCACATGCTCACGTTTTGAGGCCTTGAGCTGGTAGCTATTTGGGGGGCTCTATTTGCTACTGTCCTTGTTGCTTTGATAAAATGACTGAGGAAGAAATGTTATTTGGGCTTGGAGAAGACACATTCCACCATGGAAGAGAAGCGTGCTGGCCGGGGTGGAAGGCTGACTGGTCCTAGACCGCCTGCACTTAGGAAGCAGAGCACAAACAATAAGTGAAGCCAGGCCCTAAAATTTCAAAGCCTGCTTGTAGTGACCCACTTCTTCTGACAGGGTTCCACCTCCTATGCGGTCAATAACCTTCCCAAAGCAGCCTCCAGCTGGGGAACAAATGCTTGACCTTATATTTTTAAATCGTAACAGGACCTTTAGAAGATGAGGTCTTGGTGACAGATGGGGGGTGACTGGACTGGGGTGTGTATGGCTATAAAGGTTCAGCCCCACTGTCTCTTTCTGCCTGCTGCTATGTGAACTGCGACCACCTCATCCTCCCACTTTCACCTTTCCAGACAAAGCCACATGGCAGTGCCTTACCTGCTGTGACAGACTGAAGCTGTGAGCCCAAATAAATCTGTCCTCGCTTAAGTCCTTTCTGCCTGGTATTTTATCATAATGACATAAAATAACTATTATAGGGAATGTCCTCATAAGAAGCCACAGAGAACTACCTGGACAACCCCGTGTGAAGACACAGAATAAGAGTGCACTTTTGAACTAGAAAGTGGACCCTCAAAAAAAAAAAAACACCTACCCAGTCTGCCTTGATCTTGAACAATGAGAATTTTGCTTTACTATCCATCTAGTTTATGATAGTTTTGTAATAGTCAGTTCAAACATATTGAAGCAAGCCCTTAGCAAATTTTTAGATTTCCCATTCATATCATAGGGTAACAGCACTAAACTTACATCTTGGACCTTCTGATACCGTCACTGTTGTTTGCATCTAGGGGGAAATGGATGAGATCAGTTAAACAGCTTGCTTTAGAAGGTACAGATCGTCTGCCTTGTACGTGGGGTCCCATTTTAAAGGCTTGCAGGAAGAGCTGTAGTTATATCATCACCACCACCATCATCATCATCACCATCATCATCATCATCGTCATAGCATTCTTGAAGTTTTTGTCCCCACTGGGCCAGTTTTTGTGTGCATGCTGGGCCAATGTTCTATAGAGCAGTTCCTCCTCTTGCCTCTGTGAACTTACTCTTCTAAGACTTCAGTAATATGTAGTTCTACATTGTATGCCGAAGTTTACAATGTAGTGTATGTAGAAGTCTACACTGTATTGTATGTAGAAGTCTACCTTGCATTTTATATAGAAAGCTACTTTGTATTTTATGTAGACTACTATATTAAAGCTATATAGACAGCTACATTGTATTATATGTATACTGCTGCATTGTATTAATATGTAGGTGGCTACCTTGTATTGTAAGTAGATGGCTACATTGTATTGCATGTAGAAATTTACATTTTATTCTGACAGCTACATTGTATTGTACATAGACAACTATATTTCATTGTGCATAAACTATAGAAAGGTCATGCTCTTCTGCCTTCTGTTTTATGGTGGAAATAATAGTAAGTGCAAGCATGGTATGGAGTAGAGGAAATGATGATTAGATTACTGTTAAAACCAAATACTTACTCCAAAAAAAATTTCAAGAAGATAATATTTTATCGGGGTGTGGCTCTTGTGATCCCACATCTTAGGAAGGTGAGGCAGGAGGATTTCAAATTTTAGATCGGCATAAGCTACATGACGGAATCTTGTCTCAAAATAAAAAAAATGCTCTTAGAAGAATATGATAGAAACACCCTTACACATTTTCCCAGTTATTTGAGATTAAAAAACTCAACCTTTATACTGTATCTTACTTTTATTGAATTTAGATTTTGTTAAATATTGGTTCTTGAACAGTTTTATTAGTGCATGTGCTGAATAAATTACTTTTTGCTGTTTGGTTTAAGATTAGAGCAAATCTTAAAGGAAGTTAGTTGTATATATGGTGACTGAGGTACTTCTTATTGCAGGTGAGGCACATGCACCTCATACACTTAAAACTCCCATGATAAAAACCATGATAGGTATTAATGTAGCTATTAGTGGTCTGTTGCACAGATGTTGAAATGTTCCCATAGAGAGTTGAATGGAAAACCTGAGGTCACTCAGCCGGTACACATGAAGAAGGATAGGGCTGAGTTCCCACTTGCTTAAGTGGCCATTGCTCTTGCCCAGGAGGCTGTACTGCATTAACCCAGGGAAGAGCTGTCAGAGGACAAATCAACTATTGTGAATTAACAGTCGGTGTTTGAGTTGTCCATGTGGGTCACAGTATTCCTGCAGCGTTAAAGACGGCTGTTGCTAGTTGACACTGTCATAGATTATGGGCTCTCTCAGGCACTTTGGTATTCTTGCAAAAAAAAAAAAAAATCCGTGACAGCTCTGTGAGGTAGCCATGGCAGATAGCTGGTGGGTATGATATCCATTCTGTAGATGATGAACTGCGTCTGAAAAAAGTATATACATTATCCAAATGCTCAGCTATTGATCTAATTTCAATAGCACTGTATTTCTTAATTCTTTTTGTGTATGTATATGATGGAGAGAGAGAGAGAGAGAGAGAGAGAGAGAGAGAGAGAGAGAGAGAGAATGGTGTATGTATATCTGTATATGTAAGCGAACATACAGAAGCCACAGGAAGATATCAGATGCTATGCTATTTAAGATTAAACATTACATTTCCTGCTCTATCTTATTCCCTGAGATAGGGTCCCACGCTGCTAGACTGACAGAAAGCAAGCCCTAGTCAGCCAGCCTCCTGTCTCTGGCCTCCACAGTGCTGGTGATCTAGGCATGTGTCACCAGGCCTGGCTTTTGCATGGGTGCTGGGATCTGAACTCAGGTCTTCATTCTTGAACACCAAGTTCTCTTACCCACTAGGCCATTTCTCTAGCCCATTGTTGCTTAAATATTTTTAGTGGCCATGGTGTGGTTCTTGGTTTTGTTCTGCTGAAAGTATTCAGTTGATAATGTTGAATAATAAAAGTCAAAGACTGTTCTTCAACAATCTCAGAATAAAGTCAAATCCCTGATTTATTAGTAATTACCTGTGTTTCCCACCACCAGAAAGTAGCGACTTAGCTTCGTGGGAAAAAACGAAGGTAGGTCATTGAACTAGATAAGGTCTTTGTTGAATTGGGCTTTCTTTTTTTTTTTTTTTTTTTTTTTTTTTTTTATTTTTATAGACAGGGTTTCTCTGTGGTTTTGGAGCCTGTCNTCGGTTTTTTTTTATTTGGGGTTTTTTTTTTTTTTTTTTTTTTTTTTCCTAGCCAGGATCCAGCATGAAAATTCAGTGAACTATTCCCCCAATGACCGCTAGATGGCACGTGAGAACAAAAGAGATAGTGATATTTATAGGCCACATGCAACCCTTCTTTCAAACAGTTGTCAAATTTATTTTCTAAGTGTCTCATTGAATGCAGACTAATAACAAATGTCAGGAACACCGGACCTTTTATTTCTACAATATGAAACTCTGTGTTATTTCTAATTTGGGATGGAACTTTGATAATCTCAGCAGAGAGCCAATTATTTATTTATTTATTTATTTATTTTGGCAGAAGATTACCAAAACGGGTTCTCCTTGGCACCATGTCTATTCAACAACTATGGCCTTCGCTGTAGCACAATTGTAGTAAATTGGATGATAGAAAAGGATGATAGAGTCCAGGACTGTGCCTGTGAACTCTAGGAAATGAATTTCAATGCTATTTTGGATGACAGTATGTTTGTTATCATGAATACAGGCTTCCAACATTACAAAAGGAATAGGGCCAAAAATCTTCCACACTCCATCTGCAGAGGTGAAGCGAAAGGCTGGAGGACTCTGTTTTTAAGCTGTGAAACTGACAGAGTGTGGGTTCTATAACCCAATTGATTTCTATTTCAACTATTATTATTTTAACCATTATTATGTGTGCTGTGGCTTATATGTGGGAGCATGTGCATGTGTGTGTGTCATGGAACATATATGGAGCTTAGAGGGCTTCTTGGGGAAGTTGGTTGTCTTTGTCCAACATGTAGGACCCAGGAATCAAACACAGGTCCTCAGGATTGCTGGCATGTACCCCTCCACATGGAACCACCATATTGACATGTAATTTTAATTTCTTTACTCCATTATCCCTATTGTGTTTGATGCATAGAATCTAGGAAGGCAAATGGAATAAGAACGAACAACTGCACAGGGGCTTTTTTGGGTCACTATGGCGTCAATTAACAGTCGATGGCAATGACAATAGACAGTGGGGATCTGCTTTCTTCTGCACTGGGGTCCATGGTAGGGGCCTGTGCTCCAGCGGGTGGCAGTCCCCACCTGTGGGAATACGGGCAGCACTAATATAGTTAGCACTAACTCACTCATTGGGCTCTAAAAGAGGAAGGGAGGGTGGGGGAAAGAGAAGATATACAAAGTGGGGAGAGTGATGAAGGCGGTGCTAGGAGAAATCGGAGGGAAGGAGAGTGGGGATGTATATACTATCTGAATACATTATACTGTATGTGAAACTGCCAAAGAATTAAAACAGATTTTAAAATGTAGATGGGAAAAAAAAATAAAAGAAACAGTTTGACCTGTTTTTCTCACCTTTTACAAATAAATTGTTGGAACCCAAATTCTAATGTTAGTCAAGTTGACTTTTCTTTTTAATTTTTTTTATCTCTTACTTTATGGGTGTTCTGCCTATACGTCTGTGCATATATGTCTGTGCATCACATGTGTGCCTGGTGCCCTTGGATACCAGAAGAGGGCACCAGAGCCCCTGGAACTGGAGTTGCAGACACTTCTAAGCAACCATGTGGGTGCTTGGAATTGGATATGAGTCCTCTGGAAAAGCAGCCAGTGCTTTTAACCACTGAGTCACCTCTCCACTCCCTAAGTATCTCTAAGAACTTTTGACTATTAATTATGATGTGATCTTGAAATATTTTTTTTCAGTGCTTAAGGTCAACTTCCTTGGGTTTAACCAGCTTCTTTCATCTCCCAAACTGTATGCCATTGATATGCTCATTGATAAGATGATCCTTTCTTTATTATTCTGACTTCCAGTGGGGAACATAAATATAACATAAAACAAATTCAAGGAGAGAACCGCCTTGTCCAAGCCTTTAGGTGCAGTATTAAATGGTAACAGGCATTGCCAGCTATGTGCCAGCTTCGTCTAAGAAAATCCTTCACAATAACTCAGGGGGAAGCAGGTAAAAGAGGGAAAGCCTCTTATTTTGGCACAAGTGTGAGGAAGGCCTTAGGGGATGCCAGGGCCTCATTCCCTGCAACTGTGATTCTTGCATAGCAGGTGAAATAGGCATGCCCCTAATTACACAGCCTCAGAAACTTCATCTTTAGAATGTGAGGGAGGGGCCTCACATACTTCAGAACCTAACCTTCTGGGCTTCAGGCCCCACACCCGAGGAAAGCAACTGAAAGGAGAGCAAAGATTTTTAATCAAAGCTAAAAATTTATTTCAAGATCATATTATAATTAATAGTCAAAAGTTCTTAGAGATACTTAGATGAAAGCTCCAAAGGAACGATGGTCCTGGCTTAGAACACTGCATGAGTAATTAATTGCAGATGACTAATGCTCTTTTGCCTGCAGCCCTCCCCCTCCAGAGCACAGAAGTAGGATAAGCAATATGACTGGCTCAAATGTTCACGCAGACAAAAAAAAAGCAAAAAAAAAAAAATACAGCTGAGCGATTTCAGATGTGATTCAGTAGACTTTTTTTTCCCTCTTTCTTCAATTGTTTTTTAAAGTAAATTTCATTGTAGGTGTGTGTGGCTGCACACACGTGTATGCTCTGTAGCACACATGTGAGGGTCAGAGGACAGCTTGTGAGGTTCTATCCTCTCTTGAATTTCCAATTCATGTGGGCAGGCTTGATGCCAAAGTTCAGGTCAGACATGCTATATCACCTGTCTTTATTATAGTCACCGATTGGCAGAAAAGGAAAATGGAAAAGCAGATAATTTCATCCTGTTAATCGAATTAGTTGATCTCCCGTCCCCATTTGTTTGTCTTCTACATTTGCCATGAGTCACAGGACGAGTTCTGAACATTATGGTGTTTACAACCTCTGATCTATCTATCGCTTTCAAGAGAAAAGATGTATCGAATTAACTACCTTGAAAATGCATTCTAACATTAATATTAAAGATAGTAATGATGGTAATAGCGACTAGTGATCTGGTTGGAATGCTGGATGTGTTTGTGGGGAGCTGAAAATAAAATGAGAGTATTATTCAGATGGGCTGAGAAGAGCCGTTAAGATCAACAGGCCAGATACGTTTCTGTCGGAACTTTTACATAAGACGAAGGCAGCCTCACTGAGGGCACGACCATGTTTGCTGCCAGGAGCCCTTCTGAGGACTGACTCCATTCCGTCCAGTGTGAGCAAATGTCAGCGCTACCCTGGGAGTGGCTCCGCCCAGCGCTGGTACAGTTATCTCACACTGAATGGATGTGGCTTTGCAGCTGCCTGTCTGTAGTAGCGCTAGAATTTTCTACTCCCACTCTTTCCTCAGAAGTCTAGAGCACTCCAATTCTACATCACAGGACTCCTAAAACATAAAACTAACATTTTTTAAAATTAAAATGGCTCATGTATGTATTGGTTTTTCTACACGATCCTCTTGACAACTAGGTGGTTCCAGATCAGGGCAGATTATTAACTCCCCACCTTTCTCTCTCTTTCTCCCGTCATCTCTTCCTTCCTCTCAGGCTTTCATCACTTCCGTTCTCCCTCCCTCTGAGGTTTGAATTGGAGTCTCACTATGTTTGTAGCCTTACCTTGCCTGAAACACACTACTGGTTGTAGACCAGGCTGGCCTCCAACTCCTTGTGCTAGAATGAAACAATGTGTTGCCTTGCCTGGCTTTCATCTTCTTTAAGTAAATGAAGTCCGTTCCCACCACTTCGACCACTGGGGCTAACAGCAGATGCAGAGAGCTGAGGCTATACGCCCTTGTCTTGTGCCGTGTCCTTGAGCACACTGTGCCTGCTTTTGTCTGGAATTCTGGAACTCTAGAAGTGTCTAGAAGTTTCTTCCATTTTCCATATAGATGGCAATATAAACAAGTTTGGCAACTCCAGTGAGCTTACACCTTCCCCTCTTTGCAAACCAACTTTTAGGTGCAGTACCTAATGCACAGTGAATGACAAATATGTAAATAGTGGCTAATATTTTAGCTTGTCTAATAAATAATTCAATCATCAGAGAAGAAAGATTAGAGTTGGGCTTGTTTGTTTTATTTGTTTAAGCTTTACTAAAGAATAAGATTTATTGGAAAGGGGAAAATATTAAGCTCTTAAAAGAATTGCTATGATATCATGAAAAGATGTGGTCTCAACTCTGCATGCAGATTTTGTAGAATTGGTAGTTTACATTGTGGTAAAGCTAGAATTTTTCTTTCATATTTCTCTCCCATTGCATTTTTTTCTTTCTCAGCTAAACACTTTTTTTTTTCGAGACAGGGTTTCTCTTTAGCTTTTTGGTTCCTGTCCTGGAACTAGCTCTCGTAGACCAGGCTGGCCTTGAACTCACAGAGATCCGCCCGCCTCTGCCTCTGGAGTGCTGGGATTAAAGGCATGTGCCACCACCGCCCGGCTCAGCTAAACTCTTTAAAATGTACAACAAGAAGATATCCTTAGGATATTTTCCTCTTATATACTTGGCAATGCATTCTCGTGCTTAATAAATGCTCTGTCCCCCATAATCAATAGATAGTAAAGAGTCTCTGGTTTGTGTTAGGAAGTTGAGTGGTGGCGCCAGGTTCTTGCTGTTGAATGATAACCCACAACAGGAATGCTTGACTGAAGAGCCAGCCTGGGGCCAAACATTGACAATTACTAGAAGGCCAGTGACTGGATCTATGGGCCATTGATATCAGAACACAAACTCAACTTGCTGTTAAAATACTACAGGTAGGGCTGGCAAGATAGCTCAGTAAAGGCACCCACCAGTGAACTTGATTACAAGATGGTCTGATTTTGAGCCCCAGAACCCACGTGGTGGAAAAAAAGCTGACTTCTGTAAATTGTCCTCTGACCGCCACATGTACGCTGTGGTATGCACACACAAATGCACACATGGGTAAATAATTGATAAGCATTAAACATATTACAGGCAAAGCTGGACCAAAAGCAAAACAACAAGAACTGTGCCACTAGGAATAAGAGCCTAGAGACTTCCAGTGACTGATGTTTTAGCTCCTGAAAACTGGGTCTTAGATTCTGGAAGCTGAGTGGCAGAGGTAGTTCACTAAAGTCGTTAGCCTTTGTGAGCACTCTGTCAGTGGGGATCAAAAGTAATTTTCCTGAAATGTTTAGGTATTGATCTTGTTTTCTGTTTGGAGACAAGGTCTTAATATGTAGCTCAGGGTAGTCAGGAACTTGTGATACAATGCAGACTGGCCTAGAATTAAATGTGATCCTCCTGCCTCAGTTTTTCTGGCTGCAATGATTACATACATGCGTCACCATACCTGGCTTAGGCATTGATTGTTTTTTCTCTGAATCTAATTGATTTTATAGCTCTTCTTCTTCTCCTCCTCCTCCTCCTCCTCCTCCTCCTCCTCCTCCTCTTCTTCCTTCTTTTCCTCCTCCTCCTCCTTCTCTTCACAGTTAATTAAAATATTGTGGTTATTGAAAATATTGTGGTTATGTAAAATGTTCATTAAAATGAAATAATTCGTGGAAGTTAAAATGTTTGACAGATGTGGGGGTATGTGTGTGGAGTATGCTCTTGTGTATTGCACGCATGTGAGCAGACTGGTGTGTACACACCTTTATGGATACATGTACACATACCCCTGTATATACATGTGTACACACACCCTTATGTATCCATGGACAAACATACCCCTGTATCTAAATGGGTACTCACACCCTTGTGTATACATGGGCACACATACCCTTGTATACCCATGGGTACATACACCCCTATGTATACATTGGTACACACACTTTTGTGTATATATGGGCACATACACCCTTATGTATCCATGGGCACACACACCCTTATGTGTACATATGGACACATATTCTCATATAAACTTTGGCACACACACCCTTGTGTATAAATATGGACACATACCCTTGTGTATTTATGTGTGCTAACACCCTTGTGTATTCATGTGCGCGCACACACACCCTTATGTATACATGTGTAATACACCCTGTGTATTCATGGGCACATATCCTTAGGTATATATGCAAGGAAAGAGCAGGGTATCAGGTAGGTATGTTCTTCTGTTGGTGTTTGCCTTATTGCCTTAAGAAATGGTCCCTCACTAAACTAGAAGCTTACCATTTTCAGCTGGCCTAGCTGGCAAGAAAGCTCTCGAGATCTACCCATTCCTGCCCCTTAATGTTATGGTTACAGGTACAGCAGCCATGCCTGGGGCTGGGAATTAGGACTCAGGTCACTTATGCTTGCAGAGTAAGGTTTTTTTTTTTTTTTCTGTTTGTTTGGTTGGTTGGTTCCACTGAACCACCGCGCAAGTCCCAGGGTTGGCAATCTATTAATGCTCATCCTCTCTTGACTCTCTGTGCTATGTATGGTGTAAGTTTGCTCTGGGACTCTGTCCCTTTGTCCTTCCCTTTGGTCCACAATCACTTTCTAAACTGTATTGTATACAAGAAGAAACTCATTTCTAGCTGGCCGTGTGCATCTTCCCATTGATTTACACTCATACAACACACAAAGAAACATGGACAAGCACATAGCTTGAAGTGTATTGTTCTATAAATAAAAATGTTGTGCTAGAGCTTAAAGCCTTTTCAGATGTGGTTGTTGAATTTTTGATTTGCTTTCCCCTTTCTTTGTGTGTCAAACTTTTTTCATGTTTGGCAGCAATTTCTCTTGGTACCTTGCTTTTCTGAAGGACCCTCATGGCATTCAACTTAGTTTTCACAGAAATATTTTTCTAACTCACATTCTTTCAGTGTGAATGATAGTATGCACTTTCTCCACTTAGAATAATAGGGTTAAGGAGTTCGAATAGCTGGCTCACTCCTGTTAAAACACAGCTCGAATGATGAGGGGAAAGCTTTACTAGCCCAGAGAAAATCCCTGTGTGCTGCCTTGTCAGAGGTCATCCTCACGTCTACATACTTGTCCTTGCCTCTCCTCCCACTGGGAGGGATGAAGCCTGCTATTCTGTATCTCTGTCACCATTAGTAGCTTGACATCATCTAGAGATGCTTTCAAACTTTTGAAGGAAGCCAAAAAAACATGTTGAATGCATCAAAACTTCCTTTCTCCCAGCTCCAAACGTGCCATGTTTCATAAGTCATTCCAGGAGCAGGTCCCAGTTTCTCCTCCCTTGTGCCTTGATGATAAGTCCTACCTGATGTGATGCTGTTCTGGGGACTCTCTCTTGTATTTCTTGGTTGACTAATGGGATTTAGCCTTCACTTCATATCCTTCTATCTTGAATCACAGGTCTTCTCACACATCTTTAGCCCTGCAGACATCTCTCTTCCTCCCTCTTGAAACAGATTGGCAATGATTCAAAATAACTTCATACTCTGATTTATGTGGATTATTTAGCCTAGAAATTGTAATAGAAGTAGCAGGCCAACATCTGGACTTTGGCCAGGTTGGTATCATTAATCTGGGGTGTCTAAAGTCAGGGCTAGGATTTGTCTGTGGCATTCCATGGGTCATTGTCTGCTCATTGGAGAGATCAGAAAGAAGCTGATACTTGGTTGGCCATGGTAGTTATATATAAACTGTTGTACAGTTGCTTTTCTCTCTGGATTATCCAACTCAACAAAGTAGTGGACAAATCAGTTCATTACTTTAGTGTAGCCATTAACAGATTGTAGTACATCTGTTTTCTGTTGCTATTACCAAGTACCTGAGGCTGGATAATTTCCTTTAAAAAAAAGAAGTTTAGCTCATATTCTAGAGATTTGAAACTCAAACAGCATGGCACCAAATGTCTGCTGAAGTCTGTTTCATGCTGGGCATTGTACTACTTCCTGTCTTGGTAGATGGGACTGCTGGGCAACAGGGGGTTGAACAAGTACAGCTCTGCTTTTCCTCCTCATCTAAAGTCACTAATGGTGCCCAGGCTCTCCTCCTTCATGATTTTATTCAATCCTAGTTATCTCTGAAGTGACTCACTTCCAAATATTATTGATACAAGAATTTGAGGATAAGTTTCCAGTAGGAGCTATGGTGGGAGGCTACTCTAACTGTAGCACGCTTTAAAAAGCTATATATATATAAAAGTAGGGCGGCGGTGGCACACGCCTTTAATCCTAGCACCCGGGAGGCAGAGACAGGTGGATCTCTGTGAGTTCGAGGCCAGTCTGGTCTACAAGAACTAGTTCTAGGACAGGCTTCAAAGTTACAGAGAAACCCTGTCTCAGAAAAAAAAACAAAACAAAACAAAACAAAAACAACAAAAAGTTATTAAAGAGCAGGGTCCCTGCCTCAATCTCAGTAACAAGCCAGTTTTCCTACCAAACTACAAAACAGACAATACTTTGCATGGTTTTCTTTTTTCTCTTTTGCATTTGATTAATAAAAAGTAACAGATATAAAGGTAAGCAGAGAATATTCCAGAAGTTTCCCTTTTGTTACAATGTTATTCCTGCTGCATCTGTTACCCAGAAAGCACTTTTCCTGTTGCTAGGTGACACATTTTATGCAATTACTTGATTTGGATGGGGATTGGCCAGATCTCACTATATAGCCCAGGCTAGCCTAGAGTATGCAGACACTTCTGCTAGAACAACAGGGATGCACCCAGATACCTACTCTACCTGTAATTTCCCACACAGTCTGCCGGTTTCAGTTTGCGAGGCTTAGAAGAAAATTCTGGGAAATTATAGTTGCTCCAGTTTGAAAGCATACTTTATTTAAAAGAAGATAATGACAAAACAATGATTCAGAATGTGTTGGATCGGTCTCCCTGGCAGTTCTGTGGATGTCAGGCAAAGGGGAAGTGGACCAGCTTTGCCCACCTATGTCACAAACCCTAGTGCTCTCAGCTCTAGGCAAGCTGCCCCTTCCTTCTAGAACGGCGCAGTTGCTGCAAAGCTGATAGATCTAAATGGAGAAATGTCCCTGTTGAAAAAAATTTATGAAGAGTAAATGGCTTCGGGATCTGTTTTGACAACTGTGTCTCAGCTGTCAAACTGCTTGAAAGCCACAGGACTGGGATAGCTCCTGGAAGAGGCTTATGAGCTACATTTAAACAATCTCTTCCATAAACAACATGTATAGAGTTTTTAAATGTAAAACCAGTTAAGTAACTTTATAATCAACCACAACCTATAAGTCACCCCTTGTAATAGAAACGACACTAATGGGGATGCCATTTACAGCAACGCTGCTCTTATTCTCTCTAGTTAAGGGGCTGTTTTAATTTCATAATAAAATTGTGTATCTTTGCTTTTATTGTTTTTTTTTCAATGGCTTTGCTTTTGTCCTTAGTTTGGTTTCAATTTCATATCAACATATTTAAAAACTGTTAGTCTGCCCAGGGATAGTGACACACATCTCTAAACTGGCACGTAAGGCAAGGCGTAGAAGCAGTGTGATCAGAAGTTCAAAGTTCAAGGTCAACCTCAACTGGTACATTGTAAGGCTTGTTAGTCTTATATAGGAACCTGTCTCAAACAACAACAGCAGCAGCAACAATAGCAAAATTATTGACCATCTCAATGTGTTTCAGATAATTGTAGGTGTTAATGTTATCTGACTTCTCTTTCATGTAATGCTCAGATAAATACTCATTGGCTTTATTATTGTGATGAAATATTCAACAACATAAAATTGATCATTTTAACTGTTTTTGAATGTAGAATTCAATGGCATGTGAGCTGCTTTTTATTCTAATACTTTTTTCCTTATCAATAATGTTTTTATTATTTGAACATTTCAGGCCCTTATATAATGTATCTTGATCATATCCTCTCATTGCTACCTCCCTTCAGCCCCTACTGTTGAATGACAGTGAGTCTAACGTCACTGCCTCTGTTCCCAGCTGCTGCAGGAGGAAGCTTCCCTAATGATGACTGAGAAGTCACTCATCTATGATACAGCAGGCTAGCTTTAGGAGTCACTTTATTGTTATTTCTTACATCAGTAGTATTTGGTCTTACACTAGGTATCTGGGATATCTAGTCTCTGGTTCATGGTCACCCATGCAGTGTCAGGTATGGATTATATCTCAGGTATGGGCCTTAAGTCAACTCAGACATTAACTGCTTATTCCCACAAGGTCTGTGCCACCATTGGCCTCGCATATCTTGCATGCAGGACAGATTGTAGGTCAAAGGCTTTGTGGCTGGGATGGTATCTACATTTCTCTTTTGGTAAATTGCAGCGTATCTTCCTACACCAAAGATAGTAGAACATGGATGAAAGTTCCACAAAAGCACCAGCTCGATTTCACCTTGTTCAGTGAATTGTGTGGGTATTGTCCTTGGCAATGAGGCTCAGTTTGCAGAGAACAAACTATTGTCTTGGCAACAGCCTGGGTGGTTTGAGGATTTCTATGGGCCACCTTAGCCAGCAACTCAAGTGAATACTACCTAGTCCCACTACTGGAAGCCTTGTTTGGTGACAAGAGATGGTCAGTTGGGATTATGTATCCCCCCCACACACACTTAGGAAACCTCATTAGGATCACCTTCATATTATTTTAGGAAGTTTCCACTGCACTGGGTCTCCATACTATCCCTCAAATGCCCCTCATTTCCAACTATATCTCTCTGCATTCTTTCACTCAACGCAAACTCTTTTCTGCCTCCCGACCTGATCATTATTCTTGTCCTACCCCACCCCCATTCCACCCATAAAATCTATTCTATTTCCCCTTCCCAGGGATATTCATGTGCTCCCCTAATTCCTTATTTGATACCTATCCTATGGGGGTCAACACATTGTTGGTTGGTTGTAGGCGGAGACTGCTCGTTTGTTTCCTGGCTGCTCAGATCCGAAATAATCACACAGAGACTTTATTAATTACAATACTGTTTTCCAATAACTTAAATGTATTTCTAGCTGGCTCTTATATTTTTAAATTAACCCATTTCTATTATTCTGTGTATTATCATGAAGCTCATGGTTTACTAGTAAACCTTTGATGGCTACATAGTGTCTCTTTGGCTGCGTCTACTCTCTCTCTACATCTCTGTTCAGATTTTCAGCCTGGCTTTACTCTGTTAAGCCATTGGCCAAAAGCAGCTTCTTTATTGCCAATGGCAATATAATGTATTCACAGCATACAGAGGGGAGTCCCACATCACCTCCCCTTTTTTGTCTAATTAAACAGGAAGATTTTGACTTTAACATAGCAAGATTGCATACAACAAAACAATTATCAAGCAAGAATTATAG
>NW_026067910.1:16963020-16999108 GCF_014885135.2 Alexandromys fortis | reverse complement strand
TCCTGAAGGACTGTCTCACCTTCTTTAGACAATTTCAGAAGTCATTTTTCTGTAGGTACTGCATGTCCAGTTTATACAGCATACCATCAAGCAGTCCAGGGAAGAGCAGTTTCTTTCCCAGATAGCTAACAAACTCCCAAAAAAAGCCTCTTTAATGTGTCCATCATTCTCTTGAAGTAGATTGGTGCTGCCAGGAGCAGATGTGTCTCATTGTCATGAAAAGTCCTAAATTCTTAAAACATATTAAATGCCATACTCTATACATTTTTGAAAAATTTGAATAATACATATCCATCTGAAATATATCTCTGTACATCTAGAAAACCTAACTAATATTACCACAAGCTTGACTATTATAGATGATTACCTATTAACCTCCATTTTAATTATATATTACATTTTTAAATGAGCTGCACAACCACAACACCTTAATCAAGAGCAGAAATATATATGAAACAAAGTTGAACATAAATTTGTATCAATAAACCAAGAACCATACCAATGCAAAGTATTCATCTCTATAGCATATTTCCCTTTAAATGTAAACAAACATAAACAATATTTTGGAATTTGGGCATAGTTCTCTCAAACTGCTTCCCACTTTTTGTTGGACAAAGTATTTTGGGGATTTGTGGAGACCTTTCAGGGAGTCTTGTTACATCAAACTACATTAGTCTGGAAGGAATCCACATGTTCTCATCCTCTGTGAACAAAAGCAGAACCTCTTTTCTAAAACAACATATCCTTAGATCCAAAGTTTGAAGTCAAGACACCTTTAAAGTATATATGTTGGTTTAACTTAGCAGCCCATACAATGAAATGTCTCTCTGTACTTAGCTTATTCCCAGTCAAAAAATTTAAAGAAAACACAATAATATTCATAATCCAGACTCTCTGTGTATATTCCATCTTTACATGGCTCCTTTAAAGTATGACTGCCTCTACTCTCTCTGTTTAAAGACTGTTTTATTTTTAAAACTATTTACTTCCTTTTATAACTGTTTATATTCTTTTTCTACTTTCTCCTAAGCCTACATACATTTATTCAACAATGTATCACATTCAGAGGTCTTTTTCATCTGGATCTGTCTTTATTGCATATCTGAATCACGCTTATTAACATTCTAAGCAGCATGACTAGGACTAAGGCTCCTTTGCCTTTGTGCTCCACCCAGTCCACATTGGTAGAGGTCTGTTCGGTACCAGCTCTGTGAGTCATGCTCACAGCCCCAGCTCCAGGCATACAGCTGGTCTATGTTGTCATTAAGCAAGTTATAGCACTCTGATCACAAACCACATTTAAACACTAGGTCTCCTGAAAGAGCCAGAGCTGTTTGGGCACCTCGCACAAATCAGGAAGCTGTTATAAAGGAGCCACACAGTTTTTGCTGTTACCACTGAGTCAGGAAGCCGTCTCTTAAAGGAATTGTGCCTCTGCTTGCTTCTAGCAAATCTGAAAAAAAAAATATGGCTAACAAGAAGTCACACTTGGGTCCCATTTTTTGGGTTTAGAAGCCTGATGTAAGATTCCCCTCTGTATGCTGTGAATACCATTGATTAATAAAGAAACTTCTTTGGACCTATAGCAGGGAAGAACAGAGGTAGGCAAGGGAAACTAAGCTGAATGCTGGGAGAAAGAAGATGGAGTTGCAGAGATGCCATGTAGCCACCAGAGGGGAAAGAGGTGAGCAGCCAGCTGGAACCTTGCTGGTAGGCCATGAGCCTCATGGTAAAATATAAAATAATAAAAATGGGTTAATTGTAGATGTAAAAGCTAGCTAGCAATACACTAAAGTGATTGGACAAGCAGTGATTTAATTAATACAGTTTCTGTGTGGTTATTTCATCATCTGGGATGAGCCAAATTGATCATGGTGGATGATTTTTCTGATGTGTTCTTGGATTCAATTTGCTAGTATTTTACAGAGTATTTTTGCATCAATGTTCATGAGTGCAATTGGTCTGTAATTCTTTCTTAGTAATGTCTTTCTGTGGTTTTGGTTTCAGGGTAATTGATGATTCATAAAAAGAGTTTGGCAATGTTCCTTCTGTTTCTATCATGTGGAACAATTTGAGGAGTATTGGTATTAGTTCTTCTTTGAAAATCTTGTAGAATTCTGAGCTGAAATCATCTGGCCCTGGGCCTTTTTGGTTGGGAGACTTTTGATGACTGTTTCTATTTCTTTACCATTTATAGGTCTATTTAATTTGTTTATTTGGTCTTGATTTAATTTTGGTATGTGATATTTGTGTATGATCTTTTTGATTGATGGTCTTAGATTCAGTTTGCAAGTATTTTATTGAGTATTTTTGCATCTATGTTCTAAAAGAAATTAGTATGTAATTCTCTTTTCTTGTTGGTTTTTTATATCAGGTGGATAACTAGCCTCATAAAATAAATTTAACAATGTTCCTTTTATTTCTATTTTGTAGAATAATTTGAGGAGTATTGACATTAACTCTTCTTTGAAAGTGTGTTAGAATTCTGAGCAAAATCATTTAGCTCTTGGTTTTCTGTTTGCTTGGGAGATCTCAATAATTGTTTCTATTTCACTAGGAATTATAAGTATGTTTAAATTATTTTTATGTATTGATTTAACTTTGGTAAGTGATACCTATTGGAAAAATTACTCATTGCTTTAAAATTTCCTAATCTGATGGAGCATATCTTTTTCTATAGATTTTCTGTGTGTCTGTTGTTATGTCCCCCTTTTCATTTATAATTTTATTAATTTGAATATTTTCTATAAGCCTTTTAGTTAGTTTGGCTAAGGGTTTGTCTGTTTATTTTCTTAAAGAACCAAGTCTTTGTTTCACTGATTCCTTGTTTTGTTTTCTTTGTTTCTATTTTATTGATTTAAGCCTTGAGTTTGATTATTTCTTACCATCTCTGTCTATTTGATGTGGGAGTCTTCTGTTTTGTGTTGATTTCATTGGTTAAATAAAGAAACTGCCTTGGTCCTTTAATAGGACAGAAAATTAGGTAGGTGGAGTAGACAGAACAGAATGCTGGGAGAAAGAAGCCAAGTCAAGCAGTCACCATGATTCTCCCACTGCAGACAGACTCAGGTTAAGATCTTTCCTGGTAAGTCAGCTCATGGTGCTACACAGAATATTAGAAATGGGTTAGATCAATATGTAAGAGCTAACCAATAAGAGGCTGGAACTAATGGGCCAGGCAGTGTTTAAAAGAATATAGTTTCCGTGTAATTATTTCGGGTAAAGCTAGCCGCGTGGCAGGACACAGCCCCGCTGCTCTTATCACAACATCTTTTCCTCTTGGTTATGATTACTTATTTTTGTTCTAGAGCTTTCACGTATGCTGTTAAGTTGCTAATTTGAGATCTTCAGATGAGGTTGTTTGTTTGTTTGTTTTATGTAGGCACTTAGTACTTTGAACTTCCCTCCTAGAACTTCTTTCACTGTGTCCCATAAGTTGGGGTGTGTTGTGTATTAATTTTCATTGAATTATAGAAGTCCTTTAATTTTTCTTTTTATTTTTGTCTTGACCCTTCAGTTTCCATGACTTCATAAACTTTCTGTTGTTGATATCCATCTTTAATCTATAGTGATCTGATAGAATGTGGGAATTATTTCAGTCTTCTTGTATCTCATGAGACTTGCTTTGTATCTGAGTATGTGCTTTTAGAAAGTTCTGAGTGGTGAAGAAGAGGAGGTATATTGTTTGTGTACAGGTAAAATGTCCTGTAGTTATCTGTTAGTTTCTTTGCTTTATAACGTCTGTTAGCCTCAGCATTCTCTATTGGTGAGCTGTCTATTGGTGAGAATGAGATATTAAAGTCTTCCACTATCAGTGTGTGAGGATCAATACGTGGTTTAAGCTATAGTAGTGCTTCTATTTCTTTTACAAATTTGGGTGCCCTAGTGTTTGGGACAAAGCCCTTAGCTAAAATGCCATCTGGGTGGATTTTTTTCTTTGATTATTTAGTGTCCTAACTCTTTTGAATAGTTTTGGTTTGAAGTTTATTTTCTTAGATATTAAAATGGTTACACCAGCATACTTCTTGGGTTCATTTACTTGGAAAATCTTTTTCCAGTTCTTCACCCTGAGATAATGTCAACCCTTGAGGTTGAGTTGTTTCTTGGATGCAGTGGTAGTATGGATCTTGTTTTCACATTCTTTCTGTTAGTCTTTGTCTTTTTTTATTGGGGGAATTAGTCCCTGTGTTTTTATGGGTACAGTTAAAGTACTCCTCCTAGTACTTTCTGTAGGACTGGATTTGTAGATAGAGATTTGTTTAAATCATGGAATATCTTCTTTTTATCTGTGATGACTGAAAGTTGTGCTGGTTATAGTAGTCTCGGATGATATCTGTGGTCTCTTAGGGGCTGTAGTCCATCTGTGCAGTCCCTTCTGGCTTTTAGAGTCTCCTTTGAGAAGCTGGGTGTGATTCTACTAAGTCTGCCTTTTTAGCTTACTTGCTCTTTTTCCCTTGCAGCTTTTAATTTTTTCTTTCTGTTTTTTTTCTTTTTTTTTTTTTTTTTTTTTTCACTGAACATTTAGTGGTTTGATTATTATGTACTGACAGCACTTTACTTTCTTTTCTGGTCCAATCTATTTAGTGTTCTACATGCTTCTTGTACCCTTAGAGGCATCTCCTCCTTTAGGTTAGGAAATTTTCTTTTATGATTTTGTTGAAAATATTTTCTGGGCTTTTGAGCTGAGATTCCTCTCCTTCCTCCTATTCCTAATATTCCAATGTTTGGTCTTTTTATAGTGTCCCAGATTTCTGGAGGTTTTGTGTCAAGATTTTTAGATTTAACATCTTCTCTGACCATTGTATATGTATTTTCTACTATAACTTCAATGCCCGAGATTCTTTCTTCCATCTTTTATATTATGTTGCTGAAACTTACCTGTGTAGTTCATGTTTAATTTTCTAAATTTTTCATTTCTACAATTCTGTCACTTTGTGCTTTCTTTATTGATTCTATTTCTATTTTTAGCTATTGAATATATTTATTCATTTCCTTCTATGATTTATTTGTGCTTTCCTGGATTTCTTTAAGGAATTTGTCCATTTCCTATACCTTTTATGTTTTCTTGGATTCTTAAAAAAGGGGGATTTATTAATTTCATCTTTAAGGACCTCCATCATCATCATACAGGTGATTTTCAGGTCTTTTTCTTGTGCTTCAACCATGTTGGAATATTCAGGTCATGCTGTGGTAGGATAGTTAGTCTCTGATGGAGACATATTGCCCTAGTTCTTATTGATTGTACTCTTATGCTGGTGACTGGGATGGTTAAAAGTCTAGATGCTGATTTCTGGGTTTGTCTTTGCGGGGTGGGTGTTTTTTATTCCTTAGTTTCTGTTTCCTCCCTGGATTTTCGGAGAGCATGATGGCTGTGTGTTGCCTGGTTGGGTTTTTTTTTTTTTTTTTTTTTTTGACCTGATAGTTGTGGCCACTGGGAGTTCCAGGTAAAAATATGTTTCCGGGTATTGTGAGTTAAGACTTAGGAATGGGAGTAGGCTAGGGGTCTTAAGGGGTTCCCAAGAAGGAGAAGATTTGAGGGTTCAATGAGGATCTGCTTATATTGTCTCCTTGGAATTGTGGGGAGACAGCTATGAGACGTCCACCCAAAGGTCTGCTATAGTACTGGGGATAAGGCTGGGGGTTGGTTCTAGAAGAACAGAGGGAGAGAGGAAGGTCTACAGACAGTCCATAGACAGTCAACCTGTTTTCCTGGCAGGAGTGGTCTGTGGGTTTGTGAGGAGTAACTGCTGGAGTTGGGGGCTGGAATAAAGCAACAAGTGGGGAGTGGGAGGGTAGGACTGAAAAGTCTGTGGGGTCCACAGGAGATGGGGGAGGGGCCAGGAAAGGCTGCCACAGATGTTCTGCTGCAGAACTGGGGATGAGACTGGGGAATTGTATCTCAGGGAACAGAGGGAAAGAACCTTCCTAAAACTTACAGGAATAAAGGGTATTTACTACCATTGTGTCCACAAGGAGTGGCCGTGAAGCCACCATCATGTCTGTCCATCAGGAGTGGCAGTGAGCTGCTGTGGTGACACTCTGCATGCCTCTGAAAGGCTGGAGCTTTGAGGTCACAGTGATTATGCACCCATAATTTGACATTTCAGAGATTATAGCCTTGCTTTGAGATGTCCTCAGCTGTCACATGGGAGGACTTGGGAGGACTCAGCTGTCACTTGGGAGAAATGTAGATACCCAACTACATGTGGGAAGTATCCCATAGAAGCATTGTTTTCTGTCATAGGATCTTTTAGGGGTGACTTTAGCATTGGGAATTCTGATTTCCCTCAGGTAAAAAAGACACAAAAAGTTTTTATTATGTGCACTGAACATTCTCCTCCCTTGCCTGTAATAGTGCTGCCTGGGGCCCTGACTCCAGCTCATGCACTTGACTCTCAAGACTCTCAACTTGTGGGGCCCTTATGTGTTCAAAATCTGCAAAGTCTGCAATTGTATTCCCTACAAATGAGCTGGCACAAGCCCAAACCCATCTCAGCAGACTCGGTAGGTTTTCAAATGTGATTGGAACTGACTGTAAATGTCACAAAAACCCCAATCCCTTTGTTTATTGTAGAAAAATTTAAGCAGAACATATCTTAGCTGTTCCTTGGTCTGTTTTTTTTTTCTTTTTCATAAGAAGTAAACCAACTAGAATTGGATTTTTTAATGTTGGAAAGGATCCTTAAATTCATGGTTAAAAATGCCCTATTAACTTGGGTATATTCCAGTAACAGAGTAAATAATTTATTTTGCCAACATGAGAAGAAAATATTCTCTGTGGTGGGGCTAAAAACAACTTTTTCCATGCTTATTTGGGTTTTGTGTGTATGGGTGTTTCTTTTTACTATGAATACTTAACTGCTATACATTCAAAAAGTGTATTAAGAAGCATGTTAAACTATTATATAATAGAATATAATTAAATAGGATGCCAATAAGAAATGAATCTAGAACATCAAAATTAGTGTTCTTTTTCTAGCAATATACTTTACTCTGGTCAGAAGATGCTTATTATCACTATGTATCATTCAGTTTTCTTCTTTTAATATAAGATCTTCTTATTGCTTGATATTCAATGTTTACAGTCATTCCCTGGTGGTAGAGAAGATTTCTTCTATAAACGGGCACTCTTTTTTTTTGCTTCAGTGTCAGACTTTAGGCTTGGTTTGTGGGTGCACAGAACAGGTGAGCTCACTGCTCAGCTTAATGATCATCTAGGAGCCTGTATGGAGTATAGTCAGCATCCGAGGCCAGGATGAGAAGCACGCCCACCATAGTAGCTGTCTCTCTGTGTGCTTTTCAGTTGAACCTAGCCCTAAATCCATCATTCTGATTTTTCTGTCACTATTGACTATGGTTATCTTGCTGGATTTTATTTCAAATAAGATCCACAAAGTGGTGATCAGCATTTTTATATGCATTTTTCTCATGAGTTTCTTTTTAGATACTTCCATATTCTTGTTTTAAAAGATACTAGTTTTTAATCTTTGAAAGTTGGTTTCTTTTATCTTTGATATTATAACTAAATCATTTCCCCACTTCTTTTCTTCCCTTCAAACCCTTTAATGTGCACTCTGCCTTGCTCTCTTTCAGAATTTTTGTGTGTGCCCTTTGCTGGGGAAGGCGTTTTCTCCCCCTCTCCGCATTCCTTAGTTGCCTGTATTCTCTGTGTAGGGTTGCAGCTTCCTGGTCCTTTCCTCATCCCCTTTGGCACAACTATTGTTTCTGCTGTCCTTGTTCTGCTCGTGTTTAGTCAGTCATGTTAGTGAGACTTTACAGGTGTAGCTTCTGACAGTATTAGGAGACAAACCCTCTTCCTCAGTGTCCCCCGAGTCTCAGGTATGAGGGTTGTTTTGTACTGAGCCCATTGAGATTGGGCTCAGTATTTCTGTGTTTTGATTGGTGGCAGGTTTGTGCAATGGTCTCCACCTGTTGCAAAGAGAAGTTTCCTTGATGAGGGGTGAGGGCTATGCTTATTTGTGGAGATCAGGACAAATATTTAGAATGTAGTTAGGATTGTGCTGGCTAAATAAAGTGGTGGTTGTGTGTTCTCCTCTAACATGCTTGACTTCACAAGCCTTGGAGAGTTAGCTGGATTTCCAGTGCTAGACATGCTTTCCCTCTTGTTGAGTGAGACTTATGTCCACTTAGAGAGTGGCTGGTCACCACCAACGTATGAATGTATTACTACACACTTCAGGTTATTGTGCCATGCTTGTCATTGTGAACCATAGGCATCATAGCTGGGTAGGACTGTTGGTTGCCTTTGGAAGCTTACAGGATGCATTCTGGCACCATGAAAGCTAGTGTCATGGAGGAGACAGTTAGTCAGTTCCAGTCCAAGCACCACCAGGTCCTGTGTCTAAAGTGCATGGTGTAGTCAGCAATAGGGGCTTACCTTCCTCTGGGAGGTGAAACACCCAAGGGCAATAACTACAGTCTGTAATGTTTGAGGAGTCTTTTGAACAACCCTGACTAACACTCAAAAGAAGGCTTCTCAGCCTGGTTGAGGTTTTGTTAGATGGTCTTTGTCTCGTTGAGAAAGTATTCCCATTAGAGATGAGAAAATTTCTTTTTAATGATGTGTGTATATTAATAAACAAGCTTATGTGCTTTATGGGCTTATTTTTTAGGTAGTTAATAGTAGATTCTTTATGACTTTCAGACATCCTTATTTTTATTTTAACATCTTCCCTCCTTCTGTATTATCTCCCTTCCCCTCCCTAATGAGAGCCCTCTTTTCACAAGTTCCATGATTAGATTACTTGCACCTGCCATTCCCTATGTCAACAAGTAATTAGGGATTAAACGCACAAAACAGAAAAAGTTACTTGATATGTAGTAATCCTTATATTTATTTAATCTAGAATAAGAAAGTAGCTTAAGGTTTCCTGCAAATTATATCATGACACCATATATCATCAATCCCTGTTGGTAAGGAAGTATAAAGCCATGTAAGAAGAAGATCTAAATATATCAATCACTTGGTGACAGATACTGGGAAAATACAGTGAGGTTTAGCCTAAAATATAGATTAAGATGGCTGGGTTGAGAAAGGCTCTTGTTGCCAAGCCTGTGGACCTCAGTTCAATCCCTGTGTCCTGCGTGGTAGGAGGAAAGAACCGATTCCCATAGGTCATTCTTTGACCCCCACATATGTGCCATGGCAGGCGCACCCTATATATACAAATACGTAGCCACACGAGCAATACATTTAAAAAGAAATATATATGTTAAAAGGCAAACTTTCAATGATAGGTTAAATTAAAATAAAATCTATAACAATTGTATTCCCTAAATCTGATTCTTTGAAAGGTCTAATAAAATAACAAAGCTCATCTTGGGTAAAGAAAAGAGGCTACCACAGTAATAATGAGAAAAACCAAAACAAACTATGATATCACTGTGCTTAAGGGACTTCCATCAGCAATTTTGTACTCATACATTTGAAAAGTTACTGAAATTTATACATTCCAAGTAAGCATAACACTAAAGAAAAAAAAAAAGACATTACAAAGAAAACCCAGGAATTGCCATATAGGTTGGATTTGTAATTAAAGCCGCACACAGTGTTCCCTCAGCCCAGCTGGCTTCACGGATGAACTCCACAGAACACTTAAGATGAATGTTTCTAAAGAAAATAAGCCAGACTCAGGCAGACAAATATACTATGTGTTTTCTCCCCTATGTGGAATGAACACTTAAAATGGTGTATACATGTAAATATATGTGCGTTTGAATGTACATGCATACACACATGTATGCATGCATATGCGTCATGAAACTAGGAAGTAGATCATAAGAGGGGATGAAGAGAGCTTGTGGGAGAAGAAGAAATAGAGAAAGGAATGAATTGCGTGCATCAAGGCAGAAGGGAGGGCTGACTGAAGGATGCAAGGGAAACTGCTGCCTGCAGGAAGGGTGCCTGGGGAAGACCCTGGGGAAGGGGGACAAATGAGAACCAAACATAATGAAACGTTGTCCAAAGAATCCATAATGAAGCTCCTTACTTTGAATGCTAACCCGAAAAATAATGTTTATGATATTTTAAAAATAAATGCATATGGTTTTTTAAATGAGTATGTTTTTGACATGAGGCAGCAAAAAGGGGAACACATAACATTTATCCTGAGACCAGAATAACCATGATATCAAACACTCAGACAATTATGACGAACAGTTAATCTGGCCATATCTTGGATGTCTTTGTAGAGCACATACAGTACTTTTCTGCTGAAGCTGTAAGCAAATTATACTGTATGTAGCATCTGAAGTGTTCTGAATTCGTTATCTTACGGCTATGTGTGCTACAAATGGAGCTGAAATTGTGTAGGCTGTGTGCCTGCTTCAGACTCTCATAGAGAACCCTGACCCCTTGTGCAGCTACCTACCTTCCTTATCTCCCCAGCCACCTTTTCTAAAAGGCAAGCACAGCAATCTAGTCCTTACTGTGTGGTATCATTCAGACCTCTTCTGCTTCCTCTCACATCTAAGGTTTCTTTTTTTAAGCTTATTTCTGATTCATATGGATAATCCAGGCCAGTTTCCTATTTTTTGATCAGCTGATTGACAAACTCAGTTTCTCATTTTTGTATAGTATGACCTTCATGGGTTCTAGAGATCAGGACATTTTACGGAGTAGGGCATTATTTTGCTTGCTATGACTTTATTTATGAACCTAGATGCACATAAATTCTAATAAAGTACAAAAAGTCTACCATTTAGCCACTAGCTAGGTTTACTCCAGAAATCTAACACTGATTTAACACAAAAGAACCCATACAATTTATCACATTAACAAAAGATTAATGACTGTCATGATTTTCTGATTAAATGTATGCAATGTTTGATAAAATTCAACTCTATGGTTTTTGACCCCACCCCCCCCAGACTAGGTGGTGATGCAGACTTGTAATCTCAGTATTAGGGAAACTGAGGTAGAGACATGAGTTAAAGACTACTTGGGTTACACGACACGGTCCTGTCAAATATGAGAAAATTCTCACTTAATAAATTGGCTACTGGCCAGGTGGTCTGTAGCATACACCTTTAATCCCAGCACTTAGGGGCCAGAGACAGGCAGATCTCTCTGAGTTCAAGGCCAGGGTGAGTTCCAGGACAGACACCAAAGCTACACAGAGAAACCCTGTCTTGAAAAATCAAAAAACAAACAAACAAATAAATAAATGCACTAGCTACATTTTAAAAGGCTGACAATGCCAAGGTATGACAATGTTACAGTGTCGAACTCTCTGGGAAAGGTTTAGTATTTTCTGATAAAGTTGATGGTATGTGTGCCAATGACCCAGCAAGGTGGATACTCAACTGAAATGTGTTTGTGGATGGGCTAATACACAAAGAAGAATAGTCATCATGGCAACGTCTTTATATGGATCTAAAAGATGGAAATAGGTCCATTTTCTATCTATGATAGAGTGGATAAATGGTGTTATAACTGTAATGGAGCGCTATGAGGCCATCAAAAGAATAACCATCATTTAAATAACATACATACATTGTAAGCATAATTCTAAGAGAAAAAGAAACATTGCGGAACAGATACTATATTTTTGTATCTGTAGCAATTTCAGAAACAACTAATTCCAAACCACCATTTTAGGAATGTGTGTTTAGGCAATAAAATAAGTCCTGATCATAGAGACTGGTTACTGAAAAATAAGAGATGGGAGTTTCTGGGGATGGAATTTGCCTATTTCTTCACTATGGTAGAGTTATTTGAATATCATGCAATGATAAACCATGTCACTACACAGTTCTGGATTGCATTTGGCTTGTTACGAGGGTTAAAGTATTTAGGGAGTTGAGGTCAACTTGTGTTCTTATTTATATATCTGTTTGAGTGTAGACACATGTGTGTCCCTGTGTGACACCAGCCAGCCAGAAGAGGGTCTCAGGAGTCCTCTATCCCTCTCCAAGTAGTCCTCTGAGGCAGAGTCTCTCCATGAACATGGGACATGAAGCTAGCAATTCTCAGTGACATTCCTGCCTCTGCCCTCCTTGGAGTTCATGGGTGTATGTGTGGTGCCCTGCTTGTTACAGGAGTTCTGAGTTTTGAACTCAAGTTCTTTGTTTGCACAATGAGTACTCTTAACTAGTGAGTCATGTTTCTTCTATCAAGTATATTAGAAGCCATTATATTTACACAGTATGATGACCTAATGACAGAGATGAGCATGGTTTCTACTTCTAGGCTCACCTGAAGCCATATAATTTTTTCTTTAAACGAATCAACAGGGGCTGGAGAGATGGCTCAGTGGTTAAGAGCATTGCCTGCTCTTCCAAAGGTCCTGAGTTCAATTCCCAGCAACCACATGGTGGCTCACAACCATCTGTAATGGGGTCTGGTGCCCTCTTCTGGCCTGAAGGCATACATACAGGCAGAATATTGTATACATAATAAATAAATATTAAAAAAAAAATAAATAAAACCTTAGGAAACTGAATATAGAGAAAAGTATCAGGTAAAATAAGGGAAGACAATAGTTGTTGCCAGTACATGTACAGGTGAGCAGGGCACAAAGGAAAATCAGCTCAAAATATGAAGTGGCAGCAGCAGGGGGAGGGGTTAATGGACCCTGTTAGCCTCTCTCTAGTCTTGTGCTGACCAAGCAAGCGTAGGCAACCTTAGTTGCTGTGGAATTATTACAGTCATGCAATGAAGGCATCATGTCTAGAAGGCAGCATTCCAAAGCCCCTTTCCATATCTTCTGTCTTGTAGGTCCTTTTGGTGGATCCTGGGGGAAGGGCAATCTTTTTTTTTTTTTTTTTTGAGTTGAGTTGAGTTGAGTAGTCAGTCATAGGTAAGCTCAGCAGGCTCCAGTGGACAGTTCCAAGCTCAAGGTGACACAGACAGCCCTGCTTAAACTCAGTGGATCACAGAACAAAAGACAGGAATTTGAGAAGAGGATTTGTAGGAAGAGTGGGGCTTGACAGGAGTGAGAAGGAGATGGAAAAGGGTGGAGGACAAAGAGAACCAGAATGTGTTATAGACATGTATGAAACGGTTAACACGTTTAATAAAAATTATAACAGAGTAGAGGGAAATTAAGAATAGAAATGACAGTTTTAATTTGTAGAGCATAATGGGTTTTCCATCAATATCTATTTTTAACCACAACCTTGTTTTGATAGAAAAATAATGAGTATTATCATCAAAAAGTTCAAATTTGAGAAAGCATTGTTCAATACAGGCTGTCAACATGAAAGGTTTTTTGCTGATTGTGGATGTTTTAAAACATTTATCTGCAATGCTAAATTATATTTCAACTGCTTAAAATTACTACTGTAATCTCAGCAGTTGAGGGACTCCAAATTTGATTTGTTTGAAAGACACTGCTTCAAAGATAGAAAAATAATAACAATTAGAATTTTATTAGAAAATTTGAACCCAGACTTGGCTTTTGGTTCAATTCACTGTTAAGAACCACATCAAACAGACTGCTAAAATATCAAGTCAACACTCACTGAGAGTAGGACCTACAGTCTCGCTCATTAATCCTCATTCTGCACATTTTTCTGTTCCATTTCACACAAAGGAGTACCAGAAAAGTGCATGCATCCTAGTCGGTCTCTGTGTGATTTCATTCCTCCTAATAATACCATCTACAGCAAAAACAGAACAAAACAGCAAAAAAAAAAAAAAAAAAAAAATCCAACTTCTTCCAGTTTGATGTACCCACAGTCATATAAGTCCTTGTTTGTGCAGGGAGGTCACAGCCGACTTAAATCTGTATTCCCAGGCTGGAGGCAACAGTTGCAGTGAGCACCATCTTTGCAGCTGAGCTGGGCCCTTGCCTACGGAGGACACGGTTCCTAAGTGGCTTGAAAGGCTGGGATGTGAGACAGAGCACAATGTGTCACCAGTCCCTCTTGTCATCCTAGTTGTCCTGGATAACTCTGGAGTATTGAGTATCCCAGTCCTCAGGCTGGAGAAATGGCTCAGCTGTTCAAGGCGAGGCTCACAACCAAAAATATAAGACTATTCCAGTCCTCAATTTCTTCATCTGTAAATTTGAGTCATATCTGATGCTGTCACAATGACTAAACAACATATGTAGATCATTTAACGTGCTATCTGATACATCAGAATATCAGATACATTCAGTAAACATTTATTGCTATTTATTTTTTTTTTAAAAAAAAATAGCGATTTAAAAAGCATTGTGTGCGTGCATGGTAAGTATGTGTGTAGTTTTGGGTGTGGAGACCAGATGACAGCTTTCCTGAGTAGCTTCTCTTGTTTCCACCTTCTGTGGGTTTCTGGGACTGAGCTCAGAGCACTGGGTTGGATTAGCAATGCTTTTTACCTGCGGAGTCATCACACTGGCCTGGCTTCTCTTTCTTGAAGGTTCATGTCCCTACTTCCTTTTCCTTTTTCCTAATATGTTTGGGAATATGTTTTGGGAATCTCATACCACTGTGATTATCCTCTCTAGATAAACATTTTTTCCTGAACTGTTATGTTAAATGTAATTTATTTAACGTTAGAATAGAGTACCAGGTAAGCGTTTTCAGGAGGTTGGCAGTGACTAAGAAGTGTTTTAGGACAATAGAAGTTGTAACGTTGCTATAAAATTTTCTCTAGGGTCCTTGGCATATCACATGGTACTTTCCTTTTTTTAAGATTTATTTATTGCCGGGCGATGGTGGCGCACGCCTTTAATCCCAGCACTCGGTAGGCAGAGGCAGGTGAATCTCTGTGAGTTCGAGACCAGCCTGTTCTACAGAGCTAGTGCCAGGAAAGGCTCCAAAGCCACAGAGANACTCATCCATTGCTGGTGGGAATGCAAACTTGTGCAACCACTCTGGAAAGCAGTGTGGCGGTTTTTCAGGAAATTTGGGATCAACCTACCCCTGGACACAGCAATACCACTCTTGGGAATATACCCAAGAGAGGCCCTATCATACAACAAAAGTATATGCTCAACTATGTTCATAGCAGCATTGCTTGTAATAGCCAGAACCTGGAAATGATTTGATTATTAAAATTCTCATTGTTAATGAAATTTTTACTTGAGATTAGGACAGAATTTCTCAATTTCTAGATTGGCTCTAAACATACTTATGCCATTTTGTACCATGGACTGTGTGAAGCAGCACTCTGAGCATTGATGGATATAAAATCGAAATACTAGTCAACTCCAAAAAACGTTGAAGATCATCTGGGCCCTGCAGTTTAAACCATTTGGCAGGATTTCATTATTTTTTATGTGTGTGTATATATGTCTGGGTGAGTGTAAGCCCTCTGAGCGCAGGTGTGCATGGAGGCCAGCAGGGGGCGTCAGAACCCTTGGAGCTGGGAACTAAGCTCCTGTCTTCTGAAAAAGCAGCAAGTATACTTAACCACTGAGCTGTCTCCCCAGGCCAAGACTTAATTCCTCATGCAAAAATAAATACGCACATCTGGGTGGTAGTGGCGCATGTCTTTGATCCCAGCACTTAGGAAGCAGAGGCAGGAGGATCTCTGTAAGTCTGAGGCCAGGCTGGTTTACAAAGCAAAATCCAGGACAAGCCAGGGCTATTACACAGAGAAACCTTGTCTCAAAAAACCAAAATAAATACATATCTATTTCATTAGTATGCAAGTTTGTTTTTAATATTTAATAAATGACAGAGTTTTATGTACACCAAAGAATTTTTTTTTTGTTTTGTTGAAAGATTTATTTATTATATATACAGTGTCCTGCCTGCACATATGCATGCAGTCCAGAAGAGGATACCAGATCTCATTAAAGATGGTTGGGAGTCACCATGTGGTTGCTGGGACTTGAACTCAGGACCTCAAGAAGAGCAGCCAGTGCTCTTATCCTCTGAGCCACCTCTCCAGCCCCACATGGTATTTTTTGTTCTCCCAATTGCACTTTCACATTCCTCTGGCCTACATCTAAAGGAGAAGGAATGTCTTACAATATGGTGTGGGGGGGAAGGTGTCTGGGGCATGCCTTTTAATCACCAATTCCCTGAGAAGTTGAATAGAAAGAATCAAAGAAGAAACGTCTGTCTTCTCAGTGGTGATCGTTAGCTGTGATTTTATGTCTATTTAGTTCTGGACAGGTTAATTTTCCCTGATTTGTCTTCCCCATTATGCACTGCCTTTGGTGTCATTATTTTGTTTGATTTGCAGTAAGTGCAGGTCCTAACCACCGCTTTCAATCACAGCAGTCACAGACGGGCATGAGAAAGGGTTCAGAAACAAGAATCGCTATTCCTTCCAAAACTTCCAAATGCGGTCTCCTCTGGGATAATCCTGGAGTGTGGGGTGCCTCTCAGAAGGGTGCCGGGTGTGGGTTGTAATTCTTACCTCTTTCCCACTGACCCTGGAATAGCAAGCTGACATTTGAATTGGGCCCGCAAGTTGACAGCTGTTCTGATTTGATTGGACCGTGTTGATGACCACTCATACCTTCGAAGCACATAGGAGGTGCTTCTTCATGTCAGGCTTTCCATGGAGGGGAGCCGGCTTCAAGATTAGAGGAGAGGAACTCGTGGCTTAGCGCAAGCCTTCTTTCCTTCAGCCCATCCATAAGTTCCTCTCCTCTCATCAACCTGGTTTTGAACTTCATTAGGCAATGTGTAGGGTTATTTTTCATGTTTGCAGTGGCATCATTATTCATTCAACTTATTATTTCTAATGTATGCATATGCCACGTATAGATGGAAGTCAGAGGACAGGAATCCAGCTCATATTGCGAGGCCCTGTGCGGGCACCTTTCCCTGATAAGCCAGCTCACTGCCTGATTTGTTCTTGTTTTCAGGGGAAAAAGGACAGTGACGGCAGGAAACAGTCTTCACTGGTAGTTTAAGAGTTAACTCTACCTCTGTCTTTGCCCGCTGCACACCTGCACAGCAGCTGATCTGCCCTGATCTTTCTTTCTCTGTTCTTCTGAGCAGCAAGAGCCGTCACCTTCCTCTTAGAGGTTCAAGATGTGAACCGCGTAGGGTGCCGGGGTTTGCACACTGCTTCTATCACTTGAGAGATCTTTGTGGAATTATACAAGTTGCTGTCTTTAACATCCATTAAAGAAAGAGTAAGATAGCACTTCTCAAAAAGAAAGAAAGAAAGAAGGAAGGAAGGAAGGAAGGAAGGAAGGAAAGAAAGAAAGAAAGAAAGAAAGAAAGAAAGAAAGAAAGAAAGAAAACCAGAAACAAGGCGTTCTTATCATTGTGTGAATATTTAGTTATAAAGTGATGAGACAAGCCGGGCTATGGTGGCGCACGCCTTTAATCCCAGCACAAGGGAGGCAGAGGCAGGCGGATCTCTGTGAGTTCGAGACCAGCCTGGTCTACAGAGCTAGTTCCAGGACAGGCTCCAAAGCCACAGAGAAACCCTGTCTCGAAAAACCAAAAATAAATAAATGAATAAATAAATAAATAAAGTGATGAGACAATGCTTGACGAAGTTAATCCCTCAGCCATTAGCCATTCTTAATGCCTCTCAGACACAAGAGGAGATAGTAAGCCCAGTACTTACGTGCCTGTCCAGCCAGGCCGTGACTTGTCTGAGATCAGCCCTGAACCCTGTGTCTCTCAGGTAGCAGCACCAGTCAGTCCAGGGAGTCATGGGGAAACTGAGTGGAGCTAATAAACTAGACATTCTCTCTTCTTCTTGAAACCATTTTAGCTGAAAGACTGAATTCTTATCATGAATTTATATTTAAAAAAAAAAAATTCCTGATCCCTGCACCCTTTACTGCCTCTTACAAAGTTCTTAGGCTATTGTATTTTGACGAGTTGTCACTGGCTCCCCCTGCAGGAGAGATGAAGTATTTTTCTGGTCTGCCTCTGCTTGGCTGGGAACTCCTGGGACTGCTTTATGACTTGGCAGCCTGTTGCAGGCCTTCTGTAAGGCCTTCCAGTCAGCATTTTCTATGTGCTGTAAGGTTACCTGGGCATTCCAAGGTGGCAAAAACTCATGGGATGATGGAAAGAGCATATGTGTGGCATGGAGAGATGTTTTTGTCTAGCTTGTTTTGTAATTCACCATCGCTCTTTGGTGGTATCCTCTGCTGCCCATTTGCTTATCACTTCCTTCTTCAAAATGGTGGGCAGTCACATGACTTGAGTGAGAAGACAAGGACAAGCAGCAAGTCTGGAGAGTCAGTGTAGTGTCTGGCGTGCAGCACATGTTCAGTATCAGCTCCCCTCTAATTTACAAGGTAACCCAAACTCATCTGCTATTACTCTACTAAGGGTGAGGATTTCTTTTGTTTACGTGTTTCTTTCTCTGCTGGAGAATGAAGAAGGTTTTTTGTTGTTGTTGCTTTTTTTTTTTTTTTTTTGCCTTTCAGCCAGCAGGTGGCAACCAAATTAAAGCCAAAAGCTCACCTTCTTTCAAGCCAGGTGCAAACATTGGCTTTTGCATAACGGAAGTGTCAGGGAATGGAGGGCTTTTGGAACTCAAGGGCGAGCATGCCAGGTGTGTGTTCTCACCAGATCACAGGTGGAAAAGCTGGGTGTCCTGTGCCTGCCTTTGATTTCCGTTCCTGCCCATCACTGTCGGGCACTTTCTTAGGGGATTGTTGGAGGAAACACCCTGCTTTATGCAACATTGTGCTTAAAGTAATGACTATTCCCTTGAACTGGCAGTTTAAATAGCGGCGTGAAGAGTGAAGTCATGAGCTGACGTGACAGACTGTTTATACAGATCCGATTTCACTGTACTTCCAGTCCCTCTCTGAGGCTGTGTGGTTTTGATTATCTGCTACTTGTGGGTTTGCGTGTTTTGCCTTAGTTTTTTTTATTTATAAAAATGATGAGAATGTCACCACTATCCTGAGTATTAAGGTAGACCATGAAAAGGCATTTAATTAGTCCATGGTACACAGTGAGCATATATTGTGAGCTGTACATTTTAGATGATTTGTGCTATGTTTATGGACACATCACTGATGGAAAGTGGGAGCCCATGTGGTCTGACTAACCCTTCCCATGTTGGCTAAGGCAGTGGAGACCTAGAAAAATTAATTTGTGTAAAGTTATAGAGCCTATTAATTTTTTGGAAACACAAATTGTGGAAAGCACAACTCGCAAAGTCGGTAGTCTTATTTTATCTCAATACCCCAAGCTTACTCATTGTTTTTGACTGGAGTCTTGTGGTACTAAGCCTGGCGTGCCACTGAGGGCTAACTGTCCTGTTTGGAGAGATCTTGGTCAGATTAGACAGTGTGGCAGACACCATGTGGCTACCCCCAGAAGAGTCCCGAGTCACCATCACATGATAAATTCTGCTGACATCTCTTAAGATAAGGTCAATTCTGAACAGATAAGATAACCCCACATACTAACTTTCTCTTCCAAGGCAAGTCACCACTAGCCACCTTTCTCTCCATTAGAAGACTAAACCCCCTCACCACCATTCCTGATCACATGGCCAGGGCTGTGTGGTTGTCAGAATGGCTAGTAGATATTTCTACTGCTGACACTCATTGGCTTAGCAGCTGACCTATATGTTTGCTTGGGACTAGTCAAGTCCTCTAAAGGACCAGCCAGGAAGGTAAATATTTCCTCCATTTAATTTGCTGCTGACCACCTTTGGCTATATGATACCTATAGAGGAAAGGAATGGCTGGTCAATGTCTCTTTAGTGAGCTGAAGACTGTCACCATCTTGTGCATATAGCTGACAATGTGTGATCCCTGGGTTACCAGACCATCAGTGTCAATCAAAGCTGATCATGGACTCATCATATTGGACATGAAAGAAGTTCAGAGGTTCCTAAGTGCAATGTAGCCCTCCTTTTTATTTTATTTCTAAATTTTTGTCTGTCCTCTCATTCCACTTCTTGTTTGTATGTGAATTCACTCATGTGGTTGTGTATATGTTCCTGTGCAAAGGCAGGCGCACAGGCAGAAGTTATAGAACATTAGACGTTAGTCCTTACCTTACATATTTGTTGAGACAGGTTCTACCTTCTGCTGTTTGGCACTGCATATGCCAGGCTGACTTTCCCATCAACTTTGGAGAGTCTCCGGCTTCTTCCTGCCATCCTACCACAGCAGCGTTAGGACTGCAGATATTGGTTACTCTACCTGACATCACATGGGTTCTGGGCATTTGAACTCAGGTCCTCATGCTTTACCCAGTGAGACATTTCCCCAGCCCCACAGCCCTTCTTTTATACATGGAAAATCTCAGTGTGATTTCTTTGGACCATCACGTTTCAGGTGACCAGAATATTATTTTATACTCTGACTTATGGCAGAGATAGTAGTACTTTTTAGTCATTTCAATTCTGGTAAAATGCTCCAAACCCAATAGAACATAATCTATGGTGTTTGGAAGCTAGAAACAAGAGACTTACCTCCTCTGCTATGAACTTATGCATATTACTGTACACATTTGTCTGTTCTTGAATCTTCCTTTCCAGTATAGCGCTCCCTCTGAGTCAGGGTTTCACTCACAGGGCTTGGATTGACCACACGCCCCATGGTGAATATATCAGGAGAATGAAAAAGCAAAATCTGAAGCTCACAGGGATAGATTAAGTATAAGCAAAAATGAGAGCTGAGCCAGAAGCATCCAGATGCCCTCTTGGAGATTCCACTTCATGTCAAGTGATAGCTGGCCTTAGAGACAGAGGACCCTGATCATATGTCTGTTTCCAGGCCATATACAGGAGGCAAGAATGCACAAAGGAAGCTTCCAGCCTTGGAATAATTTCAAATCGTGAAGTTAATAATGTCTCTAATGTCTAGGATTTATAAAGCAAAGGTCTTCTAAAATTAGGTACTTGTAATTTATAATTAGACTTAATTATAGTTGTTGATTAGTTGGAAGTGGTAATTTAATGCTGTGCTGGAGAGGATTACGGACTTTGTGTTCTTGTGTGTGTGTGTGTGTTTTTAAAGCTTGTATTCCAAAGCTTCACTAAGACAATGACAGGTTGGGACTATTGACAAATTAGTCAGTTTTAAGTGGTAATGACTCTGGCTTCTTTACAAGTAGGGAGATAAAAAAAAAATCAGAGGGAAGGGTGGAAGAAATGGCTTAAAAGTTAAGTAGACTTTTTGCTCTTGCAGAGGACCTGGGTTCAATTCCCAGTACCCATATGGTTCATAGCTTCATCAACACCAGTTGCAGGGTGTCTGATGATTTTATCTGACCTCTGTGGACACCTTGTAAATGAAGACTACTCTTTCGTTCCCGGCCACCCAGATCTGAATAATCACACAGAAACTATATTAACTACAACACTGCTTGGCCTATTAGCTCAGGCTTCTTGTTAACTAACTCTTACTTCTTAAATTAACCCATTTCTATCATTTTGTACTGCCATGAGGTCATGGCTTACCAGTAAGGTTTTGTCTGGCATCTGTCTCCTTCGGCATCTGCAGGGCATCTCTCTGATTCCGCCTATTCTCTCTATATGTCTCTTCCAGCCTGGCTATATTCTGCCCTGCTATAGACCAAAGCAGCTTCTTTATTAATCAAATGATAATAAAACATATTCACAGCATACAGATGGAAATCCCACATCAGGCACCAGGCATGCATGTGGTACACATAGATTCCTGCAGGCATAATACTTACACTCATAGCATAGATAAACCCAAGGAAAGAAAAATAGATGCCTTCTTGTCTCATAATGTGTAAGTGGGCACTGCATTTCCTTCTCAGGTGACAGATGGTTGTATTAGCCATGACCAATTCAGTAATGGCTTGTTCTTAACTTCAGGCTTCCAACATTTATCTAAATGGGGCAGAATTGTCCTATCAGAAATCTGAATATATTCCATTTCTCCATTGTGTCCTCAGGGTTATGCTAATGTGTCTGCCTGCTCTCTGGGGGAGCAGGGCACCTGAAGTCCTGTGTCATTGACCAGATCTGTGACATTTGGATTAGCAGCAATATCAACAAGTAACTGTATCCCTTGTATTACTTTGAAGATAGGGAGACAATGGGAACTTTCTGTCCTCAAAGAATGTAGAGTCTTATGTGGTCTGCTTATGTTGCACGTGAGGGAGGTTTGAAAGATAAGTAACTTCAATATGGCATGGTAGTGTTGGGACAGAGGGATAGACATATTGAAAATTAATATAATAGAAACAAAATGATTATATATTGAAATGTTGATCAGATTTCAGTGATTAGACCTTTCTAGAAGATGTCTGAGAGATATCTAGGTCTTCTGTGTAAGAGGACCAAAAACAAAACAAAACAAACAAAAAAAAAGCATTAACTTTAAGAACTACTAGGCTCTTATAGTTTTAGCCACACTTATTTAAAACACCTAAAAGAACAGTCTCAAGCAAATGCTACATGGGACAAGGAAGCATGCACTTCGCTACGATGTTGACTTTGACTCAATGTGTTTGGAATATTGGACCTGGCATTTCCTCAGTGTAAAAATGGGTCACTTTGGGAACAGTCCTACATTATAGAGTTGGAATTCATTATTAAAAAGGTCATACTGCTGGGAACAATGGCTCACCTATAAATCCAGTACTCATTAGGTAGAGGCAGGTAGATTGTTCCAAGTTTGAAGCTCATCTGGCCTATGTATCAAGTTCTAGAGTGCTGTATCCTATGTCCAGAAGACAACATGACTTAGGATAGAATTGGAAGGGCAACACAGTAAACACAGAATCCACCCAAGTTTATTGTTCAATAGCTTTATATACCCATATCCAGACAAAAGGCCTTTTTACTAAAATGCAAGGAACACAGTAATCACCTTCACAAAACATCAAGTAATCACACCCTAGGTCAAAACATCTGATAGTAGCCACACCTTGGGTCAAACTTTCTGTCAACAGCCTTGAAGGAGCAAGTGTTGTAGGAGGTTCTTCTGTCTATGTGTTGTTTTCATTGCTTGAATAAAGAAACTGCCTTGGCCTTTTGATAGGGCAGCACTTAGGTAAATAGAGGAAATCTGTGTGATTATTTTGGGGGTTAAGCTAGCTGACCTGGACAAAAAGCAGGCCTCAGCTCATACAACAAGCAAGAATAGACCTTAACTCCCTGACCTTTGGTGAAGGCAGAATGAATCCACATCTGTGGGCTCCCACACTTGGACAGCCTGGGCTACATAGTGAGATCTTATTTACCCCATATTCTCCAACACACATAAAAGTATTCCAGAGTAATCATAATAACTTTAAAAAGTAAGAAATTTAAGAAATGCTTATGTCTAATATTTCCTTGTTGGGAACACAGCACAAAGGTCTCTGAGCCCACAGATCTCCAAGGAGACCAGATGTCAGGAGCCATTTCCCCTCTAAAAATCATTACAGAAACCATCACCCTAGGGAGTCTGCAGAGAACCCCACACCCATAATTATGTTCTATTGAGAAAACCTGCCCCTCACCCAATTAACTGTTAATCTGTTAGCGGAACCCGCCTTACATTCCAGCTATCCAGGGAACTAGGTGTGGCAACTTGTGACTTCCTGGCCTACATGACCTGGAACACGCGGCAAGAATCCAGTTGCCCTGCCCCCCATTCCTTACCATATATAAACTGTAACCAGTCCCTAATAAACGGAGGCTTTGACAAATCTGCTTGGCCTCCTTCTTCTGTCTTAGCTCATTCCCTTCCAGGTAGCGCCCCTCCGAGACCCTGGAATAACTGATTGCAGGGTGGGTTACAAACCCCTAGACTGAGTAACCCACCCAACGCAATCGACAACCAGAAATATTAAGTGCTCAGGGCTGTCTTTCCAATACTAAAGATGTAAAAAACCGGTTCTTCCATCAAGAAAAGTGGGAAGTGGAAGTGATTAATATCCTGGTGATCTGTGTTATCTGTTGGGTCAGGCCATATAAAGCTCCTATAACTGGGACAGGAGGTGACTAGTAATCTGAATGACCCTTACAGCCAGGGGCTCCCTCAACTTTTACCACAAAAACCCAAGATACCTAATAGTCTAACTGACCCTTCTATTATTTATATAGCTGGAGGCTGCCCCAAGCTTCCATAACCAGGACTAGGAATTGCTAATAGCCCATATGACTTCTACACTATCTGTGTGACTGTGACCAAGACAGAGTCATAGACTCTTAGGCTAATACAGGTAGTCTATCTCTAGAAACCATCTTCTTGGAAGAAATGACTTGGACCCTGAGTCAAATTTCAATGTAATTACGCTTCCTTGTGCACCAGGGACTATTATAGTCTAGTGTTTAAATTTGTTGAAAATAAACCACATGGCATCAGACTCCCCAAAGTCTTGAACCGAAGTTTTTTCTTACTTCTTTGTGGTATGTCCCTGCCTGTCATGAACCACCTGCAGGGTCCCCCTCATTTCATTTCCAAAGGTAAGACTAATTTACTACAGAGAAAATATATGTAGTCCTTGTATGATTGTCTTGGATCTGTGGTATTTCCTTTATCAGATGTAATAAGCATGCAGGCATCTTGGTTACCTATTTCTCCAAAATCCCTCAGAGTGTTTGGGATGCTGTAGCTGCTCTGGTTGTTTTCATACTCCAAGGTTTCATTAGTTACACGAAAAGATGCCCAAATCTTGCCCTGTTGCAAGAACTTCTGTGTTACTCTGCAAGGCAACAAGTCTTTAATACGAAGAAGGATATATAAATTAATCTAGAATTGGGGTTGCTGGGCTGGGAAGATAGCTGTCTCTAATATGCTTGCTTTATAAGTATGACAACTAGGATTCAATGCCCAGAACCTATGTTAAAGATTTGCTAGCATGTGCTTGGTAATCCCAGCACTGGTGAGGTGAAGGCAGGTAGATTCCTGGGGCTCTCTGATCAACCTATTACAAAGCTTAGTTGTTAAGTTCCAGGTCAATAAATGAGTCTGTTCTAATTTTTTAAAAAGTGGTGGTAGAGGTGGATGCTGAGGAATAACACCCAAGGCTGCCCTTTGACCTCATTAAGTAGACACGTGAGCATATGCACATGGACACACACATACCCACACACCACATGAGTAGGAGCTGCCATTTTGAAATGAATACATTGCCCTGAGGCCAATTGCTAGTTGTTTGTACAAGACAAAAGGAGTAACTACCCCTATCTAACCTGCTCTTTGTGTTTATCACACAAAGGTTGACAGCTTGTTCCACTCCTGGCGTGACCTCCATTGTGTGTGCCTTCATATCTTTTCTGTCATCTGTCTTCATAATCAGAACATTTAATTAGTGTTTGTCAGTAACATGCCTCTTTCCTTGAGCGTCAAAACAGTACACAGAATTTTAAAATATTTATACATTATTGACCAAATACACAAATGTATTGGCAGTACTTATCTTTATTTGCAGTTATAAAAAATGTAAAATATCTAGTAAAAGAATCAAATTTGCTGAAATTATTGTGCACGTTGGCTTACCTCTATAATGACAGTACCCAAGAGTCTGAGGTGGCAGGATGGGGGGGGGGTAGTTCACCACCATGAGTTTGAGGTCAACCTGAGAAAGAGCTTCTAAGCTAGTCTGAACTACAGTGATTATCTTGTCTCCACACCCCCAATGCCTGTCCCCCTAATGTTGGTTACATCTGGACATTACATTCCTGTGTTTTAGCGATTTCCTGTCCCCCTAATGTTGGTTACATCTGGACATTACATTTCTGTGTTTTAGCGATCCTGTGATGTTTCCTTTATTCACGTTTGCGCTTCTCAAACCGGAAGGCAGGATGTTGTTGGAATTCATAATATCATTGCCCATGCCATTCGTTTACCTGTGATGTGCAAAGTCAGAGGCCTAACAAAGGGGCTACCTTCAGATCGGGGGAAGTTATTCCTACTAAACGCACCTTAAATGATCCCTTGATGCTTTGTAAGTAGGCTAGAGTAATGGAAAACCGAGGTTTCTGGATCAAAGGAATTTCATTCGAGATTCTCGCCTTCTCTCTTTGTGCTTTCCTCCTTCCACCTGAGCCCCGATCTTTGAGAGGCAGTATATGTGGGGGAATATACTGACGTGAAACAGCTGTCTTGTGGCGAGGTCAAGGACGAGAAGCCAGGGAGCGCCCGTCCTTTTCCCCCCAGCTCATTTGCACCCCCAGGACAGCTCTGGTTTTTTAGGAACGCAGCCTTCCCACAGGCTCCCAAGCAGGAGCTCAGTGGCATCAACCAGAGAAGACAGAAGCCTTCCAAGAGTCTTTGGCTTCAGACCCTCCCGGTCTGCTGCGGTTGAGCGCTCAGCGACTCCTGTCCTGCTTGCTTGCTTGAGCAGCGAGGGTAAGAACTTCGCACAATAACTTCATAACCGGAACATGCAGGGTGTCCTTTGGGGGAAGGATTTTACCTCTTGCCCTCATCCTGTAAACAAGGATGGCCTCTATTAAATGAGAGGAAAAGGAAGAGGATATTGTATCACCTGGCCTGCTAGTTTTGGGCCCAGATGTTTTCCTTGCTTCATTGTTCACAGATAATGCTTTCAGAGAGCAGAAACTAAAGGCTCAAAGACACCGCAGTCTCTGAATTAGTTCACACTTTTCTTGAGTAAGAGAAGTCAAAACCTTGAGGATGGATTGGAAATCGAGGATAAGTACTAAACACTCAAAGCTTGCTGAGAACCACTAGATCCCAGATGGTAGAACTACAGAGTTTGAACCAAGGTAGACCCATGGGCAGGGCCAGGAGGTGTGGGAGGAGGTGGAGGGGAGGAGGTGGAGGACTGTGACTGTGAACGTTTTAAGACTTCTGAGTCTGAGTCTAGCCTGTTCTTTTTGTTGTTGTTGTTAGTTTTTTGTTGTTGTTGTTGTTTTGTTTTGTTTTGTTTTTTTCGAGACAGCATTTCTCTGTAGCTTTGGAGCCTGCCCTGGAACCCACTTGGTAGACTAGGCTGACCTTACACTCACAGAGAGTCACTTGTCTCTGCTTCCCAAGTGCTGGGATTAAAGGCATGCACCACCACTGCATGGTTTGTTGTTTTTAAAGACTTTGCTATGTAACTGTAGAGCTCCAACTGACCCCAGTACTCACTATGTAGCCCAACATGCCTCGAACTCTCAAATGCTGAGATTACAGCCATGTGCCAGAATGCCTGTCATTTTCGGTTAGGAGATTTTATTTCCCCTTAGTATTTTACAAGTAGGCTACAAAGTATCAAATAACAGGAAATAGATTTCTTTCAGTAATAAAATATCAAACCCAAATGAAGAAGATATTGGTACATGTTCAAGTTAGGTTTCTATCACAGTTTGGCTATGTTGATACCATTAGTCAGCGTGGCTGTCAATCAGGCAACACAGGAGAGAAAAGAGTCTGAAGGGCTTTTTGGGAACTTCACAGCTGCTCAGTAAGTTCACAACTCTTTAGCCTCAAAGCACAAAACAAACACAAAGAGTTTGAAACTGAATGTCCAAGGAGACGTCCCTAACAGAAGTTAAATATCCTTGAGAAATGAACAAATGCAACATTCAGTAAAGATGACACAGGAGCACACACACACACACACACACACAGGAGCACACACACACACACACACACACACACACTTTGGGCATAGGACCTTTACTCTCTTGGGCAAACTACTGCCTTGGGGACGAATGTCTAGAGATCTGAAACGTCAATCATCAATGTTTCAATGCATTTCCTTTACCTGTCACACAGATTGTGCATAACCACATGTTTCCTGAGGCTTTCCCCCATGGGGTCATATCAGGGCAGTTCCTCTCACGGTGTGTTAGATGTCTGCATGGATCCGGGCCTGTACGTTTGTATAACTCTGTACATTCTTCCAGGTCTTAAAGATTCTTTCGCCATGATGTCCCTCTGCATCATCCTTGCCTTGAGTAGCCCAGGCTGGGAGGAGGAGATCACGTTCCCGCAAGTCTCATTGCTGAAACAGCGCCCTGATGACCTGCCTTAACTACAGTGACCTTGTAGCTGATCCCTACCTTTGTCTTCTATCCCTGTGATTCCTAGCCAGGCTTTGTTCCGTCTTTGCAGGGATCTGATTACGTTTCTACCCTGCTCGTCCATTTTGGATTGTTTCTTACTGCTTACAGAATATACATAAGGCACTAGAAGTCCCTAATGGTCTGGTACAAGTTTATTTATTTTTATATTGGCTCCTGAAGTCCTGCCTCCCCCTTTCCATGGCACACTCTTCCCAGAACGTTTTAGAAATTGACATATGGTAATCATGCATATTTATGGTGTATAATATGATAATTTATACATGTATATAATGTGAAATGATTAAATCAGTGTGATTAGCATGTCCATTCCTTAGCATTTTTTTATGTTGAAAAACTTTGGATGCTTTCCTGGTTCTTTGTAAACTGTGACACAAATTATTGTGTCACCGTACGACATCAGATCTAGAACATCAGAACTACACTCATGTACCTCATAACATGTTGACTTTGCACATAAGCACATAAGCAGAGAGACCGGATCTGGATCGAGGCTGCCAGTGGTTGTCACCCTCTCAAAGGAAGCTGTGCTTTTCCACCCTGATTCTGTTCCCTGTTGCCATTGCTTTTTGTGTGTTTGCAAGCATTTCTCTGGGCATGAAGGAGTAAGTGGTTAAGGCAGAAAGCTGGGAGCAGCTGAGTCATGCGCAGTGTTTAGCTGTGTCCTCTTCCTTGGTACTTGAGTCCATCGTAAAATCATTTGCCTTTTATTTAACATATTCCCTCTCTTATTATTGAAATCTGTGTTTCGTTTTCACATCTATCATCCAATCCGCAATACTATAAACTGTTACACTGTAGCCCACCCTCACTGACAATAAATGGCAGAGGGCTGGGTGGTATCTAGCTGACCAAGCCTCTCCAGAAATGTTAGTTAGAAGTCAACTAGTGTCTATGTAAGAGGAGGCAGCATGTGGCCTTAATGGAGACATGCACTGTACCTGGAATGATTTTTTTTTTTTTAAGAGAGGCAGGCTTGCTCATTTTCTCAAAGCACTTTACAGGGGACATTGTTAGTGGGCAGGACTTGCTCTTGGATAGCGGAGAACTCTCAGATAGCTTCATTCTACGCCTCCCATTCACATTTGAGGGGGCAGAATTTTAGCTCCAGACTGAAACCTTTGAAAATGCCTTTTAAAGAAAATGTTTGATGGTGGAGGACTCCACTGCTTTTCTTTTGATATTCCTGTAATACATGTACGTTCCTGACAGACTGTCAGGAATAGGCTAAAGACAGTCTCCCTCAACAGAAATCTAACTGTTCCTGTTGCTGGTTGCTTCACTTTGTGTGTGTGTGTGTGTGTGTGTGTGTGTGTGTGTGTGTGTGTGTGTGCACGCACATGCTTCTGAGTGATGTATTTATTTCATTCACCATGGCTTTGTTTTGATGACCTTTGCAAGGTTAAGACAAATTCTGCTCTTGTGCTAAGGCTTACAGTAGGGAGGATTCTGGGATGTGACTCATCTTTCTGACCAAACGCGTAATTCTACTGTGTTGATTTAAGCCCTTGATAACTTAGAGTCGCGTCTCTCAGAACATCACAGCATGAAGTTTAAATTCAAAGACTTGGAAGGTTATATTCACCTTCTGGAACGATTTTTAAAACTGCGTCTGTTTAAGCAGAAGCAATGTGTTCCCACACGTGTGTGTGAAGACTCCCAGAGATTTCATCACACCAAGACTTCCTATTTTTTCCACCGTTCACACCAGCTCTGATGGAAGCTGTGTGTTCTGATTGTCCCCTGGTCCCGACTATTCTGTGTACATGTGAAAGTTATTGCCTCATGCTTGGAAGATAATGACCTCATGGGATTTTATTATGTTTGCTACTGTTTATTAATTCTTACCTGCATTTAATATTATAGTTTACATTTTTATTGAGAAAGGAACTATGTTTATTAGAGACTTTTAAAGAAAACTACAGAGATGAAATACTGGGGAAATAGACTGATGGAAAATAGGTTTACTTTGTAGTGGAATTCACTTCTTTTTTTCCTTGCTATTTGAATTATGGGCAACCTTAGAGTTCTCTGGAGATTTTTTTCCCCCCTAGGAGTAAGGGTGTGAGATAGGAGTTTAAAGAATAAAGTTATTTAAAAGTGTTTAGTTGGGCTGGCAAGATGGCTTAGCAAGTAGGGGGAGTTGCCACCGAGTCTGATGACCTGTGGTTAATCCCTGGTGCCTATCTGGTAGAGGAGTTGTTCTCTAACTCTACACACATCCTGTGATCCATGCCCTTCCCCCTATACACACAAAAAAATAATTGTTTAAACATAGATTCATGAAGGCTGTCATAAATTCTTACAGTAGATTCTTTTGACTGTGCTGAGGCAGATCCTGAACTTGAGCTATTTAGGGGAAGTGTATTGGTAGTAAGAGGTGGAATTTTCCTGTTCTCCCAACCTTGGCTCTATAACCATTTGACCTGCTTCCTCTCCCTCCCCACCCCCTCAGTAGCTGCTTCTATAAAAAGAGTAGCTTAGGCTGGATGTAGATACATTTTGGATAGCCTAAGACCTATAATTTTGAGTCTCTCTTTAAAATTTCATAATGCTTAGATCCTCTTGATTATAGCTGTGTTCTCAGAGCCTTGGCAACGACAAGAGGTCAGGAAATTATTAAACAGAATGATGGAAAATGCTTTTCTAGGTATTTTCAAAGGATATTTAAGGGGCACAAGCTGTGTAGGTACAAGGATATTTAAGGAGCTTTGTCTCCGCTAGAGTGAGAGTAGGCTTTTGGGGGAAATCCTTTGTAGTAATAAATCTCAGAAATAGTGGTTCTTGAAGCACCGTGAGAATCTGTGGAAACTTAGCAATCCCACTTCAAAACCAGGTCAATGGTCCATGTGTGTCCAACTAGGCCTCAGGTCTCCCACCCCAGGGTAGCCGTGAAGCCCAGCACGAAACTGTAAGGTGACTTAAAAGTAATTCACTAGTTTTTTTGAAAATTCTTTCATGGAGAAAAAATGCAGCCAATGACACAAAGACAGAAATTTAAGAAAGAAAGCAAATTATATCAAAATTTTGCAGAAAGATTTTTTCCCCCTGTGATCCTAGGTTACTATTGGTGAATGAGTCAACTGTAACAGATCTTGCCACAATATCAAATTGTTTCAAGGACTTAAAAGTATCTACCATATTTAAAAATACAGCTAACTCTTTTCCCAAGGATTCTGTCTACACACACACACACACACACACACACACACACACACACACACACGGTCAAAACTGAGTCAGTTACCCCAAATTTTAAAAGAAAGCTTGCTTGTAATGTATAAATGATCACTTTCATTTCAGTAGCACTGACTTCTGCACACCCTGATTCTCAGAGTGCTGTGTGAGCAGAGGAAGTTGCAAGTCACCTGACTAGCTCTGCTGGACTCAGATAGGCCTGACTTTGCATAGCCCTATCTGGGCTCCTACAAGAACCATAGTGGAAGTCTTATCTGGAAGTCAAGAAAGAACTTCTGTGGAGCAGAACAAACCTGTAGAAGGACTCTCAGACGTTTGTTTGTGCAGACATGGAGAGGCTGTTTTCACCTACACCAGCCCCAAAGTTACATCCTATAAATGATGGGCTTCATAAACTGGTTTAGTACTTCAGTTGCCCACCTTGGTTGACAAGGCTGCTGGTCTTGTAAAACAACACAACATATACTGTATCTATTGTTTAAAAAAAAATATTGTTGTGCTGTGTTTTATTTTTGTTTGTTTGTTTTGGTTTGGTTTTGGTTTTCTGAGACAAGGTTTCTCTATATAACAGTCCTGGCTGTCCTGGAACTTACTTGGTAGACTAGCCTGGCCTTGAACTCACAGAGATCACCTGCCTCTGCTTCTTGAATACTAGGATTAATTTTAATTATTGCATGTGTATGCCTCTATGTAGGTATGTACGCCTGAGTGCAGGTGCCTCCAGAGAGAGTCCAGAGGCACCAAAATTGGAGTCCTAGGCAGTTGTGACCAGCCAAATGTGGGTGTTGGGAATTAAACTCAGTTCTTTCTTCTTAACCACAGAGGCATCTCACCAGCACCCATGTGCCATATCTGTAGAAATGAAAGGAGGTACTTAGTTAGCTGAGCAGAAAGAATTACTATTGAACAAGTTGAGCTCCCCCAGTTAAGTTCCTCACTGAGATTACTGTCGAGTGTGAAATTTTCCTTTCTCTTGGAAACTGAAGCTTGCCCACAAAGCACGAATATTTTTATACACACTCTAGAGAATTACTCACTCTCACTAGAGAAGGGATACTAGGACGGTCCTGTTACATCTTTTGAAAAAATATTTATTCTATTCTTATTTATGTAGATGTGTCTGTGTGCCACATGTGTGGGTAACTCCTGAGACAAGAAGAATCATTGGATCCCTTGCCTCTGGGCTCCCAGGTGGTAGTGAACCATCTGATGTGGGTGCTGGGAATGGTACTTGGGTCCTCTGGAAGAGTAACAAGTGTTCTTCGCTGCTGAGCCGTCTCTCCAGCCCCTTCCTGTTGTTGCTGATGCCCTAATTTGAGAACTTAATGAGCAACCATCCTGAAAACAAAATAAGAAACTTTAATGAGCAAGGCCCAACCTGTGATAATGAGGATAATCACAGGGGCCGTGGGATAGTAGCTTTAGCCTTCATTGTGGGTGTTTACAGAGAGTACTGCAACAGGATCGTGGGCTTGTAATGCCTTCACTAGGGAAAGAAAGAGAGGTGTGGTGTTGACATTTGAGGTGCCCCAGTGGTAAGTACAGTACATAGGATGTTTTTAATTCTAGCAGATTACTCCTCCAGTTCCAAAGACCTTCCTTAAATTCTAAGCTTCCCGGAAGTCTCACAACACAACTTCCTTCTAATGGCGGCAGTTTGTGCAGTCGTAGCAAGTTTTCTAGTCTTGCAAACAGTGTGGTTATTCTAGACGTTACTCTTTAACATCGGAACTGGCTCCATTTGGAAAGGGATACCACCCATTCTAAAACAAAAACAACAAAACAGTAAATGATTTTTATTCGTATTTTTTTCTAAGGCACAAATCAGCCCATCTTTTATTCTTTTTCTCTTTAATTTATTTTTACGTTTTGGAGAGAAGGGGGGGGGTGTGCACTTGGTGTATAGGTGAGAGGGTAGCTTGTCAGAGTTCCTTCTCTCCTTCCACCATGTCAGATCCCTGCCTTTACTGGCTGAGCCATCTTGTTGCTTCGCTCTTTTTCCCATATATATCTTCCCCAAGTTTATCTCAGTATTTTTGTTCTGTCTGTCTGTCCCCTGCCCCCCCCCCCCCCCCCCCCCCCCCCCCGCCACTTCTGTTTACAATGGAACCTAAAACCTACAGTTGTTTCTTCTTGGGAAGCACCCTTGGGACCTTTGTCATCGATTCCTAGTTAAGACTTTTGTATCTGAACAAATCTACAGCTGTAACTCCAGATCTTCCAAATTGTATCTCTATGCATAAACAAAACTCAGCTTTTTTAGTATGTGTAGCTCTAGAATGTTCCTCATTCATTCCTCATTCTTCAGTTGTATTTAAAACATAGCTCTCATTAAACTGAGAAAGAAAACTAAGGGCAAAGTTAGTCATGCATTACACTTGGCATTGTTGGACAGTGTCTAGTTTCAACAGGACAAGTGGATTCACCTTGGAGCCCTATGACCTTGAACATGGCCAGTTCTGTTCTAAACAGAGAACCCTTTTCCAAGGCCCAGTGCTTAGCAAATCCTAATTGCCTCTGGGCTTACAAACTTAATCCACCATTTCTGGACATTTTTTTTCAAGAACAATAAAAGGGTGTTTCCAATGACCAGTGTATTTTGTTTCATTTCTATGGGCAGAAAACTTGTAGAAGATAGGATTGTTTCTTAGAATGCCATACAACCCTAGTCTTTTGAAGGAAGAAACAGTTTCAAAGTGCAAGAACATACACTTGTATGCTGACCAGAATGTAAATCTCCAGCACAGTGCATTTATTCTCTTTGCTTGAACACGATAGCTTTGTCCTGTGCTTTTTTCCTTGCTAGCCATCTACACGGCTCTTTCCATTTATGAAGGGTCAATACTGAGACTCAACAATCACACACATACACATTGGCTCATAGCCCTGCTTCTGTTACCTGCAAGCTAGATGGCACATTCCTCATTTCTAGAGTAGGTCTAATTCTAATATATCTCTTAGGGTTCCTATATGAGTAAATGAGAAACCGTAGCATAAGTACACAAATATTAGAAAATACTACTTTTCAGCAACATATTTCTTAACTATAAGGAAGGTGATTTTTCCTACTCTTAAATGTTTGCAAGAATCCCTAAATTAGCCTCCAGCTGTACCAGTTGCATATTATTCTGGGGATGACTCCTACATATTTTCTGCTGGAGGGACAGTTAAAATAACTTTGATAATGAGGGAGAAATGCTTGAAACTGTCCAGATAAAGGCACACTCATCCCTCACGGATTCAGAGAGAATTAGTAACAAGTGACATTTCTGAGAAAGTCCATTTCAGCTCTGTAGACAGAATGCTTTTTAGCTGTAGTTCCCCTGCACAGAACTGGCCAGAATGGAAGCTTTCTAGAATTATTTACGATAAAGGCATGAGGAAACCTCAGCAAGGCAGCACCGAGCCCTGCCTTCATGTTAGTCTGTACTTCTCTAAATCTTAGCTTTATAACTTAGGTAAAAACAATAAAATTGTAATTGATTACCTATTCAAGTTCTTGTTATAGTGCATAACTATAAACTGGGGTCAGTGTGACCATTTGAGAGATCATCATTTTCCACATGACTTCGTGTCTGTACAGGTTTTACATCATCTTATAGAAGTGGATAATTTTCTGTCACTTTCTGGCATCTCCTTCACTTACTGATGGAGATTGATGGGGAGGAAAAATATTAATAAATGTGTTAATACCAATGCAATTTTGGTGTCTTCCCAGGATAATTCTACATTACCAAATAGGAGCCTGTGTCAAAGTATGAAAAGTTAGTCAACCCTCCCATACTAGTAGCACTGAACCCAAGAATTTTCAAAATGAGTCTCGAACATGCTTGTCAAATTGTCAAACACTTCAGTACCATCGCCAGCCTATTTTTAACAACGTCTCTGAGTGCATAAATTACAACGTTCTTCCCCCTTTCTGTGACTTGTAGTGCACCACATCTGAAGAGGATGAATGAGATGCATGTTTCAACTGTCTTGATGGTTTTAATTACTTTCTAAGATGACTCATAACAGGAAGAGTTTGAAATGAACGCACTTGGAATATTAACGTTTTCAAGGACATGCAAAGTTTGAAATAGGAGACGCTAAAAGTGTGTGTTTATTGTATTTTATGTTTTATGAAGATGATGTATAGATAATGACATTATATTTTTTATGAGTGCTGATAGAGCACCAGAAATGAACTATGAATGTTGGTAGATTAAAGTTATGGAATAACATTCTTTCATTAGTCCATGTTGGTGGTTGGGTTTACTTCCGTGATGACATAGTAAAATTTGGAAACTATTTTTAACTCACTTGAGCTTAAGTCTGAAGCTGTGTACACCAGTCCTACTCGCTGTCTGTCTGTGACAGGCATTTCCTCAGACCAGTAGCAAAACAACTGTAAAGAAATGCAGAGAAGCCTGAAGGATTTCCATATATTGAGTAGAATTCAAAATTTCTATATAATGCTTTAGAATTCAATTCGGATCACAGTCAATATTTTGCCTGGACAGAAATATTATTTGGACTTGTGAAATGGTTACATATTAACCTATGCATTATGATTAATTTATTAAATAAGTGAAGATGCTATAAATAGGTAGAGATATGACTTAATTATTGTTTTGGTTCCTAGTGGACAACTATCCGTCATTATCAATCGACTCATGAGAGTTGGCAGTGTCCTCTGCGTGACACCCAGAGACTGAGGAGTCAGTAAAGGAAGGAGGGCAGGATAGAAGAGAAATGAGGACGTTATGGAGGAGGACCAGGGAAGAGAAGGGAGGGAGGGGGTGAAGCAGAGGAGAGGAAAGAAGAAGAGAGTTTCCCAAACTCAGAGCAGCTAGCTACCTTTAAACAAGATGGTGCGATGTAGAAACCCTTTTCCATTTTCCATACAAGGTCGTTGAAAATACGGAAGCACCTGCTCTGATATACTTACCCTCTGTTCCTTCCCTTCCCTTCCCTTCCCTTCCCTTCCCTTCCCTTCCCTTCCCTTCCCTTCCCTTCCCTTCCCTTCCCTTCCCTTCCCTTCCCTTCCCTTCCCTTCCC
>NW_026067910.1:16960435-16962883 GCF_014885135.2 Alexandromys fortis | reverse complement strand
CTCCTCCTTCTTCTTCTTATCTATTTACTTTTTAAAAATTTTACCTGAACTGGAAAACTCCTCAGTGGTGCTAGTATGGGCGCAGCAGCCATTCGTCTGACCAATTTTAATTCCAGATTAATACTGAAGAACCAACCGTTCAGAATCCCTTAATTCTTCCTCTGTCTAACATTGATTTTAAAGCCTGGGATATGGAAAAATGAGAGGTCAGATGCAGAGGGAAGAGACAGGAAGACAGTGTGACCTGAGGGAAGAAGGGCCTGTGATTGAGGTGAAAGCCTCACTTAGGGTAGGAAGTGAGAGTGGCTACAGGTCAGAGAACGGTCTGCTTGGGCACTAGGGAGTCAGGTGTGTACCTAGTGACATTATCTGAGCACACACACACTTATGCATACACACACAGACATCCATATACACACACAGACATACACACACAGATATACACATACACACATACACACAGAGAGACATACACATACACAGACATACACATACACACACAGACATACACACACATACACACAGAGACATACACATACACACAGAGACAGACATACACATACACACAGACATACACATACACACAGACATACACATACACACAGACATACATATACACACACAAACATACACATACACACAGATATACACATACACACATACACAGAGACATACACACACAGATATACACATACACACAGACATACACACACATACACACAGAGACATACACATACACACACAGACATACACATACACACAGACATACACATACACACAGACAAACACATACATTGACATACACATACACAGAGACATACACATACACACACAGACATACACATACATACAGACATACACATACACACAGACATACACATACACACACAGACATACACATACATACAGACATACACATACACACAGACAAACACACACATTGACATACACATACACAGAGACATACACATACACACACAGACATACACATATGCACACAGACATACACATCTACATACACCCACAGAGCTGGAAAGCAATAGAATCTCAGCAAATGTTGGAACTTCTTTTATTTTGAGCAATACCTCTTAACAGACAAGTCATTAGATAGACTTTTTTTTTCAATCTCCTACAGAATGTTTTGATAAAACAAGAGGTTTGTTTGACATTCCAGGGTACACAGTAACACAATATTTTAAATGCGGTAGCACAAAGCCTTTCTCGTGATGGCCAGATGGCACTTGGATGTTTGACTGTGCTCCTTGGTTTTGCTGTGGTGAATGTTGATGCCTCGCCTGAAGGGGTTAAGGAATGCCTTACTCCAGTTACATGAAGTAGCAGAAACTATCAGATGGAAACAGGAATGGGGAAGGGGAAAAAGGCGCTGCCCTAGTCCACGGTTTCCTAACTCGCTAGGCTTGTATTGTCAGCTAGCTGTCTTTCTTTGGGGGCATGGACCACCACGCAGCACCCTGGCCCCCTTAACTGCTGCTGCTGACTGGGATGGTCGGGTTTAAACAAAGCTGTGAGTCACAAGCAGCCTGTAGCTGCAAGGCCAGGAAGCCCAGCAGGAGAGGCCACGCCCCTCTCCCTGTGAATCGCTGGCCCGGACAGGGGAGGGGCTGGCCCTTTGCTACTGAGCAAGTTGCCAAGGCGAGACAGGAACTTCATTCCTCTCTGTGTCAGGATCCCAGAAATTATGCCCTTTCTCTCATCATGAACTGGCTCTCGAGTTCCTCGGGAGTTGTGCTAACTGCTTACCACCCCAGCGGCAAGGACCAGGTCGTCGGGGAGAGCCATGGGAAGGGAGGAGACGAAGCCACCTCCAGGTAAGGAGACCAACAAAAAACCCCTACCTGCCCCAGGAACAAAGTGACAGGGAAGTTGTCATGAGGCAAGAGAATCACCTCTGCACTGGAAGCCTGACCTCAGGCTGCACCATAGACGTGTGGTTTCTTCCCTGTATCTGAATCACCCGGCGAATGCAAGAGCCTTTCGATTACCAGTGGTGGATGGGGGGGGGGGGGGGGGGGGGGGGGGGGGGGGGGGGGGGATGTGGCTCTGTGACGCTCTCCCAGTAGCTTAGCAGGTGCATGTGCAAACGCTAACTGATCAAATGACTGTATCGGAAACACTCTCTGTGAGATGGAATTCTTGAATGGGCTCAAAAACTCCGCTGGAACTGTTAGCTGGGAAAGTCTGCCAAGAAGCAGGGAGGCTGGTCACTCTACTAGCTGTTTTGAGAGTGGCACCCTCCGCCCTGCGCTGAAAGCAGACCTCTTCGGCAAAATGCCCAGGCTGCTGGCCTGTGGCTGGGCTGTTCGCGTTCTTCGGTGTACGGAGACTACTCCCGCAGCCCAACACACCCCTCCAGGAGGGATTTCAAAAGGGAGTTTTTTTTTTGTTTTTTTTTTTTGTTTTTTTTTTTTTTTTTTTTTTTTTTTTTTT
>NW_026067910.1:16958380-16959482 GCF_014885135.2 Alexandromys fortis | reverse complement strand
TTTTTTTTTTTTTTTTTTTTTTTTTTTTTTTTTTTTTTGCATGAGACTGCATATATTCCCTGGACACTCTTTCCTGGTATTTGCAATTGTGTAGCTTGTTGTGGGTGGTTTAGATTTGAACAGTTGAAAAAATAAACAAGGAGGAATGGATTGTTCTCAGCTACTGTGGAAGCAGAACTAACATGGGCCAAGGAACAGGGTGTGTTTGTGTGGTGGCCACATCCCTAGGATGGCTCCACGTGGCCTTTCTGCAGGCTGCCACACTGCTTACCCACCCTGTCCTGGGATTTGGTTTTCATGGAGGACAGTTACTGATGCTGGGGAGACACGATGGAAAACTGGTTTGAGACAGAAAGGAGGGAAGAGGGGGGGTCAGTCCTCATTAATTTGTACCCTTGAACATAGTGTAATTTCTCAGCTACGTAGAATGTAACTTTGGGAGATACCTTGTTTAGCCTCGAAGGGGTTAAGACATTAGAATGGGCACGGAGTAAGGTTTGGTAGAAGGAGAGGAACTTGAAGGGTGAAATGGGTCAGTAGTGACTACCTAAGGATGGTGATAATGGTCAGAACTGACTAGGATGTTGGCTATGGGTGGGTTGGTTGACTGGTAGTGTAAGCATTAGGAAGGTGCTTGCTCCAAGATTTCAGTAATGGTTGATGCCTATTTTGTAAATAAAGCCTAAGTAAAACTCATATACAGAGGCATATACAGATCCTGCATGTCCTCATATCTGCTTAAAATGAGTTGGAAGTAGCTCAAAATTCTGACCATGCGGGCTGGAGAGAATGGCTCAGTGGTTAAGAGCATTGCCTGCTCTTCCAAAGGTCCTGAGTTCAATTCCCAGCAACCACATGGTGGCTCACAACCATCTGTAATAAGGTCTGGTGCCCTCTTCTGGCCTGCAGGCATACACACACATAGACTATTGTATACATAACAAATCAATAAATAAATATTTAAAAAAATTCTGACCATGCTAATCAAAAGACTCCATTTAGTCTAAATAATATCTACATTGAAGAGCTTTTTAATCAAACAAATGGTTCGATATGATTAGCTTACATACACACATATGCATAATGCAACTAAAAACATAAA
>NW_026067910.1:16873748-16957808 GCF_014885135.2 Alexandromys fortis | reverse complement strand
TTTTGAGATAGGGTTTCTTTCTCTTTGTAGCCCTGGCTCTCCTGGAACTCAGAGATCTCACTGCTTCTGCTTCCCAAGTTCTGGGATGAAAGGCGTGCACTACCACGTCCAGCTAGGATCCTGTTTTCTGTTTTCGTATTTTCTTTTTTGTAATGTTTTTTCCTCAAGCTCCTGGGACTTGAAAGAGCATGTTAACATTAGTTTTCTGGCTGACTGTATACAAATGTTTCCAAAGGAAACCACTTTTTATGGGCAGCTATATTTACAAGACTTTATTTACTTACTTGTTTTCCAGGCAGGCCTCTCAGTATTTGCTGTAGGAAAAGCAATTTTTCAACAAAACTGTTTCTTATGACTTTAGCATCATTTTAAGGGGGAAGAGAAAGTCCTGTTATGATTGCTTTATATGTTTCTGCTTTTGTTATTTTAATGTTAATGTCAAATGATATCTTCTGTCTTATTGGAAACTCTAACTCTTTCAAAAAATTAATAGTTTAAAATAGGTTGAAAGAATGAGATCTTTGTGTCTGCCTTGAACAAGTGTGATGTTCTTTATATAAGGGATACCAAAAAAAACTGAAACCCAAGGCTGGGAGACCAACAAGGCTGGATTCACACTCCAACTGACTCCCCTAGTCATTAACAGTGTGTGCCACCAAGAGTTTATTAAGTCTCAGCTGCAAGCTGGATGTCACAAGCATACTTGCTGGATCAATGACGTTAGATAATCCACGCAAAGCCCACGGGGCAGTGTCTGACTCAAAGCCAGCCTGCTGCTTCCCTTAACACTCTAAGCCATGTAGAATAGTCTTCCTCCGTTTAACATCGTGCTTGGGAGTCTCATTTTGTCATGGGTTAAGCAATAGATGCATGGTCACCATGCTTAGTTAAGAACGACGTCAGAGGGCTGGAGAAATGGCTCAGAGGTTAGGAGCATTGGCTGCTCTTCCAGAGGTCCTGAGTTCAATCCCCAGCAACCACATGGTGGCTCACAACCATCTGTAATGAGATCTGGTGCCCTCTTCTGACCTAGGCATACATGTGGACAGAACACTGTATACATAATAAATAAATCTTAAAAAAATAAAAGAACTACGTCAGAAGCTAGGCGTGGTAGCACAGATCTACGATCCTGGCATTTGGGAGAGAAATCAGGAATTCAAGCTGGCCTAGTCTCGTTAGAAAGTTCGAGATCAACCTGGGTCACTTGATGCCATGATTCAAACTACCCACTACCACAACAACCAAAACAAATAAACAAATAAAATGGCTTATGGGAAACTGGCGTGGTTGGTGTGTACCTATAATATTGCAGCATACAGGATGAACCAGGAAGATGCAGATTTCAAAGCCATTTTCAGCTATATAGCAAAATTTAAGTCTAATCTATAAGACCACTTTTCTCACTCACACTCTTCCCATTCCAGGTAAAAGAAAAAAAAAATTAGAAAATGAAGAGAAGCTTAAATCTTTCAGTCTTTTGAAATCTGAATGTCCTTGGAAAGGTGTTTTTGTTCCATAGCACTTTTGAGTTGGCCAGGGGACAGCTGCGCAGGCAGCAGGGCCCTGAGATCCATAAACATTGGTGGAGTGTGGGTGGGTCCTTTTTTGGCAGCCCCACTCTCTCCCGTCTTCATCCCGCCCTCCTCCACCTTAAGGACCTTTGCCCAGGAGCATGCCAAGCAGAAAGCACTGTCACTTTTATGTCCCCTTTGCAGCTCTAAACATGTTCAAGTCTCATCATTGCTTTGTTCTGTAAGCCCAGCCTGCCAGCCACTCAGTTACTCCAAATACAATCTGAGCTGTCACTGAGAGTCAGACGAATTGTCCTTTTGCTGGTGCTTCATGGAGAATGTGAGCCCTTTTGTCGCTTTTTCTCACTGTGCTAAGGACCTGAGAAAAGAGAGCAAGCACTGTCCTTGACTTCCAGTTAGAGACTTTAACCCATAAGCCCCGTGGATTTAGACAGCATGGCACCGTGAGCATGTGGTGTAGGAGGCAGCCAGGAAGCAGCGAGACAGATAGGGGTCTGGGTTGAGGTACACTTGCCAAAGACATACCCCAGGGGGCTTATTATTACTATTAGGCCTCACTTGCAGAAGTACTTTATCACCTCCCCAAATAGTGCCGCCAGTTGGGATCAGGGTTTCCACACATGAGCCCATGGAAGACATTTCCTATTCAAAGTTTCTCAAAAAGAATGTAGAGAGAGGTATCCGGATGTAGACAGTAATCCCCGAGCTTGATGGTCAAGATTAACAGGTATCTAAGAGCAAGGGCTGAAGGCAGAGGGGTTAAGACGCATAAGAGCCTTAAGCCTAGAGGAGGCCCTGGAGCAGATGACAGAGGAGCAAGGAGCCCTCCCTGGCTAGAGGGCTGGGGAGAGAAGGAAGGTAAGGTACATAATGGCTGCATAGAACATTTGGGCTTTTTGATTATATTAAAAAAAAAAAAAAAGATGGGGCAACATGGAGAGGGGAGGGTTTTGAGGAGAGTAAGAACACAGAGGAGACTTCTACTTTAAAAGGTCCCTCTGGAATAGGGGGTTGATTACAAACCACAGAACCAGCAGCCACACGTAGGAGGTGAAGGTGACTGTGGCCTGGGTCAAGGTCTTAGTCATTGCTGTAATGGAGGGAGTGGGTCGTGAACTCCCTGAGGAAGAGTTTGCAGGATTTCCTGATGCCTGGTGTGTGAGCAAAGGTGAACAAAGGTTGTCGCAGAAATATGGGCCTAGATTCTTACAAGGATAGAGTTGCCCCTGCTTTAGATGCGGCAACTTCCCACCATGTCCTAGGAGGCTGTACTGGGAAGATCCAGAAACCAGCCTTGAATGTAAGTTCTAAGAAAAAAGACATGATTGCTTTTCTTGATGAGGTTAGCATTTCGTTTCTCTCTCACAGTGCTGGGGATTGAGCTCAGGGACTTGTACACATCAGGTAAGCAAGGATCTTGGTCACAGGGCATGAATCCATCCTCTTTTCTGTCCAGTGACTAGTATTGTGGTGTTACTTGTAACTGACTTGCTTTTTCTTTAAGACCGTTACCTGTCCATTAGCTTTATAATCTGAACATAATCTGATCATTTCAGTTTGACCATGGTGGTTCTTTGTAAGTGTCCTTTTTCTGTCTTCTTGTGTCTTAGCTAAATGGCTAAATGAATAATCTTTTTATTAAAATTTAAAATTGGAATTTTATTTGCCTAGTTCAATATATATATACACATACTATATATACACATACAATATACATACATTCATACATACATAAATTTCATATATACAGTCTTGGCTGTCCTGGAACTCACTTTGTACAACAGGCTGTCCTTGAACTCACTGAGATCCGCCTGCCTCTGCTTCTCAAGTGCTGGAATTAGAGGTGTTCACCACCATTGCCCAGTTAGTTCATCTTATTTTGATGTATGTATGTTGGGCGTGTGTGTGTGTGTGTGTGTGTGTGTGTGTGTGTGTGTGTGTGTGTGAGAAAGAGAGAGAGGAATGTGCAGTGCGTGTACGGTGTGGTGTGAGCATGGAGGCCAGAGGAAGTTATTAGGCACCCTGTTCTGTCACTCTCTGCCATATTCCTTTGGAACAGTCTCTTGCTGAAGCTGAACCTACGTTGGTGGCCAGAAAGCCCTAGCACACTTTCTGTCTCTAGCTAGCACAGTGCTGGAATTAAAGGCATGTGTGGGTGGAAGTTAGAGGCATGTGAGTGGTTACGCCCAACTTTTTTCCCAACTTTTTAACGTAGTGTTGGAATCCAAACTCGGGTTTTTGCGCTTACACAGCCAACTCTCCTACCTCCCTGAGTTTAGTACTAAGTAGGCCATAACCAGTTTCCAGGCAGTGGACTGTTTAGTCATTCTGGGCCTTTCTAGAGGTAAGACCTATGGAGAGAGTAGGGTTCCCACAGGAAGGATGTATCCGTCATCTTTTCTAAGATGTTTAGGACATAGTATTTCTATAGATTTCCTCGTCTATGAACTCAGAATGGCCATACTCCTATTCATTTCACCTGGTTAATTCTAAACATTTTAAAAATGTAGTTGTGAATTGTCAGAGTCCATTTTCTGTGCTTTAGATTTTTCTCCAGACGTTTTACTTAGCCAGAGCCCTGACATTTTGGTGTGATTTGCATTGTCCATACTTGGGTATAAGTTCTTGGACTTAGGGATCTTAGTGGTTTTAGTGGACAAGTTGCTTAGTTGTCTTAGTAGAGCGCCTATTCCACTTTAGGCAGGTAATGCAAGCTTGAGCCAATAAATAGGTGTGAGAGGGAAAAGGTATAGACATGGTACACGTAGAGTCAGACTGCCTGACTGGAGCTGTCTGAGTTCCACTTGTTCAGGGCTCTAGCTACAGGCAATTTACTGATAGTCTGGGGGTATCAGGTTTTTTCTTTCTATATTTCTCCTCCCTCCCTCCCTCCCTCCCTCCCTCCCTCCCTCCCTCCCTTCTTTCTTTCTTTCTTTCTTTCTTGACAAGGTTTCTCCGTAGCTTTGGAGCCTGTCCTGGAACTCGCTCCATAGACCAGGCTGGCCTTGAACTCAGAGAGATTCAGCTGCTTCTGCCTCCTGAGTGCTGGGATTAAATGCAGGCATTACCACTGCCTGGCTTTTTTGTTTTTCTGTTCAAGGGCTGTATTGCTGTTGACTGAATTAAAATGGAGCATCCTAAGGAGAGTGCTTGTCTTAGGGGACAGCTTGTTTCCTGTGGTGATGAAGGGCAGTGAGGGCCTGCTGCCTGTCAGTGAACAAACTTGGGAAAGTATTGAAAAACACTTTTTTTGTTTGTTTGTTTGTCTGAGACAGGGTTTCTCTGTAGCTTTGAAGCCTCTTCTGGAACTAGCTCTTGTAGTCCAGGCTGGTCTCAAACTCACAGAGATCACCTGCCTTTGCCCCCTGATTGTTGGGATTAAAGGTGTTCGCCGCCACCACCACTATCTTGAAAAGCACTTTTGAAGTGAATTTGTTAATAGTTTCTGAAATGAATGTTTGCTTTGACACACAGGAGAATATCGTTATCTTAAAAACCATTTTTGAGCTTGGTGGTAGAGGCACACGCCTTTAATACCAGTCAGTACTCAGGAGACGGAGAGAGGCAGATTTCTGTGAGTTCAAGGCCACCCTGGTTTACGGAACAAGTTCCAAGACTGGATTGAAAGCTACGCAGAGAAGCCCTGTCTTGGGAAGAAAAAAAATTTTGGAGTGACTCTTTTGCTTCAGATTATTTCAGAATAAGCACTATAATGAATATACAAAAAACATCTTAATGAGTTTCGTAGTATTGAAACGTTAATGGAGTGGTTACTTTGAACTGCTTTCATTCCTTATTTTTGGAGCTTGCAAACTCATAAATCACTTATTACCTTCAATAAACTATGAGGTCATTCAGGTCAACAAGAAAAGATGGTTGCGGACTGAGTATTTGCAGGTACATTTTTTTTGTAGCTATTATATTTATATTCCCCTTTTTTCCCTTAAATTGTAAATATATATTTAATGGGCAGCTGTTAATGTCATAAACAGGAAGCAATTAATGCTTCCTGGAGCCGATATCCACAGATATCCCATTCTGATAAAAAGAAAGTTTGAGCACTTGGGTTGGAGAGATGGCTCGGGGGACAAAGGCAGTCACCGTCATGCTAACTGACACCCACCTGATAGCTTGAGTTAAATTTCTGAACTCTGCCCACATGATGGAAGAAGAGAACGGACTCATGCATGTTGTCCTCCAACCTTTGAGTGTGGAAACTTCAAGAATGTTAGTGTTTTTCTCGGTGTGATCCGTAATGCATGTCTTCAGGCATCTGTTGTGTGCTGGGCAGTAGATTTGGAAAGTGTCCTGCTAGCCTGCTCTCACTTCTCTCTCTGTACCTGCACTTTACACTCTTGCAAGATCCTGCTCATAAAGCAGAAACAGGTTGCTGTGCGGCCATCACAGAGGTGGAAGTAACTAGAAGGAAGAAATGCAGAGAAGTGTGAGACAGTGGAGGTCAGCTCTGTGAACCTCTTAAAAATGCAAAAGTCATTTTCCATAGGGGAGCAAGAAAGCATATATGATGCTGAAGTTCCGTGGGTCCTCCACGCACCCCGTTCTGCCCATTGTTGATTGGTTCCTTTTTTTAAAAATTTTCTTCTGTCATTGTATTTAGATCCTAACCGCAGTTTCCCCTCTTCCTCTCCCCCAGGTCCATACCGCCTCCATTTCCCTTCAGAAAAAAGCAGTCATCCCAGTGATAGGTTTCTTCTTATTAAGCAGAAAATGCCACTTATTTGTAACACTGCTGCTAGGAGAAACACCTTCTAATTTCCCATCAAATTTAAAAATAAACTTTTTGAACCCCAATGAAACTTTCAATTCTACTGGGGATTACTATTCAGAGTATACTGTGCGCTCTCAGGCCTTTTATATAGCAAGAAATGGAAAAAAAATGTCTCTGTCTTTTTTTATTTAGTTTTATTATTCTATATCCTTTCCAAAGTATAAGAGACCTTGGCATAACTCCAATAACTATGTCTTCCTGTGACCCCTGAGAAACTTATTTTTTTTTTAAGACAGGGTCTCATTGTGTAGCCCTATGGGCCTGGAACTCAATATATAGACCAGACAGGCCTTGAGCTCACAGAGATCCTCCTGCCTCTGCTTCCCTGTGCTGGAATTAAAAGCGTGTGGTACCATGCCCACCTGTCTGTCTTCTCTCTACCCGCTCTCATCTATCTGTGTGTGAATATGCATGTGTGCCACTGAGGAGGGCAGAGGACAAGTTGTCTGGGTAGGATTTCTTCTTTCACCCCGTGGGTGATTGGCACGGGGCTCAGGATGTCCTTGGTGGCAAGTTGAGTTGTCCTGCTGGCCCTTGTCCTTTGTTTTGGAAGGTTCAGAAGTGTGGGCTTTGACATGTTCGCATGCTCCTAGTCAGGTCAGATTTGACCTGGGATGGCGTAGTTAATTTAGTGAAGTGATGTTTCACTAAACGCAAAATGCTGCACTAAGAATGCTTTGCCTCCAAGCTGCCATACAGCTTGATGGAAGCCTGGGGGGATGGCTCAGTGGGAGAGGCGGGTCTGAGTTCAGATCCTCAGAACCCACAGAAGCATGGGCGATAGCACTCCCAGAGAGATGGGAGGTGGAAACAGCAGGCCAGCCAGTATGGTGTACATAGCAGGAAACAGTAAGAGAACCACACATGAACTAGAACCTAACATACACCTACACTCACACAAAGACAAAACAAAACCAAATAACTCCCACGCCCATACCAATCTGGAACTGTGGGCTAATCATTGAATTTTGACTGAAAAGAATTTTGAATTTTGCATGGTTTAGCATTAGAAACCTGGCGTATCATCTCTGAAATCCAATGATAATCACATACCATAAATATTTGAGGAAAATAATAGGCATTATATATTACTGAAGAAATGAATAGCATAAGCTGGGTGGTAGTGGCTCATACCTTTAATCCCAGCCCTTGAGAGGCAGAGGCAAGTGGATTTCTGTGAGTTGGAGACCAGCCTGGTCTACAGAGCGAGTTCCAGGACAGCAAAAGCTACACAGAGAAACCCTGTCTCAGGGAAAAAAGTGGAAGGAAGGAAGGAAGGAAGGAAGGAAGGAAGGAAGGAAGGAAGGAAGGAAGGAAGATTTTACTTGGGATAAAATGTAGACAACTCAAAATTTCTCTTAAGAATGTGTAACTATAGACTATTGTAAATATTATATAAGACATAAATTTATAAAACATATATATATAAAATTTCAAATATACCTTTTAGTAACTAAACATCTCCAGAGGTCTTTCTTGTGTAAAGATGGTAAAATGTGGAAGAAAACAAATGTCAGAATTCCCACTGTTAACAAGGTTGCAAGGAAATGCAATGACACAGAAATTCTAGAAGCATGGTTTTAGAGCACCCCTTTCAAAGAAAAAATTTCCAAAAAACTTTGGCTGAGTAGTTGAGGTTCACTTTGACTAAGAAAAGACAAGTTCGCTGCAGGAAGTTAAGCAGGTTATTTATAGGTGGTCTAGAAACATGTAACTTGATTAGCGTGTTTTATAATTAATGCTTCACTAGGGTTACTCGTGTGGACCTGTTTATTTCTCTGTTCAAATAATACAGTCAAAGGTGTCATTGTCACCTGACAAAAAATGATTAGTATTTTACTTTTTTAAAACTCATTTTTATTGATGACAATTTTAGCTGTGAGGGCAGGGAAAGGTACATTTGTATTTCTAGATTAAATTTATTTGAATTATAACTTTCTGAAATACTTTTTTTTTGTATTATAGTGGAGTTGGATAGTTTTATATTTAGATGTGATTGGGGAATTATATAAATCCCTTATTCCCATCTTTTAGGTTTATTTTTATTTATAAAAGTGTGTGTGTGTGTGTGTGTGTGTGCGTATGTATGTGTGTGTGTGAGTGTGAGTGTGTGTATGATGCAAATATTGTGTGGATACCCATGGAGCCAGAAGAAGGTGTCCAGTATCCCGGAACTGGAGTTACAAATCATTTTGAGCCTTCTAATAAGGGTGTTGGGAACCAAACATGGGTCCTCTCAAACAGTAACTAGTACTCAACTACTGAACCAACTCTCTGGACCCTAAATTCCTATTCTTTTCTTGAGTAAGGTTCTATACTTAAGAATCAATAGAAGCCGGGTGGTGGTGGCACATACCTTTAATTCCAGCACTCGGGAGGCAGAGACAGGCAGATCTCTGTGAGTTGGAGCTTAACCTGGTCTACAGAGTGAGTTCCAGGAAAGCCAGGGCTACACAAGAGAAACCCTGTCTCAAAAGGAATCACTAGAGGTCTGTCAGATAACATAGTCTGTGAGTGACATGATATACTGTAAAGAGCATGTTGATCTCAGTTTTGGATTTTAGTAAACTCTACAAAGGAAAAATATAAGAATCCAACTAGAGGACTTGGATGTGCAATGTCATCCTCCATAGGCTCAAGTGTCTGACCACTCTACCCCGATGCTGGTGGTGCTGTTTTTGACTATTGTAAAGCCTCATATGGGTCCACAGCTGGAAAGCTAGGGGGTTGTGGGCTGATTTCAGTTCTGGCCTGCATTCTCTGCTCCTGAGCAACTGCGGCACGTAGGGCCATTTGATTGCATGTTCCCACCATCATGAACTGAATTAGTCTTATCTCCCAGATTGCAGGTGGAGCACTGTTACTAAGTGTTACATTAAGAAGCGTTTGGGGGCTCGTTGTTTGGGTGCAAGCAACATGTGCAAGCTTTCTTGTCGCCTAATACTGTCCCGGAGTATCCTAAGCCTCATAGAGATAGAAGAAAAATGGTAGGAAATAGCATATTCTGATGAAATTTGACAAAAGAGCCCCTCCCTGTCTTGAGAAACATTTGATAGTAACATTCTGGGGAATGTCGCCTGTGAAAACTAAAACGATTGTTTTCTGTTTATGTAGAAAAATGTTCAATATTGTGTACCTGGGACCAGTCACTTTGGGTCTTGTTATACTGCAACATCAGCAGTGTCCAGCTTCCCTTCTGCTATCTACTATGCACTTCGACATCCAGAGCTGGTTCTGGGCGAACCCGTTTTCACAGCCAGAGCGTTTTCTCTCTGCTGCCCCCAACTTGGAGACAGGCTCACTGTGCAGCCCTAGCTAGCCTGGAACTCCCTCTGTAGGCCAGGCTGGCCTCAAACTCACAGAGATCTGCTTGCCTCTGCCTCCTGAGTGCTGACATTGAAGAGGTGTGCCACCATGGCAGGCTTTCTACTTTTAGATACTTAAGTTTCAGCTGGGCATGGTCGTGCACACTCACCAACGGAGCTCTTGCCCGGTGGAAACAGTGGGGTTCAGAGTTCAACTCACATAGTCAGTTTGAGATAGCTAGGGCTTTAGAAAAAAAGGAAAGGGGAGAGGTTCATATAATACTTGTCTGTTTCAAAAATATTTACTTAGTACATTTATAGTATATATAACTTGCATGTATATCCATCCCCAAACCTAATATGATAGTGAGGTATTGTTATGGAAGAACTATCTTGTGGCAGTTTTAGTGCTGATGTGGGGGAAGCACAGCGTCAGAGGAACTGTGGCCTGGCCAAGCAAAGATGTAGCACCCGGCCTTAACTGATTGGCTTCCAGTTAGTGGAGTTTTAGCTACTCTCGGTGCCAGTAAGGTGGTTTGTCTATTGTGTCAAACATTGGTGGTATATTTTGGCTTAGGAAAACTCATTTGTATCTTGGGTTACATGCTTTGATACTTAAGAAAACTGGACAGTCTTAGTGACCGTCTTTCCCTCTAGAACATTGATTTTCAGGTAAGATTTACAGCTGGTTCACCTCATTGAATATGGTGAAGACCACAGCAGTCCGGAGAAGTCACCAAGCTGCCTGAGGCTGGCCTGTTGTGGCAGTGCTGGGATTTGGAGCTTGACCCTGGGAAACTAGCTATCAGGATCTTCAGCCCTATACCATTCTAAAGAATCGTTTTACTTCCAAGTTTTGTAAAGGGAAAGTGATGCTTTGGAAGCACATACAGCACAAGTTTACGAAGAGAGAAGCGTTTGAATCCTGGCTGATTTATGTTCATTTTCATAATAAAAGCTCTTCTGCTTGTAGTATTTAAAGGAACTATTGCCAATCTGGATCCGGGACAACTCATTGATGGTAAAGTGGTCATTTGGGGAAATTACTCCAGCAACTTTCACACACAAAGATGTAATTTATCCCAACGAGTAGTGATTTTTACCCGTTCTGCTAGTTAATAAGCAATTTTATGTAACCTTAATGTGTTCCCTAGTATTTTGTGGTTGACTCTTCAGGTAACTGGAGCAAACTGTATTATAGAGGAAAAGCAAAGCAAATATTGGTTGAGCATACTCTGTTCCTACGCACTTCAAAATGTACTTTCCTGTAAGATGAAAATTGACACCTTGATCCCGATGAGGGAAAGAACTGGTGTTTATCAATGTTTATAAATGAGCTCTGGCTTAAAGTTCGACCACATAGTCATAGCATAAGGGACGTTGGCATGTTTGTGTCTGGATGGCACCAGGACCTCAGTTTCTGGGGAAGTCATTATCTGTGGCAGGTGTCATGTGGGTTTTCCAGCAATCTTGAGATGAAGGACAGTAGTGGGGGCTGCAGAAACAGAAGAGGAAGTCTGGGCCTCTGTTGATAGAGCAGACCAGATAAGTCTGGGCAAGGACTTGAACCAGGAAACTTCCAAGGTTAACGGGGACACGGTATTAAAATGGTTTTATATCTCCACCATTTCTTTGAAGATGAATAAGCAGATTTTCCTTAGGCCTTAGGAAAAGGTGCAGTAAGACTGCACCGGGGCCACATTATCTCCAGGTTAACCCCCAACAACTCAGCTCATTCCAGGGTTCACTCACTGTGTGAAAGTTTCCCACAGCCCTTTGAGTCGGCCTCTTCTTGAGCTGTGAATCCTGAGTGTCACCTTCACCTCGACCCACAAGGAAGATGCAATACCCGGAGCTCTTCTTGCTAGCAGTTTATTTAGGACCTTTTTAAACAATTGTATCTCTCTCTTTCCTCTCTCTCTCTCTCTCTCTCTCTCTCTCTCTCTCTCTCTCTCTCTCTCTCTCTCTCGGGCAAACCTCTCCCAGCTCTTAAAAAGGCACGGGCTGCCAACCCCGGATTGCCAGGTGGGCACTGCCCATAGGTTCACGTATATACAAACAGCTGACAATTATTGCGTGATCAGGCCCCAGCCAATATTAGGAACTGATTATCAGGTGTGGCTCCACACAGCTCTCTACACCGGAGTTCTTGCAGAGGTCCCTTTCAAACTCATTAGGTCATCTGAATGCTTGGGGTTGGGGCGGCATGGGGCTGTGAGGGCATGACAGCCATGGCCTCCCACATATCCAGAGATCTCAAGATAAAATCATCTATGTGGTGGTGGTGCTTTTTGATTAAGTTATTGTAGGTGTTTTCGAAGGCGGTGAGTGAAAGCTGACTGGACTGCTATTTGTCACTCAGCCCAGGTCAATCCTACCTGGTCCCTCATAGTATTTAGACTCTTGACTTATGAATGTTGAACAGGGGATGGGCACACTGTACCTCTTTCAGGGGCATCTCCATTTTTAGGCTAAGTAATTTGAGATTTGTCAGCAAGCAAGCTGAAGGTGAGTGAACTGGCTTATTCTTGTTCCTAAGCCTAGACCTCTGTATAAACAGTTGATTTCCAGGCCAAGGTGTCCCTGTATGACATGCTCTGAAAATGTTCCTGCTGCCACAAGTTGCAAATCTTAGCCATAATAGAGTTTTGTATCTGTCCAGACTGTTTCCATCAAAGGTCACCGTTGCCGGAGAGACTCTCAGAGGAAGGCAGCAAACTTTCAAGTTGGTGCTAAAAATTTGACATGGCTTAGGCTCCTTGGCTTTATACCATCCCTCTATACTTAGGGAAAGCATTTATTCTGAAAGATTTTTCAAAACTGTAAAGTCTGTAGGTCCATTGCAGAAAGAACAGGAAGAGGGCCAGCGAAAATGACCCATGGGTAACCCAAGTTTAGTGGAGTCATTTTGTAAAAGGGGTCTGTTCAGTTATGCCTCACTCCCCAGAGGGCTTCCTTTCTGAGGGAAAAGAACAAAAGGAAGTGTGTATTTTGTAAACATTTCACAATGTAAAAATAACATCAACAGAAATGCTGATGCTGCTAAGTCCTTATCCTGGCCCATGGGGCCCAAGTCCTAATCCTGGTCCAGCGGGCCCAGAGATCTCAGTTTAAGGGAAGATGGGATTTCTAGGCTTTGGGGTCAAGAATAAAACCATGGTTAGAGGATTGAGAGAAGATCAGCTGTGGGAGGGAGGGACAACTAATCTTGTCACCATTCAGAGGCACTGACCACATCAACACTAAGGAAACCCCAGGCCAGTCCAGGCCTAGGCAGCCACAGAAGGACTGCACCTGAGATGTAATTGGTGATGGATGTGGTGTGTTGGCCCAGTCTAGGACACAGGAGAGTCCATCTTGGGCAGACAATGAGTATGGACAGAACAGTAACTAGAAAACATGGCTGCAGGATGGGGTATATGTTGCAAACCAGCTGTGCCTAGGAGGATAATGTAATCAGGTGGGTGAAGTACCAGCCAGATAGCTTCCAGATGTTGCTGTTGTGGACAGTTCATACCTGGGTTCACTGTACTTTCCAGATCTCTGGCCTGGGAAACTCCTTTATACTATATTTTTTAAAAAAAATAAAATAAGCTGGGCGGTGGTGGCACACGCCTTTAATCCCAGGAGGCAGAAGCAGGCAGATCTCTGTGAGTTCAAGGCCAGCCTGGTCTACAGAGCTAGTTGCAGGATGGGCTCCAAAGCTACAGAGAAACCCTGTCTCGAAAAACAAACGAACAAAAAAATAAATAAAATAAAAAAACAATATTACTGATTTTAAAAGTGGCTTTTTTAAAACTTTTCCTTATGATTCTTTGACCATTAAGTTTTTGTGCTTGCAAGACCACTGCTTTTAGGATTTTCCCCTGAAATTGTTAGAACCAATGCTTAATGAAATGATTGAAATAGTGAGTTTTGTTAAGAAAAGTCAGCTTTGAAAGCTATCAACAGTAGCAGAATTCCTTTATAGTCAAGGTAGATCTTTCCATGGGGTGAGCAGCAATGCTGATCTGCATGGCTCAGTATTGCCCCACCATCATTTCCTAGATCCTTGATCATGAAGTGGGAGTTTCCCTGGCTTTGAGGGTCCCCAGGCTGGTAAGAGCTGGGACCAAAGTCTGTTCAGCTTTTGATCGAGGACCAGGGCTATGGAAAATCTGCTCTGTGTTTATGTTGATGGTGACCAGTTCCGGATCACCCATTCACTTCCTTCCATCCTGCACACCCTCGCCATCGCCAGACAGAATAAATGATTGAACAACCAGTTTGTTAGATTGTGAGGTTCCTGTGTGGTAGCGTAGCATGTATTGCAATACCAGCCAGAATCAAAGGACGCCTTCAAGGAGTCCCATGTGTAAATGAGGCAGAGGGACAGCCATTGTTTCATGGTGCTTTTGCACACAACCAGACTTGTGAAAAAACAATAACTCGGAAGTTGTTTGCTTTGAATAAAATGTCAGTAGTGGTGAAGTGAATTTACAATTTCAGAGATTTAAAGGGAAACTTGCAAATACTGTACAAGCATATGTAATTGATTTGCTCCTCCATGAATCTTCTAGATTGTGGCATATGTTGTTAGGCTCATGAAATTGTAGTATCACACATATCACACATTCATCTTATTTTTGAAAGGAATATGAAATGCCACAAATCTTCACAGCAGTGTGTTTTTGATATGTCCCCTCTGTGTACGAATATTTTCAAAGTGAATATTTATACCCCTGGATATTTGTATTGTGTCTTTGGAAAATGTAAATCAGGAAAAAATTATTGGTTTGAAAATGAGTCTTTTCTATGGATTCTAAAGCTGTGCTCGTGAGTTACAAAGTCGGTTGCTTCTGTGCTGTGTGGACCACATGTTTGATTGTGTTGGGAATGTCAAGTCACTTGTAGAAGGAGCGGCAGGCTACGTTCCCACCTAGATCCCACACGGCTAGCTTAGCCCCGGAAATAATAACACACAATTTGTATTCTTTTAAACACTGCCTGGCCCATTAGTTCTAGCCTCTTATTGGCTAATTCTCACATCTTGCTTTAACCCATATTTAGTAATCTGTGTAGCACTACTAGGTGGCTTACCAGGAAAGATCTTAACCTGTGTCTGTCTTGGTAGGAGATTCATGGCGACTGCCTGACTCAGCTTCTTTCTCCCAGCATTCTGTTCTGTTTACTCCGCCTACCTAACTTTCTGTCCTATTAAAGGGCCAAGGCAGTTTCTTTATTTAACCAATGAAATCAACACAAAACAGAAGACTCCCACATCAGTCACTTTGCATTTGGAGAGGCCACCTGCAGTTTATAAAGCTCTGATCTGAGAAGAGGTGAAATGTCTTAGTCCTGTTTCAACTTATGAAGTGTTCCTCAAAGTACAAGATGCGTAGGCATACACGTGATAAATGTAGGTTTGGTTTTTCATGTTTGAACCTCTTTATGCCTGGCATGTATGTCAGGATGTTAGCGTTATGAATAAATAGCTGGGCATTTTTATAAATTCCACGCCGGTCATGCATGTATGTTTACTTGGGCGGGATATTTATGTTGATTTTGTGATGAATACAATATTGTAAATGGCCTAGTTGTCCAAAGCCCTTGCCTGTCTACTCATTATTGACATTAGACTCAATTTAAATTCATGGGACTCATTAAAACAGGAACAAATCTGCTTCCTTTTAAAATTGGAAATGTTATCTCCTCTTTAGTTGTAAGCTTCAGAATGGGAATTTGAAAGCTGGGGTGCCAGGAGCTGGGGTTGTAGAGAAAGAATGTTTTCTTTTTCTAGGTCTTTATGAAAAGCAAATGTGTGATTTTTTTTTCTGAATGAAGAAATGGAGATGTTTCTGCCAAATCAGGTGTCCATATGTACGAACCTCGCAACAGTGAATCATTTTTGAATTTGTACTGGCAGAATATTTAGCGAGAAGATGTAATGTGTACGTGGATCTTAAGCCTGTAACCAAGGAAAGTACCTGCTGACGTTTTCAAAGGCAAACACAGCGTGTGTCCATATCTCCATCTTGAGCACTGTGCTCCTTTGAGAGGGCTGCCCTCACACGGGCTGCAGGTGAGGACTCAGGCGCGATTATTAGCATTAGCAGCCACTTATTCCTCAAAGAATTAAAGACTGCCCTATTGGTTCAGCTTGTTCACCAAATTCCAAAGAGGACTCAAAACATTTGTATGTTAGTAACTCAGAGGGCTGGGGAGATGGCTCAGTGGGGAAGCTACTGGCTGTGTAAGCATAAGGACCTGAGTTTGGAATCACATACGAAAAGACGTTGTGGGCCTATAACCCCAGTGCTGGGAGCAGATACAGGAGCAGCCAGAGGCTCTCTAGCCTGCAAGGGTAGCCTAGGGGGTGAGCTCCCCGTTCAGGGAGATAGCCTCTTTCAAAATATAAGGGGGAGAGTGATTGTGGAAGACATCTGATGTCAACATGTGCCCCCCCACATGCCTGCGAGTCATGTGCACATACAAACACATGCACACACATGAAAGAATATTCATGTATACCTGGTTTGAACCCTTTGACACCTTTTTTTTGCCTATTTTTATTTTTCTATTAGACAGTAGTATTTAGGATATGTGCCGAGTTCCAAAAGGCAGAGTTGTCTTCACTGGGGGCAGCTTTGTTCAGTGTACACTACCCAGGGCATCAGTCAGTTGTCTGTGATGAGACATTTTCTTTTAAAGATTGTTCCACATAAGTCCTTGGGGATTGTTGAGTAGGAGCTTTGCTCGCTGTTCCATGTTCGTCACTCTGTGCTTTCCCGAGATAAGGTTCTGCAAGGAATTTCTCAATTTCTACCAAGGGTGATAAACTTGGTCACCTCTCTGTGCTCCAGAAAGGGAGGTTCCAGTCACTGCAGCTGCGGTTCAGTTCAAGCATGCTCTCTCGGTGTTTACAGATAGAAGACATTGTCCATCAACTAAGGACCAGAGAAGCTTGTATGCTTCACCTGTCTGCTTGCCTGGTCGTGACTGAGCTTTAGGGGAGGTGGTAGATGCATTCTAAGTAGAGTGAAGAAGATTTTGAGGATGTTAACTTAGATAGAGGGCCAGACCCTTGGAATAGGGAGAAGGCCAAGCTGGGAAGTTGAAGCCAACTTATTCCAGGTCTGAAGAACTGGGATTTCTCCACACCTGCCCACTTTAGAACTACTCAGGTGCTGTATCGTAGACCCTTGAATCTTATAGAACTGGGATTTCTGTACTGAACAGCAAACTGACTAAGGGGGAGAGAGCTCTGGATTATGAGGTGGCTGGGTGTTGTGGCTTTGATCTGTCCATTACTGTTTATCTGACCATGGCCAAGTCGTGAAGCTTCTTTGTCTCACAGAGATCTGTGAAGACTAGTGAAGGGAGCGGTGGATGTCATGGAAGGCCACCACAAACAAAAACATGGTCCCCGATGAACTTGGGCCACCTGAAAGTCCCCTCTACTGTCCTGTCAGGAGCATAGTGGTGAATTCAGGGAGTGTCAGGACCAGGAGGAGGGGACGGCCAACACAGGAGAAGCACGGAGATGAACTAGGAATACCTCCATTTGCTGGGCACAAGGCTGATTTTCCCAGAAAATGTTCATTCATGGGCTCCTTTCATTGCTCTGGTAAGGGAGTGAAACAGTGTCTCTGTGTCAGGCCTTCTGTGGGCTAAGTCTGAATTAAGGTATCTGGACACGTCCTATTTGGTACCTGATTAGAGAGAATGGGGCTAAGGCTTTCTTCCGTGGTCCGAGACAGACAGGAAACACTTTGAAATGCTGGCCGTCACATTCAGTCCCAGGCTCTGTCAACAGGCCCTCCGCCCCTTGGCGGTTCCAGAGTTTGCAGGTGCAGTTTCTACTGTTTGTATTAACGTAGAAAGCAGCAATTTATAGCTGCTCTGGGACCTATGAACCAGAGTTAAAAGTCCTGAGGGTGTGGTGCCGAGAAGCTGGTTCCTGGCCTGTAAGCAGAATCCCTGATCACCATCTGCAGCTAATTGTGCTCAAGTGGAGAAACCGTCCAGACGAAGAATAGCTTTTTAACGAAGGGGGTGATGAGGTGGCTTCATTAACTACTGACTGAAAGACATAGAAATTTGAACAAAAGACCAGAATTCTGCATCAACGCTTCTGTGGTTACAAACCTGAAGAGGCTGGAAGCTGTCAGCCCATAATTCTCCCAACTGTACAGGGAAGTGGCGGAACGTTGAAAATATTTGAGTCCTCTGGGACGCCAAGGGGATTCTGGAAAAGCCTCTGACAGGTACTGTTTTAATTAAGGAGGGAACTTGAAGCCTGGCATTTTACTGGTGGTGTGGTTGTGTGGACGCTACACTTATATTTGATAGAGTTGAGGAGGGGAGGCATTTCTGCCCCCCTCCCATGATCACATGGGTGAGCACAGGAGCTTTGTATAATGGCCGAGGCGAGCAGCTCACACATATGTTGTGTTAGAGATCATTTGACAGCGTTTCTGTACTCAGCATAGTCAAGGCCACTTGTGCCTTTCCGACTTCCTCTCTTTTTCCCCTTTGACCGATGAAGATTAAGGCAGATAATTCTGCCGAGGAATATGGAGTAGTAGGCAGGTCCTCCGTACAGTATCATCAGTACTGATGGGTGTCGGTACCTCGTACAGTGGTGGCTGTCGTCACACAGAGGATGACCATATCATCAAAGAGGCGACTTAAGGACACATTCAGAGCGAGGCTCAAAGAGGCTTTGTGGCATGGGAGGAAATTGTTGAGTTATAAGTGTCTGTAAGACAGAAATGTAGACACACGTCCTCAGAGCAGACTTGCCTTTACAATAGGGACAGCTTGCTTCTGGCTTTAAAATATTTTGTGGCACATTAGGAGTGTGAATAAAGAATGGTCCTTCCGTTTCTCGGGGTAAGAAGAATGCGGCTCGGTGGAGGGGAAAACAAACAGGCCTCTCTTGCTCCTGGGATGCTGTACATTTTGAGGAAGTCTAGAATTATCTGCTTTAATCTTCATCGGTCAAAGGGGAAAAAGAGAGGAAGTTGGAAAGGCACAAGTGGCCTTGACTATGCTGAGTTCAGAAAAACTGTCAAATGATCTTTAACACAACTCATACAGTTCATGGTAACATTTGAGCAGACTCTTCTAGAAGGCTGTGCTTACTGCATCTTTGATGGAAAATGTCTAATAACCGATCTCCACTTAGTAACTTCGGTTTGCCTGCTGCTGTCTTGTGTGCTTTGAGATGGTCTGTGTAGGCACACTGGCTGATGTGTGCTTCATAAGAGCATAGGGGTAGAGAAAGTAGCAACTTCCATTTTATGACTTGGGAAACCAAGGCAAAGGAGTTATGAAACTCGCTCAAGGTGACATGTCAGGATAGTGAAACTAGATTTCAAGCTCTAGTTTGGTTCCAGGGTTTATCCTTGTCACTTAGTTACCATGCTGCCTCCCCCGTCTTTAGCCTGAGCTATGGAAGGACATGATTCTGTTCTGTACTCCAGTGACATTGCTGCAAGGTTGTTTTGAATCTGAACTGGCCCCCTAGGGGCTCATGTGTTTGAGCACTTGATCATAGGCTGGGGGTACTGTTTTAGGAAGTTAGAGACCCTTCAGGAGGTGGGGTAGGCTGGTGGCTGTGGTCACTGGCCTCTAGTCTTTAGGAGTTACGTCAAGGCCAGAGTGGTTATTGGATCCTTCGGAACTGGAGTTATAGATGGTTGTTAGATGTATGTGCTGGGAGTTGATCCCAGGCCCTCTACATGAGCTGCCAGTGCTCTTAGCCATAAGCCAACTCTTGAACATGTGCCTGCTCTTTTCTTTTTTCTTTTCTTTTCCTTTTCTTTTCTTTTTTCTTCCTTTCCTTTTCTTTTTTTGTCTGTCACCTTGTGTGAACTGCTTATGCCTCTGGAGATAGGTGCTCCAGCCCCGGATCTTCCCCACTGTGATACACTGAAATCTCTGTGAAACCATGAGCCGAAACCAATCTTCTCTTCTCCTCCTCTACATTTATTTTTTTTCCTGTCAGGTACTTTGTCATGGTGAAGAAAAGGGCGAGTCATGTACCCAGGGAACCTTGTTCTGTTTTGCTATAAGAGTTTATTAATCTGCATTGGGCTTGAATTTGTGATCATTCTCATTTCAGCCTCCCAAGTACGAGGGTCAAAGCCTGTGCAAACACATCCACCTCCCAGCTTGCTTGGTACACAATCCACATTTTTACAGCTGTGAAAAGCTATATTTAGTACTGTAATCACCTTAGATAGCGTCTGTAATTGGAGAGGCTTTGTCTCATATCATAGGGAGAGCTTCCTTAGGGAAGGTTGGGGGGGTCAAGCTGAAGGTTGTAACTTGTTTCTTGCTTCTTCTTCTTCTTTTTTTGGGGGCAGGGGGGAGTTCGAGACAGGGTTTCTCTGTAACTTTGGAGCCTGTCCTGGAACTAGCTCTTGTAGACCAGGCTGGCCTCGAACTCACAGAGATCTGCCTGCCTCTGCCTCCTGAGTGCTGGGATTAAAGATGTGCACCACCACTGCCCAGCTGAGCCAGAGCTTCTTGACCTTTGCGGTTTGGCTGCAATACAGTCAGCCTGTCTATCTGACCTGTAGTAAGTGCAGCTCATTGTGGCCAATGACTATGGTCCTCAATGACTTTGGTCTACACCCAGCTAGGTAAAGGCTGTGAACACTTAATGAACTCATTCTCTCTCTCTCTCTCTCTCTCTCTCTCTCTCCACTCCCTGTGTGTATATGTGTGTGTGCGTGTGTGAGTGTGAGCATCTGTGAAGCTGGCAAGTGAATACCTGCCACTCTGACATTCTCAGCAATGACATTAGGTAATATTCTCATTAAAAAAATTGATAAAAGTCTAAAGAGGACATGTGACTCTTTCATAGCACGACTTCAGAGCTAGCCGTTGGTGAATTTTACTTTCAGGGTTTTTTTTTTTTTTTTTTCCTGTCTTGTATTTTTTTTTTTCCACTGCACGTACATTCTTAGATAGGCTATCTTAGCCCAGTGGTTTGTATAGCTTAGCTATTGTTACCTTCACAGTTAAATTTTAACCCAGCTGCAGAATGCAGAATGTCTCAGCAGGCCTTTTCTGCTGGGGAAACCACAGATATGTCAGCATGTGTATGTTGCTAAGCCACCACACACATCATTTCCTTTCCTACTTCCCCTGTCCCTGGCAGGCCTTTGCTGGCTCTCCACACGTGACAGCTGAGTCATCACTGACACCTCTCTCAGGCCTGCCCCAGGGGCCTGTCACTGAGCTAGGTGGCTTTTTCTCCGCACAGCCTTCTGTAGTTGTCAAGTGCCACAGCTTGGTTTGATCTGGACTTCAATCATCTCATGCTGTCGAGGTCTGTTTCTCGGCCCCTGGCTTCTTCTCTTTCTCAAGCCTCACTCTAAAAAGTCATTTTCTATGGCAAGGGCTGTGGCCCAGTGGTACAGCTAGTGCTTAGCATACACAGAGGCCTGGTTACCAGTAGGAAAGGAATCATTGTTTATGTTTTCTTGGTGTTCTTAGCCAGCGGTAATGCCCCTGCACTCCTCTCCAGCCTTCCTTCCTCCATTTATGATTCTTCGTGGGGTTCTCATTTACCTCACTCACCCTGTGCCAGGCAAAGGTACACAGTGCTTCTCCATAACCCTGCTGGTAAAGGGAAACCGAGCTGGCTCTAGGGAACACGGTGACGTAAGGAAAATCTCTGACATTTCTCGTCTCTACCCTTCATGACTTTATGACCCATTAGGGCTTTCTCTCTTCCCACTTATTATCTTGCTTCATAACTCACACTTCAATAAAAATATAAAAAACGTCATATTGCTTTATCCTCGGGTGAGTTTGATGACAACTTCTCCTTCCTCCTTTTCCTTCAGACAGGATCTCACCTGATACCCAGGTTAACCTCTAATTTGTTATCTTCCGGCTTTTGATTTTACAGTGCTGGGATAACTGGCATATGCTATAGCACTGATCACAAATTATTTCCTGTGAGTAGATATTATAATGAAACATGTCTAATGAAAATAGTGGGTTTTTTTCTTTTTAATTCCTTTCTGTAGGGGGCCTTATTTGACCAATTAAATAGATTGCAATATTGTTTATACTTTTGCCCCCAAATCTAAAGACTAGAACTGTGGTGGGTTTATGTTCTGATGTGTAAGGCCATGCATGTCTGAGAAAACTATTTCAAACTATAGCATCGAAAAGGAAAGAAGACAGGAGAGAGAGAGAGAGAGAGAGAGAGAGAGAGAGAGAGAGAGAGAGGGAGGGAGGGAGAGAGAGAGAGAGAGAGAGAGAGGAGTTAGGGCTGTCAATATGGGATAATATTATCTAGGTATGTCTTCAATGAAAATGCATTTCTATGGGAATGTTATTCTTTGATAAAATTCATTATGTGTGAGTTTTAAAAAGCCATTATTTTCTTTGTGTTCTGTTCAGTCTCTTTATTTCTTCTCAGTCGCATGTGACCAGTTATTATATCTGTTTTAGAATATAAACTCATAATATCTTTGGGCAGGTTGTTTCCTGTATTCCTGGACTCAACATCAATTTTGTATCAGCCATTGTGTGTGCAGACAATCAGTGTGTCCACATTTTGTGATGATGCTTCCGAATGATTTTTCCTTGTGTTTTTAGAGTTTGGGTTCATTTTACCAATATAAGACTTAAGAATTTGACCATCCATCTCCACTGCCAGCAATCCATGTTTCAACCACTCCAAAGACTTGAGAACGCTAGTTATCGACAAGAGCAACCACTTGCATGCAGCCTTTTTTTTTTTTTTCTTTCCTTTTGGAGCAGTGTAGTTCTTTGTGTCTGAGATTCATATTAGCCTGAGGCCACATGGAAATGAGGCAAGCATGGCTACGGTCAAGTCAGAGTCCTAGCTTGGTAACGAGGAATGGTATGAGCCGTTTTAAATCCTGAAGCTACTATTGTCTCTGTGCCCCTGTTAGATGCCTTTGTACACACAGCTACTAGTAGTCTTTCTTTAGTTTGGCCAAATCTCAAGGGTGGGAAGAGATGGGAAAAGTCTTTTGTTCAGAAACAGTGTTGGATCTGTATCATCCTGAAAACAAAATCAGAAACAGTGTTGGAAAGTTTTTTGATGTCAGTTCCGGCACGGTATACCAACAATTCTTCATCTTAAAAGTTCTGTGATTCTAAGATATGGTCTTTTATTTTTCTGTGCATGTGGACTGTGTACACATTTTAACATGTAAGGGCTTATTTGTGTATGTGAGTAGCATGCTTGCACCCGCGGAGGTTGATGTTGATTGAATGTCTTCTTTTGCACTCCAGGCATTCTATATTGAAGCAGAGTTGCTCATTTGAACCCAGAACTCTGATTCAGCTTGTCTAAGTAGCCAGCTCCCTTTCTGGATTCTCTGCCTGGTCCTTCAAGCCCTGAAGTTATAGGGGGCCCCCGCCATTCACCTGGTATTTATTTATGAGGGTGCTGGGGATCTGAATTCTAATTCTAAAATTTAACTCTGATAAACTGAACTCTGAAAGAGAATGTAGCTTTTTATTGGAATGGAAGGATGTGGTGTGGTGAGATCTGATTGTGTGAAGACAATGGCCTTTTCATGTAGCTGCCAAGCAGTTCTGCTTCTTCAGGTGAGCCTCTGAGGAAGGAAGAGGAGACAATGGTTTTCCTAACCATGAGTTTGCTTGTTGTGCTTTTTGAGAATTAGTAGATTTTGATGTTTGATGTCATTGAACTGTCACAAGGTGCTTGCCTTATATCAGGCATACTTAACTAATGTCCAGTGGATTCTGATTATTTATTTGGAATTTGCCTCTTTGTTATGTGTGTATATATATATATATATGTGTGTGTGTGTGTGTGTGTGTGTGTGTGTGTTAAGTCAACACAAAAGTGAAATGAATTATTTTGCCCATTCGTTTTGCTTTTAAAAGTAAAATGACATGAATGGCCCTGGTGAACTAGCAATCTGTTTACACTGCAGTCTCACTGTATGAGGTGACAGTTGTGTTTTCACTTAAGAGACCAATGATGGAAGCAATAAATAGCACAGACCTAGAATGGGAGGCTGCAGACAATCGTATGTACTAGGAACTGTGGAACTGCCCTTTCTTCTTCAACTTTCTAGATCAGGGTATTCCCCATTTTGAAGATTACCTTTAAGTATTAACACTATTAAGAAATCATTTTAAATAAGAACCCTTCTGATGTATTCTGTTTTTGTATCCAATCTGTTAGCCCTTGTCTTTATAGGTGAGTTGAGTCCATTTATATTAAGGGATATTAATGACCAGTGATTGCTAGCTCCTGTTAATTTAGTTTTTGTTGGTGGTGTTGTTATTGTGTGTGCTTTTTCCTTTTTTGGGATTTGCTGCTGTGAGATCATCTATTGTCTGTCTTTTTATGGATGTAGCCAACTTCCTTGGGTTGGAGTTTTCCTTCTAGTACTTTGTGCAGGACTGGATTTGTGGCTAGGTATTGTTTACATCTGGTTCTGTCATGAAATATCTTGTTTCCTCCGTCTATGGTGATTGAAAGTTTTGCTGGGTATAGTTGTTTGGATTGGCATCTGTAGTCTCTTAATGTTTACATAATGCGTGACCAAGACCTTTTGGATTAAAAAAAAAAAAACAAAACAACGAACAAACACGAAAAACCAATAGATACATTCTTGAAGAGCAGCGAATGTACAAGAATGACTCAAATACTATTGTATCTTTGCTCTTGAGAATCATGTTTGAAACCAAAAGTTATAAATTTGGAAGACATTAAGATCAGAAGAAAAACAAAAGTATCTTATTTGTTAGGTTTTTCTGTTTTTCACTGGAATGGGAATGCACAGGAGAATTTTATTGTTTGTCAAAAAAAAATACTTGATTCTGAGGAAAAATAATGAAACATGACATTCCTACTTCATGAAGCTTGCAGTCGGGAAAATCAGATGTTATTATATTATAATATCAAACGATAAAACAAAATTATAGAAAATAGAAAAAGTGAATTAGCATGTTCAAATTCAGAAAAGATTTCTATGTTAAAGCTTTCAAGAAAAAAACTTAAGAAAACAAAAAACAGACAAACAGACAAAAAGGGAATCCTTCTTAGGGCCTCTAGTCACAGGCAGCACAATGCGGGCTTAATATTTGAAGATGAAGTAGGAACCACCTGTAGCGACCTGTGTACAAGCCACTCTGGTTGACGGACTCTAGAATGGCAGCAGTTCCCTATCCAGGCTGCTGGGGCAGGAGGTGAGTCCGGCTGACATTGTTATACTAAAACTTTTGGGCTGAGCCTCCACTATTACAATATCTGAAGTATAAGTAGCGTATTGGCATCAAGGTGTTTTGTTTTTAAATACTGTAAGGCTTTATATAATTCAGGCCTCAGACTTGCTGTGTAACTGAGGATAGCGTCCTGCAGCCGGGGATGACCTCCTGTCTCCAATGTAGTACTACAGGTTAATCTGCGTGCTCCATGACCTGAGCATTCGGGTTTGGACTGGAATCTCAGTTTCTCCCTCCTACTCTCATTATATGTATGGTTATGGTCTTGGACTTCGTAGCCAAGATTGACTTTTGTGGTTGGTGGGAAATGACTGCTTATAGGGTCCCCGAATGGACGCCATGCCCCTCTTCCAGTTCTGGAGCCTGGAAGGGACCCAGCTCCAGGGTTCCATAAGCCGGGCTTTGTCCGTGCCCTGGTTCTTTCCTTTTGTCCTAAGGACTCCTGAGAACTGCCACTTCCTTGGATTTCCTGGCCATGGTTTTGGGGCTCTTTCTCTCAATGTTTATCAATTGAGGCCATAGGCTAGCATCAGAAAAGGGATGAACAACTTAGACACCTTTTTATTGCTGTGAAGAGACACCATGATCATGGTAACTCTCATAAAGGAAAACATGTAATTGAGGGGGCTCGCTTACAGTTTCAGAGATTCAGTCCATTATCAGGATGGAGAACATGGCAGTGGGCAGGAAGATGTGCTGGAGCTAGGACTTCTATATCATCTTGACTCGGAGGCAGAAGGAAGTCGACTGACTATCACACTGAGTGATGCTTGAGAAAAGGCCTCAAAGCCTGCTCCCACAGTGACACGCTTTCTCCAACAAGGCCACACCTCTTAATAGTGACACCCCTTCTGGGGCCACTTTCTTTCAAACCACCACATGAGTAAAACTCATAGGTTGTGACGGAGGAGAAGGCAGAGGAAAACTAGGTTATATCAGTTTTAATTGTGTGGTGCTTTCTAAGTCTCATCTAATTAAATTATCCACATATCTTATGAACAAACGGAGGTGTAAACATTTGTGTCTTTCAAAGGTAGATAAACACTTTAAATATATTTTACAAATATTTTCATAGATGCCCTGTCTAGTCAGCTTGGGTTTTCTACCTATTGTCCTTTCCATGCCTAGGTTTCTTTTTTTGTAGGTATGATGAAATCAGATAATGGCTGTTTAAAAAATTCTTAACACCAGAATCTATGACTAATGGGCCGTTTGGAAAAGTGGGGTTTTTGTGGATGTGATAAAGACTCTTTCGGGGAGGAATTGTCCTGGATTATCCATTTGTATTCTAAGTGGAATTACACAAGTCCCTGTGAGGCACGGGGAAACTAGGCTCCATCAGGAGAAGGGTCGGAGGCTGGAGGCGGAGGTTGGAGGACACATGGATGTAAAGGAATGCCAGCATCGTCCATACTGTGAGACGTGGAGCTCTTGGGCTAGAGGAGCCCAGCACTGCTCCTATTTTTATCACAGCTCAAGGATCTTGTCTTGGATTTCATATTTCCAAACAGATGACGAGTTCCTGGTGACTTTAGTCCCCATGTTTGTGGTCACTACTTGAAGCACTCTGTGTAACTGTGGTGGGAAGAAGAGTAAAATTGAAATGGAAAGGAATTTGATCAGGACGGCAGTGGCACCAAGCTCTGATGCAAGAATCCTCTTGTATTTGCTTCTGTCACTGTGTGTCCCTGAAGGAAAGGGAAGCCCAGTTCAGTGTCATTCTTATTAACAGATTAATTTCCCCCAAAACAGCTCTTTAACTGGGTCATGAGTAATAGTCTGAAGTCCCAGTTTGACTATAAATTTGAGATTCTGTTTGGCCTGTTTATAATTATATCCATATTTTCTGGCACACAGTAGGTTCTCAGTAAATATTTTCCAAATGAAGTACGTTTTTAAGTTTGAGCACTTTTCTAATTGGGGCTCCAATCTGCCATTCCAGCTATTTTTTTTTCTCTCACAATTTTTTTTGCCATGTTCTTGCCAGGGGGGAAATCGAGTTGGTAAGATAGAAATAATGAATAGCAACTACAATTTCTCTTTTGAATAATAACTGTCCAGATGACAGATGGCACCAGAATAGGCTGATTGGGTAATAAATATTAATTGAAACATTTTTGTTACATCTCTTAGGGAAGAGAGGCAAATTAGGACAAATCAAATGTGTATTAAAGATTTAGGGAAAACCATACTTTTGAGTGTATTTGGAGAGTCAGTACAGCTAAAACTCAACTGCATCCTCCACCTGCAGTACTCTGCATGATTGTGCTATTCACGCTGTCTGGGAGGCTCTGAACCACAGGTTTTAAAAACATACTAGAAAATATTGAACCTGAAATTGTTTTAGTAGAGGAAATTTTAGCTAGTTGGTGACTTCTGAGCAGTTCGTACCACCTGACAGTAATGAGATGCTGACCTTCAGGCCGGGGCCGTCATCTTGCGTAGGACAGTTGATGGAGACGGACTTCCTCAACTTTCTTGTGAAAAATTGAAGCACTTGGAAATGTTTTCGTTTAATGAATACAGATACATTTTATATCTGATTTCAAAGTTTTCAGCCGAAGAAAATTAAAAATTCAGAAGCTCTAGCCCCATTCAAGACAAATGAATCTCAGTCCTCGGGCATCAGTTTTTTGGCTCCTTTGTTCAGGTGACACCCAGAGTGTCTGGTTAGAATGCAGACACATTTGACACCCGTGAGTTTATTCTACTACTCAGTCGACATTAAGGCTCCCAGATCTTTCTTTTGAGAAAGGATCTCATGAGATCTAGCAGGGCTTGAACTCAAACTTGATATGTGCTGCAGAATGACCTTGAACTCTTGACTTTTTTACCATGACCTTTCTGATTCCTGGGCTAACGGGCATGATTCTGGGGATCTAACCCCAAGTTTTTTGAATGCCAAGCAAGTCCTCTACCAACTGACCTACGTCCCCAGCCTTGCCTCCCCCATGGCCTTGACAGCTAATTTGTGTTGGAAACTTACAATATTTTGTTGCTGCACTTCCAGATTTTTCTGTTCTGCATTCACTGTTGTATTCTAGTGTGTAATCAAGAGACTGCTCCAGAGTGACGGATTACTGTGATTTTGTGAATTTATTTCAGTGGCGTTGGCATCTTGCCAAACATCTGTTCTCTAATCTTCCACTGACCAACTGCGGGAGACATAAAGAGCAGCCATACAGCTTTGCTTGAGCCAGGAGTTTGTATCACTTGTGGACTTCAAAAGAGAGATCACTGGAGGATGCAACTCTGTGATCAATTATGCATTTAGGTCCAGATATATATGCAGAGATGTAAGGTGGAATTTCATTTCATGTTTTGTGTAAACATTGCTCGAAGACTCAAGGAGGCCCTTGTATGTGGATCCCTAGGGTTCAATGGGGCCCATTTCAAAAGAAACCCAACTAGAAGGCTGTTCCTTCTCCCTAGAGGGCTAGTCATCCTGCCAAATTGTCATATTTTTCAACTTGCAACATCAGGTTGTATCATACCTTGGCAGAAATGGAAAGCATAATTATATTTTCTTAATCTTGAATGAAACTTACCCATGTTTTATTTATTAACTTACTTTTTAAATATTTTTGAGATAGGTATCTGCAGCCTAGGCTATACTGGACTTCATTAGTGTAATTTCTAGTGATCCTCCTGCCTCAGCCTCCCAAGTGCTTGAATTACAGGAGTGAGCTGCCATGCTAGACATTTGTCACGTTTTAAACTGTTGCTATTTTGCATCCTCTTTCCACATACACATTAAACTAGTAGATTCAAGAGCAGTAATATATTCTGTGTAGAAATTCAAATGCCAGGGGCTGGAGAGATGGCTTGGTGGTTAAGAGCCCTGACCACTCTTCCAGAGGACCCGGGTTCAATTCCCAGTACCCACATGGTAGCTCACAACTGTCTGTAAATCCAGTTCCAGAGGATCTGAGACTTCACACCAATGCACATAAAATAAAGTTAAATAAATCATAAATTCGTTAAAATAAAAACAATTCAAATGATGATAGAAAGGGGTGGCTTTGGGAATGGTGTCAAAGAACAGGTATAGAGAGGTGTGTCCAGAGAAAGAGCTGGAGAACCTTTCAAAGTACTCCTCATGATGACAAAGTCCTGATAAAAGAATTCACTCATTGTTAATGTGCCTATGGTTGTACATTATGTAAGCACCAAGATTGCCTCAGTGACTTTCCAATAGCCCACCCAAATCTAAGAGCGAGATGGAATCCTTTAGAAGTGGAATGGTTAAATTGGTGTGCATAGCAAAAGCAAGCCCTAGTCACATTGGCTAGCTGGGTGCCCATCCTCACAAACATGTGTGATTTTCATGGAGATTAGATGAGTACAGGACTCTAAGAAGCTCTGAATTTAATCCTGGCCTTGCGGTTTATTCTAATCTAGGCTTAGTGATGTGAAAATGCTGTATTGTTGCTGAATGTTAGTTGTTATTCTATTTTCCTCCCTTTAAAAAATGTACAAACGTGTTCCCCTGTTTTCATACAAGTCACTGATTCTTCATTCTCAAGAATATGGCCTTTCCCCTCATATACTTTTTTTGCATTTAAAAGACTTTTGACTGTCATTAACTTTATTCTTTTTATCCATTTATTGAATGTATGCATGCATGGTCATATTTATGATGTATATGTGTATGCATGTATGGGGTGCTTGAGCTTGCATGTATACCTGTGGAGGTCAGGTGAGGTGTCCTGTTCTCTGACCCTGCCTTATTCTCTTGAGACAGAGTCTCTTACTTGTAGCAAGGAGGAGACGCTTTTTTGTCCTGGCCTCCCAGAATCGAAATAACCACACAGAAACTGTATTAATTAAATCGCTGCTTGGCCCATTAATTCTAACTTCTTATTGGCTAACTCTTACATATTAATTTAACCCTTTTCTATTAATCTGTGCATCACCACGAGGTCATGGCCTACCAGCAAAGTTTCAGCATGTCTATCTCCAGTGGCAGCAGCTCCATGGCATCTCTCCTCCATGGCATCTTCCTTCTCCCAGCATTCAGTCCAGTTTTCCCTGCCTCCCTAAGTTCTGCCCTATCAACAGGCCAAGGCAGTTTCTTTATTCATTAATGGTAATCACAGCACACAGAGGGGACTCCCACATCACTATTGAACCTGGAGATCATTGTTTTTCAACTGTGCTAGTGGCTAGAATTTGAGGATTCATCTATTTTCACCCCCATCAGCCTTGGTGTTGCGTGTGTGTGTGACTTTTTCACATGGGTGTTGGACATTCAAACTCAGGTGCTCATGGCTGTACACTCTTCTTTTTTCCCTTTTGTGTGTACCAAAACAGAGGCCCTTTACACTAAAATAACTGGTAACATGACTCACACCCATGTGGCAATGGAAGGAACAGAAGCCAGGATGCCCTGTGAGTGGAACCCCAAGAAGTACTGGTTGTTTGCCTTCCAAGAGTTTTAAAGAGCATACATAGTCCCACTTAACTTCTGGGTTAAGGTAGAAGGGGGATTCTTTTTTTTTTTTTTTTTTTTTTAGCAAGTGTTGGGGACATGCTGAATGGCTTAGAAATCAACCATAGCATCATGGCATATAAGACATAGGGTGAGCATGGCCACCTTGGGGGGGGTGTCCATGTTTAGTTTGGATGGTTTTATGCTTTATCTAAGATGTTTATGAGCATTCAATGACTAAGCACCTGCAGTGCTATTACTGGATCACCTTATGCCACAGGTATGAGTGCTGTCTGCCCTTTGCCCCTCTATAGTTCATGGGTTCATTCATCTTTATGATGGGCATGAAGCAGAAGACACAGTTCGTACTTTCATTTTTAATGGACATTGACTCCTCCAATCAAAAGAGCCCCAACCACATGTGTAAGAGGCGCTCCCCCATTGCTTCTTTCCAGCAACCTTTTCTGGACTATAGGGCCAAAGAATCGAGTCTGACGGTAGATATGATAAATCAAGTGCCTCATCAGCTGCCATGGAGAAGAAGGGGGTTACTGCAAGTTCAAGGCCAGCTTGGTCTGCACATTGAGTTTAGGTCAGCAAAGGCTATAGGGGAAGACATTGTTTTAACATGCTCTTCTCTTTGAGCCCTGCCCTAATTGTGGTCTACTGGTTCCTCATTACTCATTTCTTGTATATGGTTCATTGTTCCTTCAGTTGTGGAGCAGAGTTTGGGAGAGTCATGGAGTGAGAAGATTGTTTGCAAACCTGGGGTGGGAGGCGATCTGGACTTGTCTGATGGGTAGCACATGTAGTCACAGGGGAGGGATTTAAAAAAAAAAACAGGTCCCAAGGAATACATGGTAAAGAAAATCCAGTCTTCTGTTTCTTCATTAATTTAGATTTAAATTTTATTTTTTTTTGACTAGGGGGTGCAGTTTTAGTACTAGGTTTTCCCCTAGGGCTGTGGTTCTCAACCTTCCAAATGCTGTGACCCTTTTACTACAGTTCCTCATGTTATGGTAATGCCCCCAATCATAAAACTATTTTCATTGCTACTTCATAACTGTGATTTTGTTACCATTATGAATCATAATGTAAATCTCTAATATGCAGGATATCTGATAAATGACCCACATGAAAGGGCCATATGACTCCGATGGGGTCATGATCCACAGATTGAAAGACACCGCCCTAAGATTTATGGTTAACAGTTCCAGGAATGAGTTTGTCTTGTGGAGTGGGCTTTACTTTCAACCAAAGAATTGCTAGTTGCTTCCACTAACACCCATGGCACTATCATGTGGGGGTGTATCTTTAATGACAGCTATTGTTGTAGCTGAGAGGATTGACAACTGGGTTAGACTGTTGATGACTTGTCTCCCTTGGTAGTACAGAGAACCTTGCAGCACTATGAGAATTGAACAGTGGTGATGAATCTTCTAGGACAGTGACAGCTTCATTTCTCCATGTTCTGTGACTCTACTGTCTTCAGTAATAGACTCTTATCTTTATTCCGGAGAATAACCAAGAACAATGGCAATGGCCTATAGTGTCAACTTCTGTTTCAAATAGGGTGAAGGAGATGGCTTGCTACCAAACCCGATGGCCTGAGTTTGGTCTCTGGAACCCACATGGTAGAAGGAGAAAACAAAGTTGCCACCTAACTTCCATGTGCACACCATGGCTTTAGTTCCTGCTTTACGCCCCAAATCAATAAATGTAAAATAATTTCTTGAGTGATTATGAAAATAAAAGTTATGAATTACCAATAGAGTCAGCTACATTTAATATGTGTGTTGAGTTGCGGTTACAAACATCAGTAACTTATAGTTAATTCAAGAAATTTGTCAAGGGACTTTAGTCATTTTATGACAAAATGGTCCAGTACATTTATTATAATTTCCTAGAGCCACAGAATGCTGATGCTCGAGCAGATAGCCGTGTGCACATTTTCTACACTTGATCTGTAAGGAAGTAAGTAGGCCAGAGAAGTTAAGCGATATTTTCAAAATTAAGCAGTTAATGATAGAGCCAGGCCCGCAGCCTCTTCCTTTATTTTGTAGGCACATGCTGTAAATCTTCATGTGAATCTCCTGTCTGGCCAGCATCATACAGTAGTTTGCCTCAATGTTAAATGGTTGTAATAATGAGAATTTTAGCAAATAGTTTTCATGTAGATAAAATATTGAAAATTTTAGGCAGGTTATAAACCACTGATATGAAATATATTTCCTTAATGATAGATTAAAAGCTGGCACAGCTGGGAGGAAGATCAAAACAGAGTGGTTTGTCATCTTTGCAAAGAGAAGGGTGTGGGTGTGAGGAGGGGGTAGGGAGGGAAGGAGGAATAGAGGGAGAGGGACCAAGTAAAGAGGGTGAGGGAGGGAGGAACAGAGAGGTGGAAAGGGAGAAAGAAGAGAGAGGAAGGAGAGGAAGGGAGAGAGGATCTGGGAGAGAGAAGGGACAGAAAGAGAAAGAAAGATAGCGAGAGATTTCTTCACAGTTAGAGCAAGTACTGCTTTTCTAGATGACCCAACTCAGTTCCCAGCACCCAAGTCAGATGGTTCACACCCATCTGTTAACTCTACATCTAAGGGATGTGGTGCCCTCTTCTGGCCTCTGCAATCAGTTGCACAGAAATAATCAGCACTCACTTAGCAGGCTAAAGCAGGAATGTCACTTAAGTTCATGCATTCAAGGTGGATTTTGACAATATAGTAAGACTTCATCTCTACGAAATTGTGGAATATTAAGGATTTCTTTTCAGAGGACAGAACTATTCTGCCTGGAGGCAACCTGGAGATGGTTTTGACTGGTGGTGGTGGGGATATCAGATTTAGCAAAGAAAATAGGAACCACATATTTGCATCAAATTTCCATGTAGTATGAAAATAATGTAATGAAACCATTTCCATTTTAAAGTACTCATGAATGGTAATTTCTAAGCACAGTAATATGAGCTTTCTAAAATTTATGCAAAAGCATAGATTTTAAAGAAAAGTGTTCTGATGTTTTTCAAGGCATATCAATAAATATTTTAGAAAACGACTCTCCTGTGTGTTTGAAAGGGACTGGCCAGGGAGTGAAGAGTTCCAACTTGCAGACTGTCTACAGACAGCCAGTCATATCACTGGATACTCCTGTTCACTTCTGAGAGCCCTTGGACCATCCTGGATCTGTAAAATCAAATGACTGGACCAGGTGATCTGAAGGTCCTTTTCATTTCTGCAATTCTATTGTTAATAATTGGAGAAATCAGAGATCAGCTACAGTCAAGAGCTCGAAAGTTTCACTGAGGATGTTTTAATAGGTGCCAGGTTATGAAGAAAATATAAAACTTGTTATTTTATGAATAGCACATTTTACTTGGACATAGGGCATGAACAACACACACCTAAAGGGGGGCATTTCACTATAGCACTGTTGTCTCATTATTATGAAAGGAAAATTGTTCATTATTGGAGATTTAGTAGAGGATTGGTTTACATTGGAAGATATATATTTTAGCTAACTTTAGAAGCAGCCTGGATGAAGCAAGGGTTAAGGAAAAGCTAACAGTGGGGCACTAGCCAAGACTCAGGATGTACACCATGCACATTAGTTACCCTGCATGCCATTTGTATTGGTATGAAAGGGGGAACTGATAGAATGGGCTCTTTGGAAACCGGATGATGTCAAAGACAGGAGGAAGGTCAGTCATTGTTCAGGAAGGGAAAGACTGAACTACTTGTCTTCACGTGTGTTGGTACCACAGTGTGCATGTGGAGGTCAGTGGACAACATTTGGGACTTGGTTTTTTTCCTTCCATCATGTGCATGGGTCCCTGTGATCAAACTCTGTGCCATCAAACTCACCAGCCCCTGAATTAGATGTCATTGTGATTTGAGTTTAAAAAGGTTGTCTGTGACTGTGCTAGTGAGATGCTGTGCCATTGGAGAACACCATTGGCAGATCCACTCAGGAAAGAGATATAATTTCTGATTTAAAAATTTTTAAATCTATGATTATTATCAATACATATAAAAAGTTTACCAGTCTGTTGTATGTCTTTTGACATTCAAGCACTTGCTGAAACTTATAGTTTGCTTTATATTATTTCCATTTATTTCTCCATAGTATTACAAAGAGAATGTCTATATACCCACACAAGTACATGTATACAAATTGTCTTAACTTCTTTATAAGATGGTGTAAACAGAAGTTTCTGTCCCGCCCAGTCCCATAGCCATTCAGTCCCAAAGAAACACATAGAGGTTTCTAACAGCTATGAAATGTTTGGCCTATTATCTCAGGTTTCTATTAACTTGCTCTTACAACTTAAATTAGCCCATAATTCTTGGCTATGTTAGCCATGTGGCTTGATACCTTTTATCAATGAGGCATTCTCATCTTGATTCCTCTGCTTCTGATTGGTGATTGCAGACTGAGACTTTCTTCTTCCCAGAATTCTCCTAGTCTGGTTGTCCTATTTATACTTCCTGCATGACTACTGGCCAGTTAGCATTTTATTAAACCAATATGAGTGACAAATCTTTATAGGATACAAGAACATTATTCTACAACAGGATGGTAAAGGTGAAAAAAAAAGGTGTTTTGTAACTAAGTATGTATATAAGTATGTTATAGCTTATAGTAAGTATGTATGTATGTATGTGTATGTATGTATGTATGTATGTATGTAAGAATGTTATTGCTGAGAGTTATGTCAAGTATGTTTGTGAAGGCTGAGAGTCCTTCCCTCAGTGGATCCAAGCTTCCACTCAATGCCAGACATCTCAGAACAGTTCTGGGAAAGTTATGATGCTCAAAGGTTTGCTTTTTCTCCTGAGTGTTTTAAGAACCTGACCATATCAGCTTGGGAAATGTGTGGGAACCAGCAATTACTGGAGTTCAGGACTCAGAGGGTAAGACCTGTCTGTTGGGGGGGGTGATAGATGGGCAGCTATGGTGACAAGGAAGAGGGTGTTCTAGTTCCTAGTTTACTAATCTGGTGGAGGATTGGGAAAAATTTGGCAACAGTAAGTGTTTTTGACTGCACAATGGCTAAAAAGTCAAAATCAAGCATCTAAAGAGCCCCAGTCATTTCTGGCAAGGCTTACATGTGGCATCTTGTTGTTTTGCTCACTGCAGCTTTGATTTTAAGCACACAACACACACACAGCTCTGTGTGTGTCATCATGCTGCACAGCACCAACTGGCACTCCTTGAACACTTCAGCCTGGATTCAAGATGCTTGTGTTTATGAAGCACAGCATTCATAATATGCACTAAGTTTTTTGCACTTCAGAGACATAATGGATTGATTGTGGGGGAACATACCTTTATATTTTCCTGCAGTCATTTTTCAATATCTAACAATTAATATATTGTTAGGTAATGTTCTATTAAAATATTTACTTTAAAAAACAAGGAAGAGGGGGCTGGAGAGATGGCTTTCAGTTAAGAACACTGGCTGCTCTTCCAGAGGTCCAGATTTCAACTCCCAGAAAACACATGGTGGCTCACTGTTGTGTTTCTGGCTGCTCAGCCCCAAAATAACCACATAGAAACTGTATTAATTAAATCACTGTTTGACCCATGAGCTCTAGCTTCTTATTGGCTAACTCTTACATATTAATTTAACCCATTTATACTAATCTGTGTATTGCCACATGGCTGTGGCTTGCCAGCTAAAGTTCCAGCATCTGTCTCTGGCGGGGCTATGTGGCTTCTCTGACTCTGCCTCCTTTCTCCCAGCATTCAGTTTAGTTTTCCTTGCCTAGCTACCCTATCAGGCCAAGCCAGTTTCTTTATTAAACAATGGTACTCACTGCATACAGAAGGTAATCCCACAACAGCTCACAACATCTGTAATGCGATCTGGCACCCTCTTCTGGCCTGCAGGCTTACATGCAGACATAGCACTGTATACATAATAAATAAATAAAAATTAAACAAAACAAAACAATAGCTGGGTGGTGCGTGGGAGGCACGAGCAGGCAGATCTCTGTGAGTTCAAGGCCAGCCTGGTCTACAATAGCGAGTTCCAGGAGAGGCTCCAAAATCTACAGAGAAACCCTGTCCCGAAAAACAAAACAAAACAAAGAAAACAAACAAACAAACAAAAAAACTAAACTAAACATAAACCTAGAAAGACACCAATGAACATGCCAATCAGGACTAGGAAAAGCCTACAAGGAGTCCTCAGTCCCACACAAAGGACTATAGGCAACTAAGGAAGCTGAGACCAGGAGAGGTGGTCATCCCCAGGAATGAGCACAGCAAATGGTTATCCAGTCAGTCCTAAAATCATACATGAATGTAACATTATTCAGACTGAATAGGTTGTATTTAGACATATACATGTATGTATACACACACACACACACATGCATGCATGTAATAACAGCAAACAAAGAGGCCTTGAATTGAGTGGGGGCGTATATAAGGGCTTGAAGGGAAGAAAGGGAAAAGAGAAATGTTGTTACTAAATTATAATTTCAAAAAGATAAAAAATTTGTTTTAATACAATAAATTTAATAAAAATATTACACTTGAGTTGTTAATTTGAGTTTTATCAAATGATAGAATGAGCTTTATCCTGGGATTAGGATAAAATTTCCATCAATTTCTGCAATAGTCCTCAGCATACCTGTGCTATTTGCTATGTATATGAAGTGACTATTTCAATAATGATTATAAAATCAAAATATCCATGAACACTCATGCTGTGCATTTCCCAGTGTCAAATATTCAGCCAATATTTAATTCCATCTCTGAAACTGAGCCAGCATATCTTCCCACTGGTGTGCAAATTCTATTTCTTTAATAACTGCGAAGGATTGTTTGAAAATCAACTTCATTTTTATTATTAAATGTTGGTTTTCATACCTATTTTATATAGAGAGTGGCATAAAACTACCTCAGGTGGAAAGGGGTGGTAGGGGAAAGAGTGTAGAAGCCTTCTCTAGTTTGACACCCTACAGAATAGAGGTGAGCCAATGCGGGGCTCGGTGATGAGGGGGAGCTCAAAGGAGGATGCTCAGTTTATGACTTCCACACAGTTCTTTAGTGGAATTTGGATGATTTTTTTTTAATGTGAAGTAGGTACTATAAAAGACTTTTGAAGTAACTGAGGTGTCCATAAATACATAGTCTCTTCTGTGGTTGTTCTCAGCCAGAAGGCAGAGGAGAAACAACGCCCCTCTCCAGGTCGCTTGCCCCACTTTTAACTATAAAATGTTGCTAGCACAAAATGAAGGAAAATAGTTTTCCCACGGTATGAGATCATCCCCTTAATTGTCATAGGTACACTGTCGTCACTTCACCTCTGAATTAGAGGATTTGTTGCCCATCTGTGAGCTTATATAATATTTTAAAAAAATCTTTAATATATACTAAGAATGCAAATAACTGTCAACACCTGTCTGATGAAAATAGAAATGTCAAAATAATGAGACATCCATAAAGCTCTGATGTAGAATTTTTAACTTTTATTTTATTTGTATAAGGTTCATTTTAGACCAGGAAAAAGAATCACTTTAAATCTGATATTCAAATCTGAACTCATTATGGTCACAAGTAAAATTGTTAGGGCAGATTCAAGCAAATTTCAATTCAAATTGTCCTTAACTTCAGTCTAGAAAAAGGTTGAAGGAAAAAAAAAATCTGAGGAAAAAACTGAGAGAAATTACCAAAGAAACAAGTAGACATAAAAAAGGGAAACTAAACAAGACCAACTAAACAAATAAAAAAAAAATTCATTTGCAGTGTATAACAAGGACCCAAAACTATTGATTATATTTAGCCTAATTTTGATATTTGTCCATTGTAGAAAACTGAGATAGGTACAGTTGCTCACAATATTAATTGTTTTTAAAGCTGGTTTCATAAACATGTTGGTGTAAATAATTCTAGTTATTTTTTCTGTTTGATCTGTAAAGCATCTGTTTAATGTTAAGCATAGAGGTTAAAGTAACAAACCTCAGGGGAGAATTGGGAAGGGTCTGCTCTTCAGCCCCTAGTATGTGGCTTATTCCTCTTTCTTTGGATTTGGAGCAATCACACTGACTTTGGCTTTGACTTTTTGCTTTTGTTTTGTTTTTCATTTTTGAATGAGAATCTTCATTTTATCTTTTAATTTTTTTGATTTTTTTTTAAGACAGAGTCTCACTATGTGGCTAGCTCTGATTATCCTGGAAGTCCCTATGTAGACCAGGCTGGACTTGGACTCACAGAGATCCACCTGCATCTGTCTACCAAGAGTTGGGTTAAAGGCGTGTACTGTGTTCTTTTTTCAGCCTCCCAAATGCTAGGATTGTAGCCAATTTTATTCCTTTTGGTATGCAATGAACAAGGTATCACCACTGCTGCTTCCTCTTTCTTTTCCATTGTCCCATGATTTCATCACTGTTTCCCTTCTCCTTCCTTTCAGTTCTTTTGTCCCAACATGTATTTGAATGCCCATTACCCTTCCATTTCTTGGCTAAGAGCCCAGTGGACATTACTAGACTCTTAACTGCCAGGAGCCTGCCGGGAACCCCTGAAGTTCTTGTCAGTTTCTTTTGCCCTCCTCATACCTACTGCCATTTCTTGGCAGATCTTGAGCTGACCATTGCCAGGACCCCACAAGACAACTGGGGTCTCCGTATGTTTTCCTTCAGAAACTCAATGTGGATGAGGGAGTGAATCCCTTCATAAAGGACTTCCCCATCAAGTACCTGGAAATCAAATATATTATTTTTCCTTTCCTATAATATGATTAATACTTGCCTTAATATTATGTGTCTTAATTTATTTTTTAAAAAATCAAAGTGTTTTGTGTAAAAAGCATTTGTTAAAGACTAAGTAGTAGATTGTCATGCATGTCTATAATCCCAGCACTTGGGAAGGTAAGTCAGAGTAATGGCTATAAGCTTGGGGGTTGACAATACTGCCCAATGAGGAGCAGGCCAATCAGGGATACACAGCAAAATCACACCTCAAGAAAACAGACAACAACCCCAGGAAACTTTTGACATATGGGACAAACACTGGTTATAATTCAATTCTGTCAGTTCGCGGGAAATGTGAAGACATGCCATTGTTTTGAATCTTCACTCAGTATTTGAAATGTTGAGTGGTTGTTCTTCTAGGGGATGGGTGCTTCTTTTTGTCTTAAGAAGGGGTGGGAAGATCATGTTTTTAGTGAGAAAATAAGAAGGAAATATCAGATTTATGGCTAGTGAGTTGACTCAGGAGGTAGGTGCTTACTGCCAACTCTGACAACCCACGTTGAATCCCAAGAACCTGCAAGGTGGAAAGGGATAACAGTCTACAGCACGTTGTCCTCTGACTTCCAAATGTGTGCCATGCCACCTATGTCCTCCTACAAAATAAAGAAAAAAAAATAAAACTGAAAATAATCGTAGACCTTCATATTGAAAAGTTTAGATGCTAATTGACTTCCCCATTCTATGCAAGAGTGTGAATTTATTTTTGCTCAGAAGGACTTTTTGTTGAACAACTATTTGATGCCCAATAAACCTTTATTCTGGACTTAATAGGAGGAGGGAAAAATATTTACAAAGAATAGAAAATGGACTTCGGAGAGGCAGAGGAACAAATTGTGGTCCCTGTCAGTAAGATGGATGATCTCATTTAGAGGATGAAGTCCACACACATGAAATTAGTGAGCATGGCGAGGTTATTTAGGACCACATCATTTGTTTTCCATCTCTGGTCTGTATTCTCAAATGAGTTGGTGTCTGTCTACAAAGGGGCAATATGTAGTCAGGGTTGAAGTCAGCTGTCATAGGGTGCGCTGTAAGAGAATCAGCTAGGAAAGTGGGGAAGGAGGCCCTTCAGTTGGACAGCAATGGGAGAGCCAGGGACTTGTTGGGTTGGAACTCGTGGATGCTCCATCATGGGGTCTAGTGAGGAATTTTTTTTTAATTGTCCTAGTGGCATGCTCTGACACTTTGCCTTCTTTTGGTATGTCCTCTGAGTACCCATTCCTGGTTAGGAAAATCGTCCCTTCAGAGCTGTGCTGAGAGGGAACACATCTTCCTTTGACAGAGAAGATGGTGACTAGTGCCACAAGCCTCAGTGCCATGAGCCGAGTCATCTGCCCATCCTCCTCTCCTCTGGGCTTCCGAACCATCCTCGGGCATGACTCAGAGTGGGACAATCTGGGAGCTACCCAGTAAGCTGGTAGAAAAATTGTCTTTCGTTTGAACAGAATTAAGTTTCCGGAACTCAGTCAGAACCCAACAGAAATAGCTAGATAGCATTGTTTGCACACTGACCTTGGTGGCCAGGAGCAGAATGCTTGTCTACACTATCTTACTCAAGCTCCATCTCATCATTGAAAGGGGGTGCCCTTGCTGGTTCCAGCTAGCAGAGAGGTTGTATCACTCGGTCAAGGCCCCATAGATAGCAGACAGCTAGGAAGTGGCCCAGGTGTTTCTGCCACAGAGACTGACCTGCATCTCATAGGCTTGGTCTTTCCTGCTGAGGAAAGTGGGCCAGAATGTTGGCACTCTGCCTGTACGTTGATGTGTGTTATGATGCAAGGGTTCTTCTGAAAATACGGGCTGAGTTAAGGTTTGGATCTGACAAGAGTAGCTCATCATTGTTTAGGAGGTGAAATTCAAGGGCAGGTTTTCTGACTCTTTGCTAATTTTGCTTTGGTGCCTTCGGTGCCTACGGGAAGAAGACCATAGATGGGGTTCCCAACCCAGATGACAGAATGATGAGAAACTATAAAAGTGAAAAGTGATGAACTCACATTCCAAACCCTCGCCAACTGCTCTGCCAGGAGTTCTGTGCGTCATGCCATCATTTCAAGATGCCGGACATTTACTGAAAGAGCCTGCACTGGGGATGTCTGCACAGCTAACCTTGCCCCTCCCACCTCCATTCAAATTTATCCATGTATCTTGCCTGCTCAGGAGGCCTTCAGCTCTTTGGTAATTTCACCCCATTCTCTTAGCCCACATCATTTATTTTTAGGGGACTTCTTCCACCTGGCAAGTCATAAATCCTTCTGTTTTCTCTCTCCTTGCCACTCTGTTTCACCTGAGCAGAGACTTTTGTCAACATCCCAGCATTTTGGATGCATTTGTTCTTTGGTGAATGCCCAGCTGATCATTTTGAATAGATGGAAGCATGTGAGGAAACTGAGGCACAGCGTTTTAGATAATTTGCCTGTGACCTCATTAAAAAAAAGATGAAATTATGTTTTTGATTTCCACTTTATTTAATAGGTCTTCCGATTACATCCCGTCTCCACCCTTCTCCCCTTCACAAAGGTTCCTCTGAGAAATGTCTATTTTCTATAATTTTTGTAAGATGTGTATCTTGGGATTTGGGGATAAAGGTAAAAATCCAAAGTAAGCAGTCCATCTTTTCCCTTTTACAAATGAGAATTTTACCACGATCCATCCAATGTAGATAACTCCATCAAAGTCATGCCACCATTTATGATGGGGGAGGAGCTAGACTCGAGTCTCACTCCATCTGCCCGGCAGCAGTCGCCTCATTCTTGCCGTTGCAAACCTTGTTTTGCTGCAGAGCCTAGCTCACTGCTGAAGGCTTTGAAATAGAGGAGCTGTACTTTGAAATCATAGTATGACTGCTTGAACAGAGGCTGCCATTCAGCTCCCCAGAGGGCCTGGCAGCAGAAGGAAACGAGACTGGGGCAAGCTGGAGAGTGCATCCCCTGTATAAAGAGACTAGCCCACCAGCACCTGCTGTTGCTCCAAGAAGCGGGTTACAAGGGAAGAGGATGGGACACCAATAAAAACAAACAAAATCATTGTTTGTTCTTGCCAAATAAAACCCTCTGCCTTTCTGATCTCCTTTGCAGATACCTCAGTGTGGGGTTTTCCTGTAAACTCTTAGCCCCTTTCTTTCTTTCTTTCTTTCTTTCTTTCTTTCTTTCTTTCTTTCTTTCTTTCTTTCTTTCTTCCTTCCTTCCTTCCTTCCTTCCTTCCTTCCTTCCTTCCTTCCTTCCTTCCTTCTTTCTTTTTAAAAAAGATGGTACTAAGTTGGTGGGGCTGGGTTGGAGAATAAAGCAGTATCCTTGGCTAATTGTTCTTTGGACTCACCCAAGCTTCAGCAGGCTGGGTTGTCAAAGTTCACAAAGGGAAAATAATAACCAATAAAAGAGTATTTATTGCCCATCTTTATGACGCCGGCGATAAGTACAAGGAGTGATGTGCTTTCTCAGCCCTAATGCCATCTCTCCTAAGCATGGCACTTGGTCATGCCACTTTCTCTCTGGGAGTCAGCATGAAGAGTTTTGGCGTGGATATGAACCGCCTGGGTGCTCCTGAGAGCCTTACCCAAGTTCTCTGCTGCCAACCGCACAATGGATGTGGGGCTCAGGGCTGTACTCTGAGGCCAAGGCAGGAAAGGATGCTGAGGATTTGATGCCATCTGATTTGTTACCTTCATCTCTTAAAACAGTTGCTGTCAGAGATGAGAGCAGTTGCGTACTTTGGACACATGGGTAACCAAAGTGCGTTTGCCGTACACTCCCTAAAGCCAGCTCTAATGTTGTCATATGAGCAGACTGGTGACCTCTCGGGTTATTTTGGCTCTGATCTCCATCATAGCTTGATGTCCTTTCTGAGGACTGTGTTATAGCCCGTTATCCCTCAGAGGTGAGGGGTGTGGGTCTGAGGCCCCTTGGCTTGGGTCGTAGTCTGCCTGTCCTAGTCAAGGGGACTTGTTTCTCTAAATTTCAGGTTCTCGTTTTTAAAATACAGGCCCAAATGAGAAGCGCCTCTTAGTATTATTGTCACCACTGTCCTTGGCAAATCACCAAGTGCTCCTTTTCTGATGTCAGAGCGGGCGACTGGGTGTGGAAATAACAAAAACTGAATTAATTAACATTTACATTTCAGATGCAGAAGGAGAGAAGGTTCCCCCTTTCCCAGAAGATTTTCGGTCATTAAGTTTCTCATTAATAACAGCGATGTGTTGGAATTAAAAACCGACAGACTTAAGCACGAGGTTGCTTACACATTCCGTTCAGCCCAGTGTGCCTCTGTGCGTTGTTCATGTATTTGTCCTTTGAGGGAGGGTCTGACTATGTAGCACAGATTGGGTTCAAACTCACTCTCTGAAGAAGGAAGTATTGGGGTGACAGGAGTCATGCCTGGCTCCATAATTGAATAGTTCCAGTTCACTAAGGTGCAGAGCCTCATGAATCTTATATCCTGATGTTAATGAAGGGGTTAACTATAATATGGCCAGGAAGTCTCATACAGTGATGTGGAAAGTAGGCATGCATGTGGAGATTTGATGTCACTGAAAGGAGACCGTCTGGTAGCAACTTCACTAGATGGGGAAGTGTTTACTACAGGGCAAAGACTCTTGTGGTTTTCATGGGCTAATGGCAAGGACCTCTGCCGAGGAAGAGCAAAATCTCCTCTCCAGATCCGTGCCGGACATCACTGAAGGCAAGAGTCTGAATGGACAAATTGCTTCCACTTCAGAAGGAGAGTGTGGGAGCACACTGGGTGTTTGTTCCAAAGGGCTCAGAAGTAGGCACCGTGCCCTGATGGGCCTTTCACACTGGGCCGCTGTCACTGCTGAAAGAGCAGCCTGTCCTTGCCTGCTCATTTTCATCTTCTGTCATATCTGTATTCATGTGCGTCAGTCCCCACATAAAAGAGCACAGCTTGCTATTCCTGTCTTTGCTTCTGTGACCTGCGGTAAAACCATTAAAAAACTATATTTTAAGGCTTTTACATGGAGTGGTAATTTATGCATGGTGGTTTTTAATCATTTGGCTTCCAGCAAGAAGCATTCAGAGGCTCTCACGCCTCAGGGAGCAGCAGCTTGCAGGGGCCTTGGGAGGGGCTGGGTTTCAAGGGCTTTCATTGCACTGTGTGTGTGTGTGTGTGTGTGTGTGTGTGTGTGTGTGTGTGTGTTGGCAACCCCAAGCAACTGTAACAGTGTCACCTGGGAAACGGAGGACATAGTCAACTGCTTGGTGGAATTGAAACCTGCTCTAAACAGCTCCTGAATTCTGAAAAGGACGTCAAGTGCATTCTTTACCCTGGTGAGCTGGGGGGCTGAGGAGTCTGGGGCTGTCTGAGAATAGAGAATGGGGCAATTGCTGCCAACATTCTCCATGTTTATCCCCTGAGGAGTGTTTGGAGTAGAATTGACTCCTACCTCACAGCCATCTTGGAGCGCAGGTAGTCATAGCTGGGAAAAGGGACTATTTTGTTCTCAAGGTTCTCATTATTCAGTTGAGGGGACCCTGGTGTTTAGAGTAGAGATGTCCTGCCTGAGGCCAGGCAGCACTTGTAGAAGCTAACCTGAAATCCAGACCTTTGACTGTCGTCTACCTTCTGTGGCAATGACCTTTTAAATACTGTCTCATTCAAAGAAAAACAGCACCATATATTAACAAAATCAGGAGGTGGGGTGGGGTAGAGCAGTAGACAAAATAAGTAATGTCATGCATAAATGTATAATCTTACCAAAGAGCCATTCTTAATAATTTTATATTGATCATCTGGAATTTTTGTTTGTTTTCTAGCACCCTTGAATCTTAAGTAAGTTTAACTTAATCATAAGTAAGGGTGTTGTTCAATTGTTTTTGTGGTAGTTAATACTGAACCCATGCTTCCTACATGCTAAGTGAGCAGTCCAGCACTGTTGAACCCATGGCTTCCTACATGCTAAGCGAGCACTCCAGCATTGAGCTTTACCCTCTGCTACCCAAACTTCCTGCCGCCACTTCTTAACTCAAACATTGCCCAGGTTGCACTTGTAATTTACTCTCTGGTGAGCGCCAGACTCAAACATGCTATCTCCCTGCCTCAGCTTTCTGTGCAGCAGGCCTCACAGACGGCTGGCATCATGACTGGCTAGTAGACGCTCTTCCCAGCTTTAATGTAGACTCGCTCCACTTTCCCTGCTTTTCTTCTTGTTTGTATTTATTTAGTGTACTTAGCGAAAACTTGATGTTTTATTTCCATACCACACATGCAGCCTCTCCCACACCACGTAGATTCTTTTATCCTGTATAAACTTGCTTTTTTGTGGCTAAGCTTCTTTTCAGTCCCCTGATTTTAACCCTCATGTATATGCTAATGATGCTAAAATTATCCTCCAGCCAGTAACTCTTTCCTCAGCCCCGTGCTCCCTTTCCAAATGCCTGGAGTGATCGTTCTTGGTTGTTGGGACTCTGGAGTTACTTGAGGATGCTAAGTTGAAGGTCGAGATGGAGCAAGTGTGAGACCACGTCTGAGATCCAGCTTTCCTGGGGATCTTAGGCCTGGTGCAGCTGTACTGTAGAGATGAGGGGGAATTTTCCTCTTTGGAGGTTCTTTGATGCAGTTGAAATGACCAACAATGGACTGATTAACCGAAGAAAAGGCTTAATGTTCTATTTATGAACACGGTGCCCATAGGAAAGTGAGTCCCAACAGCTAATTAGAATAAAAGCTCATCTGCACCTAGCATGGTGGCGTATGCCTGTAGTCTCAGTACCCATGAGGCCGAGGCAAGACGTTTGTTTCAAGTTGGAGACCATTTATTGACATGGCAAGAATGTACCTCAAAACAAACAGAAAACTAAGAAATATTAAACCAAACAATCCAAAGGAGCAACAGCAACAAAAGACAACAACCTCATAAGCACTGTTCCTAGGTTAGAGGGAGATGAGGTTGTCCCTGGATACTTTACAACAGATAAGAATGGTTTGCCAGACAGGTAAATGGGTCTACAAAGAAGAACACAGTAGCAGAAATCCCTTGATGTGTTAGGTACTTTTCTTGTTGCCATGGTGAAACTCCTGGTAGGAAGCAACTTCCTGCAGAAAGGGCTTCTCTTGGCTCACTGTTTCAGGGCAGCCAGTCCACCATGGCAGGGGGGGCATGGTGAGTATGTTGGTCACAGGGCGTTTGCAGGTGAGGAGCAGGGTGGGAGCGAATAGGAAATGGCACCAACCTAAGAAGCTGCAGCACACACCCAGCTGCTACTTGTTTAGGCCTCCCACCTGAAGGCCTGCTCCCTTGGCCAAGGAGTTGAACGCTTTCATCTGGAATGTGGGGCTCCCATACCAGCCAAAGATTTTATTCCAAAAGGAGATATTTTTTTCCTGCTCTAACCTTATCCCCTCTGTCTTATTCTCTCAAGATAAAGTCTGTCAATGATCCCAAAGTTCACCTTTTGACTAGACTATCTATGCTGACTAGTCAACAGGTTCTCGGGACCCATTGGCGTATTTCCCTGAATGCTGCATTTGGTTATAGACATGAGTGGCCATGCCTGCCTAGGTTTTACATAGCTTCTGGAGATGCTAACTCAGTAGTTCTCAACCTGTGGGTCACAACCCCTTGGAGGGCTGGGAAGGGGTTGTCAAAAGACCCTTTCACAGGGCTTGCCTAAAACTACCAGATAACATAGATATTTACATTACCATTCATAACAGTGCAAGATTACAGTTTTATGAAGTAACAATACAAATAATTTTATGGTTGGGGGTCACCATAAGATGAGAAGCTGTCTTAAAGGGTCACAGCATTAGGAAGGTAGAGCAACATCGCTGTCACTCATGTCCTCCTGCCTGCAGAGCAGGTACTTTTACCCACTGAGCCATCTCCCCAGCTCTCAGTAAAGTCCTTAACAAGTGTCCTTACCAGAAGGAGTGACTCCTGTGGCCTGTTTCCATAGCAGCCACTGCTTAGCATATTGTGTTGGAGTTGTACATGCCTTGCTTACTGAATATCTGGCCTATTTTGTCTAAAATGTTTCTTCATTTCATTGTTTAAGGTAATAGAGAGTATAATGTAGGTTTTCAGTAGATATTGACTCAAAAGACAGCCAAACGTTGTGTGGACAAACAGCAGTTGGTTTCATATGTTGGAGGTGGAAGAAAACCTAGCAGTTGCACACACTGGGCTGCCTGAGGAGAGCCTGTTCGCCGCCTCATTCTCTGTAGCTTCTCCTCAGTGTGGACGTCACCATCTATGGCGACGGAATGCGTGAAATGTGTTGTTCCAAACCAAATCGTACCGAAAGTAAAATTACAAAAAAATTTTTAAGGCCTTAGAATGAAGTAATGGATTTTGTTACCTTGCATATTAATTATATGTTGTGATGATTGCATTGGGGTGTATCGAGTTAAACTATATATACATTTAACATGAATTTTGCCTGTTCCTACTTACTTTTTTTTTTTAAACGCAGCAACAAGAAAGTAATTTTAAGTTACTTTTGTGCTCCCCATTTATTTCTAGTAGCTGGTGCTGGTTTCGAACATAATTACTAACCTACTCACAACACATTCCCATGTTTTCCTATCACTCCAGTTGTGCTTTCTGAGATTTGCTGGACCACTTACTTCTTAGCTGTTTGCAGTCTTAGGAGTTGCTGACTTAAAATCAATATATGTGAGTATACCAGCTGGGAGCCTCTTCCTTCAAGTTGGGTCTCTGAGATGATTTTTCTCATTACTGCGTGTTACATGTTGTTGTTACTTAGAAACCTGACACTCAGTGCACATCTTTATGCTATGACCGAGAGAGTGATAGGAATAAGAAAAGGAAGCTGGAAAGAGGGAGAAAGAATTAGGAAGCTAAGGCAGGGGGATAAAGAATTTAAGCGCAGCCTAGGCAGCGTAGTGAAACCCCATCCAGAAATAGATAAAAACTAAGTAGAAAATGAGGAATGTTATTTAAATTTAAAACTTCCTTTTTCATGTGTGTGTGTTTCGTATGTGTGTGTGTGTGTGTACATATAATAGGCAGGCGTATGTGTGCCTACACTTGGGTTTGCAGAGGCCGGAGGAGGACTTTTGCTGTCTTCTCTGATTTCTTTTGACCTCATTGTCTTGAGACAGAATCTCCCATTTAACTTGAAGCTAAATATTTTGGCCAGCAATACTCCATGAATACTGGGTTACTGCCATAGGAAATCTTACCTGGTTTATTCACAACGAAGCTGGGTGTTTTAACTCAGGTCCTCATGATTGTAGGCCAAGTGCTCTAACCCACAGAGATGTTTCTTCGGCCTGAGAAATTTTAGTGTAAGGTTACCTACCAGTCCATACCCCCAATCATATTGTCTAACACTGGTCTTGCTTGTTCAAAATCGCAAGGCCTGGTATATTATCATGCATATTTCCCGCTTCATCAGATTTTCAGTATTTAATACTTAACGGATTTTACAACTTTAGATCTCTCTCTGTCTTAAATTTACAATGTCTGTGGTAGTTTTCGTTTAATTTCTATAGTTATGTAGTCCTTTTCTAGTGTACCCTAAAATATGCCTTTAAATAGCAAATCAATTAAATGAAGTTGCTGGGTTGCGAGCTGGGGTTGGTGGAGACCCAGAGATACCTTTTTCTGGCAGGGGGGGGGCGGTGATGACATGGTAGACCATATTAAGGCGGGACAGAAAAAGGCAGTGTTGACAGTTTCGAGCGATACCTCTTTTAGAACTGGACGTGACTTGAGGTACTGTCCTTGCGCTGGTAGGATAAATGTGTCTGTCAGGCCCACACAGAAAAAAAAAACAGCAGAGCTGGACACAGGCCAAGTTTTTTCATCTCTCAGTTAGAATCTTCTTTTGCAAACTTCCCTGTGATGATAACATAAAAATAAAAAAAAATAGACTGTCTTGGGCAATTAGTACGGGCTAAGAAAGATGAGGACACTTCAGGTGTGAGAATGTGCTGGAGATAAGATGTGGGTGCAACCACTGTGATTCATGGAGCAGTGGCCCCAAGTGAGAATTAGGTGGATGCTCAGGAGGTAGCTAATAAATTTCTCTTCTCTCCAGCGCACTCCCCTCGCTTACTGCAATGCACTGATTAGGGTTTAAAATGGCCCGATGAATTATGCAAAAACTGCATCTGCAGAAGGGGCCGTCTTGCAGCCTAATGCAGCGCAGATGGAAAGACCCCCTTTTAATCATTGTTCCCCGCAGTACTTGGAAGCGTTTTGAGGAATAAGCACTCAGAAGTAGAAGTGAATGGCCTCCACCAGCAAATGAGTTCCTTCTGCAGGGAGGAACCGAGAGGGATTTGTGATGCAGATGACTGCTCTGGGCTTGAATGTGCATCCTTATCAAATTCGAGATTTATAGAAGCAAAATGGAAATACTGCTTTTAAGATGGTTTCACTAGAGAAATTGCTTCTGCCCGCCTGGCCCAACATGCATTATTATTATTATTTTCAAAAATGGTGACAATGAACGTTTAAATGCCAATTCACTCCAATCAAGAAAACATGCAAATTACCCCCCTCTCTCTCTCTGATCCTTAGTTACTACTGACGAGATGGAATTAGTTAGCATGCCCTTACTTTTATTAGCATAATATTAATGCAAATGATCACTAGGGGTTTTTTCTTTAAAAAAAAAAGAACCATGAAAAGTAATTAATAACAGTGCTTATTTTCTCAATAAGAAAAAAATAAGAAATAAAAACATTTATGATTAGACCTTTAACTGTGTTATCTGTGCCAAAGACCCCCTAATTGGACCTAAACAGGTACCTGGTTCTAAAATCAGTATCAGTTTAACTCTTCCTCTCAGAGAACAGCAGACAGTGCAAAGGAGGCATTTCAGACCAAGAAGGTCTGCTGTAACCTATGGCAGTTCCATAGTGGACCACAGCCACACGTGCCTGTCCCCGTGTTAGGGAGGATGGAGCATTGGATTGGAGGTCAGCTGGGCTCCCATCTCACGTTCGGGTCTCAGAACTGCAGCAACATCAACAAACTCCAAACTGTATAGGTGTGTTCTGAAGACACTGCCACGTAAAGGAGGACAAGACTGAGGTGGCCAACTCCATCAAGGAATGAGCTCAAGGAGCCCCAGCAAAGGGGTGACTTTGAAGAGGACACTGACTAATTCTTTATTTGCTCAGAGGAAATGGGCTTAAGTTGAAGGGAAGTGAAGTTGAATTAAACAACAGGAAGACCTTGTTGGCTGCGGAGAGTTTTATAAAATTAGAACAAGGTATAGGAAGAGGCTGGGGTTTCCTTCTCACCTCCCCACTGAGTTACCTTTTTTCTTGTTTTTTTTTTTTTTTTTTTTCATACTTTCTGGCATCTGTCTTTGCCCAGCTGCAACACCTAGTGTCGCCAAAGACAGCTAGAACACACACTGCAGCCCCTCCCCCATCCTGCCCTGCATTGTTCATTTCCTGACCTCTTTAGACAATGCAGCCTCTGATCAGAGGTGACATCCAGTGGCTCTTTGGACTTTGGACAGTAGCATGTAGGGTACTTTGCACCTGCACGGAGCCAGGATTTGTTGAATGACTGTCCGAGTGCCCCATTACAAGTCTGTCTATTATTAGCAAGCACGGGCCCCAGCAGCTCTGTAGTGTCACTCAACCAAAGCATTGAAGCGTCGCCGTCATTAAATCTCAGTGTTCTTTTTCATATTCTTTACTTAAAGAGGAAATATAGGATAGGGATTTAGCTCAGTGGTAGAGCATGTACTTAGCATACACAAGATCAGTGGTTCTCAACCTTCCTAATACTGCTGCCCTTTCATACAGTTCCTGGTGTATGTTGTGACCCCCAACCATAAAATTTGTTTCATTGCTACTTCATAACTATGGTTGTGCTACTGTTATGAATTGTAATATAATTATCTGATATGCAGGAGGATATTTCATATGCAAATCCAAAGGGGTCGAGACTTCCTCCTCTAGATTCAGTCCCCAGGAAACACCCACACTCACGTACATACATAGCCTATGTAAACACAAAATAAATAAATTTTAATAACACTTGAAATCCTAATTGTGATTATTTTTAAATAGAGCTTAAATTGCAGCATTCATATTAATATTTATAAAGGAGGGGTCATGAATAAATGTAGTCGTTGCTGTTTAATGGAACTGGATTGATGAAGTGATTAGATTAAAAATGATCTTTCCTAGGTTAGGGAGATAGGTCAATGAATAAAATACTTTCCACACAAGCCTGAGGATCTGAATTCAAGTGCCAAGACCCAGGTAAAGATGGGGGGCTTGGTGGTGCATGCATGTGATCCTAATGCAGAGAAGGCAGGGTTAGGCAGATCTCTGGGGATTGTGTTAGATGAGTTTGCACACGCAAGAATGTTTAGGGCTTGAATGACAAAAAGACGAGAAGGACATAACTGTTCCTAGGTATGGTGGAGATGGTTAATTGTAGATATCAGGGAGCGCATAGCCAGAGGCATCCAAAAGGGTCTAGAATGATCATGACTATTGAGCTGGGCCTTATGATGGAGGAAAGGGGAGGCGGAGAGAGTGGAGACCAGGGGCTAGGTGGTCAAAAGGCAAAATATAGGGCAGACATAGCCAATTTCCTTGAGTAAATGGGGAAGAACAATTGGGAAAAGAGCTGCTCAGGCACTAGGCTGCAGAAGGTGGGGAGGAGGGAGTGGAGAGGGAGGAGTGGGGAGGGAACTGTAATAGGTAGGAATTAGAGATGCTGATAGCCAAGGTCTGCATTGAGAGTTAAATAGTCACCTCAACCTTTTTTTCAGGTTTGAGAACTAGCAAGCTAACAACATTTTGCATATGAAAGTCATGCCTTTTACAGACTTGGTTCAGTAAACAACTAGATTCCTTGATGAGGTACCCCTAATAGTCTGCACTCGAACATGTGATTAAAAAAAAAAAAAAGAAAAACAAAAAACCCGAAAGACATCTAAGTTTTGGATTCATGCTTTAGCGCAGTGGTTTTTAACCTGTGAGTCCCAACCCCTTTGGGCTTGAATGACCTTTCACAGAGATCCCATATCAGATAGTCTGCATATCAGATAGTTATATTGCAATTCATAACAATGGCAAGATTATAATAATGAAGTAACAATGAAATAATTTTCTAATTGAGGTCACCACAACATAAAGAACTGTATTACAGGGTCACAGCATTAGGAAGGTTGAGAACTATAGATGGAATTGTCTTTGGGCCATCAACCAACTGCCAAATAAAGACACATAGACTTATCATTAATTATGAATGCTCGGCCTTAGTTTGAGCTTGACTCGGTAGCTCTTTTAACTTAATTCAACCTGTTTATATTCTCTTTATTTTACTTCAGGGCTTTTCATTTTTCTTTAATTCTATATGTCCTACTTTCCTGCTTCTTCCATGTCTGTCTGGTGCACTGACATCTCTCTTTGTTTCTTCTCTGAACCTAATTTCCTCCTCCTACTCACTCTCCCTGCCCAGAAAGCCCACCTAGAACTCTTCCCTCACTATTGACTGTTCAGGTTTTTATTAGACCCATCAGATGCTCTAGGCCGGCAAGGTAAAACAGTAACACATCTTTACGTAATTAAACAAATGTAACACATCTTTACGTAGTTAAATAAATATTCTACAACATAAACAAATGCAACACATCTTTATGTAGTTAAATAAATCCTCTGTCACATAAACAAATGCAACACACCTTTACATAGTCAAGCAAATATTCCACAATAGAGAAATGCTGCTTTAGCATATTTGACAACTTAGACCTTTCTGTAGACATACCTTGGCAACATAGCAAAGGAAGTTCTTCAATTCCACCATCTCCATTGGTATCTATATATGGTTTCCTCTGCATGAATATTGCCTTTAGTGGGCACTCCATACTCTTTTGAAAATGTATTCAGTCTACTCTGGTCTTTAGAGACTCTGTTCTCTGTTTAATACCATACTGATTAATGTCTTATGAACTGATGGCTATGTCTTTTCTGGAACTTGGGACATAGGTGAAATATGAGTCCTAGGAACCTTGGTCAGTGTCAAATTGGGGCCTCAGGAAGCTTGGCCTGGGAGTTGGCATTTTGAGAAAAAAATAAATATTAGTCAACCTGTATTTTCTTTGCAGAAATTTAGCAAGCAGGGAATCTGGGCCTGGAGCAATTATAGGGAATAGGGATGAATACAGAAGACTTGAAATATAAAACTTTGAGTGGGAAATTCTGTCCTAATCCTAAGTCACAGTTCAGCTAATGGATTTTTTTTTAAAGCTCAAGGCAGTAAGTAACTCAAATGGCATCTTTAAAAATCAAAACACTCTAAAATAATCCATTACAGAGATACACACTAATTGGCTACTTACATGCTGAGAAGTGGTGGTAGAAAAATACTACAAACCTCTGTTTCCCTGAGTTAAATCATCATGTTTAATAAGAACAGAAGGCTTTTTATTTGGTAAAAACACTGCAGTTCTTCATTATGTAGCCCTTACTGTGTCGAATATGCTCTTTCTCTCTTCTTCCCTCCCTCCCTCCCTTGCTCCCTCCTGCTCTTCCTTGCCCTCATTCCCCCCCCCCCAACACAGCATGCAGGTACAGGGTTCAGACCTCATGTGACCCATGGTTTCAGAAACTGTGTGCTAAATGGCATGGCATGCCTCTAGCCAGGAGTAACATCAATATGCTAGAGATTTCTGTTTCATCCCCCTTTAGCATTTTCTTTTCTCCCTCCAGGAGCTTTTAGGTCTTCCTGTTAGAGGTACCCCTCTCTGTGTTAGGATACTCTTGGTGACCTTCTAAAGGAAAATTATTGTCTTTTACTGAAAAATGCTTGTTTTCCTGTTTCTACTTATTTATTATTATTATTAAATGATAAGCAAGTCTTCACTCCCCCATATCTTCATTATATTTTTTAATTGGAAAAAGGCATTTATTTCCTGTGCTGTTGTTTTATCCTTTATAGACCTTTAAGGCTGCCTGTGTTCTTATCTCTTGAATCAGCTCAGGATCCAAATCACGTTAAGAAAAATGGGCTTATGTAGCATTATGAAACCAAACTTTCCAGATGGAGGTATCATCAAATTAAAGGGTCTATTGGACAGTTAGATTCTAGCCCAAGGAAGGATCAATTTCTGGGGTAAGATAGTTTGCTTTTAAGCAGCAAGGTTATGTAGCAGGTGAAAAAAAAATGTCCACTGGACTTAGAGCTAGGAGTATTTATTTGCATAAGGAAAATTTAGAGACAAAAAGTGTAAGTTGGTTTTTGAACCTGCATTGGCTGGAGGTGTGAGGGCCTGGATAAGGAAGTGGGGAAGCCTTGGGGTAAGAAGACAGTTCATAAGCAGATGTACCCATTGCTTCTGGTTTAAATAGAAAGCAGAATGTGGTAGTGCACGGGGTACCTGGGACCCAATGGACTTGTATGAGAGTTTTGCCATAGATTCATAAATGTGTAAGGCTTTCATTTTCAGCTATAGCTTTTCTAACATCTCCCCCAATCATTCTTCCTTTCCATTCTCTAGTTTTCTGATTAAATTTAGGACATCTGAATTATTTTTTTCTTTATCATTCTCCATTTAAAAGGAAAAATTGTCTTGAAGTAGTCACAACATGTACTTTGTGACTGGCTGCTGAGCACACTTTGAAGGAAACACAAGTGGATTATTTTTAAGGTTGTCTATTTTTCTTTTCTTTAAGCTGGAAGTTATTTCTCTACCCTCTCTATTAAGTAGAGCTGATGTTGGCACTTGCCCTACAAACATGCCCTGCTCATTTGTGTCTTAAGATATTTGAAGGTCATTTGGAACTACCAATAAAATTATGGTTACAGCCCTCTGGATTCAGTCTGCTTTCTTCCTCATGTGCATTTGCCACAGTGTTGCTGCTGTTCTGGACATATTGACTGGGGTTTCTTTACTGCCTGGTCTCGCAGCCATTTAGCCCCAAAGGAACACACACAGAGGTCTACATTAATTATAAACTGATTGACCTATTAGCTCAGGCCTCTTATTAACTTATATTAGCCCATAATACTTGTCTGTGTTAGCCACGTGGCGAGGCAGTCACATCTTGCTCCTCTGTGTCTGGATGATGACTGCAGACTGACTTTTTCCTCTTCCAGAATTCTCCTGTTCTCATTGATCCGCCTCTACTTCCTGCCTGGCTACTGGCCAATCAACGTTTTATAAAATACAATTGACAGGGTACAGACCATTGTCCCACAGCACTCCCCCCCACACATTTTTTGTCTCACAGCATGAACTGCTCAGCTTTGCCACTGGGCAGGCAACATTACTCCATATACATTCTTCCTCTTTTTAGAGTCTAACCCCAGTGCTTCTCAATCTTCCTAATGCTGTGATCCTTTAATGCAGTTCCTCATGTTATGGTGACCCCCCAGCCATACAATTATTTTCGTTTTTACTTCCTAACTGTAGTTTTGCTAGTTATAAATTATAATATAAATATCTGATATGCAGGATACCTGATATGCAACCCTGATGAAAGGGATGTTCAATCCCCAAAGGGGATTGGGACCCACAGGTTTAGAACCACTGGTTTAACACAAATATAGATATCTTTTTACTTTTAGTGTTTCCTTGCGGTGTTTGCCTGGCTACTGGAAGCTTTGGTTAATGCCCCTATAGTTTTCCTAGGTACAGGATGGTTTTTCTACTTTAAATTTGAATACTTAAAAATACTTTGAAGTGTTGGGATTGTAGGCATGCACCATCAATCATGCCTGGTTTTATGCAGTGTTGAAGACCAAATCCAAGGCTCTATGTGTTCTCAGCAAGCTATCTGTCATCTGAACTGTGTCCTCTGCCCCTTGAGGAAAATTTTCACCTTGGTTACCTGTTTGTGTTCATCTCTGTTTAATAGATGATGGAAAATTGAACTTTGAGATTTTGAGAACCAATGAAAGTTGTAGTAGGGGCTTTAGATGTTGAATTTGGGAATGTCAGGAGGTAGAATGGCCTTTGGTCTTTGTTAGTGATTTTTCTCTTTGAGTCTTCTTTGAAAGTGCTTTTTTTGTTTGTTTGTTTGTTTGTTTTTTGATATAGGGTTTTTCTGTAGCTTTGGAAACTGTCCTGGAAATAGCTCTTGTAGACCAGGCTAGCCTCAAACTCACAGAGATCCCCCTGCCTCTGCCTCCTTAATGCTGGGATTAAAGGTGTGTGCCACCACCACCTGGATCCTCTGAAAGTGTTTTTGATAACTTCATAGTCTCCCCAGAGGCAATGTAGGAGCATAAATTTAAAAACTAGAGAGGAAAAAATGTAATTTCAAAGTGCTGTGAAAATTAATGGATGCAAGATCGGTTAAAGCTTTGGACACCGATTACATCTTTAAAGCTATTGTACAGGTATGGAAGAGAGCAATTCTAGAGACTTGTGAGGAAGCCAGGCTCTGTCTCATGAGAAAAGCTTTAATGATGAGTTTAAGACAAACTCTAGAAGGCTGGGAGAAAGAGACCCAGGGAGGAAAGGGTGTCAGGAAGGGGGTCTTCATACATTGATATCGTTAAACACCCTCAACTGGGTGGCTTATAAAAGACAGTCTTCTTACAGTTCAAAATGTTGATAAATCTAAGATCAGAATACGTTCAGGGTCAGGCATGGTGGCCTACACCTAGGATCCCAGCACTCTGAGGCTGAGGCAGAAAGGGGCTGTTCCACACCAGTCTAGACTATACAGCAAGACCATGCCATAAAAGGGGGTGAGTGTTATTGGGGGGGCACCTTCTCTTTGTGTCTTCAGATGGTGGAAGAGGCTGTGCATCTTCCTGTTACATCACCTTGAATAGCAGGAGATTGGTGGATCTATGTGGAGGCATAGGAAGGAGCTATGTAGGCGTCCTCAAATAATCTGAATCTGGGTAATGTTTGAGTATGGATGGCATCAGTTGATCATGAGTGTTCAGTAACGGTGACTTGAGAGAGGAAGTGAAATTCTTACTGTGGAAGGTGTAGTAGCTACCACAGGGTTTTAATCTGTGTTAGGAACTAACTACCACAGGGGTCATGACTTAGATGCTCATACTGGAGAGTTGTCAGACCGGTATAGTTCAGGAAGAGCTGGAATATTCTACCTACATCTGGTTGTGGGTGTATTTTACCATTTGCCTCATGCTACAGGGCTGGAGAGCTTGACTAAATGGCTATCTCTGATAAAGGTGTTCAGCTCAGAAGAAGACATCCAAGGGATAGTTTTTATTATACAGATTGAGGAACCAGAACAGAACACTGGCATGCCTATTTTACAAACAACAGGCCAAGTCTTTCTTTCTTACAACTTAGCACTAGTTACAGTGCTGGCATCATATCAGCTCCCCCTTGTGTATGCTTCTGTTTCCCTTAGGAAGCCTACTTTCCATTGAACATTAGGGAGAAGAGTCACTGAGACATAGGACAATGCTTTTGTCAGGGTTAAAATTTCTCACTTCTCTCGCTTCTCCGCTGGCCACTTTTCTTTCTTTTTTTATTTATTTTTTATTTTTTTAAATATTTATTTATTATGTATACAATATTCAATCTGTGTGTGTTTGCAGACCAGAAGAGGACAGCAGACCTCATTACAGATGGTTGTGAGCCACCATGTGGTTGCCGGGAATTGAACTCATGACCTTTGGAAGAGCAGGCAATGCTCTTAACCACTGAGCCATCTCTCCAGCCCCCCGCTGGCCGCTTTTCATGTCTCTACTTTCTGTGTAGTTTTTAAGCAACTAAATAAAAAACTTTGGAAATTCAGTGGGTTCTGCTTTCTTAGAAAGGATGAATTCTAGAATAAATGTTGGAAAGCTCACAAGTGCCTGTGATGGCGAATAGTCCTTCGGCCTAGGGAGGTGAAGACGAAGAGAAACATAGTTTTGTTCCAAGACCCACAGAGTTGAGAGGTAGAAACACAAGTTTGAGAAGGCTGGCCCCAGAGTGCAGGATGCGGTAAGGGCTGAGGGAAGTCTGTACTGGTGAGATGATACCAGCTCCCACAGGGGAAAAAAAAGTACCAAGAAATGCAGTTGAGTCATGGCAGCTGGAGGACAGATCACACTGCAGAGTTTTGCACAGAATGCAAAACAGCTGCTGGTGTTATTTTCCAGGTGGCTGTACAGCTGCCAAAACCAAAAGAGTAAGGAATCCTGGAGAAAGGACTCATGGATCCTTGGTGTGAATGGATTGGAGTCCTGGTGACGAGATGAGTTGAGTAGATAGACATACTTCACTTGATATTCTTTGAACCAATATCTCATGATCCTGGAATTTTTATGTCTAGCCCTACTCTGCATATCTTCATTCTTGGAAGATAACCTTAAAAAAAATGGAACGCCTTGTTCCAATCTGGCTAGTTGTTATGTCTGTATGTTAGGAGGAACTGGTTGACCTGAGGAAGAAATAGGAGCCAAGTCTACCAGGAGCCAATGCTCTGAAGAAGAGCTGCGTCTACGACCACTGTTTCACGGGTCCTGTGTCTGTGCCTAGGAAAAGAGTAGACACCTGCTACTTGCCACCCCAGTCCCCCATCACTGCTCCCAAGTCATCTTTGTGCCTTCCCTAACTTCTTAGTAGACCTCATGGCAGCGTCTGCCTGTCTCTTTATTCTTGTAGTGATGTTGACATTGGATGAAGAACTTTTAAGGCAAAACAAAAGCCATAAAAATGACAAAATCCCAAAGAGGCAAGAGTTCAGCTTAGCCATCTATTTTTGGTGGAAGTGATGCACCCAAGTATTCAAAGCTACTTATGAACTTTGCCAATATGGTTTTCTTCTAATTTTGTTCAGGCAAATTCTGTGTAAATAAACGAAGTTTGTTCATTTGCTCACTGCTTTTCTGTGTACATCCAGGTGTGGTTGAGCATAGTTATGGTCGTAGTTGGCACTCAGAAGGCTGAGGTAGAATGATTCTGCATTCTAGGGTAGCCTAGGACACATATCAAGACTCCTTCCCTTCTCTTCCACCCCCACCAACCTTCATTGCCTGTTGTTGCTTTGCTGTATGTCTTTCACTAAACAATCAGAAAACAACACCTAAGATGTTCAGGGACTTAATCTTTAAAGGGAAATCAGAAAGAAATGAATCAATTCTATTTTTCTCCTATGCAAATCACGAAGGATGGCAGTTTACATGAAAAGGGAAAATTACATCAGTAGCCCTTAAAAGGATGGCAATTAGGCTGGATACAGAGAGAGAGAGAGACAGAGAGAGAGACAGAGAGAGAGACAGAGAGAGAGAGAGAGAGAGAGAGAGAGAGAGAGAGAGAGAGAGAGAGAGAGAGAGAGGGNAGAGAGAGAGAGAGAGAGAGAGAGAGAGAGAGAGAGAGAGAGAGAGAGAGAGAGAGAGGTGTCTTTCTCCCTGGAGTGTTTCTCCTGAGTGTGGGGAGGGGCATTGTGGTACAGTTGGCCAACCAGTTTCTCTCTGCCTTTAGGCATTGTCAGGGTTCTTTGTTCCTGGACATCAGGCACTCCTAATAATTACTACTTTCAGCTAAACCACAGCCAGCATTCACTTCCAAAGGAAGTCACAGTCACTTCAGCTGAACAGCTGCTGATGGACAGGGCCATTACACAATATTAATAGCTTGGCCATTTACTGTAGTACTGATGACTTCTTTACCACCGCTGCAGCAGGGAAAGGAACCCGCTGATTAGAATCACACTTCTTATATTTAACATGGCGATAACACAGATGAAGAAGATTGAGATTTGAGAATTAAGGAAAAATGGGGTTTTCAAGACAACGTTTTATTTGTTTTTAATGGGTTGTATTTGAAGTCGTTCTCCAGAAATACACCAATTGTGTTTTAGAACATGTACTAGAAAATGTTTTTGCCATGTCAAATGGTATCTGGAAGGTTGGTGGCATGAGGGGGAGAAGGAATTTACTAAGGGCCTGAGAAGACAAGGAGAGAATTTTTTGAAGCAGGCTGCAAGAGAGGTAGAGGGTGAGTTTCCAAAGAGAGGCAATCACACCACTGAAAGAGAATGCTTTTTGGTTTTGATTTTTGTTTTTGTTTTTTGAGACAGGGTTTCTCTGTAGCTTTTGGAGCTTGTCCTGGAACTCACTGTAGACCAGGCTGGCCTCAAACTCACAGAGATTCACCTGTCTCTCTGCCTCCCAGGTGCTAGGATTAAAGGCATGTGCCACCACCACCTGGCTAATTTTGTTGCTGTAAAATAGTGGTTAAGGGAGCAGTTACTTGGTCTTAGCTCATGTATGAGTAATACTATGTGCAAGGGCCATATCTAGATAGACGTAGGTAGGCAACTTGTCAAGTAATATATTTTACTGGAAATTACTTTTCTTGAGACTGGTTATCTAGGTAAATTGTCACAGAATCTTTAGAATACAGGCTCCAGGTATTTTTATATGGCACTTTAAGTTTTCTGATCCAAAGCAATCATGGCCTAGTTGTTAATGTGTAGGAATTTAGCTTTTGTTTTGGGTCTTTTGCCTCTATCTTTCTTCCCCTTACAGATAAGCAGAGTAAAACCATTCACAAAGTGTGAATATTTGTCTTCTGGGGTCACTTTGGAGCTGAAGAGGTGTATTGGGGTCCTGGTGGGTGCTACAGATCCGCTTAGAAGCGTAAGGAAGAAAGGTCTCTAGCAGCATGTTAGAGGAGCCAGGGAATGTGTATTTGATTAAGGTTGAAGGGTAGATGATGACTTCACAAATGGAAGGTTGGGTAGGTGCTGCCAATTCATCTGGGAGTTAAGCACAGGCCAATCCTGTAGTCCTCTGTGAAGACTGAGTTGTATTGTTTGATGAGACTGTGGAAAAGGTAACAGGGGAGTTGGTTATAAGATGTGGAAGTAGGTGCTATGGAACAATCCTTTTTTACAGTATGAATATATATCTCACTGGTTTATATAAAGCCGACACGGCAGTAGTGGGGCAGGAAGTTAGTCAGGAAAACCAAACTGAGGATGATGAAAAGGAGAGCGGAGTCAGAAGAGACACCAGCCAGTCAGCTAAACATGCAGAATGTGTAAATAATGAGGTAACAAGCCATGAGCCACATAGCAAAGCATAAATAGAAATATGGATTAATTTAAATGTAAGAGTTAGCTAGTAAAAAGCCTGAGCTATCGGCCAAGTGTTTATAATTCATATTTGGTCTCTGAGTCGGTTATATGGGATCAGGCCATCAGGACAGGAAATGTCAGTTTACAAATAGGAGTAGGGAGAATCCCCAAAGTTACCATGGTTAAAAGGGATACCATAATGTGATTTCAGGAATACAGATGGGAGGTGTGGACTAGCAATTGCGAAGATGAGAAGTCCTAGGCCCAGCTTAGGTGCCCAGTGATGCTGCAGGAAGGGCTTGTGAATAGGACATAACTTAAGAGAAATGATCATGCTAGTTGAACAATGGCTTCAGAATTATCTCAGAAGGAAAGTGTTTAAGACGATTGCCCTCTGAGTTGGGGCTTTTAGGGTGGGAAGGGAGGGAAAGGAATGAGCTAAGCCTGTGAAAGTACGTAGTTAAGTTTAGAAAGGCAAGGAAAAGGCTCTTGGCTCTTCATTAGGGTCTAAAGGTGTCAAAGCATAGGCTTGACCTTGCCCTTACAGAAAAGGAAAAAGAAGAACTCCAAGAGGATCAGAGGGGTGGGCCTTGTAGCTTGATTGGCAGCAAGTGGAGACATGAGGAGGCCTCGATAAGAGCCAGGCCAATGAGATTTGAGTGTTTCTTTAGTTCTGTGGGAGGGATTTCTGAAAGTGGTTGTGCTAGCTCTTATAATTTGTTATAAGCTAACAGCTTTGATAGCAGCCTTTTTTATTCTTCCTAAGAGACAGGCAATCATGTAGTTCTGGCAGGTCCTTCCCCTATCATCTTCTTTACCCCTGGCCTGTTATGACTAGCATGGTTCTGTATCCAGTTACTAACCACAATGAAGTCTGGTCTGGCTGTGCCTGGATTAACGGCTTCTAAACCTGCTAATGGTGAAATTCCTATTCTATTTTAAGAGTATAGTAGGTGGATCACAATGATAGAAATGTCTTGCCAGGTGAGGTCAAGGGTCACAGACGTTTGCATTATAATGAAGGTAGAGACCTTATCTAGTTAACATTTGTTTGAACTAGATCTGAGATACATTAGACACAGAGAAAAGGGCATGAATCTAGATGGTGCCACGATACCCCCACCAATCACATCAGAAAGGGGAGAATGCTTTCCTATGGAATGAGTACGGCTTCTAGTTGTTCCCTGAGTTCCTAAAAGAAGTCCAGAAGTCAGTGTGGGAGGGATAGAGTACATCTGGGGAAAGGGAAGAGGCAGATGGGAAGAAGGTTCCATAGACAGAGGGTGGAACTAAAGGCAGGAAAGGAGTTGGGAGGGGAAAGGCAGAGGCTTACCACATGAATGGTTGGGAGGCTGGTGACCCAGAGAGAGGAGTTAGGCTCTAGGTTGAGCAGGAACTTGGATGTATCCAAAGGGAAATCCTCAAGATTTTCATTTGGGGCTGGGTTTAAGTAAAGCAAGCTACTGTTAGAGGAGATTTAGAAAGAATTTACTACATCTTTCCTACAAGGGAGAGTCCTATGACAAGTTCATGAAGACCTGAATATAGGAATCTCGGAGTTCTTTCTTTAACAATGTCAGAGATATAGAATGATATTGTGAGTCAACATGACATTAAGGGGCCAGTATTACTTGTCTTCTGAGAGTCTACAAAGGTCACATATTGCTGTAGAAGAAGAGAAGCCTTATGAGGTTTTAAACCCAGAATTTACACTAATTTTGAAGAGTACATCCTAGGGATGAGTTAGAGTAAATGAGGAATGTATAACCCATGGAGGGTCATTAAGGGGCAACGTCCATCCAGAATGTTTCCTCCATGGGTGATGGACCTCCCAATTGTCTGCAAGAGTCCTGAAGCAAACGTTCTTAGGCACGCCCTAAGAATAAAGGTGAAGTGGCTCATGAAATTGGAACCCAGTTTTGCTTTAGAGTCCCTTCCATTGTTGGGACCAATAAATCAGTTGACCAGGTTGAACCTGCCCTTAGAAGGGAACTCATAGACTAAACTTGGCTCTAGGCTTGCCATGACGTAAAAGTGTGACTCACTGTAAGAAAGAAGTGAAAGTCTGGTCACTGAGTCTCTCATGTTAAGATCAGGAAGTGTGTCTGGGAGAGGGCATGGTCACATGCAAACAGCGGCCATGCACACTGAGCTGCAGATGCCGGGAAAGAAGATTTAACTCAGTGGGCACCAGCCATCCACTTCTTGGTCTCTCCAACTCCTGAGAGAAGAAAGAGAAATGAGAGGAATGGGAGATGTGGGGCTCCTTCAGAAGGAATTAGACATTAACATGCTTCCATGACAATTGTACCAGAGGTAAGGGGGAGGGGATTCATAAAATAAGAAAAGCAGCACCCACCTGATGCTACAGACGATAACAGTCTGTCCTCCTTTAGCCCCTACCTTCAGGTTCTATCAGAGTTGCTTTGTTTGGGTACCTTTAGTTGTGAACAAGATGTAAGTAAGGCTTTTGCTAAAAGGACAGAAAGGGACTTTTTAGTTTGGACCCTACAGGATAAAGGGTGGCCCAGAGTCCCAGTCCAGGGGGGTCTTTGAGTCACACTGGAGAGAAGCCCTGGCCATAGACCTTTGGTTTTTCACAGATCATTTGGTTGATATGAAGCAGAGTCAACAGCAGAGGCAGCAGTACTGACTGGGTAGATGAACTTGATAGTGAGACGGCAATAGGGCAGCTGTGCTAGACTGAATGAGAATGGCCCCCATAGGCTTGTATATTTGGATTAGTAGTGGGGAGGATTAGGACTTGTGGCCTTGTTGAAGAAGACATTGTCACTAGGGGGTAAGATGTGAGGTTTCTGTAGTACACACCATTCCCAAGTTAATTCTCTTTCTGCCTCATGTTTATGGATAAGAGCAAGGTTTCCACTAGTTCCTGAACCATACCTACATACCTGCTGCCATGCTCCCCACCATGATGGCTATGGACCCATGCTCTGGAATTAGAAGACCCCATTAAGGGCATACTCCTGTAAGTTGCTTTGGCCATGACATCTCTTCACAGTAATAGAAACGTAGCTAAGACAGTAGATGACCTTGCCAGACATGGGAAGAGGCAGCACAGAGGCAAACAGGTGGAAAGCAGAGAGTAAAGCTTTCCCCCAGGGCCTTCTTTGATTTGGCTGCTGCAGGAATGTACCATCCACATTCAAGGCATGATTTCCTACGGAAAATAACCTGATCAAGAAGAGCCTTTCAGTTGTGCCCAGTGGCTTATCTCTTAGGTTATTATGTATCCAGTCAACTTAGATGACTATAACAGCCATTTAAGGATGTTAAATATAGACCATTTCATAAGAAATGTGGTGTAGCTATGTGCACCATAAGCTCAGGAAAGTGAAACTCTTGAGACAGAACCAAGGTCTATTTTTGTGAGTCTGTTTGGTATAATAAACTGACCCCTGAAAAAGAAATGATTTTGTTAACCCAAGTTTTCCCATCCTTTACTGAATTAACTTGGAGAAAGATTTAGTCCCCAGAACTTATTACCACATCTAAAAAAGGATGAGAATGTTTTAAAATCTGTTATAATACTATCTGTCTGTTTCAATAAATGTGATTTTATATAAAATATATGTAAGTATTATGATTAATAACAATATCATGGTCTGAGTTATAATGTTTTGCTCTTATTAGGCTAAGATACAAAATTAAATGTGACTCTTCTGTTTTATGTTTTAAGTAACCTACTCTGGTTACTTCTTGTATAGAAATAAAAGTAAGGCAGAATAAAGGTTTCAAAATGGCTCAGTGAGTGAAAGTACGCGCTAATAAGTCTGCTGGCCTGAGTTCAACTCTCATCCTCCAACTCAAAGGAACAGAAGTAACTCCCCCAAATAGTCCTCTGACCTCCATACATAGGCCATGCTACCCCCCCCATACACACACACACACACACACACACACACACACACACACATACACACTAATGATGATGATAGTAAAAGTAGTAAGCAGGGTAAGAAATATGATGGCAAATGTAGTCATTTTTTCATATTTAGAAGGAATTTTTAAAGAAAATATAATACAAAATTATTGACTTCAAGGACTTCAAGAAAACAAAGGTCACAAAATTTTTGCCTCTGAAAGGGACAAAGTAAAAGGTCAGAGTTGAAGCACTGCATGCAGCCCTCAAGACATGGGAGATTCTCTCTATGTCCTTCCGAAGGTCCTCTGACATGCACTGACAAGAGACAGATTGGCAGGAAAAAGGGTGTGTGCATGTGTTTAATGTGGTTGTGTGCATCAGAGGCTTTAAGATGTACAACTTAGAGAAGGTTGTATGAATGAAACTAAATACTCTCTAATAGGGGAGAAGGAAATAGAGCCAGAGATGTAGGCAGAGTTTTCCTGTCCTGACTGCCTGCTCCCAAATAATTGGCTCAGAGACTTAATATAAGTTATAAAAGCTTGGCCAATAGCTCAGGCTTGTTAATAACTAGCTCTCACAACTTAGTCTATTTCTATTAACCTATATGCTGTCCCGAAGCTCATGGTTTTTACCTCTATCCCATTTTGTGTGTCCAACTCGCTTTCTGTTTTGTGTCTCCTTTTTGCCTCTGTCCCTCCTTTTTCCATCATTTTCAGTTTGGCTTTCCCACCTAACCATCCTGTTCAGTTACTGGCCAATCAACTTGTTTATTAAACCAATCATATCGACATATATTCACACTGTGTACAGAAGAATTATTCTATAGCACAGAGAGTCGTTGACTCCTTCAGGGGATACTAAATGATTTTTAGTAGAAAAAAAATGAGCCCCAAAGGGAAACCACAAATTGGGACCAAGTTGCTCTCAGCTCTAGGGATGGCTACCCCCAGTTAAGGAAGCAAGCTGTCAATGTAAAATGTGATCTTACACACACAAAGTTTCTTTAGAAATCCTGCAAATTGCATCATCGTAGGAATTGATGGAGAGCCCATCTGGGTATAGTGGAGGTTGTTGGTACGGTTTCCTCTCCAATGGTTAATGTTTCCTAGTTACTTGGTGAGGTTCCTAGGGAGTATGCTTAAAGAGATCGTATTTCATTGAGAAGATGTTTACTCTGTCAGGGGAGAGAATGTGAGAAAGTCCTTGCATGCTTTGGGGCAGAAAAAAAGAAGAGAAAATTAGATAGCCTTTGCTTCAGAGGAAGGTCCTAAGGCTTTCCACTTTCTTTTAATTCAAAAACATGCCTGAACCATACTTTGAAGTATTGTTTTCTAAGCCTTAAGGAGGTAGAGTGCAAAAAATAAAAATGGGACCAGATTACTAAATATGCATTCCAGTTCACATCCTATAGTTACAAATACATCTGCCTTCTGGTGACTTTAGAAAGAGACCAGGGATGACCAAGGGGCACAGAGGTAAATATATATTGTCACACTCCATGTCGGGAAAGATGCTCACCCTTTATCAGGGATGGATATGAGTGAATGATTAAGGACATTGGCAAGGTGGGGCTTTTGAAATGATATATTTATTTTTTGTCATTATAGTATCAGTATGAAGATACTATTGGAATACATCCCAGTTTTTTATGAAAGCCTGTAAAACTAAATGAAAACAAACAAAGAAGTAGGTCAAGAGGCACTAGGAAAGCATTCCCTCTTCTCTCAGTAGGGATTTCTGGAATATTGCCTGCAGAATAAAATGTCCCCTTGTCATATCCATTAGGGGTGTATTTGAGAAGTGGAAGAGCGGTGGTTCTCAAGGCGTGGTTGGAGACATGGGGAATCTAAGAATCCTTTCAGAGGACTCGCAATCTAAACCATTTTCATAGTGTCACTAGGATTCCATTTGTTTCTTTGGTTCTCATTCTGTTGTGATCACATAGTGGGGGGACTCAGGACATGGGGTACAGATATATCTAGGGATAGACCTCCCCAGCAGATGTGAACATCCAGATGCCTCTGTGAAGCTGGACATTACAGGCTATTCCACAAACATAGGACAGTGATGTTCGTCTCAATCTTTTTAAACTTTCTCTTTTTTCTTCTTTGTGTCTTTTGAGCCTTTCGTATCATGTATCTCTATCCCCTTTATTTCCCCATGCTTCATATTCACTCTCTGTCCTTGCAATGCCCCCCCCAAAAAGCCAAACCAAAATAAAATTGAAGGAAAAAGAAAAAAAATAGAGAAAAGGAAAAAATATCTCATCATGGAACCTGCAGTGTGACACAGGGAGTCACACAGTAAACCCTTTTGTCCATATGTCTTTACTTGCAAGTGTTCATTGCCATGAGTCATTGGTTTGGTTCCAGGCCTCTGATTTCTGCTACACTACCGATGCGGGGTTCTCACTGGGACTCCTCCTGGATATGCTGCTGTTGCCCTGTGTTGTGAAGGTCCTTCTGCAGCCTTGGGTCTGCAGGACCGGCTCCTTCACATGCTCCTGTAGATCATAGATGGGGTGGACGTTGGCGTGGGTCATCTCATAACCCTGGTTCTGGGCCTGAGTAGTTGCAGGGTTGGTCAGCCGGCCAGCCATCCCCTGTCCTCAGCACCAGGGTGAGCTCTCCAACATTGCTCACCCCTGGCAGCAATAAGAAAGGGGAGGGGTCATTTCTCCTACTTTCATGTCCTCAAGTTTTGATCTCCCACACTTGGACCATCTGGTCCAGTTCTACTGTGTTGCCCAAGAGAGGTGCAGGGCCCACTTTCCTGAATGTTGCAGCTGCTAAGAGCCAGGGTAGCTCCCTTGCCCACCATAGGTGGCAGGGGCAAGGTGGGGGCATCTTTCCCACGCTCTCCCCACCACATGGCCAATGAGGGGGGAGTGTGACTGGCTACCTCACTCTCACCGTCTTGGGTCAAGCTCACCCTTCCTCTGTTAACAGAGTCAGCTCTGTGCTGCCACTGAGAGGATCAGGGCCCGCTTTCCTCAGTGCTGCAGCTGTTAAGGGGCAGGGGAGGGTCGCCTCCCTCATCTGTTGCAGGCAGCAAGGGACTTGGGAGTAAAGAAGGACATCTGTCCCCTCACCAGATCACCACATAACGGATGAGTAGTGGGGGCAGCTCTCCCATGCTCAGAACTTCAGGGCTACCTCACCCACACCTCCTCCAGCAGGGCCAGTTCCACCGTGCTGTCCAGAGGAGATGTAGGGTCTGTTCTCCTCAAGTGTTGCAGCTGGTAAAGGGGCAAGACACAGGACTCATTCTATCGAGTGCTGCAGTTGATAAGGGGTTGAGTTAGGTCCCTCAACCTGCTGCAAGTGGTGAGCGGTGTGGTGAGGAGGGTACCTTTCCCTCACCTATGCCACATGTTGTCCAAGAGGGCCATGACCTTCTATCTCATTCTCACACCCTCAGGGACAGTTCTCTCATGCCCAAGTGAACAGGGTCACCTCTATAGTGCTGCCCAGATGAGGTGCAAGATCCTCTCACCTTAAAATCTTCAGCTAGTGAGGGGCAGGACCAGTTCTCCCTAGCATGGCAGACAGTGAGGGGTGGGGCTGACTTTGTGCAGCTCTATTCTTTCTGCCTTTTGTGGCATCAGGAACTACGATCACCAACAGAGAACAAGGCTGCATCAGAGTCATGAACTCAGACATGAGCCCCAGCAGTTACCCAGGCCCAGATATCACCGTGGCTCTGAGTGGCAATCAAGCCATCCACCTCAACCCACTCCTCACCTTTTTGCCTCTTCAGATATGCCTCTGTCCACAGGATAGGAGCCATTCGGTGTCTCTCTCCCATGCCACACCATATATTTGCTCTTCATAGTAGTGCCCATCTGCATGGTACCTTGCAGTGCCAGGTAGTGGGCCAGTATTCTGGGCACAGTGCCCCAGGTCCCGGTGTGGGTCTCCTTGTCCCACTTAGACCCTCAAGGCACTGGGCAGAACCATGATTCCTAATCAAAGAGATAATAGTGCCCAGAGGTGTTGGGCAGGCTCCAATTTGGTGCAGAGATGTTGCTGGAGTCCTCTCCTGGGCAAGGCTACAAAGCCCAGATTGTGATCTGTTGGGTTCTGCCTGCCCCAGCCACATGGCATGGGCAGAGGTGTATCATTTCAGTTTTTGTTCATTTGTTATTGGTTTGCCTGGAAGGATGTAGTTTTCTTCTTCTTCTTCTCCTCTTCCTTCCTCTCCTCCTCCTCCTTTTTTTTCTTCTTCCAAAAACTTATATTCTTTGTAAATGAAATATATTTATTTTTTCACTTTTAATACCTCATGTAATAATAATAGATAAAACATACAAAAGAGAAAGCTTTCTGGTTATCCTTAAAGCCTTTTGCCTATGTTAAAGGGTCTGTCATCCTAGTTTGAGAATTGGACTAGAGGATAAGTGATTCCTCTGAGTCTTAGAAGAGAGCACAAGTAGCCTTATTAAGACATAAAGGAGGGGGTCATATGTAGATACTGGTATAAGGGTTAGGAAGGACACCATGGCTATGACCTTTTTCTCATGACTAAGCATGAGACACTCTGGTAGGACTTCAGACTAAGGCTTTTGTTTGTTGCAGGTAGGAGGGTTAAATACAGGATCTCCTAGTTAACATATTTACCATGGAGGGACTTCCTGAGTCCTCAGTGTTATTGGTAGCTTTATTTATCTATTAAAGATAGGAAGATGGAGAAGTAGAGGTGATTGCCCTACCAAAGATCGTGCATTAAGGCAGTGGGAGAATCATTTGGTGCTTGGGTGTCTATATCTCTGCTGGCTGAATTGACAGTAGGATGCGTCATCGACCAGTCTACCGTGGCATCACCAATGACAGCCTTACCTTCCTGTAGAATACAAATTGTCCAATCATTTTTGCATTCTCTGTGACACAATAACAACCTGTGTGTGGTGGCACATGCCCGGAATCTCAGCACTTGGGAGGCCAAAAGGGTTGATGGCAAGTTGAAGGACAGTGTGGTCTTCAGAGTGATTATAAGGCCAGTGGGGGCTATATAGTAAGACTCTGTATCTAAAAGAACAAAAACACAAGCAAAAATAGGCATTCCTAATACATTGAAGAGTATAGATACATTTTAAATTTTTTGAACACATGAAAAAGTTATTAAGGCAAACTGAGAGAAGTTGTACCTGGGGAAAATATAGTGTTGCAAGAGGAGGCTATTTGTTTCATTCCTGGCTGCTCAGCAGCTCAGACCCAAAATAATTACACAGAAATTGTATTAATTAAATCACTGCTTGGCCCATTAGCTCTAGCTTCTTATTAGTTAACTCTTATATCTTAATTTAACTCATTTCTAGTAATCTCTGTATATCCACGTGACTGTGGCTTATTGGGTAAAGTTCCGAGCATCTGTCTCCAGTGGGGCTACATGGTTTCTCCCTGACTCTACCTCCTTTCTCCCAGCATTCAGTTTAGTTTTCCCTGCCTACCTCTATTCCCTGTGCAGGGCCAAGACAGTTTCTTTATTAACCAACGGTATTCACAGCATGCATAGGGGAATCCCACATCAATATAGTAAAGGTTCAGTTACCTTTATAAGCATAGAAGACATGGTAGCAAGGCGAAAAATGAACATTCTAGGAAGACCCTTAAGAGTCCATGAAAGTAAATATTTCTTGGTGGTTTTGGTGGCTATGAGAAAAGGTCAAGGGCAATGTGTGTATTAGAAAGAGTGTGACGTATGCACAATAAGACTGGGAGCCACTGGCAGACAACTTCCCTGAGAGGACTATTTTCATTTTGGTTATTGCAGTTGCTGGAGGTGAGTGAGGCAGGACTGCTTGAAGCCTCACAAAGGCTGCTGGAGGGAAGGAAAGAACTTCAAGAGTGGTTTGACAGCAGCAGGTCCTTAAGGCAGTTGGTAGCTGCCTGTGGTAGAGTCTTTGTTTCTTTGATTTCAGCACCACGTGCCAGCTGAGGTCGCGTGGAGATGAATTTTCTTCCACTCGGCTTCATTTCACTTAGCAGATGGAGCTTTATGATTGTGAACTCAATTTTCAGAATAAGTGTTAATAGAAAAGACACAGTCCTTAAAATAAAGAAGAGGAAATTGAGTAACTGGTCACTTATCAGGGCAGCTTTAAGATGGTTCTAGCCTCCCTGAAGGATAAATGTTAAGTATGTCCTCAAAAGATGTGAGACAGCATACTAGCTGGCCTCACCAGAAAGAAATGTTTGCATTAGAAGAAAAAAAAAACTAGATTCACAGAATTCAGCAAAGAGTGGTTTATTGCCAAACATTTGCTTATCCCATTCTCACCCTAATATTTAAAATAGAAAATCTGGTCCAACAATACTCACCAGTGATACAAAAGGAAAAGAAAAAGGAAAAGGCCCATGATTCATGGATTTTCCAGTTATCACAAGTTGATTCAGCGGCCAAATCCTAGCAAAGTCACAGTATTGAGTCACTTCATCAGCTCTGAGGTATGAGATTGGTGCTGTGTGCATGTTTGGAAGGCGGGGCTTGACAGAGAAGATACTTTTATGTAACAACGCTGTAACTCAGTGCTCTCAAATTTTTCTGCACATGCTATCTTAATGGAAATTTACTGGTACTTTCTTGCCAGAGCAATCACATTTCAGCAGGAGTGAAAGACTTAATGTTCTTCTGTTCAGGTGCACCACTTTCTTGTGTGCAGATAATCTACATTATTTGGTATTATTAGTTATTATACTTCTCACAGTTCATAGGACTTATTGTGGTCTTCAACAGGGACCATAGAGCCAGAGGTAGAAAACAAGAAAATGGCAGCCAATTTTATCCTCTAATGAGAGATAAAACAAAAGCAAAGGCATGATGCCTGCAAAGTTGTCATGAAATAGACAACAGCAAAAATGGGTGGGAAGCACAGTGAATCTGCTTTAGCTATCCAGGCAGGCTGATGAAGGAGGCAGGCCACACACAGGTGAGTGAAGCTTCTGAGCCTAGAAATGCAAACCTTCATAAGAGGGCTGACATTTTATGAACAGTTTACAAATCAAGACTGAAAATCCTACAGGGACAGCAGGACTCCACAGTGATAAATGGGGCCAGTCACCTGGCTTGGCGGTTGCATACCCAGTGTAAACAGTGTAAACAGGCTGAGTGGGCTAGAAGGGAGGAGGAGCCCTTGAGTTAATGATGAAGGAGGCCGATGATAGACACTGGATGAAAGAGATTGCCAGGCATTCTTTCCACTTCCTCTTGCTAACCCTGTCCCCGAAGCCCACTCAGGATGATGGCAGGAAACCAGAGGTATTGTTTGTGAGGTAGGGCATCTCACTGTACAGCCCAAGGTGGCTTTGAATTTGCAATCCTGCTGGCTTAGTCTACTGAGTGTTGAGATGACTAGGGTAGGGTTCTATACCCTACTCCATGGGGATTTGTCAATGATCCTTCTTTTTATTCTCACAATAATAACATACTGAAGATCTAAGAACCAGCCTTAATGAATATAACTTGCCTGGTACCATATCACAGCCTGGTAGCACATCACAGCTAATGGCTTGGTTGTGCTCCATTTTTCACACGTTCTTTGCCTTCTTTTTCCCCCCATAACAAACCATTTGGAATCCAACCAGATGGACTTGTCAGAGTTTAGGAACCCGCTCCTTCACATAGTGTTAGGGTCTTACTCTTTTAAATATCGGAAAGACCAGTTTCCATATGAGACTATGACTCATGGAATACTCAAAGAATTTTATTTTATTATGCTTCTCTTTATTTTCAATATGTACAAGAAATAAAACCAGTCTAGCAAGTATTGCTTCTTAGTAGTTCTTGGGAGATAAGAAAGCATTTGAAATTAGAATAATAAAACTCTTCTACCAATTATTATCCCCACTCAAATTGTAGTCTTTAAGAAGAAAAGAATTTTATATAAAGCGAAGACGCCAGAGATGAAAATGTACCTTTTTGAGGTACTTAAGGGTTGTTTTCTTTCTATCTGTAAATTACAAGGATAAAAATGTCTATTTTACATAGTTTTTTTTATTGCAAATTATCATAATTCCATTTCAGAAGTAGGTGGGATGTGAGTATCATGCAAACTAGTTTACTTGAATTCATAAAAATCTCACCGAAGGGCCAATAAGGCAGTCAGTAGGTAAAGACACTTGCTGACAAGCCTGGTGATCAGAGTTCAATCCCTGGGACGTACAGCACGGAAAGATAGAACTGATTTTCCCAAAGTGTCCTTTGACCTCCTCATACTTTCCTTGACCCGTGAACCCTCTCCTGCCCAATAAAGAAATGTAAGGGAAACAAGTCGCATACCAATTTATCTTTTGTTCATAAATAGCAAGAGACAATTTTAATTTGTTCAGAATTTCCAGTAAATGAGTATTTAGCCATGTTAGAAATTATTTACAAGTCACGAGTCCATTTATAGTTTTAAAAGTGCTTTCTTCAGTAGATTAGAACAGAAAATTTTGTAAGTCAACTTCTATATATTTCAGCACGAAAGATGAGATAGAAATTGAAATTAACCCTTCATTTACTGGAGGCAGTGATTGGCTATAAGTTGATTGAGTTTGAATATACATGTAATTGCTAAAAATTATGCATTATGTAAAATGTGTTCCTAATTTACTTGTGAATGGCCAATAACTTAGACTCACTTCATTACTTTCTAAATATAAAATTTTAGATTTAAATGAATCTAAGTGAAAGTGTAAGTTAGTAATTGCTCCTGGTTCTTTGTTCTTCTTTTCTGTAGAGCCTGAAATTCAGATGAATCACCAAACTGCTTCCCTTTTGGTGCCACTGACCATAAGTTAACAAAACAAGGGTGAACTTTAGTTCCCAGACTTCCCACCTTGGTGTTGTGATATTTTGGAAATAGTGCTCATTTCTCATGCTGCAATGAACCATATTTTATTCTGTATTTATAGTCGCAGATATGGCCAGTACACCATGAACCAAGAAAGCTCCACCAAAGTTAAAGAGAGGCTTCCGTTTGATCGATCGGGTTCCCAGGACTCTTTGGATGAAGTGTTGTCAATGGAGGACTACTGGACGGAACTAGAAAATATCAAGAAGTCTCATGAAAATCGCCAGGAAGGTCAAGAGGCCGTTGTTGTCAAAGAACCTGATGGTAATGACTAAGTGAATAACACTTGTGTGTATTAGTAGAAAATGGATGTCCAGAGAGGAAGGGAACCGACCCCAAGTAGTTGCCTTTGGACTTGATGGTTACTAAGCTGCAGCAGATTTAAGTCCAATTACCAGGTACAAGTGTTGTGAGCAAACTGAGTTTATAACAATGGCTAAGTCCATTCCATTAAAGATTCAGTGAGTTAGACTTGCTGTTTAAAGTCATCCATGCTGACTTTAATTCCTTCCATAATATCCTAGCCTCATGGCTATTTGGTCTTCAGGAAGTGTGGATGGTGACGGCAGGCTCTTTACGTTGCACTGATTCTGTTTTTCTATTTGTTAAGTAGCTGGATTTGTTAGAACTATGTTGGTTTGCAGTCTGTTTTCTTCTGAGACTTAGCTGGTGTAGCTCTTTCTGCTTTTTAAGGAAGAACAAATAAGTTCATTCTCCTTTTTCATATATGGTCATCCTTTCAGCATTTGAGGTTATTTCTCTTGTTTGTAGCCAATGGATTTGCACATTGCAGATGTGCATAAGACACCCGTGAGGTTTTGAGACATCAGGTAGACCTGGTCCTGTATCACTCAGTATCCAGATTGAAACAGCACAGTTTGCTTTGCCGATGGCAGGGTGCAGATTTGGATGCTAGAAGATAGCATTAGCATTTTCCGCTCCCTTAGTTGCTTCTTTCTAGAATTTAACATATAGATTTTGCTTACATTTTTTCCCAATGGTATTTTCTATATAATTCATTCACTATTATACTTGATATTCTGGAGAAAACATGCAATACTTGACCTTTAAAATATTTTTTTTTCTGCTGGGCAGTGGTGGCACACGCCTTTAATCCCAGCACTCGGGAGGCAGACAGGCAGATCTCTGGGAGTTCGAGGCCAGCCTGGTCTACAGAGCTAGTTCTGGGACGGGCACCAAAGCTACAGAGAAACCCTGTCTCAAAAAACCAAAAAATAAATAAATAAATAAAATAAAATAAAAAAATAAAAAATTTTTTACTAACTCCTTTAATACTTTAAAATTTTAAAAATTAAAATTAAAGACATCATCATATTTGTCATGCCAGATTTTGTCATCAAAACTGTGGCTTTCTTTCTATGCTCTCCATGAACTTGTATATATATGTTGGTGTATCAGTACATATATAAATGCCAAAAGATAATTTTATCAGTTCTGTGATCCACTAGTACACACATCTTTAACTTAGAGTCACTGAAGCAATGAATTAAAGTAACTCTATAAATAGGGTTTTCTCCTTTGCTACAATGTTGCTTTAAAAATAATTTACCAGTAGTAATCTGGGTCTACATAGGATCTCACTATGTAGCCCAGGATTACCTTGAACTTGTAATTCTCCTGCATCAGCCTTATAAGATCTGGGATCACGGGTATGTGTAATTGTACCAGGCTTGGATCCTTTCCTTAATTTAATATTTTTCAGGTTGATAAAAGAAAATCATATCAGCCAATCTGATTTCTCATATATTTTTCTGCCATTCTTTTCTAAATACATTATAAGAAAAACGTATCTTATTTGGAATAATTAATAAATATCATCTTCCAGTGTGGGTTTTAAGACAAAAGCAACTTGCCGGTTGCTCAGTAGGAAACACACATTTAAGTCTTATGTGTAAAAATGTACCTTTAGCTGTTTGAGAAATCTCCAAAGTTAAATTGAATTCACAGATGATGAAGAACAATGGGCATAATTTTATATACTCATTTTTCTTGGGCAATATTATTATTATTACTGTTATTGACATGATCTCACTATGTAGCCCTGGCTGTCTTGGAACTCACTATATAGACCAAGCTGGTCCTCCACTCATGGAGATCTGACTGCCTCTGCCCCTTGTGCTGAGATTAAAGGAGTGAGCCACCATGCCTGCTTTTCTTAGGTTTTAAATAGTTTGTTTTCCTTCTATTTTTAATGTACTAATAGCTATAATCATCTTGTTTTCCTTGTCATAATAATGTCAAGCCCCTCCCCCTCCCAGAACTCTGGGTTTATGCACCTGTGGTGTGTTTTATCTACTTAGCAGTAATGACAGTGACTGGCTGTTTTTCTCCTGGTCAGGGCTTTTGACACTTGATTTCTACACTCAAGGAGCTGCTCTGGTGTAGAAAGACAAAAATCATTCCCTAGTGCTACAGATGATAATATTTGCAAAGTGTCCTGACCTTTCAGTCTTGAAGTAGCTCTGGTGATCCTCATTTAGTTTACATAGAAAAAGGCAGAATTAACTTGAGGCTGCCTTGTTCAAACTGACATGGCTGTCAAGCTTCTGAAATGGACTACAGACGCTTCTGTGTCTTTTGTGACCTGCTATTACTTTTTTATTTCTCTCTATAAACATGGTGCTTGGAGTGACTCTAGACTGGTTTTCCATCTGTTTTTCTACAAGCTTCATTAGGCCTTAAAATACAGCATCCCTTGGTATCTAGGAATGATTGGTTCTAGGACCTCCAGAGCACCAGAAATCCACAGATATGTGTCTTATATAAAGACACAGAATTTGTGTAAACCTATCTACATACTCCTGTACACTTTAAATCAGTTCCGTGTTATTCATAGTACGTGCTAACATCCTAAAGTACATTATATAGGTGTGATATTGTGTTTAGGGGATGACAATAATTGAAATGTCTTCTTTAGTCAGGTCAGGTAGGGCTTGCAGGTGTCTGCAGAAGGAGATCAAAAATTTAGAGCCTGCCTGAGCTATGTAGTGAGACAGTGTCTAAAGAAAAACAAACGATCCCCCCACCAACAAAAATAAACAAATAAAACACATACAAAAAAAGGGAAAAAATAGTTCGTACCCATGTTCAGTTCAGACACATTTGCATTTAGTAATATATTCAATCCAGTTTCAGATGCAGAGACCACAGATGTGGAAGGAACTATATTTAAGTTACAGCCGAAATTTTACTTTCTGTGTTCTCAATCAATTATCTAGTTAGTTTTCACACAAGCTCTTTTGTTATTGTTGTTGAAAGAAATGTGCTTTAAAAAAATTCTTTAATATCTCCATTATCTCATTTGGAAAAAAAAAATTGGAAAATTTATTTTGAAATTGAATAGTTCCCCAATGCCCTGATATTTTTTTTCTTTTTACTAACTTGCCATATGCCTCACCAGCGACACAGAACCGAGAGAACAAACCCTTTTAGAGATTAATGTTGGACTCCAAGATAGCCTTGAATTTAAGCCAAGAAACTAGATCTGCCTGTGTGCTCTCAGCACCAACTTCCTGCGCCACCCACTGGGGCAAGTTCTCTCTTTATGGCTGGCTAGCCTCTAGAAGGAGCGCAGTACCGCCCTCCTTAGTTAATATGCAGGAAGTTGTGGAGGTTAATTACATGTGAAGCAATTTGAAAAATTTTAATTAAGTATATATGAAATTGACCCAAAATTTGCTATCACTATGGCCAGAGTAGATGGCAGTTGTCCAAGTTTCAGATAATGATTCTTAGCACTGGCTTAGTTGTAATAGAAGCGTTTCAGTCAGGATTTCTGATAGTTGCAAAGCATGAACGTTCTTATACTTTGTGGTTGTAAAATGACGTGTTTCTTTCTTTTACAAAACTATTTTAGAGGGAGAACTGGAAGAAGAATGGCTCAAGGAGGCTGGGTTGTCCAATCTCTTTGGAGAGTCCGCCGATGACCCCCAGGATAGCATCGCGTTTTTATCCACGCTCACCCGGACTCAGGCAGCAGCTGTTCAGAAACGGGTAGAAACGGTCTCCCAGACCCTGAGGAAGAAAAACAAACAGCACCACATTCCTGACGTCAGAGACATATTTGCTCAACAGAGAGAAGCACGAGAAAAAGTAAGATTCTTTACTGATAGGATGGCAAAGGCTGAAATGCTTGGACTCATCGGAACCAATCCAGTTCCTTCAAGATCATTGCAAACTGAATGAGCACCTAGCGTCTACCCTGTGTCAAAGCGCTGTGCCGGCAGTGTGCCAATGTTCTTGATTGACTTTTCCCATTCTAGAAGGTACCCAGGGAGGCAAATACCTAAGCAAGTTTAAATTCAGTGCAAAAATTCTGTGGTCGGTAGGATGGAGTCCTGGGAGCATTTAGATGTGCCTATAACACCACTGGGTGTGACAGAGTTGGGGTGAAGGCCTTCCACACAGCCTGCCTGCCAGTTGTTTCTGATAGAAAAGTGGGGGGGGGGCATGTTATTCCTTTTTTCTTTTCTTGGTTTTCTAAGACAGGTTTCAGCTGAGTAGCCCTGGTTGTCCTGGAACACACTCTGTAGCCAGTGTTTGCCTCTAACTCGCAGAGATCCCTCTGCCTCCCAAGTACAGAGGAATTAAAAGTATATGTTACCACTGCCTGGCCCTTATCTATTATTGCTAGAAGAAATCTTTGAATTTCCAACCAACTCAAGGATGAGTGGAAGTGGGGTTTGAGGAAACAGACGGCACCTGAACTGTGACGTTGGGACCTTGAGAAAGGAATACCCTCTTTGTGGCAAACTTTCGGCACCTTCCATGGCATAGAGATTTGAGTTGAGACAAACTCAGATGGTTAGTGTTTTCATGGAAGATGCTGGATTAGGGGTGGAAACAGAAGAATGGTAACTAAAGAGATTTTAGGGAGATGGTAGAAGTAGTAGACCCATGTGGCCCTCACAGTGCTGTGCAGAATAGCTAGTTGATAGATCATTGCTTATCTGTGAGGAAATAAGGGGCTTGCATTGCACTGAAATGATCACACTTATGCAAGTCTTGCTACCAACAAGGAAAAGTCAGCTGAACTAAATGGTGTTTTTAAGAGCACAGAAAATTTGCCTTCTGGCCCCATCAGCTCTGGTTTAGAAAACCCACTGAAGTCATTGGGAGGGTAACAAAAGGATTCTTGAATAATGGTTCTAATGACAACATTAGCAATAGCAATTGCTGCCACAGCTACTGAGCTAACGGCTTCACCTGCTTTATCTCATTGAATCCACACAGCTGCCTTATGACTGAGGTGTTATCATTGCCATCCTATGGCTGAGGTTCATAGACTTTAAGCAACATGCTCAATGTCCCGTAGATGCTAAACCCAATTTTGTCTGACTTTAAAGTGTTCTTCCTCCTGCTGTATTTCCACTTCCAAACATGACTCTGATGCTGAGCAGCCTGAATTTGAGAACCCATTTATAGTATAAGCAAAGGGCAATAAAATTTTCATGATTCTTCATAAAGAGTAGAATGGAAGAGCTTATATTTAAGGCACCTTTTTTTTGGGGGGGGGGCTGTTGTTGTGTAGAAAGCCTTTACTTTTTGCAATCATTTTGCTCTTCTGCAAAAGTCCTTTCAGTTACAGGCTATTATTCTCCTTGCATGGCCAGCTGTGGATCAAACTCAGCCCGTTTCCAGGAATTCAGGGTCACTAGATTGCTCCAGGCACTTGTATAAGTTGCTTGTTTGCTTACTAACCAGTGGTTATTTGGGACATCTACCAGGGCTGAAGGACGGAACTAGGTTTCCAGATATAGAAAAATGAATGATAAAGCTATACAATATGACATTTCTTTCCTAATTAAAAAGCATTGCTTCCTCCCTGGCTCTGTCCACCTAGAAAACTCAGAGAATGTGGAAAGCAGGAATGGGCAGAAAGCTGAACTTTAATAATTTGTGGTGTGGGATTCCTGCCAGTCTCGAGGACAATGTTGTTACTTGGTGCTGGAAGAAACATTATTTTTTCAGCAAATTCCTGGAAAAGTCTAACCCATGTGGTTTAGAATCTGAAATAATTGGTTTTTATTATCTGCTGGTCTCATTAAGAGAGACATAACACAAGTGTATTAAGATAATGCTTTCGTTTGCTGGACACTTTTAATTGAAATACACCACCCTCTAGAAGATGATCTTCCATTCCCCATCCCTAAAGCATCTATTGTTGTGGCTCTTCTGTTCTGGAATAAATGTGTATTCAGCTTTTCCAGTGTCCACACTTAAGCATGAAGTTCATGCTGACACCAGGAAATTTAATACCTAAATGTATCCATCTGCATGCCTATCTTCCGTTACTAACAAAAACACTCTGACCACATACTCTAAATATATATCTATATGTAAAAGTAGAATCCCTAAGCCGGGCGGTGGTGGCACATGCCTTTAATCCCAGCACTTGGGAGGCAGAGGCAGGCAGATCTCTGAGTTAGAGACCAGCCTGGTCTACAAGAGCTAGTTGCAGGATAGGCTCCTAAGCTGCAGAGAAACCCTGTCTGGAAAAAAAAAAAAAAAAAAAAAAAAAAAGAATTCCTGACTCTGTTCACTGTGCCATGAAAGGCCAATCCTCTACAGACTTATAGACAGAAGGAAGCAGAATGTCATATTGCAGTCAACTAAGGTATACCTTTGAACACGCCGTGTGTCACGTCTGTGACATGCCACTTGCTGTTCATTGTCTTCAGCACTACAGGCATCTAGCTCATATGTTAATGAGTTATTGGCACTAGCCCTCGTGATTTTTGTAAAACTGTGGGTGAGGGAGAAGGGTCTTTTGTGGGTAACAGCTTGAGGTTCATTGTGTTTAGAGGAAAGTAGGAGGGCTAATTATTTTTAATGTAGAAATGGAATCCAGTAGAGTGATTATCAAAAATAATGCACTCAAATAGGCCTCTTTGTATGCTTGCCCGAGACTCCCTTTCCTGATCTTCTAAAACCCTCTGGAAATGGAAGAATTGCTGTCTGACCACAGGCATGGGTGGAGTCAATCCTGGCTCACTGTGTTTATCCACCCCTGAAGGGCCATCTTTGTAGGTCAACCCCACTCTCTAAAATAGACGCAAAAGTAGGAGGGCACTTGTTTGGGATCAGAGGGAGGTTCCCATAAGAGTGAGGGGGAATAAGAGAAGGTCCTGGGAATATTGAATATGATTAAAATATATGCTTATGTGAATTTATAAAAATATTTTAAAACCAGTGTCAAAAGATATGTATAATACAGTGATTTCTTTATCATCACTATCACTTATTACACATTTTTATTGTGCTTCCCATAGTAAGCTCATATCTACTTGCAATTGCTCCTTTCATTCTGCTGAATATTTAGGCAAACATGGGTCTTTAGGTCTGTGTGATTTGCCTGTTCTAGACTTTTTCATAAACATGGAATTATAATATACATGGCTGTCTATTTCTTTCACATAGCATAATATTTTCAGAGTTTATTCATGTTGAAGCATGATTTGGAAGTTTAATTTTTGTTGTTGTTGCTAAATACTATGTCATGGCGACAGTAGACCACATATATCCACTTACCACTGGTATTGCTAACATTTCTTCTTCATCTAGACAGTGGTGTTTCACATGACAGGGGTGCTCTTGGCATCTTTTCTGTTCCCAATTGTGTTTGGTATATGTCTCACTGTTACAGGTAATCACACGCTTGTTGGAGGATTGTCTATTAATGGTAACCTTGGCACTTTGTCCCCTCACTGTGACTTGTATAAGTCTGAGTACATCTCTTGTTCTCTGAAGGTTAGGATGGTATTATTTACAACACCATGTTCTCCAGTTGTGAGTTGGGAGATGACTAAGTGGCTCCTTTTCTGTGTTTAGTCTCCAGATGGCTCAGAATCGCAGTCAATCGGAACAAACGAAAACAAAAGCCAAGGAAAAGAGGGTATGTCAGACCTGTGCTCTTGATTGTTCCCTTTAATTGCTATAACACAGTTGTCACTCAAACATGTTACCTTCATTCTACTAAGCAACTTCTATTAAAATATTAATGTTAGGTAAATAAAGATAAATGTATGATTCTGGATGTAGGGTTGGCCCTTTATCTTTTTTATGTGTATTCCCATCTGATCCAAATCTGTATATACATCTTCCTGACTGTTTATCATATCAAAATAGTGTGTAGAGCTTTGTACTTCATTCAGTACACCCATGAATTCTCCCTGGTGGGTGTTACTCTCGGTCCATTTTACAGATGAGAGAACTGAGGTTTGGACTTGGAAAGCTATGTTCCCAAGACCATGCATCCGGGATGTGGAGTTTCAGTGTCTTGTTCATGAATCATAAGCTCCAATTCAACAAGGGGTTTTATTTTCAGGAGTTTTAGAGAAACCTTTAAGAAAAAAAAGTTTTTCTTTTTTTTTGAAATTGATTATAATTTTCTTTCTCATTAAACATTTCTTATTTCAGAGATGAATTAGAGATTCAATGTCTAGAAGAAAATGAATACAAAGATTCTATTGAGCACCACTAAGGAAAAGGTTACAGCTTTTGTGTTTATAAGAAGGGAAAATGTCCTTGGCTAAGATCCTAAATTGAAGCTTAAAGAAAAAGTCTTCAAGTTACTTAAACACTAACACAGATGAGCTGTGTGTTGGTTATTACTCACGTCTTAGTGTCTGAGGCATCTGTGCGTGATAGTGTTGCTTTGGGTTTGGCAGTAGCAGGGTCACAGAGTGGTTGTCAGGTAACGAGAGGCCTGGGAAGCCTTCCCAGCCTTCCTCTAGATATCACTCATTAGGAAAAACTTACAAGGGATGTTCTGAAAATCTGAGAGCAGATATCATCTTTGTTTCGTCAGAATTTTCTCAATACTTCTCTTTTAAAATATGGAAAAAATTAATAAAATATTTTTAATAAAACTACTTAAAATATGAAGGCATGCAATACACACATGAACATCATGAGTCTGAGTATGTGTGCGTGCAAGTGTGCATACACACATACCCCTGTAAAAATAGTTTCTTCTTCCTCTTTTGGAGGCCTCTGTAGCTATCATGTGTTGTATCAGAATGAACTGCTGGGTATTTCCCCCTGTCTGTGTGCCAGCAGACACTGAAGTGGCAAGCAAGCTGGCTGTGCCAGTCCTAGCCTTCTAGAGAGCTTGGGTCCTCAGAGAGACAGACGACTCTTTTGTGCCAGTGTCAATATACTTTGGGCTTTGGAGAAGAGTGCCTGCCAGTTGTTTAACAGATATTGAGGAAAACATTGTCCTTTCTTCGTGTTTTCCTCTCTTGCCCGAGATCATAATGTTGGCTCTATCAACAAACGTTTTATGAGACAACTCCATTATATGAGCACTTTCGGGCTGAGATTGCAGCAGGCGGGGGAGAGGTGACAAACTTGTGGCCTGATTCACATCTGTTTCTGCTGGAAGGCTGAGCAGTTGGGGTCAGGCTGCCAAGCACATAGCCAGTCCAGTCACCTGGTGGCCGCTGCTGCACCTGTTCGGAGAATGCCCTACTCTTTTGTTTATCAGTGAACGGATGGTGATTTGAACACGTTGGAAAGTTCAGAAAGAAATTATAGAGTTTTTATTTGTTTGGTTGTCACGGTCACTGCGAGAAAACACTAATCAAAGGCAGCTTGAGGGAAGAAAGAGTTGAGTGGGCTTACAGATTACAGCCCGTCATCCAGGGAAGCCAAGGCAGGAACCGAAGACGAGACCATAGGCGGTTGGTGCTGATTGGCTGGCTCCCAGGTTCATGTGAAGCTATGTTTCTCAAGCGATCTGGGGACACCTGCCAAGCGATTGCATTACCAACAGTAGGCTGAATCCTCCTACATCAATCAGCAATCAAGGAAATGCCCCACAGACTTGCCCACAAGCCAATCTGATGGAGGCGATTTCACAATTAAGATTCCATATTCCCAGGTGTCTTAAGATGATCATCAAGGTCAGCCATGTGTATATGCATGGAAACACTATCTGGAGTTTTGTAAAAGGGAGGCTGGTTCTGATTAAAATCTCAAACCACGAGTGTCAGTCTGATCTAAATGTTTCCCACACACTTGAGTTTTTATTGCAATCAAGACAACCTATTTTGGGGCAAAACATATAGCTCCACAGTTAAGAGCACCCTGGTTCCATTCCCAACACCCACAACCAACAGCTCCCAGCTATCTGTAAGGTCAGTTCCAGGGACTTTAACATCCTCTTCTGGGCATGGCAGGCATGTGACGCAGAGACATATGTATACTAAACAGTAATATAAATAAAATAAAGATCTTTTTTTTTAAATATTTTTTATTGAAAAAAAATTTCCGCCTCCTCCCCGCCTCCCATTTCCCTCCCC
>NW_026067910.1:16866018-16873270 GCF_014885135.2 Alexandromys fortis | reverse complement strand
GTAAGGGGAGATGGGGAGAGAAAAGTGAGAAGGGGAGGTTGGGGGGAACTTGGGAAACGGGATGTTTGGGATAAAGGAAGGTTGGATAGGGGAGCAGGGAAGCACACATCTTAATTAAGGGAGCCATCTTAGGGTTGGCAAGAGATTTGGTGCTCCCAGGTGCCCAGGGCGATGTCCCCAGTTAGTTTGGGGCAGCTGAGGTCAGAGAACCTGAAATGACCCTATCCTATAGCCATACTGATGAATATCTTGCATATCACCATAGAACCTTCATCTGGAGATGGATGGAGATAGAGTCAAAATAAAGATCTTTAAAAAACAATTTCAAACTAAAATGTAATAGACTTTGAATATTTAAAGTATTGATATATTTCACATTAACCTACTTTCTTAACTCTTCATAAAATTATACAACTCTATGAAAGGCTCAATATTTGTGTGTACTTAGAAATATTAAAAATTTAAAATTTTCATAGTGATTTGTATACTTTTAGTTTGAGAAAAAATATTTTTAAAATAGTTTCTGTACATTTTGAACAGCTGGATAATTTTTAAAAAGTAATTATAACTGAAACATATTGTCTTCTAAATTAGAAGAAAGGGTTAATAAGATGGTTCAATCAGTTAAGTGCTTGCAAGTTAGATGCTTGCCTTGTAAGCATGTAAGGGCTTGGGTATGATTCCCAGAACCTATGTGAGAAAGCCACACACTGAAATGTTATTTCAGCACCGGGGAGGTTTAAACAGATGGATCCCTAGGTTTGCTGCCCAGCCAGATTAGCATACTTGTTGAGTTTTAGGTCACTTGTCTCAAGGGTAAAGGGGACAATGCTGGATGATTGGCACCTGAGGTTTCCACTAATCTCCACATGCATGTGAGTCTGCCTGCACAAATGAACAAATAATCACACATGCACACACACACACATACAGAGAGAGAGAGAGAGAGAGAGAGAGAGAGAGAGAGAGAGAGAGAAGAGGAAGAAGAAGAAGAAGAAGAAGAAGAAGAAGAAGAAGAAGAAGAAGAAGAAGAAGAAGAAGAAGAAGAAGAAGAAGAAGAAGAAATAACTCTTGTGGATTTAACAAGCAAGGAATTTGTCTCAATATTTTCTTTTATCTTCTCTGGATGAACCGTATGGGAACGACAGCTCCATCCCTGTTCTTAGCCAACTTACTGTCTCCTAGCAGTACCCACCTCCACCCCTCCACACACACTTATTTTTTCTCCTCCCTGCCTGAACCTGATTTCACATTTGAACTGAGGCTGGTGCGTTTTATATTTTTTTTGTTCTTGTTGCTATGTTTCTGGAGGAAATCAATTTGTTTTAAATGTGTTCTGAATGGCTCCGGTTTGAATTCAGCACAGCGTATTTATTTGGGTATGCATGATGAGGGGGTGATTATTGTAACTGACATAGAAGCATTGAAGAGAATCGTTTTTAAATTCCTGTCCACCAACATTCAGAAGCTGAAAGTAGCTTCTAATTTACAAAAATGGCTAATCATTTTTTTCTCTGTGAATTGTTTCCTAGGAAACCAATAATGTATTCACAGCAAAACGTATAACCATATAAACTAATGGGGAAATAAAATTAATTTTTTTGTTTTGACATTTATGATAATCATTTAAAAAATAATCATAAAAGTTATTAAGTATTCTACTTAAAATTGTCATAGACTGTTAAAAAACACAAATAGGACAAAAATGGGAGCAGATAATACCATCACGAAGGTTTCGATTCATCTTTATTTGGGGATTTAACATAGGTTTGCTTGCTTGCTTGCTTGCCTAACTGGAAGATTGTCTGAGAGCTAGCTGGGCTGGTTCACGCCAAAAATCTAGGCTTTTTGCAGGTTTCCTTTTGGCTAACAAGAAGCATTAAACAAAGGCAAGACCCTCTTGAGCTGAGAGCCTCAAATGACCACGCGGCCACATGCACGAAATCCTCTCTGCTTGCTGAGTGGGAATGAGTGAGGCTTTGATTTATATTTAATTCTTAATTTTATTTCTGTTGAAACAAAGGTTTTTGATTTATATTAAGTGATAATAAAAATTATTTCTGAGCAGTAAGCTCGGGAACAATACACCTCTGGATTACTGACGTGTACTTATTAGGTTTTTAAAAGTAACTTCATCTTCTGTCATTTTTGCTTCACAGTGTGCAATATTAGCAGGTAAACATATAAAGCATCATCTTGTCTTTTGTTTTTGTTTTTTTATTGTTTGAGACAAGGTTTCATTTTGCTCAGTCAGGAAATTAATTCACTGTTTGGATTGGAGGCATGCATCATTCCCATGCCCCTCTATCAGCTTATTTATTCATTTTTGGTTTATTAATTTATTTAAATTTGTTTTCTATTGTTTGTGTATGGTGTGTGCGTGTGTATGTGTGTGTGTTTGTGCTGCACATGTGGAGGCCAGAGAACAACTTTGGCAAGTTACTCACTTCTTTCCTTCACTGTGGGACCCAAGGATGGAACTCAAGTTGCGGGGTTTGTATGGCCATGTCTTTATGCTTTGGTCCACCTCACCAATACTAGTTTTGCTCTTGGAGACAGGGTCTCATAGCTTCTGTGGCCTTAAACTCACGGTAGAGTCGAAGATGACTTTGAAGTACTGATTTGTTACCTCCTAAGTGCTGGAGTCACAGGCATGGGCCACCACGTCAGTCTGTTCCTTTTGCAGTCCACAGCATCTTACTGAGAATCAAACATCAGCCGTTAAAAAAAAAAAAAAAAAAAAAACAGCGTTCATGCCAGGGCCTTTCTAACGTGAGATGTACAAAAGCCAAGAAATCACCAAGGAAATTTGGAAGCGTTTTCTTCCATCCTGGTAGCTGTTGTTTTTATCAAAGAAAAATTTCCAACGTTAATTATTTCCTAGAGGACCAGCCGCAGACAAAAAAAAGAAGCCAAAGCAAAGTTTTGAGACGCTGATGCAAATGTCCGCAGCTTGTTTGACTCGGGGCGGAAGGGACCTTTCTGATCTCTGATAGAATCAGGTCCCCAAGCTTGTCGGTTCTTGTACCAGGTGCCTCCAGATTTGACTTTCATCGTGATGAGCTGTTGGCATCAACTTTTGTTTTGGAATTTTTCCCATGGTACATAGGTAACATTCCAGGGTGTGGAAGACGGCTGCCCCTGGATGTGTTCCACTCTGAAGAAATTAAAGCAACGGCTCTAGGCAGAGATTACAATGCAGCTCGCCTCTTATGCTCCCACATCTAGTTCCTCAGTGCAGAAGAAAATAACAGTTGCACCTACTAAACATTATGAGACTTGCCGCTGAGTTTGATGCCTGACAGTAGGCTTTGGAATCTGTACCCAGCTGAAAAACTGTGATTGCAGAGAACCCACAGCTGAACCCTGGTTTGCCAGGCACCTCCGTCTCCCAGCTTTCACTGTGAACCGTTGATATAATTCCCAGAGTTGGCATTTTATTGTTAAAATCACAGTAAATTGTTTTGTAGAGAATATTCTTCCCATGGGTCTTGTTAATATATGAGAAGGTTTTTAAATAAAGGGCATGCAGTTCAATTGTCTTTTTTTCTCCTAGACCAAACATCTGGTGGGGCTGTTGAGAACAAGGAGCTGATCCCACGGGTACCAGAGGATACACCTGCCTCTGAAACAGACATCAACTTGGAGGTGTCATTTGCGGAGCAAGCTGTCAATCAGAAAGAACTCAGCAAGGAGAAGATGCCCAAGATCCGAGGCAATGATGCCTCATTACCTGTATGTAATACATGCTCAGATGATCCTAAAAGAATGTCTTTTGGATGACCATTGAGTTCTTAAAATTAGAAGCCAAAGAAAAGTTGAGGTAGCAAGAACTGTTAAATTGGTATCAACAGTTGATTCAAATTATTAATATTTTCCTATCCTTTCTTTCTATATCTGTTTATTTGTATATACACTGTTCTAACAGGGAGAATATATTCACTTGGTATTTTAAGACTTTGAAAACATTCAAATCAGAGTTGGAGCTGGAGAGTTGGCTCAGTGATTAGGAGCACTGGCTGCTCTGTGAGGGTCCAGGTTTGGTTCTCAGCACCTACGTGGCTGCTCACAATTATGTAACTCCAGGTTCAGGGAATCCAATTCCCTCTTCTGGTATCTCTGGACACAAGGCATGCAAGTGGTGAGGTGCACAGACAAATATGCGGGAAAACACCTCATACACATAAAAATAAACATTAAACATAAAAAGTAAACAAAGTTTTAAGACTTCAGTAAGATTCTAAAGTCATAGTTAATATTTAACAATCACAAAAACTTGGCAATTGTCACAGACTGCCCTCATAGTGTCTCCCTTCCTCATACCCTTTGGAGACTTGGATATGAAGTATATGTTGTGTTAGTTGAGATCTTTTTCTCTTTTATTTTTGTTTGTGTTTTCTTTCTTTCTTTCTTTCTTTCTTTCTTTCTTTCTTTCTTTCTTTCTTTCTTTCTTTCTTTCTTTCTTTAAGAGCAATCAGGGTTCCCTGCCCTGTGGGAAGTCCAAAAACCACCCACCTCCATCCAGGTCTAGTAAGGTAAGCATCCAAACTGCCTAGCTCCCACAAAGCCAGTACGTGCAGTAGGATCAAAAACCCATTGCCATTGTCTTTGCGTTCTCAGTAAACATTTTAAAAGAAGTTCATAATATTAAAAATTTGTCTGATCATTTCATTGTGATTAGACACAAGTTAAACATTTGTGCTATGCCTCTGAAGTGATACAAGCCATTCTCCATGACAGAAGTTTTGCCACCAAGTGGGCTAAGGGAGATGCTCCCTAGTTCTCATGCAGTGAAGATGCCTTTCTTACCTACAGTTTATACTTGTTTGGTCCCCATTTTATCCTTTTCTGGGCTTTGAGAAACATTGATTTCCTTAGCCTGTTGTCTCTTCTACCTTAATTGACAGCTGCATTCCTCAGTAATTGGTAGCTCTCCTTCTCTTTTAAGCTTCGCATGCCACTATGGACTGCTAACTCTTTCATTCCACAGTTCGTAGATATCATTTGTTGTCTTTGAAGGTCAGAGCTACACAGCCTGGGCCGCCTTGGCCTTGGCCGGTGGGGGCCGCGGTTGGTTCCTGTGCAGTTTCATCATGCCCTCCTTATCCCTTTCTTCTTCATTTTCTAGGACAGTATGTTCCAGGCTCACCTTGTAATTTTCTCCCTCTTAGACTTGAAAGCAGCTGTTTCTTACAGCAACTGGTTCCTTTTTAGCAACAAATGGTCTTTAGGACCTGAGCCTTCCTCTGTACAGCGTGTTCTCTCTGCTGTGAGTGCCTCCTGTCTTTTCATACATTTTAAAGCAGAAGCTAAAGAAGAACACAAGGAACTTGTGAGTTCTTCACCTGTCAGCCAGGCCGGACCCCTCTGCAACTCTGTCCAGTTTCCTTATCTGTGTTATTTCAAAACACATGTCTGAATTTTGGTTATCATCTGTAAAGATTTATATTGCTGAAAACAAAGCAAAAACAGAAGTATTAAAAACTGCACACTCATGTTATTGTTATTATTCCTTTAAAATACCTTTAAACTGGGCATTTTCATTTCAAATACTCAGTTTTTAAACTTCAGGATACCTCAATTACCATGACTGCTCCTGCAGTTTGAGGGACGGCTCCAAAGAAATCCTGTGCATTGAGTTTGCTTGGTATGACACTTAGATTCTCCATCTTTCCCTTCACCCTGCCCGCCCTCCCCATCCCTCCATTCCTCTGGTTCCCCCTCCCCACTGACCTCCACTCTGCCAATTCTGCTACTTTCTTATTCTCTTCCCGCCTGTCACCTGTTTTCCTGTGCCCCTTCACCTTTTCAAAGTTGATTTTTTTGGTCTTGTCACAAGCTTATGTGTGTTGCACATGTTTGTGCATGCTCATGTATGTGTAGGCACATGTGAATGTGTACAAGTGTGTGCATGTGGAGGCCCGAAGGAAGGTGTTAGGAATCTTCTTCAATCCCTCTTTCACCTGACTTATCGCTTATTTGTCTTTAAAACAAACCCAGGGCTTGCTGAGCAGCTCATCTGGCTAACCAGCTTGTTGGGATGAGCCCTTGTCTTCTGCTTTCAGAGGTTTGGAATGCAGGCAGCCGCCCCCCCCCCCCCACACACACACACCGGGTTCCACACCCTGGTCCTCTCTCTTGTGCAGCAAGTGTTTTAAGTGCTGTACCGTCTTCCAGCCCTGTCCTCACTTTATTGAAAGAGCCATGTTATAAAACTCAGGTGAATCTCACTCTTGACTCTTTGGGTCCTTATAGTATAGTTTCACTCCTCCTATGTATTTATAAACTAGTTGACATTAGTTCTATCGGATTTAAGTTCCTGGTTGTTTTGATTTGGTCTAGATACTTTAGATATATTGTCATTGTTCTCTACTGGGGATACCTGGCTATCTTTCTTTTGTCTAATTAAAACTGTGATTCAGATCCATACCTGACTCCATTAAGGTATTAATGGTCTAAAAGTTGAGGTCCTAATAGTTTCTTCTTTTTCATTTATTATTCTGGACATTTCCTTTATGAAAACAATTATCAAGATGGTTATATTTTCCACTTTATATAAGTTTTCAAATTTGGATTTTTCTTTCTTGGTATCCATTATCAGTGCCAACTCATGTCTGTGTATGCTTATAAAACTGGCTTCTTAACCCATGGGTTCATACATGTTTAATGACACCATAGGAAAATCTCTCTGGGCTTAGCTAGTGTATTCCCTGCTCAGGCTTAAAAGTGCTCACTTTCAAGTGTTCCTAGTTCCATTTAGTAGAAGTAGAGATCTCCACCTGTGGCCAGGACCCCAGGAGTGTTCAGTTCTCTGGACCGCTTATCACTTGGGAACCCTGTTCAGTAGAGATGTCGATTTTTATCTCCTTTCTCCCATGCCGAGAAAGTGTAGTTCTCAGGAAAGGGCAGGTGACAGAGCTTCCGCTGTCCAAAACACACTTGATTATTTTACATTAATGCATAACATTCTCACAATGCCAGTGGTAACCATGTTCTGTAAGAGCGCTTCAGAATGGTTAAAGGTTGCCTTTCTGCAGCCATTTGTGTCCTTGGTATGTATCGCAAAGGAGATTTGATACAGTGAAGTTAGGGAGCTGTAGCTTTTTAAGGGTGGTTATTCTCTGTGTGATTAAGCTGCCAAGTGCATATCTGGTTGGGTTAATTTGCTATGGTTTATTTTTTTTCTTTTTCTTTTTTTTTATATAATTTTTTTATTGAAAAAAAAAAGATTTCCGCCTCCTCCCCCCCCCCC
>NW_026067910.1:16864203-16865650 GCF_014885135.2 Alexandromys fortis | reverse complement strand
TGGTCCTGACTTCTTTGCTCATATTTTCCCTCCTTCTGCTCCTCCTTGGGACATTGGGAGCTCAGTCCAGTGCTCCAGTGTGGGTCTCTGTCTCTATCTCCATCCATCTCCAGATGAAGGTTCTATGGTGATATGCAAGATATTAATCAGTATGGCTATAGGATAGGGTCATTTCAGGTTCTCTGTCCTCAGCTGCCCCAGGAACTAACTGGGGACATCGCCCTGGGCACCTGGGAGCACCAAATCTCTTGCCAACCCTAAGATGGCTCCCTTAATTATGGGAAGTAGACAAGATTGCCGGGCAAAAAATGGGATCTTGGGGGAGGGGGGGAGGGAGGTAAGGGGAGATGGGGAGAGAAAAGTGAGAAGGGGAGGTTGGGGGGAACTTGGGAAACGGGATGTTTGGGATAAAGGAAGGTCGGATAGGGGAGCAGGGAAGCTATGGTTTATTTTTAATTTTTAAAGATTGCTTTTCTGAAATATTTTATTCTTTAAGATTATGAAAGTTATATGACCCAAAAGGAAAATATAAATAAAAAATAAAACCAGTTTAGCATTTATCTTTGACAGATGACCCTGTTAAGGCCCTCCTTTTGGAGAATCCTTTTGGTTTTTTTTAATTTTAAAGTATTTATATTTTTATGTGATGAGGGTTTTGCATACATGAATGTGTGTGCACCTTTTTGTGTACCTGGGAGCCATACAGGTCAGAAGAGGGTGTTGAATCCCTGGAACTGGAGGTATAGATGACTATGAGCCATCATATGAGTGCTGGGAACCAAGCCTGCACCCTCTACAAGAACAGCAAGTGCTCTTAACCAGAGAGCCCAAGAGAACCCTTTTTCTTTTGATACATTTTTTAATCTACCCATTTTCTTACAGATATTAGCCCACTGCTCACATTTTTCTCCATCTTGGTTTGATTTTAACTATTTTTCAGAGACCCCAGCATCGTAATGTGGAGGCATACTTCTCATTTCTTTTTTCTGGATACACACGTCTCTACTGTGAGGCTGCATCCCGACTTATTAAAGCAGTCCCTTAGGGATAGACATCTGGTTGTTTCCAGACTTTGTGGTACATTTCGAGTGAGCTGTTTTCAGAGCCTAATAGAGAAAGTAAAGTAGTTTTTGAGATTTGGCATAAAGCAGTGATCCGTACTCCCAGATTCTCCTTTGGAAAAATAAAACTCTCAGCCTGCGACAGCCCTTGTCACAGAAGATGGAAATTATTGAAGCTGGGGGGGGGGGCGCACTAACTAAACAAAACTGAGGTATTACTGAATTTGAGGTTACCTCCCCAATAAAATAAAATATAATCTCCATTTGAGGTTTTAGAAATAAAAACCTGGCCTGCTATTTATTTTTTCTCTACCAAGTTAATTTTTATTTGACTACCATCTTGATGTTTTTGTTCATGTTGTGCCCACATTATGCAATTACCCCCC
>NW_026067910.1:16809704-16862738 GCF_014885135.2 Alexandromys fortis | reverse complement strand
CAGGCCGGGCGATGGTGGCGCACGCCTTTAATCCCAGCACTCGGGAGGCAGAGGCAGGCGGATCTCTGTGAGTTCGAGACCAGCCTGGTCTACAAGAGCTAGTTCCAGGACAGGCTCCAAAGCCACAGAGAAACCCTGTCTTGAAAAACCAAAAATAAATAAATAAATAAATAAATAAATAAATAAATAAATAAACAAACTCAGGGTTGATGATGCAGTTCAGGACAGGTGCTTGCCCTGTGTGTGCCAGGTCCACCATTGCCTTTAATAAATGAAAGCTCAGGAAATATGACTGGACCTTAGAGAACATAGGAAACGCCAGTGCAGTAGCTTGTCACGGTTGTCCTCTCTGTGTGGGTGTGTGTCTTGGTTCCTTCATTAATCTGTGGCCCTGCTCCTGAAACATACTAAGCCAAAGAAAGAGACACTGGGCTGGAGAGGTGATCAAGATTGTAGCCCTGCCTTTGAGGGTCTCTCCATCCTCTACCGACCTACACTGTTCCCTCCGTCCCCTGTGCATAAAGAAGTTGAGTAGAACGGGAAAGTTGCCTGGAGTTTCAGGCATCAAAAGCAGACAGGAACAGTCAGAGAATGGTGTCTATGCAGCCATGTTTCCATCCTTCTAAAGTCTGTTTCCCCACACCTTAGAATATTCCCTGATTCTTACCCTGCTGTAACTTTTTGTAGAATATAATGAGAGGTTATTCATCAAATGAGTATTGGACTCTTTTTTCTTGTCTGACTATAGCATGCAGGAAAATAAAACCAAGAATATTTTCAAATGATTCTTAAAGTTCACTGAAAAAAAAAACAGTAATCAATCAGGCATGGAGACAGGTATCTACATCTCAGCACTTGGATGGAGAGGGCCAGGAGAATCAAGTTCAAGGCCAGACTTTACAATATGGGATATTTCAAGACCACTTTGACTACATGAGAGACCCTTTCTCAATTACACCCATATATTCGGTGCAAACATATGGTGTGTGTGTCCTTAATATTTTCTGTATTTTTACATGTGTCATTGGAGCTTCACTCTGTGATATTGGGTAGTAGGGTCTGTGGTATTTCTACTTTACTGTTCTCTCTCTTTCCCCCCTTCCCTGTCTCTCTCTCTTATTCTCTCTCTCCATCTATCCCAGTCTATCCACCCTAGCCCCCCCCCCCGTCTGCTCCATCCCTCCTTTCCTTCTTCCCTTCCTCCCCTCCTTCAGTTTTCTGACCACTAGGATATGAGTTTGAACACACCTCCCCACACACACACACTGCCTTGGATTGAAACTGAGCAAAAATAAAAGTCCTCCCTCCAGTTGTATTTTCTCAAGACTGTGTCACGATGAGGAAAACCTAACACAGCTAGGAAGTGATGGACTTAGACTCTACCTTCCATAATGCCCCTCACTTTATTTTTATTTATTTTTTTTGGTGGACACTCAAACTCTTGGAGTTGAGTATATATGAAAAGCTACCCAATCTCCAAACATTGCCAATATTAGGAATTGTTCTGTCTTCTGTTGGCAAATGGTCTCTCAAAAATGGCTTAAGTCTTCAAAAACTTTTGTATATGTTAATTGAACTATGGGTACATGTTAAGTTTTTGAGACAGGGTCTTACTCTGTAGCCAGGCTACCCTGAAATTCACTGTGTAACCCATGTTGGCCCCGACCTCACAACAGTTCCTGCCTCAGCTGCCTGAGGACTGGGATTGCAGATGTAATCCACCATGTCTGATACCCCGGATATTTACTATGTCAGAAATTAAAAATTCAGCATTTGGCTAAATCTCAGTAGTAGACTGCTGGGTGAAGAGAGGCTCCTTGCCAGGCATGTACAAGATGCCAATTTGATTGTGTGTGCAAAACAGAAAAAAATGAACTCTGCATTTGATTTCTAGCACCAGAAAAACCCTTTAAGTTAAAAATTAAGATAATACATTAAAGTTAACTATTAAGAGTATACATGCCCTTTTAATAATGGAAACAACTCTTTTACATTCTGTCTTTTGGAACATACATGTCATTTACTTCTAGAAAACTCCATTATACAGTCTTGAGAGAAGTAGAGTAGAAAAGAAAGAAATACTTCTTAGTAATGTTATTAAAACTAATGTTTGGCTCCTAAGCTTGACCTCTTGGACTAATTGGTACTCACAAGTTTCCCTGAACCACACTCTGAGAATGAATGCTTGAGAGGGAATCTGCTGGCTGATCTTACTTAGCAACTTAATGAAGGAATTATGGCAAACCCCAAAGAAACAGTCTTGATGACATGATTTTTAATTAAGCTACTGGAGAATGATCAGTTTCATTCAGTAAACACAGTGGGACTATAATTTGTATTAAATATGCCAGAAAAATTTATTCTACTACTTTGTACCTTGTTTTCTTATATTTAATATGTTTAATGCTAAAAGAGGTTAAGTCGCTAGGAAACGATACTTGAGAAAGGCACAAAAGAGCAAGAACACCATTTGTAGACCCATGATCTGGGGTAGGATCTTGGCCTGTGTACGTTCAACAGTAAAAAAAAAAAAAAAAAAAGCACTAATAGCAGAGAGAAACGTAGTTTGTTTGTATTGACCATTTAAGCCTCACAGTGACCCTCTGACTAAGGGGACCTTCTCTTTCTCCCTTCCCTCTTCCTCTTTCTTATCCTATTGGATAGAAAGAAAGGTTCAGCAGTTGCCCGCTCCCACAGCTAGTAAGTAGCTGTATAACTGATAACCCTCTGGCTCTAAAGTTGATGCCTCTCCCATTCTAATGGTGGATGGCTTTTCTTTACTAACCTTTTTTATGACAATTAAGAGAGCACCATGCATGTGGAGGAAAACTGGAACATTCTAAGGACTTCCTCAGAAACACAATTCCTCTTTCTCTTTTTCCTGTTTATATTCAGGAGATCATTTATCCTCTTTTCCTCTCTGTACCTCCTCCTCCTTATGGTTCCTGCCTGACATTTAACCTTTGGTTTGTGAAGGCCCATTAGATAGAAATTACTTTTCCTCTTCTCTGATCCAGTGGTATGAACCCTTGCATTCCTTGGTTTGGCTTCACTTTATGTCAGACATCAGGTGTGAATTATCCACACAGTTTGGGGCTCTCCATGATAAAACCATGCTGCAGTCTGACCGAGGCATTCTTCCATGGCTCTCACTGTCACTCAATCCGAGTATACTATTATTTTCAGTTAGAATAGTTAGAACGTTTCCTCCTTTCATTATAAGAGGAGCAAAAAGAATAAGAGACTGATAACATTTACCATATGTTCATCTATTTATTTTTTTATCTGTCTGTCTACTTATTTGTTTGTTTGTTTATTTATTTATTTATTTATTTACTTATTTATATTGTTCTAGAGTTTCAGACTGCCAAAAGATAAAACTGGTACTACAAAGATTGGGGATTTGGCCCCCCAAGACATGAGGAAAGTTTGCCATCTAGCCCTGATTGAACTCACTGCCCTGTATGATGTATTGGGTGTGGAACTCAAACAACAGAAAGCTGTGAAAATCAAAACAAAAGGTAAAGTTAGATTTGGTTCCATAGTAGTGAAAATGGACTTAGCTCTTGGGTGGTACTCTTGGTGATGGGGCTGAAGGCAGCCAGATCAACTGGTGCTTGATTGTGTCTAGAGTTACAATTCTCAGTGTTGCTTTTGAACTTTTTATAAATTGATAAGCAGAGAATATACAGCCAAATGATTTCATTCTCGCAAAAGGGAATTATTATTCAGGGAATTGTAATGCTCATGTTTTCCTCGTCAGAAACTGTGTGTTTGAGAAAGAGACCTTTGGCAGATGTGTCTGTCTCCAAAACCAGATCTCAAAAAACACCTGCTAAGGTGTTGGTCTTGAGTGATTACTAAAGTTCTTCCGCAATGAAATACTGGTAGTAACAATCTGTTCTTATGTTCTCTTTCTTTCATTCTCTTTTTAAATTTAATTTATACATCTTAGTATCGTGTGCATTTAATGTACATGTGAGTGTGGACATGCAAGTGCCACAATGTGTGCATGGACGTCAGAGGACAACTCCCATGAGACAGTTCTCACCTTCCACTGTGGTTTCCAAGGATCAAGCTCTGGCTTTCCAGTTTGTATGGCATGCCCTTTGACCTGAAGAGCCATCTCTTTAGTCATATACATTGTATTTTTAGCTTTTGACAAAAACATCACTCCCCCCAGTAAATAAAATAATGCCATTGTCTGATGCAGAGCTAGCACATTATACTCTTTTCCCACGTGTCTTCTCCATTTTTGCAAGCAGCTTGCTTGCCTGTTACATCAGCAGACTAATTCTGATAACATGATAAAGAACAGACATCTTTTGTCATTGCTTCCCTTTATTTTCTTAGTCTGGAAATCCAGCTAATTCTCTACTGACAAAGCTTTCCCCTTTAGGAATCTCTGTCCTCTTGTTTAACCTTATAGGTGTCTCCTAAAGAGGCACTGGGAATGAGGACTTGCGTTGCTATGGTAACACAAGCCAAGACATGTATGTACCTGATGTAAGTTATAGAGACAGTTTCTCGGTAGGATTGAAGTGTACCTACCATTCTTGTCCTTCCTGTGCATCCCTGCCATGGTGGACCCTAAAGACCTCATTCTGTGCTTAGTTACGGGAGTATTTTAGCACAAGCCTTGCAGTGGTGACTTTCTGAGTTCTTTGGTGCTTCTGGTTTCCCCTACATCCCTGTGAAGAATGACAACTTCAAATACTTCTGGCCAAACTCATCATGGTGCTTCTTTCAATGATAAATTAGAAATACAGTTTAAATAGCTATGACCGCCTGCCCAAGATGTTAAAATGGCTTACAGAGGTGTTTGTTGCTGTTCTTGTTGTTCATTTGTTTATTGTTGGTGTAATTTTCAGTTTTGTTATATACTGAAGAGAGAAATACTAAAATGTTCTTATTAAAGCTGTCACTGTTTAAATAGAAATAGAGAAAGTCCTTTGTAGTTTTTAAAAATATATTCTTCTATTTTGGGTTTTTGGAGTTCTTGAGAAAACATACCCTTTTAATGGTCAAACTGAAAGGCAATTTATTATTTTTTAAATGGCTTCTCAGTGTCCAATGCCTGACCTTAACCAAAGGCCAGTCCCTTTTCCTTGTCCTCAGATGAATGTTATTTACTTGATTGTGTCATTCCTAAAAAACAGACCCCTCGCTTCTGTGGTAAACATCAACCCAGAAGAGACAAGCAAAGGTTGTAAGTAGTTGTGTTCATTTCAAACTTAAGGCAAAAAGCTTGAGTTTAGAAAACGTTCAAATATTACCAATTATTACCCCCCCCACACACATACACACACACACACACACACACAGAGAGAGAGAGAGAGAGAGAGAGAGAGAGAGAGAGAGAGAGAGAGAGAACAAGGGGGGGATTTAAATGTAAGAATACTAGATATCTACTACATTTTTGAAAGACATATTTATAGATCAGGATTGTAATTCTAAAAAAGTAAATATTTATGTTTAGCTGTATCATGGAATGTTCAATGTCCATTTTGTAAAGGAGAGATATCTGGTGTTTGATTATATGTCTTAATTTGATTGCACTTCGTCAACTGTTCAAATAATTTACATGTCCTCATGGTAGTTTGGTTTCCTTATGCAGCAGTTGGCTCTAATTGCCATCATTTGTTCAGATACCTATTGCTTCTGGATTGTCTTAGAAAACAGACCCATGCTTTGGCTGTGTTGTATCTACTTAATGGCTTTGCGGTATCATTTTTTTAAGTAGGTGCTCAATAAATAATCTGATCAATAAATGACAATGTAACAAATCTCATATTTCCAGTTTTATTGCTATTCTATAGGTTGATGAAGTGAAGAGCTTTTGTTTTCTTGTTGCAGACGCTGGTCTTTTTGGTGTTCCATTAACCATGTTATTAGAACAAGATCAAAGGAAAGTGCCAGGAACTCGAATACCCTTGATCTTTCAAAATGTAAGTAGGCCAGACCTGGCCAGTGCAGCAAGAACATACTTAGGCTAATGGTGGCATTTTACACTCGGACTGTTCTAATACAGTTTTCCAATTGATATGCTGTTTTATTTTATACTTTGATTTTCTATTCAGGAAGCAAATTTGTTTCAAGGGCTCGTAATTTTTATCTCATGGTGATACTTTCTGTGATATTACTGTAACTGTGATTACCTGGCATCATTTTCCTGTCTTATATTAGCTGCTTTTGTGTAATTGAGATTTCAGTTCTATAATACATAGGAGTGGGAACTGTGTATAAATTCCCAGGGAATTGAATCCTCATGAATATTTCATGCATGCATGTATTTCTCAAGCTTTCCTATTTGCAGTGAGGATGTCCAACTTAATTTACCAGTGCCCACGTCCAAAGCAGGCAAAGAAACCATAAAGTAGAATTAGAAAATGATTGCTAAACTATCAAGTTGCTTGTGTAGTCAACACTCAATTATTTATAAGGGGATTATCTGGAGCAATAAAAAATATTCAGCTCAACCTCTGAGCCATCATTGTGCAGAGGAACAGATTACACTTGATAAAACCTACGATGACACAGTAAAGAAGGCGGGCCCTACAGTCATGGACTACCCAATAGATTCCTTGCCAACAGCCTCAGCATGTCAATATCAATAATTTCTCAGGATAGTAGAGACTGTTTTCAGATGACCGACTTAGCCGGTCCTAAGGCTCAGTATGTTTCGTAGTTACTGTTCTGTTCCAAATTGGTTACTACCGTTGGTTAGCCGCTTGCTGTTGGTGTTTTATTCCACCTTCCTATCATTGCATCCAAACATATCTGATGTGTCTCTTGCTGAGTATTCTGGAGAGTTCTCCTGCCACGGTCTGATGAACTGTGTCTATATTAATAATTGATAACAGTTTTTCTGATTAATGGGATCCAGAAGTCTGATGTGCGGACCAAGACAGCAGGAGAACAACTTAGGCAAGAGTTAATGTTGCAGTCTTGAGGAAGAATAGTTTCTTTGCAAACCTCAAGCTTTGTTTTTTGCATCTTCACTTGATGGGATGGGGCTCACCATACTGCATGGCTTAAACTCTGCAATTCAACACTTGGCACCTTCTAAAAGATATCATCATGCAGCATCTAGATCAGTGTTTGACTGAACCACTGGGCACTCAACAGTAATCAGATTGGCACACAAGTTCTTTATCACATGGGGGAAGTATGAGTTTAGTTTCATATAAGATATTTCCACAGTAGACCGAATACCGACTGCTTATGGTCTCTTAAGAGAAAGCTTTCTTCAATTTTCCCTAAAATTTGATTCCATTTATTTAATTAGTTTTTTACAATTTTGTTCTCTTGAACACACCTGAGACTCCTGTGGCATCCTCTCTAATTTGTACTTCAGTTTTGTTCCTATTAAAAAGAGGAGGCCTTTAAGGAGTGGAGGGGTAGGCAGCCATCACCAGTTTGCATCCACTTTGTGCTGTAAGAAAGAAGCTGCAGAGATGTGTTGTGAGAAGCATCATTTGATTACCAGCGCACAAGCCCATTGTCTGTCCTTCCATTTTGTAAAAGGGGGAAAAGAAGGAAGCAGTTGGTTTGCAGCAACATTGGCTCTCAGACTACAGAGGATTCATCTTCAATGTGAAGGAAGAATGTCTGCAGGTGGCACTAGCCAAACCTTATTTCATATCAGTCAATTTCAGTTTTTACTTTTCTTGATCACCCCCCCCTCCCAAAGCATGTTGTTCAAACCATGTTCTTAGAAGGGGATGGATAAAGAAAAATGTTCATTTTACTTCAAAGTGCATTTTCTGATCAAATTTTCAATCCAATGTCTTTTTGTCAAGATGGTCAGTAAAATCAGTGTTGTGCCAAAGTGTTTGATTTCATTTCCATATTGGTTTTCACCACACACACACACACACACACACACACACACACACACTCTACATACACATACACACTACATGATTTACATTTTGAGAGATATTATAGGTCACTGATAAAGTATGGAATACCTGTATCTCCAAACAGCATATTTGAGTATAGTTATTTTTGTCTATTTGAGGTCTTGAAAATTTAAGGAAAGCTAGAATGTTTCCTGTTTGTGTGTGTGTGTGTGTGTGTGTTGATTAGTAAGGTTTATTGGAATATAGCCATATTCACTAGCTGATACACTGTCTGCTTTTCACACATAGTTGCAAAAACACAGTATTAACAATATTTTCTATTGGGGGTGTTATAGGAACTTAAAATACCTTTGCTTTTAAAAAGCAATGTCCCCAAAGTATTTGGAATGTTCTGAGCCATCATAAAATGGTTACTATCCAAATAGATACCGAAAACAACTAGCTTTTTAATTAATGAGTAGTGAGCCACATGTAGTATGTGGCTATCATCTACCACGAGAAATTATAGTCGGAGATGTAGCTCAGCTGCCCTGGGTGTGAATTCCATCACTGCCCCATGCCCCAAACCATAGTTGGATTTTGCAAGCATTCTCTGGAATTATCACAGCTGTTTAATCCTCTAAAGCAAATTTTACTCTCTCTCCCCATGAGTATTTTAATTGGGTCCTTGACATCACAGGAACCACATACATAACTCAAAACATGGTGTTGTCAGAAACCCGAAGACCCGATGAAGGCAGTTTTCTCATTCAGACCTGATAACCACACCTGCACTCTTGTGGGTTACTACTTCCTTCAGGGGGACAAAGACCACTCTACTTCCAAGTCATCCAGGACAGGCTTCTCCTGAAATTGGCAACTGGGTACTGCACGTGCTCGGAACTCCACAGGACACAGCAGCCTTGGCAGAGGCCGCAGAAGAAAGCATGTTTCCTATTATTGTAAAAGCCAGTACTCAGCTAATTAATAATGTAGCGAAAACATGTGATTTTCCAAGTGAGAAATAGGAGATAGTACATGATACTGTTCCATGAAGCACACACATCCCTCTTGAGGCTGGGATCTAACATTAGAGAACACTAGAAATATATTCAAATGTAGGATTCAGAAATGAATCCCATTCGGCTGTTTAGCAGCCCCGCTTTTCTTCTGTACTTAATGACAGTGAGAAGTGTAGACTGCTCAAATCTGACAGACTGCAGCTGCCCGCATTCAATTGGATGATTTAACAGGACATGCAAATATTTTATGGGGGGAAATAAAATGTAAATTGGTTGTACATGGAATATTTTAAAATTTGGCATGAAATACTTTATAATGTCCTTCTAATCTCAAACAATTCCTAATTCTTTTCGCGCCGAGTTTCTCTACAGCGGTTCTTGAACAATGTGGTCTCAGAAATTATTTGAATTTGAAAGATTGATGTGCTTCTTTGAGTGGTCAGGGGTTGATGCTAGAGTCAATAATGTATTATTAGAACTTGATGCCGTTATTGGCATTTTCTCGGAATCCCTCTGTATCCGTGAATTTCCTGGTCAAAATCTACTCATAGGATAGGACAGATAAGTTCATTAAGGCAAAGAAATCACCATCATTTCCAGGTCCACATGCTATGGCACATTGGATTTTGGAACATGTAGACAGAAGTCCACCCCGCTCCCATTCCCGAGGATGCAAGGCTTTCTCATAAGAGGCACTTTTATATGCAAGGGGAAAGCAATAAGGTCTGTGTGGTCTGTGGAGCCCAATTAATCATTAACAGGGAATTCCCTGAAGGAAACAACATTCTTTTGCACCCTGAAGGATTTTATGTCCCAAGGTGTGCAGAGAATATTAAAGAAAGATTGGAGATACGGGTAGGCCGCATCTGGCTAAAGGGGGGTAGGCTATAGGAAAGAAGCTCCTATGTAGTAAGTGCCCTGTATTTGTCAGGAGGAGGTGGAAAGTGATTTCCCTAAATGTCACAGAGGATGCTCTGCCCTCTGTAAGTTCCATGTGCTACCCAAGGAATGTGCAACCCAGGTTTTTCAACGGGGAAGCTCCCTGTCAAGAAGTAGACCACTTTTACTGTCTGCACAGCCTTTTAACAATTGCTTCTGGAATATTTCCTACCTGTCTGATTTTTGTGATTTGTTTTTTAATATTTATTTACTAATTAGAAAAAATTGGGTGTATTTGTGTGGGGGTATGCGCATGTGAAAACGGGTGTCTGCAAAGATCAGACGCATCAGATCCCCTTCACCTGAAGTTCCAAGTAACTGTGATCTGAATTTGAGATCTGAATTTGAGTCCTCTGCAAGAGCAGTTCATGCTCTTACCTACCTAGTCATGTCTCCAACCCTATGGCTTCTACATTTTCATTTTAGTTTATTTTAGTGGAGTCATTGAAGTAGATATGTACCCACTCATTGAGTACTGGCATTTAGAATCCCCATTTGAAAGCATTCTTCTTCAAGATTACCACCAGTGGCTTAAAATGAATATTAGCAACCATTTTTTTCATATAAAAGTATTGTTTCTTGAAACAAACTAGGCACAGTATATAAGTGTGCAAATACTGGAATTGTATGATATTTATTTGATTGCACAATGCATGTCGCTGGAAAAGCAGAATGGTGTTCTGAGTTGCGTTTACACAGTGAACATCTTTCCCCTGATCCTGTGGAGAGTCACAGCTGTTGTGTGAAATACACATTTCTTTTACAAAGGAGAATAAGACCAACTTTTTCAACATTTTATCTCAGGTTTTTGTATGCATAGTTTTGAAGATGTTGCCCCAATAGCACTCAAAGCCTCATCTCAAATCCAGTGCGCATGCCCTCGGAATCAACTTTCACTTACTGATACGGGGGAGGGGGACACATGTTAAACTGTACCTGTTACAAACACCGAGATCAGAATGTTTATTGGCTTACCCACAGCTGATTTCTCGAATTGAAGAAGGCGGTCTGGAAACTGAGGGCCTCCTACGCATACCGGGAGCTGCCATGAGAATCAAGGTAAGTGAAGAAACACTTCAGTTTCTGTTAATGTACAATTTTATTGTTTAATTATGCTTGCACGTTTTAAAGGCCTACTCAGCCTCCCCACCCCTTATTCTTGCTCGCAAAGCCGATAAAATAAAACAAAAAAGCCTCGCAACATCCAGTTTATAGTTTCTCTACAAACCCCTTCTGCTTTTTTCTGTAAGTTTTTATTTTTCCAAATCCCCACATCACCAATTATAATCCTATGATAATGAGAACATCATGACTCAGAGAGGTACTAGGGAGCTGGGTGAGAGATTTAATCAGGATGAGTAATAGCAATTGAGTTTTGATTTTAGAAGGAGCTGGAACATAGCACTCCAGGTGGGGAGCAGATTAAGGCCCTTGACAAGAGCCAGGGAGTTGGCAGTGTTGACAGAAGGAACAGCTAGTCTGATTTTGAAGGCCAGTTAAGTGGATTCAACTGTGCTAACTGGTCCACCCAGCCTGTCGTCATAGACTGGATCATGCTGCAGCTAGCCCCTTGTAAATGATTTAAAGATGATGGGCAAAAGTTTGGTGTCCCCGCCCCACTGACTTTCCTGCAATCCTCGTTCTTGCCCCCCTCCTTCCTTTAGTCTCTTCTTGTCTCGCTCCCTCTTCGTTTCTGCTCTCTCCATCTTTCCTCCTTCCCTGCTCCTTTCTTTTCCTTCCTTTGCTCCCCTTTTACTCCACTCCTAAGTTTTGAGGTAGCATCCATGTTTTTCATCTATTAGAAAAACAAGGGAAAAAAAAAAGAAAGAAAAGAGGGTTGTGTTGGGAGAAGCAGAAGAACAACAGAGGATCTAGTTCAGTAGGGGACCAGTTTCCTAGCATGCAGGGGGCTTAGGGTTCCACCCCCAGCACCATAGCATAAGAAACCAAACAAAGAAAACGTAAGCCAAACCAAAGCCATCTTTTGAGAAAGTGGTTCCAGTAAGAGAAGCTTAAAAGAATTTTTGACATAACAGGGCTTATGCTACATTAAAAATGAATCCAGAAAAAATATTAGTTAGGAACTAACTTGATGTAGTAGCAGGAGGAGGGGGGTTGGCACATCTAGAGTGTTTGAAATGGATGACCTCAGCATCCTCATTCTACATGGATTCCAAACGTTAACCTGAACTAGCAGCAGGATGATGGTACAGTGACGGTAGGTAGGTATCATTATATATTTTTTGTATCCTCTCTATAGGATTTGCAGTTCTCAGGGGTAAAAAATGAGAGGTAACCTTTTGCTTGCCCAGGGATCGATTTATGTGTTTTGTTATGTAACATACCTCGAAATAGTTCAAAAACATCTTCTTAAATTTTAAGTGGTCTGTTTTAATAACAATGACAAATTGTAGGGTCTAGATGATGTGCCTAATGGAAAGTAATTTTAGTCGATCATTTGATTAAACCTTTGCTAATTAAAGTGGGTGAAAATACTTAAACCTTTTTCTTCACTTTGGGTATAATTCCTCCACATAAGGGCAGGCAGGGCTGGGGATGGCATTTTTCTGAGTGACAGACAAATGTTGACTTTTATTACTCTGACCCTTAACAGATTAGATTTCTTGTAAGGTAGAAAAAAAAATAATCATACTCTCAACAGGGGAAAAAATAAACACGTGTGTACTGCTAATTTCTTTCTCCCTCTGTGCCATTCAGAATCTTTGCCAAGAACTAGAAACAAAGTTTTATGAAGGGACTTTCAACTGGGAGAGTGTCAAGCAACATGACGCAGCCAGCCTGCTGAAGCTCTTTCTCAGAGAGCTGCCCCAGCCGCTGCTGAGTGTGGAGTACCTCAAAGCCTTCCAGGCTGTCCAGAGTAAGTTGTTTCCATGTGGAAGTAGCCTGGGAATAGGTACCACTCACACTTACCATCTCAGTGACCACTGGCATCATAGGCCACATCACCAGATGTCTTTGGTTAGATATGTTTCATGGTTGTCAAGGGTTGCTCAAATGCCACACACCATTTGCCTTCGATAAATAAACATACCAGAATGTTCTCTTCAGGTGCAGACTAGGTACATGGCCTTTAAGAACACAATACATCTAAAGGTAAAACCTGGAAACCTCAAGTTTCTCTCTGAACTATGTGAGTCACATAGACCTCCGATGTGGCTTCTTGCCAGGTGTTGAAAGCAGCACACACTGGAGAAGCTGTGAGTTAACAGTTATTATGAAAGCACAAGGAGATATCAGCATCTATGGCCATTTCCAAAAATCTTAAATCCTGGATTCGTGTAGGGGGCTGGAGGATGTTTGACTGCCTCCTTGGTAGAGGGCCATGGGATTCTGGTGTGTGGCCATTCTGTGGTTCTGGAAAATTCCAAATGAAGATAAGTAATCAGTTTTGATTCCTTCCCAGGGAACACAGAGATCTCGCAAGGTTTATATCTTGCTATGGTTGTTCCGTTTACTCCCAGGGGCCATCAGGCAAGGAAACAGTACTGTAATGATATTCAAGTTATCATATCTTTGTCTTCCAAACTGGAAACTTTGTGAGCGAATGAGTGTATTATTAACGATGACAGAGAAGTAGAGTTCCCATTCACAGTGTTGCATGCTGTTCTTTAGGTGTGCAATTTTGGGGTGAATGCCTAAGTTACCTCATGTCGTAGCATTTTTTTTCCAAAAATTCATGAAGACAATGAAAATCACTATTTAAATTATCTCCTTTAAACAAAAACAATCTTTTGGTAAAAATATTCATAGTGATGAAGTTGCATTGTTTTGAATACATTTTCTGGATATGAGTCAAATTTGTTGCTAGCTGACAAAGTAGTGCTGATAATTCTCTAAATCTCTGGAAATATTAGGTTCCAGTGATAATATTATCTACCTCTTAAAAGCTTTCCTTCCTGATAGATTCCTTATTCATGCCACACACATTTATTGGACACCTGCTGTACTCCAGACCCCGTTTTTCCTCTGCCTGCCAGAGCTCTTCTTTTGTATTTTGTTCCTTGACACTGAAAGAGACAAGTTTCAGTGTTAAAGAAGTCCCCTACCCTTGGTAGTATTTCCTGGACAGTCCAGTCTTCTCCATGTTTCCATGGGAGGAGAATTAGCATATGGAAGCTAGAATTGTTTCCAAATCACTGTGGTATGTCTGCAAACATAAGGCTGCGCATCATGTGATCCCAGTTGGAAGCTAGCATCCTAGGACGAAGGGTGCTTGGAGCAGCTGCTTCCTGGATCTCCAGCAAACACTCTCGGGGAGGCTGGCTGCTCAGGCACCACATCTTATGTTTCGCTGTAACGTTGACACCCAATAACTTCTCTTTTTCTTTAGAAATGGAAAAAGAAAGGAAAGTGTTCCCTAAAGTTTTTAGATTTCTTTCATCTCTCTACAGATCTTCCAACCAAAAAGGAACAATTGCAGGCTTTGAACCTCCTTGTCATCCTTCTGCCTGATGCAAACAGAGACACACTGAAGGTCAGCTGGTTAATTTACACTAAATATCCCTTAGAAAGATGCAGAGTAATTTTTTTTCATTATTTGTGGAAAAACACTACAATGCTTGTTTTGGGAACAGCAATATGCATCTAAAATGTGAGAGGGTGCTTTTAAGGACAGATTGAGAGGCAATCTTTCACTAAGTAATTTGCTAGGTTGCTAATTTTATTAATGTTACTGAGGGTTTTAAAGAAGGTTTATTTACTTTATATGTGTATCTGCATGCCTGCCTCTGTGTGTGCACTTACGTATGTACAGGTGCTCATGATAGCCAGAAGAACCCTTGGAGCTGGAGATATGTATGCTTTTAGAGTCTCGCCATGTGGAGGCTGGGAATAGAATGTTGGTCCCTGCAGCAATATCACATGTTCTTAACCACTAAGCCACCTCTCTAACATCTGGGTAGTTTTGTTTTGTAGAATTTCTTTCTTTCTGAGAGAGAGCGAATGTGTGTGTGAGAGAGTGTTCATATGTGTGGGCACACATGTTTATATAGTTGCATGTGCACATAAGTGCATGCGTGCTTGTGTGTGTGTGTGTGTGTGTGTGTGTGGTGGCCAAAGATGAACATTTGGTGTCTTCCTTGATTCTGCCTCTTATATTGAGGCAGGGTCTCTCTTTAAAAATATACTTCTTTGTCTTTGATTTTGTGTATGTGTTTGTCTGTGTGCACCTTTGTGCTTCTGACTGCCTGTAGTGCTTACAGAGGCCACTAGAGAGCACCCGATCTCTTGGACCTTGAATGGCAGGTGGTTTTGAGCCATGTTACATTTGTGTTGCCAACAGGCTCTCTGCAGGAGTAGCAAGAGTTCTTAACTCTTCTAGGCCTGAGACAGGCTGTCTCAACTGAACCTAGAACTTTCTGATGCAGCTAGTTTAGGTAGCTCCCAGGATCCCCAGGTTCTGCCTCCCTCCCATGCATGGGATTACAGGGGCTACAATACCCACTTAATATATAAGTGGGTCTTAGAATCTCAACTCTGGTTCACAAGCTTGTGTAGCAGTGGCTTACCCTCTGAGCATTTCCTTGATGCAGTTGGTGATGCATTCCTATAATTTCAGCACTTAGTAGGCTGAGGCAGGTGGATCTCTTTGAGCTCAAGGCCAGCCTGGTCTACTGAGCAAGTTCCAGGACAGGTTCCAAGGTTCCAAAGCTACAGAGAAGCTCTGTCTCAAACCCTACCCTGTCAAAAAAAAAAAAAAAAAAAAAAAAGTAATTTGGCAAGCTACCCTAGCTGGGCTTGAACTTAAGACATATTCCTGCCCCTGCCACCATGCACCACCACTGCTAGTTCTAAGCCTTGCTTTTTCAATTTTCACAATGATATTCCTTTTGGAAGAGCAGGTGATTAAAGTTTATTAATTAATAGATGTTGTGAGGAGGAGCAGGCTGTGTCCTGCTGCCTGGCTATCTTAACCCTCGAAATAACCACGCGGAAATTGTATTAATTAAATTACCGACTGGCCCATTATCTCTAGCCTCTTATTGGCTAACTCTCACATCTTGATTTAATCCATTTCCATTAACGTGTATTGCCACTTGACTGTGGCTTACCGGCATGAGTCTAACCAGCGTCCTTCTCGGGCAGAAGAATCATGGCATCTGCCACTCTGCCCTTCTTCCCAGGATTCTGTTCTGTCTACTTTGCCCGCCTAAGGGCTGCCCTATCAAAAGGCCAAGTCAGTTTCTTTATTCAACCAATGAAAGCAATGTAACTACAGAAGGACCTCCTACACCAAATAGAAAACATGGACTTTTTCTGTTTCATTCTTCCTGGTTTTCTATGCTTTCCAAATGTTATTTAGTGAATATGTCCAATAAAGCAAGCAACAGGCATTTGAAATGCAAGTGCCAGCATTTATCAGGTGTGGTACATTATGTCCTGAAGATGTGACAGGTGTTTATATTTAGAAGTGGTAGAGTTCGAAATAGGTCACAATGGCCAGCTCAAATATTCATTAACATTAAGTTGCTTCTCTAAGGGCTGGAAGTCCTTATTTGTATAATTATATTGAAGTAATTTGGTAGAGCACTCACTCGTCTGATTTAATGATCTCAGTACTAGTATCATTAGAGGTTCTTAGGATGGGTGTGTATTGTTTTCATACTAGTTAATTTTCCTGAGCTGCAAATAGCCAAGTATTGCTAGGCAATGTGGGTTGAATGAGAAGTCCAACATGGGCTCCTTTGTTTGAAGACCTGGTCCCCAGTTGATGGAACAGTTTGGGAAAGATTAGGTGGTGTGGCCTTATCCAAGGAGGTGTGTCAGTAAGGGCAGATTTTGAGGGTTCTCTGCCTTCTGCTTCAAGGCACAAGCTCTTATCTACTACCTCAGTGCCATGCCTGCTGCCTGCTCTCTACTTCCTGCTCCCCACTGCCATGCTCCCTCCCATAATGATCATGGACTCACACTGTAAGCTATAAGCCCCCAATAAACTCTTCTATAGATTGCCTTGGTCATGGTTTCTTGTCTTGGGCATAAGAAAGTAACTAAGATGGTAGGGTACTCCTTTAATCCCAGAATACAGGAGGCCAAGAAGTGAAGATGGCAAGTTTGAGGCCAGCGTTGGTACATATGTATAGTAAGGCCTTCACCTTGAAAATAAAAGTTTAGCATGTGCTGAGACGGGATTAATTATAAACTTTGGGAAAAAAACAACAGTAAAAAATTCAATATATGTTTCAGAAGCATTATTAATCTGGTCCTGTTACTGCCTCCCTCCCTTTCTCCCTTCCTCCTCCTCCTCCTCCTCCTTCTTCTTCTTCTTCTTCTTCTTCTTCTTCTTCTTCTTCTTCTTCTTCTTCTTCTTCTTCTTCTTCTTCTTCTTCTCTCTCTCTCTCTCTCTCTCTCTCTCTCTCCCTCTCCCTCCCTCTCTCTCTCTCTCACTCATTCTCTCTCTCTCGTGTATATGTGTGTGTGTGTGTGTCTGTCTGTCTGTCTGTCTGTCTGTCTACGTAGTAGTACTTTCAAGTTCCAGAAAAAAGTGCCAGATCCCCATGGAACTGGAGTTACAGGCAGGTGTGAACTGTCTAATATGAGTACTGGGAACTGAACTCCGGTTCGCAAGAATAGTGACTGCTCTTAACCACTGAGCTACCTGCCCTGTCCCCTCCACCTTTTAAAAGAGTTTCTTTTTATTTATGTGTAGGAGGGTGCAATATGAGCATCTGCAGAGGCCAGAAAAGTGCTTGAGTTACAGGTGATTGTGAACCACCACATGTGGGTGCTGGGAATCAAACTCTTGTCCTCAGCAAGAAAAAATCTTAAGGGCTGAGGCCTCTCTCTGGCTACCTCTTTTGCAATTAATTTTACTTAATTTTAAAACTTTTCTATATATTATCACAGCCCTTGAAGACTAGGAGAGTTAAATTCCCATTTTACATAGGGACAGATTTTTACAGAGGTATTGAAAACAGATATCCAATGAACAGTTATAGCTAATAAGTAACTGCTATCATAGCCTCAAAAAGCACAGGGTTTGCAAGGACTCAGTCTTCTCACCCCAGACTCTTTATATCCCTCACAACTGCTTAAAATGGCCCATCCATTCTTCAGTGTAGCTTTGTCAAGGGCTGAGCCAGCATCTTACTAGCTTATCTCTCTTTCCTCCCCTCCATTTCTTCCCCTCCCCTCCCCCCTTTTCTCCCTGGCATTCCTCGAGTAATATTTCGAACAATCTTATTGCATGTGCACACCACAATTAAAATAATTATCTAATCTTTGTAATTTATGCTCATAAAGAAAGAGATACACTGGTCCCCAAGAAACCATTCTGGTCTCTGTGGAACAAAATTAAATATTTTTCCCTAAACTTCAATTAATCTTTTGTCCTCATTTGTGAACATGTTGTTTCAATACAACACGATGCTTAGATTACAATTTAGCTTTCCAAGCACTGTACCAGATATTAGATACATAAATTTTGCTGTTAGATATTAAGCCTTTACTTTGCTTCAGATGTCTGAGGTCTATATTGCAAATAAACCTGATATAAGATCAACCTGTTAGCACTAGAAACTGATTTTTTTTTTTGTCTTTGCTTCTGCCCTGAAATCTTGTAGAAAGGCCAGTTCCTTTGTTTGGGTCTAGCCTATTTTGACTTTTTTAGGTAGGGATTTTAGGATGACCATGAAAATGTGATTCCTTGCACAGTTAAGAGTTCAGAAACAGAAGCCAGAGCGACCTGGGATCATGTTCCTTCCACAGCTTTTGCTGGTTGTGTGCCCTCCAGTAATGTTGTCTAAGACATCACTTCCTCCTCAGCAAACTGGGGTGACTATAGTGTCGGCCTCTCATGATGATTAACATGATGATGGTCTGTACAATGTGCCTAATACGCTGCTTCATTCATGGAGAACATCAAACACACATGTGGTGAGTGGTATTCTTGAGAAAATCACCCAAAAAGACAAAAAGGCAAAAGAACCCTCGGCCTTGTATGAGAAGGGCAAACCTGCTACTGGTGTCTTTGGGGACCGACAGCTCAGAGTGTGTGGTAGGAATGAAGGTGGTGATGTTTGTGCTGAATAAGACCTAACCTAGTCTGCAAAGTTCCAGATCATTCATTTCCTCATTAAAAAAAAATATTCATGTCTTTGGTATTTCATGGTAGCTCCTTATTTTCTACAGCAAAGCTCATTTTTTTTTTTTTGATTTTGTACCAGCAGGCTAGTGAGTAGGAAATTAAGGTAGAGTGTACTTTCTCAAAGGTTTTCTTCTTTTTCCTTCTTCCTTTTCATTTTATATCCTTCCCTTTCCTTTCTTGTCTTCCCTCCCTCTCTCTTTCCCTGCCTTCCTCCCTCCCTTCCTTTCTTGAGATGAAAGAACAAGGACTTTCTGGAACAAATGAATGTTTACATGCTATTTTAATCTGCTTTTCGGTGCTCTGCAGTTCCTGTAGATCTAGAGGCCTGGACTACTGCAGATCTCTCTGCCATGTAAGATGCAGTCTCTGCCTTGCTGCCTAGCACCATGGGCTTGGGAGAAGCAAAGCTCCATTTGGGGTTTCATCTGTCTCTCAGAGGAGCTTTGCTGACAAGGCCTGTTAGATATAGATAGGAAGTTATGCATGACTCACCAGTGTGTGTGTGTGTGTGTGTGTGTGTGTGTGTGTGTGTGTGTGTATTTGTGTTGTGGGGACCAGAGGTCAACCTTGGGTGTCATTCCAAGGAGCCAACTCTCTTGTTTTTTGAGAGAAGGTCTCTCACTGACAACTAGGGATGCCTGGATTTGGCTAGGCAGGTTGGTGACTAAGCCCATTTCTGCTTCTCCAAACATACACTGTCTAACACAACGTTTTACATGGGTTCTAGGACTCAAACTTGGGTCTTCAAGCTTACACAGCTTTATCACTTTATCATCTGAGCTATCCTCAGCCCTGGATTTTCTTTTTAACATTTTCCCTTTTATTTGTGTGTTTATGTGCATAGGTGCACATGGTCAAGGAAGCTCAGAGAATTTATTTTAGGAGTTGTTATCTCCTTCCACTGTTGTAGGTTCTGTTAATTGACCTCATGCTGAAAAACCTGAAAGCAAGTCTTCTTACCTGCTGAAATGTATTGTAGCAAAAGTACTTTTTTCCTTACTATTTATCCTTTAAATAACACTTTTAACTGATTCTTCGATAACTAGCAATTTCATTATTTTTTTGATAATTTCATACAGTGTATTTTCTTTATCAGCTTCTCTCCCAGCTCCTCCCAGCTCCACCCTCAGCTCCCTACTCACACAACTATATGTTCCTTTTTTCCTATTTTCTTTTAAGATCATTGAACCCTGTTTGTGTAGCCCCCAGTACTCCCGGAGTGGGACCAGTTCCTAGTTCTCCTCCCAGATAGTATCGAATGCTAGTATTTCCTTTGTTAGGCACGTGACAATGTGCTCATTCTCCCTCCATGCTGGCTGATGCTTGTGTAGGTCTTATTCGTTCTGTGGCAACCACTGTGAGTTCATCTCTATAACTGACCTGCTGGGTCTGGTACACACTGTCTCTTTATACTCATCTTTAACCTCTGGCTCTTGCAATCCTTCTGTCTCCTCTTCCCTGATGATGCTTAAGCTTTGAGGGGAGACATGTGATATACGTGTATAATTGAGGGCTGAGTATTCTGTAGTATCTTATTCTCTGTACCTTGGCCAGTTGTAGGTCTAGGTTTCAATTGCCATCTCAAGAATAAGCCTTTCTGATGAGGATTAAAAGGGGCACTAATCTATAGGTATAGCAGTAAGTCATTAGGAGTTGGTTTAATACTATTTCCAATTAGCATACTAATAGTAGTAAGTTCTTCCCTAGAGTCTATAATCTGTGTAGGCATAGGTTCTTTTCCAGGTTTTGGTGACAAGTATAGTTTACTGTAGGTTTAAATCTAATTAGAAAGTGGTTGGTTATTCCCATAACATTTGTGTCACAACTGCACCAATGGGCACGTCTTGTCAGGCTAGTCTTTAGCAAGCTTCACAGAGTTCACAACTGCCTTAGATCGATGTTTACCTTGGCCTCCTGGTAGCATCCATTAGCACCTTCCAGCACCATGGAAACGAGCAAGTAGGGGTGAAGCTCCGAGGTCACTACCATCTTGACTTCTCCAAGTATATGATTCAAGTATGTCAGCAACAGGGTCTTACTGTGGAATTCTGAAGGACAGTCAGAAACAGGAAATAGCTATTGGCCAACAGCTCCAAAAGAGGCAGCCTATCTCTGGCACTGGGTTTTTCATTTGCTGGCCTGTGGTGTTAAGCAGAGGTATTGTCCCCTTCAAGACAACTCCATTTAAACTCTTTCATGCTATGAATCTATTTTAGGAAGATTACATAATAGGTGGTTTCCATTTGACTTTTTTTCCAAAATGCATTTAGAGTTAAATAACATCGTATTAAAAATAATTTAAAAATCCTATCCGCTACAGTGCCTTCATCTCTTATCTCCACGTATAACAGACATCTCGGTCATTTTTGTTTTAGGCCTTGCTAGAATTTCTCCAAAGAATCATTGACAATAAAGAGAAGAATAAAATGACAGTTGTAAATGTAGCAATGGTCATGGCCCCGAACCTCTTCATGTGCCATACGCTGGGTTTGAAGTCCAGTGAACAGCGAGAATTTGAAATGGCAGCTGGGACGGCAAGTGTCATGCATTTATTGATTAAGTACCAGAAACTTCTATGGACAGTAAGTATACGTTTTTAGCTTAAATTTTCAGGTCAGTGTGCAAAGTCTTGAGTTTCATAATGACCTTTTCATACATATTTCTCATAGTACTTTTTTTTTTTAACTCATGCCTGCTTTTCTTCTGGCAGATTCTCTCCTCTCCTTCCAGTTGGTATCCCGTTGGTATTCTCTTTTATCCTTTTATTGTATGCATCCCATAATCCTCCTTTCTCCTCTCCTGTAAGACCTCTTCCCTTTCTCCCATCATTCTTTTTCTGATATGCATGGACATTCACACACACATTTATTAGACCCCAACTTTTAGATCTAGGGTCCTCATATAAGAAAAACGTTGTATTTTTTCAAAACCACAATAATGGTCATGTAATTTCCTAGCATAATTGTCCAAAATAATCATGAAAACATCAACTTTATAAAGTTGATATTTAAAAGCAATGGGCTCCCCGCCCCCAATGGCTTAAAAACACACTGCGTGCTGTCTGCCAGCTTTGTAAGATTCCCATTGCCGTGTGTGAGTGGAGAGGTATTGCAGGCGTTTTATTCACAGAGGTAAGCAGGGCCTTGCGAATTTCTTTTTTAAAATCATAAAAATTCGGTCAAGAAAGCATGCCTCGTAAAAGGCTCTTCGTGGGCAGTGCCATCAGCACGTTTCCCCATTTGCTCCGTCCTCAGGCTGTCACGTTTTAAAGAGCTCATGCTGTTTCTGCTCCCATCATCCCCTAATTTTCCACAGAACTGTTATTTAAAGGGACATGCACATTCTGCACTCCGATTGCTGAGGTCTCGAATGCAGTTTCCTGCTTTGCTCTTACGTTGATCTTAAGTTTTGACAGGTAATCAACATGGATGTTAATGAGAGATTTAGTTGATTAGTTTCATTTTTCAATGAAATTCATATATTTGCAGACAAAGAGTCCTTTTTGCAAGCATTTAGAAAAATGAACTAAAGAAATTCTACGCCAAATTATGATAGTAACCATTTTGAAGCTTAATGTGAGCCTCTCCTAATTCCAATATTTTTTAAAAATGCAAAATGATGCTTCCTAGACTCTCAAGGCTTTTTATATTCAACCCAAAGGCAAATGATGCAGCTTATTTCAAATATATTTAAAGTAATGCTCCATTATCATGTCTGCCTCTTGTAAGAGCAACATTATTTTATAGTTACGTTTTAACTGTCTAAAAGATTTTGTTCTTAATATAATTTCTAAGGATAAGTTTCTCTTATCTTTAGAAGTATAGTATATCTTTAGAAGTGCTGCTAGCCAATTTTTGGCTTTTGTTGACTGGTGAGCTTTTTTTCTTATCTGACAGAGGAGGCCATCTGGATTATTAGAAGGGACTTGTAGGTTAGCTTATAGGAGCTGGAGAGAGGTGGTTGCTAAGGGGACAACTACAGAGGTAGTGGCCTCCACAAGGGTCTCCTCAGGGAATCTCCTGTGTTGACATCCATGGCGAGGACGTGGCCAGTATGTCCTTGAACTTCACAGAGTCCCCTTTGCACCTTTGCACAGTTGGTGGTAAATTACATCAAGTGGATGCCCTGTCCCTGGTCTAAGTAAGTCCATGGTTCATTTCTTCTCGCAGAGTTAATGAACGGCACATTTAAGGGGCTTAGTCTTGAGAAACAGAACATTTATTCCTCTTGAAACTAAAAACGTGGAAAAGAAAACAGTATTTAATTTAAAATGGTTCTGTGCCTTTTATGGTTTACTTTCCTCCTCAAACGGAATTTCTTTTTCCCCTAGATTCCAAAGTTTATTGTAAACCAAGTGAGGAAGCAAAATACTGAAAATCAGAAAAAGGAAAGGAGAGCCATGAAGAAATTGCTGAAGAAAATGGCTTATGACCGAGAAAAACATGAAAAGCAAGAGAAAGCTGCAAATGATGTAAGGAAATCTTGACGGTCTTTTGTTACTGTGATTGAAGTAATTTCACTGGATGGCTTTCTCCCATTTATGGGGCCTTGGTAATGCTCGTACGTGGAAGATACCAGCTCCTTATTTTCTAATAATCAATACTGAAAGTTGGTCAGGTGCTGGCACTCATCATGTGGTTTAATAATGGTGAACAAAGAGAATATGTCAAGAGAAGACTGTTGCCTGCACACATGCACGCGCGCACACACGCACATGCGCACACACACATACACACACTCTCTCTCTCTTCACATAGTCTAGATGCCTCTGATTTTATGATATATAGTGAGTGAAATTCCTCTGCACTCCACTAACCTGTTTCATCCATGAGAATTTACCCAGACTTCACGGAGCTGGGGATATCTTGGTCTTAGACCTTTGTAAGTATTTAAGATTTGTAATTTGGTAAGAGACGAAATTCTGTAGAGACAAAAATTAAGATTAAAAAACCCATCATTTTCCAACTGCGGTGAGACTACATGAAGAACCGTGTTTACAATAATGAAGTATGCATGAGAATATATTTACGAATTGAGTTAACAAAGCTCCGGTGGCAGCTCTCAGGCCGAAGAAAAGGCCTTCTATTGTTCTACTTAAGGGAAAACACCCCTCACCCCAGCTGAAGATGCTCAGTTACATGCTGACATCTTGTGGAATACCACGAAAATGCAATGGCCAGCCTTTGTCCAATTTTTCTGCCTTGGCTTGCTTAGCCATGATTCCCAAAAAATATTATTTTTTTTCTCTTAAACTTATCTGTAACTCTCTTAAAAAATACTTTCTTAGAGATGTAGGAAATATTTTTAAAACCAATTTTAAGGATCTCCAAAAGACACACAGTATAAAAAAGGGAAATTATCAATGTTGTTTATTTTTTTTTTTTTAGAGCTTATTTTTTGTCATAGGGCCAGAAAGGATTTGTGACATACCTGTTTTCTTTCACTTCAGAATGCTCTGTTAACTTCAAACACAGTTGTAAAGAGGGGACTGGGCTTGTAGTTCTGGCTGTTCAAATTAAGTGAGCATCTATGTATTACCTCTTCCTTTTCTGAAAACTCACATAGTTAGCAAAATGCTGCTGATCCAAGATACCAAACCTCAGTCCTCTGTTAGGTATTCAAAAAGGTCCAAAGCCGCTGTTGGCCTTCGCACCCCCATACAGAAGCAGGTAGCTCAGATTAATTTGGTTGTGTGTGATGGAAGCTTGCCCGAGGTATGGTAGACTAGGAAGCAGGAAGTTGACCTTAGAGAGACTTTAGTGGGGACTCCAACTCAGTTGTGAAAACCAGTCAATCTGCCAGAGGTTAGAATTGCTGCCTGCAGAGGAAGGATCACCACCTCCCCTTGGTGCCCAGTTTAGCTTGTCCTTTGGGTTGACAACTTTTAACTTAATTCCAGAAATTTATTTTGCAGATTGGTATCTTTTTCTTGGAATCATAGGCACAGGAAAAAGTTACAAAGATCAAACAAAAGTAGAAAATGAAAGTGACTTGCATACACGTGCTTTCTTGTGAAAGCATCCATCCATTGCTAGAGTAGAAAGACTAAAAGATTGAAAACAAGTTTTGGACTAGATTTTGGGACAAATAGGCCATAGGGACAGCCTGTCCCTTAGGCCATAGGGGTTGTCTTGCAAGTGCCTGGCTCTGCAACTGAGGCACTGTGGGCCGCCTCACCCCCACGTCTCTGTCTTTTGTCACTTTACTGGCTTGGTTTTTCTTCCAAACAATGTGAATGTGTAGCCCAGCACCTAAATGGTAAGGCTGGCCACTGCCTGAACTGTGCTCTTTGTTTAAGCCATTACTCACATTGCCGCTCACATTGTTCTTAGGTGTTTGGTATTTGAAAGACATTATTGGACAAAATAGGCTAACAACATCCCTACTCCACATGGAAGCTAACATTATTTAAGTAACATAAATAGATTACATAGCATTTTGCTATGTGGTATGAGCAAGATTTAAATATATGTGTCTCTGTGTGTTTATATAGTAGAGAGAGAGAGAAAGAGAGAGAGAGAGAGAGAGAGAGAGAGAGAGAGAGAGAGAGAGAGAGAGAGAGAGAAACGAATATGTGATCATCCAGGAGCCCCAACTGTGGTCCAGGGATGACCTGGAACTCACAACTAGCAGAAGATAACTTTGAGCTTCTGCTCAGCTGGGAGTTGGGGGTGGAGGTTGTTCATGTTAAATACACTCTACCCGCAGAGCTAGGTCACCAGCACCCCCCTCTTTAGTGTTATTATAAAATGTTGTGAATATAGCAAACACAAGGTTTCTCTCATTGAATTGACCATCTCACTGGCAGCAATTTTCTTGATGAATGCGTGGACCATAGTTTCTTCTCACCACTGAATTCTCTTCTATCCATGGTACCCAAGAACCATTTAGACTAATTATCCTTTCGCAAAAATTAAATATTTCAGTTTGCTTCAGATGCAAAGTATCTGAAGGAATAGGGAACTAAGAACCGAGTCTCACCATGAGACCCCCACTGACCTGACCACTCCCTGTGCAAACCAGGTTGACTCGGAACACACAGACACCCACCTGCCTCTGCCTCCCTAGTGACGGCATTAAAGGCCTATGCTATCATACCTAGCTTAAAATATCTTTAAAGAAATACGAATAGAAAAAGAATTTGGAGAGGATCCTCTTGCCACATTACTTTAGCTAGCTTGAGTGTTGAATAACAGTGTTGTAACAGGTATGGAAGGTCAAGTTGTGTGTCTGTCTCAGAAAGCCCATTCAGGGCAGAGGCATAGTCTACCAAGCATAAGGCTAGGGCACTAGCATGGTGTGGATGGGCTGGAGTAAAGCCAGCTTGCCAGCACGGTTGATAAGATAAGGTCAGAAGGGCACTGGGAAGAGATCACCTAAAGCTTTAGAATTTAAATTTAATCAAAGAAAAATGAGGTCATTTATGAAATCTGTAGGATGTTTTAGAATGAGTGGTACTTAAAAGTAGGAGAAAATCCTTATAACCAAGGTGAGAGACTCAGACCAAAGTATCTGTGGAGTAGTTGATATATTTTAAAGACATTTTAAATAACTTTTAAAAATAAAATTATATTTTTAAGTTAGAGTCATTTGGACTTCTTACTGGCAAATGATGTAAGTTATAAAAGAATGAAAAAAAAAGTAAAAGAATGACTAACCCCAAATTTATGATATGAAAGATTGGAGTGATAGGAAAGATCATAATTTCAATTGGGACCTGTTTAGTATGGGATACCTGGTAGTCATTTAAAGGTAAGGGCGGATGTTTAATGCACTTTGGAGGGCAAATCAGGACCTATTGATCAGCTGGAGAGGTACCCGGCATGCCAGGGTCAGTGGGAAAGCTCAAGGCAGATCCATGCTTCTGTTCTGTGTAGCAGTGGGAATTGGCACAGGCTGAGTCTCCAGATTACTCATTTGTATTTGCATTTTAGGACAGTCCTTGTGAGGGACACACCAAATACTGCAGAGAGAGAAGGCTTGTTCAATAAAGGTGCTTGCTGCTGTAAGCCAGTGGTACCTCTAGAGCATTGTCAGTAACCTGATGGTACAGCCGGATAGCTGGGCCTTGGAGAATGAAAGACCAATTTAAAGATACTATGCATGCCCTTAAAGCTAAATATACGACAGCAGGCATTCATGTTATTAAGATATGCTTGACTAGATAAACGAGTACTTTGATCCAAGTTGTAAGATAGATATTCAATTTACCTAAATAAGACAAATGTTTTAAGGACTCCAGCATATTAATTATTTGGTGTGAATGTGAATGTGCTTAAATTCTATTAAGTTTTGTCCACTAATTATAACAGGAGAAATCAATAGCAAGATTGTAGACCATGAAACATAATCATTTTCTGATAGCATTTAACTTGTTGGGGTCCTGCTTTCTCCATGTACCCATTTTTGATGTATGCACATCTATGTATTGAATTGTATTGGGGGATTTTGTGAAGAGGGAAGTGAGGTTTCTATTTAGGCAGTTGGTGTACCATTGCATTATACCCCAAATATGCATCTTTTCCAACATTGAAAAAGTAGAAACAATAGCCTTTGAGCCCCAACATCAAATCTTTTTACTTTACTCTTCTTCCAACCTGTTCCACACACTTTATCTCCTTTTAGTCTCTTTATGCTAATCACAGACATCCCGTGATGCCACCCATAATTACCTCGGATGGCCTCTGTCTAATGAGGATGTAGGGGCAGCTTTGATGATCACTTACCGACAAATTGCCGAAGCTCCTAGGCTTCGTTTCCAGTGTAGGCTTTGATTTACGTGATCTTTCCTCTGCCTTCCCTGCTCACCTCCTAGAGGGAAGCTGGACTTTTATGAGCCTGTGTGGGCTGTGAGAGTCTGCGATCCCCAGTGCTACTCCACTTGTGGTCCCATTGGCTTAGGAAGCCAAAATTCTCATAGTGTCATCAACTTAAATGTTCACTCTGGTTGACCTAGCTTCAGGCTCTAAAGTGGGGCTTGGGTTTGGGGATGGTTATATGATTTTCCTAAAAGCCCTGCAGTATCTTGTAAGGGTTTCAGGTTTAGAGAATCAAGCCGGAGAATGCTGCAGTTAACTGAGTAGCATGAAGGCTCCGGTGGTTTGTGCAGACATGAGCCACAGCTTTTCTTGGCAAGTACTGGGATTTAATTCTGACGCTTTTAACCGTAGCACCATTGCAAGTATTAGTTCTAGTACCTACTTTTTAGGGCAACAGGTCTGGCTTAACTCGGAGATGCATACGGAAAACGAAGTCAAATATCTTCTTTCATGGTATGACTCACTCTGATCTTAAATAGAGCATAAAAGAAATGAAAGAAAAACATTAGGACTTACTTCACTGTGAACTAAATGCTTATCAACTTCTGTAAATTATTAGGGCAATTTCTGAATCTATGAGTCAGATTAAAGTTTAAGGCATTGTGATAACAAAGACAACATTTGGAGTGCTGTTAAGATAGTAGAAGATCTTTTTATATGGCCACCCCCTGGTATTGGGAGTTCACACTAGGATGATCAGTATGAATTTTAGTTGAGATGCTTGGCCAAAATGTTCTCATTTAGTTTTCTAAAATTTATATTACATTGAGCCGTCTTTTAAAGAAATCTTTATTTCTAATTTGCTCCTTTGAGAATAAGAAGGATTTTCTGTAGCACTAATGACATTAGCTTTCCATTCAAATGTGTCTTAATGGAAAAGAAAAACTGTCTTCCTGTGATCTTACATTAAATTTCTCGAGTACAAAACTATAAGGAAAGTACTGTTTAACCCCTGACAAAAAACATCAGAACTACAATCAGATTTCTCTAAGTACACCTTAGTTCACTATATAACATGTGTGAGGATGATTTAAATCATCTTTCTGTTCCAGTAGCCTTGGTGTGCAAAGGAAATTAACATTCTTTACATCGTAAACTCATTGGGAACTGAACTTCAATGGCCCATTAGTCCTTCTCTACCTTTGACCTGCTGTACAACAGATGACTTCAATTCATAGGCATACTGCCCTTCCCCCATGTTTTCATGGTTGTCAGCCAATGTATTAGTTGGGGCTCTCTAGGGGAACAGAGCTTGTAGAAGAAATACATAAAGGGAATTTATTAGCATGGCGTATAGACTGTGGCCCAGCTAATACAACGATGGCTGTCTATCAACAGGAAGCCCAAGAATCCAGTAGTTTCTCAGTCCACAGAGGTAGCTTTCTCAGCTGATATTCAGTGTATGCCAGAATACTGAAGAAGTATGCTCTAATTCCAGTGAAGGGATAGACTCATTGGCGAGAGTTTGAAGAGGAGCAAGCAGGCAGAGAGAGCAGGTTTTCTGTTTCCATACCTTTTATATAGGCTGCCAGCAGAAGAGCTTCCCATCTCAAAAGATCTGTATTGAAAGTGGGTCTTCCCACTTTAAACGACTTAATTAAGAAAAAAATCCTTCACATATATACCCAGCCATTTGGGTGTTGGTTAATCCCAGATGTAGTCAAGTTTACAACCAAGAATAGCTATCACAAGTTCACCCCTATCAACTTGACTCATAATCATCTCCTTTTGTCATGCCTAATTTCTAAATGAAAACAATAATCAGGTCATAATTATGTCCAACATGATATAGCTATCCTACACATAATCGTCAACCCATAGATTTAACCAGGTCATAATTACACCTAACATAATGTAGCTCTCCCTTGTACAACTGTCAATGCATTGTAAATTTGGGATAGGTGGCAATGTCTCTTGAGGGACATTCCTTTAGGATCACAAACTTAAACATTACAACCGCTGATGCCCTCTTAGTTGGTGATGCACTGTGTGATAAAGAAATTGAGAGAAGAAAACACAAATATCTATATAAACACATTCTTAACAAAATACAACAGAGACACTTAACGCCAGTTATAATTCTCATTTCCACAACTGGTTCCATGACCTTAGCTGGTATTTCTAACAGCCTTCCTCTACTGCCCATTTTGTATTCTCTCCACCCTCAGCAAGCATCTCCTCAGGGCTTGGCCCTATTCCTGGAGGAGTGACTCATACTTTTATCCTGAAGGGACTGTACCCTTTGTCATATAGCTTGAATTTTAATTATGGGACATGGTGGCACCAAGAGATGTCCTAAAGAATCTCCTGTGCTCCAGACATAATCTTTCTTACTTCCACTGTAGAGAAGCAATCTTAAGTTTCCCTCAGTAATCTGGTTCAACCACCTCTCTTAAAACTGTTGTTCTTTCTTAGCTTGTTGACTTAAGGGCATCAGAAGCGCATAGTGCCCAGGTGGATGTCTGAGCTTCTAGTCCAACGATGTATTTGTTGTGGCTCCTAGCAGGAGTGCTCCCCTGTCTGGAACCAAAACTGCTAGACCAGCAGAACTTAAAAGGTCATGGCAACAGGAAGTAAAACTTTTCCTAGTGGGTCACTAAGTGTGCTAGTGAGTGGAACTATTCCCCTTTGCACTCCTTGATCCCAGGATCCCTGGATTCTGACTATGGGAGAAACCATACAATGGCCTGGACACTGACTCAAAGCATATACTGCCTTCTGGAGAACCCTACCTCAGCCTTCCAGGCTGCTACCACCTAATTGCCACTGTAACTGTGTCTTCAAAACGCTATTCCATCTTTCTTTTAGATCAGCTGCTTCAGGATGCTGGGAACATGGTAAGGCCAGTGGGTTCCCCGATTGATCACTGGCCCACTGTCGCACCTCTCTAGCCATGAAGTGAGTTAGTTGCATGGTCAGAAGCAGATACCGTGACAGTGGATAAGGCACTCTATCATTCCATGGATGGTGGTTTTTGCAGAAACATTAAATGCAGGAAAGGCAAATTTATAACCAGAATAAGTTTCTGCTCCAGAAAGGACAAAGCGTTATTCTTTTGGGGCAGGAAGTGGTTCTATGTAGTCAACCTGCCACTAGGTCACTGACTGGTCACCCCAGGGAGTGGTGCCATATCTGGGTCTCAGTGTTGATCTTTGCTGTTGGCAGATTTGGCACTCAGCAATGGCAGTAGTCACGTCAGTCTTGATGAGTGAAAGTCCATGTTGTTCAGATCATGCATAATCTCTATCTCTGCTACCATGACCGTTTTGTTCATTGGTCCATTGAGTAATGGCAGGGATGGCTGGGGAAAGGCACTGACTATCCAGAGCGGGCCATCTTATCTACTGAGTTAATGAACCCCTCCTCTGCTAAAGTCACATTTACAAGTCTCTTCACATCCTCTACCCGTTTGGAGAAATCTACTTACATTCTTTTTCCCTAGTTGTCTTTTGCACTGATTTTCCAATCATGCTCCCAAGTTCCTGTTCATGCAGCCAATTCATTAGCAACAGCCTATGAGTCAGTGAAAAAAAATTACATATCTGGCCATTTCTCCTTCCAAGCTGTACGATCATGGGTACTGTCTGAAGTTCTCCCCACTATGAAGATTGCCCCTTGCTGGTGTCTTTCAGGGTTGTCTCGAAAGGGCTTGTAATGCTGCAGTTGTCCACTTTTGAGTGGTGCCTGTATAATGTGTAGAACTATCAGTAAAACAGGCCTTACTCTTTTCTTCCTCAGTCAACCAATCATAGGATACATCCCCATGAAGGCTCTAGGTGCATGCCTGTCCACAAACAGCATTGTAGTGGGAGTAGAAACCATAGGCATTTCGGCAACTTCTCCATGTAACTTGCTTGTACCTTGAGGACCTGCCCAGCCTGATTTCTCTCTCTCTCTCTCTCTCTCTCTCTCTCTCTCTCTCTCTCTCTCTCTCTCTCTCTCACACACACACACACACACACACACATCTCACTTCCATTTGATAGTAGATTGTTATTGTGTGCATCCTACTTTATGTCTTGGTGGGTCAGATTAACACCCAGCTTATGATGGGTTGCATGGTAACCCCATCTCAGGTTAAATAACTTTGTGGCCTATTGTCAAATGTTCAATTTTCACTAAAGGCTCAAGAGCAGGCTAAGAGTTGCCTTTCAAAGGGAGGTCTCTTCTGTGATTCACCTATAGTGACAAAAGCTTCAAACAGATAGTTATCTGCCACTGACATCTCAGGTATCTTTGGTCCTGGTGGATCATGTGATCCAAGTGGTACAGCAGCCTGGAACTGTTGTAGATCCTTCCCTGTTCTAGGACACACACAAAGCTAGAAGTTATCCATGTCACTTGGTATCTGAGCTGGAGTTACACACCCAAGTGATGAATGTACTCTCTCCAGAATCCATCCCACTGAGTCTTGTGTATCTTTCTTGGTGGTAGGAGGGGGCCAGGTTCAATAATTTATTCTTCACCTTAGAATGAATACCTCTGCCTAGTTCACACTACTGTACTTCTTTCACTGAGATAGAAGGCCATTGAACTTAGGATGAATTTGTTTCCCATCCTCTGGTGTCCATATATGTTACCAATGAACCCAAAGTGATTGGTTCCTCCTACTGACTTGATTCAGTTAGTGTAATAATGCACCAATGAGATATTTTGTGTAAGAGACAGATGATCAGCGTCCCTTCCAACTAAGTTAGGATACAGGGCTTGAAAGTTAATATATCCTTGGAGTAAAACTGTGAAGGTTTACTGTTGGTCTTGCTTCTGGAGGTACTTATGGACAGGTACTGAGAACAAGGCATTTTTCTAGATGCTAGATCAATAGCTGCATATCATGTACCAGAAGATGCGTTCATCTGTTCAAGTAAGGACACCATATCTGGTATAGCAGCTATAATTGGAGTCACTAACTCATTGAGATCTTGATAGTCAATTGTCTTTCTTCATGACCCATCTGTCTTCTACACTGGCCAGATAGGAGAATTAAAGGGAGATATGGTGGGAACCACCAGCTCTGCATCTTTCAAGTCTTTGGTGATGGCACTAATTTCTGCAGTTTCTCCAGGGATGCGATGACTCGCTATTTTTCCTCACAGAGGCAACTCTAAAGCCTTTCCAACCATAATAGCCCTCACTCCACAGGTCAGGGAACCACAGGTCAGGAGAATTCTGGCAACTTCTAGCCCAATTATAAATAGTGGAACTGGAGAAATAATCACAGGATTAGTTTGGGAACCCACTGAACCTACTGTTAGTTGGACTTCACCCAAATCTCCGTTAATCACTTGACCTCCATAAGCCCCTACTTTAGCTGGAGCGACACAGTGCTTCTCAGGATCTCCTGGAGTCAGCATCAGTTCGGAACCAGTATCCAATAGACACTTGAAAGTTTGAGTGTTTTTTATCCCTAGTGTACAATTATCCTTGCAAAAGACTGTAGGTTCCCCTGGGGAAGGAATGGGGAAAAGCTAATAATAAAACTTTCTGGTATTTTATCAAGGCCTTCCTCAGAGGAAACGAGCCATCCCTTTATTCAAGGGGTTCTGGGTCTACAAACTGACTTGCCTGAAAATTGTTTCACGGGTCAAGATTCCATTTTATCATGATCCAATGGTAACTTTCTTTGTTTGAGAATTTTTCTGCTTATGTACCTAACCAAATAAAAGATGCAGTAGGTTTCCTATCTATGCCATGCCTGGAAACATCATAACTGATTAGCTAGTACCAAAGATCCATATTAGTTCTGCCACCATAGAACTCCCTTCATCTATGCTGACCATTATGAGTTAGGCCATTATGGGTATTGCTTTGTCTATACTGACCATTACGACAACTATGATCACCTGGCTTTTGGTGATTAGGGGCTGCCACCTGACTCCTGCTTCCAGACCCAATTAAACCCATTGGATTTGATTCATCCATCTGAGCAGCAGCATCCCCAGCCCTAACTTCTGGCACAAGGAAAAGGATGACACCAACATTCTCCAGATGTGCTGGTGCCCCTTTCACTTTTTGAGACCTTAGTGACAGACATGTCTTCTGTCTGGGTCCTCGCATTGCGGAGGATTAGGTTTTGCACAGCATGTCCACTCTAGTATTGTAATTTTGTTGAACATTAAAATCCCTTCATCAGTACTAAGCAAAGGAATATCAAGCATCTCCAGCTCCTCTTCAGTAGACCATCTTTCATCAAATGCTTAAGACAACCATTCAAACTAACTTTGGACCCATTTTTTTTTTAAACCGTGTAAGCATCCGTATTAAACCTAGAATCTCCATTCAGTGGGCCTATCAAAAAAAAAAAAAACCCTCAGTCTCATCAAGTTTTATGTTCCTTCCACCATTATCCCACACCTTTAAACTCCATTCCCACACACACACTTCACAGATTCTGTTCGAATGACTTAGCAAAGGCATTAAGCTCTTGAGTAGTGTATCACACCTCCTCATGGACTACATTTTCTATCTTCCCTCTAAAATTAAGTCAGGTTATAGATCTAGAATGAACTACTGGTGGGCCCTGAAGGACATTGGTTTTGTCCCACCTGGCATCTCCTTCAAAGGAAGTCACTGCTCTTTTAGCAGACAACGAAGGATTAATTTACTCAGTTGGAGGTGGAAAGGCACTGTAACAGGGGGTGGGAGTGGGAGTACATCTGCTGAGCATGGAGAGACTACTGCCTTTGAGATTCAGCCCTCGAGAGTCTGAGGGTTCAAAGCTCTCAGCTTCAATAGCGTCCTCCCCCACATCTCCATCCCAAGTTACAGGATCCCATTCTTTACCAAGTAATGCCCTTACTTTAACAGCTGACACCCTCTGAGGCTGGGACTTGAATTTTTGCTGTAGTTCAGCCAAGCTTATAATTAGGGCTTTGGTTTAATTTTCTGCAACTTGAGCTCTCCGGCTACTGGAGAGAAGATTCTCTTCCAGGGTACCCTCAGAAAACATTAGACTGTTTATGTGCATCTGGAGCCTGTCAGTTTTATCATGGAGTTTATATTTGTGCTTCCCCATATTCTGAGATTCTAGAAGTTGGTTAATTTTATCACAGAGCTAATTCTTTCCCTTTTTCAGTTTATCTAAGGATGCTAGGAGCAACCAAGCAGAATCTCCAGTCTCCTCATTTTCTCACAAACTGTCAAAAGTCTTATATGCAGAGTCAGCGAATCCATTGCCTCTCACGACTGGAGAATCCGAATAACCACATGCATTTGTCTCCTCAAGTTTGTAAAATAGTTCACCCCGTGGGCTTTCGGCATTCTCCAAGCTTCTGGGAGAGGCTTCAGTAACTGTAGGTGTTGGTAAATTGGAAAGTCTATCCCAGATACTTAAACAATTCCTCGTTATACTTCTGGTGCTCTAGAACCATTTCTGGTATCAAAATCTGTGTTAGTCAGGGCTCTCTAGAGGAACAGAACTTATAGAATGAATCTATTTATGCATTTATCTGTCTGTTTACACACACACACACACACACACACACACACACACACACACATGGATTTATTTGAGTGGCTTTCAGGCTGTGGTCCAGTTAGTCCAACAATGGTTGTCTACTAACAGAAGGCCCATGTATCCAGTAGTTGTCCAGATCTCGAGGTTAGATTTCTCACTGTTCTTCAGTAGATGCTGAATCCTAAAGACGTAGGTTCTGATGCCAATGAAGGAATGGGCTTGACAGAAACAGCAAGAGCAAGCAGGCAAAACAACAACAACAACAAAACAACCAAACAACCAAACAACCAAACAAAAAACCAAGCAGCCTTCTTCCATATCATTTATATAAGTTGCCAGCAGAAGGTATGGTCCAGATTAAAGATGGCTCTTCCTGCCTCAAAATTTCTGTATTAAAAGTGGGTCTTCGCACTTCAAATGATTTAATTAAGGGAAAAATCCCTCGCAGCTGTACTCAAGCCAGATGAGGTTTAGTTATTTCCAGATGTAGGCAAGTTGTCAGCCAAGAATATCATCCATCACATGAAATGTGAAGGTCACAAAGATTGCTCTGTATATAGCTTCAGCTACTGTTATGGCATAAATAAGAACATATTGTTTGGCTTGCTGATCAGGCATGGTGTCTTTTCAAAGCTTGGCAGCTCAATGTAATTAGTATACTAATAGCATTCGTATTGGAAACAGTGTGAGTTTGGAGCTTGATCGAAGCTGTCATACACCATTTAAATCAGTTCTTGGATATCATTTATTCTTTATCATCTCTGTATAAATATCACTTGTTAATATACTCAGCAAAAACCTTTAAAACATCTTATGAGATTTTTGTCTTTACCGTCTACTGGGTATACTTTTGCAATAGTGTAAATAGTTTAGCATCGTCATATTGAGTCACAATCTCAGTCTCTGTATTTTGGGGGCATTTGGATGGGATACATTAAATAAACAGAGATTGCATCTGTCTTAGATATAAACAAGACTCACCCTGTTTTATGGCAAGTTCTCCAGTTGTTAGGAATGTCCAAGAGTCAACCTGTGAAAGTGCTATGTGCTACCAGTGGCTGACTGAAAGCATTTTAGGGACAGTGATGTACCCACTTGCTGTGATGAGTCAGCTTGTATTACAGAGCCTCGTCTGGGAAGAGTTAACAATAAACTCAAGTCGGCCTAACTTCAGCCCCTTTTGTGGAGGGCCAGAAATGTAGGGGATAGTTTTATCCACAAGGAGCCTGTGGTAGAATGCCCATGTGACTCCCCAATTTTGCAAAAGTCAATTCTGGTGCCATCTATGCATACATGACAGTTTCCTAACATTACATGTGTCCTTGAGATTTCCGAGATACCTCAGAAACAAGTTCCTGAGACTATTCCTTCCAAAATCCTAAGAATGTGTGAGAGGCAGTGCTCTCTTGGAAGTTCTGCTACAATGCTTAAACTCAGTGGTGTGCTTTTTGAGAAATCTTGTTGCTCTCTCTGAAACCACACTCTGTGAATGCATTTAGGGGGTGTAGGACATGGGTCATGCTAGTACAGGTGTTTAGCCCTTTTAGGAATGTCTTAGGAGAAGAGAGGGCTACTCTTGAAGCAAGCACATGCTAATGCTGGAGCTCTTGGGCTTCTTGTTGTCTTCCTGCAGGAACCAACCACTGAATTTACCTTTGATAGCATTATTAAATTCCTTTTCTACAGTTCTGGCTTTGCAGAGTGTGGGGAGCAATACAAAGTGACAAAGGCAATTCAATGTATTAATCTTAGAAAAAGTGCAGAAGAATAATTTTTGTTTTTTTGTTTTATGAGATAGGGTTTCTCCGTAGCTTTGGAGCCTGTCCTGGAGCTAGCTGTTAAAACCAGGCTGGCCTCGAACTCACAGAGATCTGCTTGCCTCTGCCTCCTATATTTTTTTAACCAGGAAGAAAATACAAACAGGTGTATCTTGTTATAAATGTTATTGTCGTTATTCCATTGTTTCTAATGAAAATATCGTTGACTGATTGCATTTCTTTTGATTCTATTAGCCATAGGAGAGTAGGTTCCATGGAGTCTAAGGTGTTTGAAATAAGCCTTTATTATTGGTGCAGGATTGGTTGAAAGATACCCAACAAAGATAAGGACCTGCCAGAGAGGATAGATTTTTATTTCCAAACGGGAGAATAAACCACATGGAATATTGGAAGGAAAGAGAAGTAGCTGCTGATGTTGCCATACTGTTGAGATCTCCACGATGAAATATTATTTTTCCGGTCCACTTTTGTTTGTAAAGTGTTCACTGTAGATCTTCTGAATACGCAATTTTATCTTATTCTCCTCAAGTGTTTGACTGTAGTTTATCCGAACACATACATATTTATTCCTTAGGCCTGGATAAGAGGTGACTCTGAAAATAATTTTTATTGTTATTACTTCCATTAAGCAAATTTAAATATAGTTGGCCCTGCGATTTAACCAGGATTTCCTAACATTTACCTTGTCCTAAGTAAGTGGTTATATGCAAACCCTGGCCTTGCACTGAGGGCCTTGTACAAGGTAGAGAGTGAGAATTGAGGATGTTAATCCACAGTGCCTTTGTTCGCTGCTTCCACTGTGTGGACAAGGTAAATAGGGATGAGTACATACATCCCCGCTACTTCCAGTGCCACAGCTGCAATTTTCTCTCTGACGTTCAAGTGGTCAGTGGCCGCTTAATGTTTCCCACTGCCCATGGAGGAGAGGGGTTGCTGAGACCAAGCCATCGGGTGGAATAGGCACTGTAGGAAATAAGCTGGGGAGCAGTCTCAAGGGAGAAGGCCCGGCCGTCTGAGTTGTGTTTCACCACTTAACTGTTCAGAAAGGAACACACACACAGTCACACAATATCACATACATTCGTACAGTCACACTCACAACACACACAGTCACACAATATCATATACATTCATTTAGCCACACTCATACAGCACACACAGTCACACAAACACGCAATCAGGAAATGCCCCCATTGACTGTTTAAAGTAGCTCATTTTCAGCACATTGCAGATGAAAGTAGTTTATCTCCTAGCTAAAAGAGAAAGGTAAATTGGGCTAGATGCGTAGGGGGAAGGGTCACGTCAAGGTCAGAGCATACTGAGGTAGTCAGGCTGGATTACAAACCCCAGAAAGAAATCAAAACCAATCATTCCAACGTGGAGTGGAGTTGACGGTCTGCCTCCGGCTTGGACCTGGCGGTTGGTGCCCATGTTTGATGGGCACTCCTCAGCATTGCTGTTTCCTTCTCTGTGACTACAATATGAAATTTGTCCTGTTACTGAGAACCAGTTTTAAATTGTTGGGAGGGAGCATCTGTTTTTTTTTTTTTTATTTTGCCTGATTCTAGAAGAATAGTTTCATTTCCCAACGATATCAATGGCATCTGTAATAGATTCATGTTTTATCGTTCAAACCAAATGGAACTCAAGACCTAATCTATTTAATAGGAGTAATGGATGCTAAAGGATGAGAATCTTTTTAATCTGCTGGGTAAGCAGAACTAACATAGTACTCAGTAGATACTTACAAATTTTGGTCAAATTAAGTGGGGGTATTTGTAATATTTAAGAACTTATATTTAAACATAATTTGAGCATGCTGTTCTAAAGTCTGTTTAAGACATATGGCTATAAATAATAAATTAGTATTTGTTTTAGCAAAAAACCATTTAGGAATTAATTAAGACTATTATTTTGAATGCTGTAGCTGACGTTTAGATATTACAAACCTCAAAAATGGTTCACTGGTATCTCTAAATCTATCTAGTGTTCTGCAAATCCATGGTTGGGGGGCTTAGAATCAGTCCTTTGTAAGTGCAGTGTGTATAGTCAAAAGAATAATAAGCTCGTTAGCGAAGTAGGCATCAAATATAGTACAAATACATTATTAAGAGTCCATTCTTTTTCACAGCCAGGGACATAAAAGATAGAGGACATTTCGATACTGGGTGGGACAGTTTTGTGAAAGCACACATAGCCACAGCGCCGAGTGACTTCTTTCTGTTTCAGTTTCATAAATTGCTACATGAGGAAGCACTCTCTGGTAGATAACACTCAGAAATCAGCACTTAATATGGCAGTAATGGTTATTGCTGTCATTCTTTACATCTTTAAAAATAATTAAGCATTACTGCACAGGCATTATAAAGTTCCCCTATCACCATTAAGAGGATATTTGAGGTTTGATGTAATTTAGCAAATTACATTATACAGTAGTTAAGGTTTTATGCAGTGGAGTGAAATGGGTAGTAGTTAAGCACACTTCCCATACAATGCACTGTACGGAGTTACATGTTCCAGCTGTTGTCAGCTTTGTTCCAGTGTCATTATTGCTTTGCAGGCTGACGTTCCTCAGGGAGTGATTCGAGTGCAAGCTCCCCATCTTTCAAAAGTTTCCATGGCAATACAGCTAACTGAAGAGCTAAAAGCCAGCGACGTGCTTGCCAGGTTTCTCAGCCAAGAAAGGTAAAGGCCTGTTTTAATTATTCTGCGGGGTACCTCACTTTTATATTTATACTGCCCTGCCCCCCTCATGTGTGTGTGCATGTGCACGTGCGCGTGCACGTGCGCGTGCGTCTTCCCATCAGAAGAACAAAGCAGGCTTGATAATTAGACCACTGGAGGGAATGGTGGGAACCGTCAGAGGTAGCTTGTGTTCAAGTTGAGCCTGCAATGAGCTTGATGCATGAGACCACTCAACGGTCCTTCCAGAACATGTTGGTTGGAGGTTAATTACTGTTTGTAGGCTGCCACAAAGATTGCTAATTAAGATGCAGCAAGATTAAAAAGAAGATTCAACTTTCTCTGTGAAACTTAATGAATAAGAAAGAGAATGTTTCAATTTAAAAACTGAAAGCTTGGATGCTTGAGAGAGGACACCCAGTCCCTGAGGTCTGAAGTCACAAGAGGAGAACAGGCTGTCCTCATCAGAGACAAGCATGTCCTTCTTTGTCCTGGGGTACATGCTGCAGATGCTTAGGAAGCTCTGCTCTCCCTCACTGTACTCACTATAGGCCATGTAGCTTCCCGTTCATCCTGTCTCGAATTTGAGACGTCCTGATAAGCTTTTGGGGATTTTAGCTTTTTCCATTTAAACATCTTATTTTTGTTTAAAATAGTTTTAATGACATCCTCCCTATTTATGCTATGAAACTAATTTTTAAAAAATGTTATTAGTATGTGTGTATGTGTGTGTATGTTATGTGTGTGTATGTTGTGTGTGTGTCTTTGTGTGTACAAATTAATGGAGTCCATTCTCTTTCCATCTCTATATGAATTCTAAGCACTGAACCCATGCCCCCAAACTTGTGCACCAAGCACCTTTACCCACTAAGTCATCTCCCCAGCCCCAATCTAAAATTCTTGAAAGAAATCCAGCATCTCAGTTTAAAGGATCCCATTTTGCACTTTTCCTGAGCTTCATCTCATTCTAACACGGGGCGCTTCAGTCAGATTGTCTGTTAATGCCTCTGCGCTGTCTGTACAGCACCTTATGCTAATGATTGTCTCTGATTAAGACTCTGAGCTAGGTGTTAGAGAACTAGAACCACATCTCCCCATCTCCTAAGTTGCAAAAAAGGATGGAATGCCAGAGCTCCCAACATAAACTTCCTTGCTGTAGCAGTCTGCTGCAGATACGATCCTTCCTTCACTTTCACCAATAGGAACACTATATTAGCCCCAGGTCAGACAGCTGGAAATATGAACCTGTGTTCATGTCCACAGAAGTAGCCCCTTATGTCCCCTCCACACCAGCTCTTGGAAGTCATGCCTGGCATTAAGCCTTCCCAAGATGAATCTCTCAGAATTGGGGGCCAGGAGCATTAGGGATTTCTCAGATTGATCCTTCCTCCCTGGAGTGTCTCAGCTACAATGAAGTCAACCCTCTCTCTTGCTCCTTTCCACCTGCAGCTGCCACCTTTGACACTTCTTCTCTCCAAGGGCATGTTCCTTTCCCTCCCAGAATGTGTCTGGGGGTCTGGATGGATCGAGTCAGGAGCCTCCTGCAAGCTCCGAGAACTCAGTTGCTGCTCATCTTTTCTACTTAGATTTTCCAAGCGTAAATCCTCATGAAATGGTACAGTCTTGTTCAGCTGGGTCCTTAATATTTTGATATACAGCATGAAACATTAGTCAGTATATTCACCTACATGCTATTCTGTCTTCCACTCAGGCTGCTGTTTGAAACGGTAACATTTTCCTTCTTTTATGTACATTTACATGTGCACAGTGCACATGCCATGGTACCTGAATCAGTTTTCTCCTTCCCCCGTATTGGTTCTGGGTCCTCAGCTTTGGCAAGTTCTGCTGAACATGTCCCATTTCCTGAGTTAAAGTCTCCATTCTCCTTTAGGAAGAGCAAGACAGAATAAGGACCGCCTTACAGTCTTGTGAGTGTGGACTAGGAAAGTGGCCCTTAGGTCCTATTGATGTTTATCTGGGCCACAGAGTGAGTGACATACTCAACCAATGGTTGTACTATCGTTATTCTCTACCATGTACTTGTGTCTCCCCCATTTATATTCTGCCTGTTTGGGACCATTAGGGAGCTCCCTTTCCTTCATCATTCACTTTCCCGCTCTCTCTCTCAAAGCCAATGCACACACATATGGGCAGAAAGTACAGCAAATTGGCCATTCATTCATCAGTGTTTGCTGAAGTATTGATGCCTTTCCAGCAATACTTATGAATTTGTTGACTTCATATGAAAGCTATTCTAGCTCAGAAAGTTTGTTTAGCTCCCTGTAAAAATGAAAGAACCATATAGACACTTGAGAATCACGCTGAAAGCCATTTTGAACTAGATTCTTAAAGTCAAGTCTTTTGTGACATTCCCTGGTTGTTTTAGAGTCACAATAACTCTTGGTTGGAATAAGAGTAAGACCACTGGATGGTATACAAGGCCACACGGGGTCCTGACGTGTGAGTGTGTACACAGTCCTGGGCAGACAGTGTTGCCGTGGGCATAGCAGTGGGGAGAGATAGGATAATCGGGGAACCAAGCAGAGATAGACTGCTTGGCAAAGCTGCTGCTATGCCAGGAAATTCTCATAGCTGGAAGAGTCAGACTGCTTCATTTTCTTCCTGCTTACATGCGGCATCTCCTCTTGGCATGCTACACGGGTATCTGTACGCCATGTGTACAGTGTCTGTGGAGGTCCGAGGAGGGTATTTAATCCCCTGGAACTGGAGTACAGCTGGTTGTGATCCACCTCATGGGAGCTGGGGATTTGAACCTTAGTCCTCTGGAAGAATAGCCACAACTGCTGAGCTATCAATCCAGTCCCTCTCCTCTGCACCCTTATCAACAGCCCACAACTTCTCTAACCCCCAAACCACACACTGCAGAGGATTTTAAAAGCAGATTCTTGAGCTTCCTCCTAGAAATGTAAAGTTTGGCACTAAAGTTTTAGCCAGTTTTTGTAGTAATTTTTTTGTTGTTGTTGTTTTTTGAGACAAGGTTTCTCTGTAGCTTTGGTGCCTGTCCTGGAACTAGCTCTTGTAGACCAGGCTAGCCTCGAACTCACAGAATACCTGCCTCTGCTTCCTGAGTGCTGGGATTAAAGGCATGAGCCAACCACCGCCTGGCTAAGTAATTCTTTTACAGAAAATTTTGACCAAAATTACTGAATTATAATGTGTGTGTGTGTGTGTGTGTGTGTATGCATGCGCGTGCGCATGTGATTTTAGAAAAGTTTACCTTTTTTTTGAGGCAGGGTGTCTCTGTGGATCTCTGGCTCTCCTGGAACTCACTCTGTAGACCAGGCTGGCCTTGAATTCACAGATATACACCTGCTTCTGCCTCACTAAGTGCCTGGATAAAAGCGTGCACCACCACTGCCCAGCTAAAGTTCACTTTTGTAACCAACATGTAAAAACCTAAAACTATAAAGAGTTATGAAGTATTGAGAGGCTCCCATTCATGGGTATACTACATAATGTCAAAATGTGGCTAATTGTATCTGTGTGCTTAATGCTCAGCACCACTTTATGGTAGGTAGAAAATTCTAGTCTTTGAAGAATGTAAGTGTATAAAGGTAACATACTGGGTGAACAATTAAATACTAAGTGTAATGGGGAAACCAAGTCAGTACCTTGGCCCTATGAAGAATACATCATCATATCAATATTAACTTGATTCTTATGGTGTTTACAAATTTAGAGACTGATTTATTCTTTTGCCGTCACATCTCTGATTCTATTTATTTTGTTTCCAAGTGTGACATTTTGATTACCTGTAGGGTATGTTTAACAGACGGAAAAATGCAAACTGTATAACTGCAGTTTGTCTAAGTTATGAATTTTCCATTTTTAGCTAGAATTTCCCAGTCTGCTAAACTGATTTTCCTTGCAAACTGTTTGATGACACAACTAATCGGTTTGTTTTCTCCCTGGTAGTGGGGTTGCCCAGACACTCAAGAAGGGGGAAATTTTTCTGTATGAAATTGGAGGAAATATTGGTAAGCATGTTTTCATCCTATATGTTGATTTGATGTTGCTAATGTTTATATTTGTATCTTTGGAACAAAAATATTTCTGTATTTGAAAGCAAACATACCATGCCTTTGACAGTTGTTGTATAGTTTGGGTTTGTGCAGTGGTCTGACCTTTCTTCCTGGGGCCTGTTTTTTTAAGTTCCTTCCTTTCAAATAATCACATTCAGCCTTGCACATTTGACATTTTTAAAATTAATTAATTAATTTATTTATTAAAGATTTCTGCCTCCTCCCCGCCACCGCCTCCCATTTCCCTCCCCCTCCCCCAATCAAGTCACCCTCCCTCATCAGCCCAAAGAGCAGTGAGGGTTTCCCTGCCCTGTGGGAAGTCCAAGGACCTCCTACCTCCTTGCAGGTATAGTAAGGTGAGCATCCAAACTGCCTAGGCTCCCACAAAGCCAGTACGTGCAGTAGGATCAAAACCCAGTGCCATTGTTCTTGACTTCTCAGCAGTCCTCATTGTCAGCTATGTTCAGCGAGTCCGGTTTTATCCCATGCTTATTCAGACCCAGTCCAGCTGGCCTTGGTGAGTTCCCAATAGATCATCCCCATTGTCTCAGTATGCACATTCAACTTTTCATTTCACAAATAGATCTTGGAAATTAGTGTGGTTCCTTAGCTGAATCCCAAACTACTGTTAATGTTTAATACAGGTGAGGATGATTTTAAAGTCCATCCCACAAAGTATTTTCACTTCTTAACATAATTCGATACCAGCACTAGAGAATGATTACCCAAATGACATTTTTAATACCTTGGCCAGTTCTTTGAATGTTGCCATGAGACCCAGGGAAGGAGGACACAGATTTTGAAATCTAAGATTTGTTTGTAACCATTGGGATTAATTGGTATTCCCCCACTGTGTTAACTGATACCACATCTCCTTCACAGGGGAACGCTGCCTGGATGACGATACATACATGAAGGACTTGTACCAACTGAACCCGAATGCTGAGTGGGTCATCAAATCCAAGCGACGGTAGAAGACTAGCCAGAGGACTAACGTCATCATTCTTGCTGGGTCAAGAGTGTTAATAAAAGTAGCAAGATTCTTAATTATTCAGCTGTACCCAATTATATTACAAAGTGACATCCCCAGTTTTTAAAATTACAGGTTTTTGTGACTTCCACAATTGTTAATTATTATTATTATTAAGAAAACAAATATTTTTGGAGTAAGAGAAAAGCAGCTTAATTAGCTTGTGAGCTGTTGATACATACCTTAAAATATGTTCAGATGGGAAAGCTGTTTGGTTTTTTTGTTTTGTTTTATATGAAGTAAATTCTCTAACCCCCCCCCCACCTTTTGGTACTGGGGATTGATCCATAACTTTGCTCATGACATCTAATGATATCCCCAGCAGATTAAATAATCTTTACTAATAGATTTATCAATGACGTTTTGGTTTATTTACACTTTAAGAATGCTGTCTCCCCTTTCTTCCCTCTTTCTATCTACCTTCCCTCAATAAAACTTGCTTCTTAAACCGGAAAGAGACAGTCCACAGCAGGTATGGAGAGCAATGAAGGCAAGCCTAACTCCACAGAATCCTCTTTACCACAAAGTGTTAGTACTCATGGCTTTGAGTCCTCTGTCTGAACTGTCCTTCCTGCAGCATCCCAGGCAGTGGTCTTTTCAGCTTATCTGATGTATGTGCATAAATCTGTATCCATCATCAACACCAAAGATGTCAGGAATGTCCAATCATCACCAAGCCGTGAAATGCTTAAATACTCAGGAGGAATAATATGGATCCACGCAAATGCCTGAACCACTTCTGACTGCAATGTCAAAAACCAGGCCACTTTTATGTACCACACTCTTCCAGATGGAATCTGAAGGGTAGCATATACAGGTACCTGGTGGCATTATCAACATCATCATAGTACAATCTGGGACAACTGGAGAATACAGTGTGAAATGTTACTTTCTGCCCTTTCCCCTCCCCCCAGAATGAGTCTTCTGTGTCTGATGATCATTGCTGTGAACCTTTTTTTTTCTGTTTTCATATTTTAACTAATCTGAGTCCATTTGTGAAGATGTCATGGAAAGTGTTATTCCCAGGGCTTTTTGTGCACAGACCACACTGTGACAAAGCATGGATCTCTGCTGTGAATAAGAGAAATGAAATAAGAGCATAAGTTCGCCGTTTTCTAAGAGTAGAGTGTTATCGAGAAAAGGGGGCACGCATAGACGTGGCACCCGTGTGTTGATGGCACTGTTCATAGCTCTTCATGGGATGCTGCACATTCTTAGATGCTCTTGATGTCACTCTAATGAGGAAGGAAAGCACCGTTCATGAGAACAGCGAAATGTTCAGTGTGTAATTACCAGAGCAGCCTGTGGATGGACGCTTCCGTAATGCCATGGTGAATCGTGCCATTGCTTTTTTATTTAAAGAAATTTTATAATTAAATGCCTTTTTCTAAATGATTTTCTCTTGGAATTATTACTTTTATTCCAGTGTGTTCATGGGTCTCTTTTTGTCTTTCTAAATTATTTTAATTAACAGTCTGTTTTCATGGTAATTAAGTCTCCTCTGCTCTTTTACTGGTTCTTTTCTTTTTAAACTCAAAAGACATATGAGACAAGCTTATTTTCTTCATTGGTTTTCTTTTTTTTTTCTTTACATAAATGTCTATTCTTTGGGGCTTTTAAAACACATTTTGTGATGTTCCTTATTATAAAAGTATATCCATTTCTTGGGTAACAAAATTTATTGATGTTTTGGTGCAAACAATGAACAATTCTAAAGAAAAATTATGTGTTCAAAACATTTAGGTATCCATAACAACAGAAGGACAGGAGTTATGATAGCGGTTTACAGAAATATTTCTAGAACACTTGTCCACTGATTCTTAGCACACTGACTGCCTACTCAGGGAGACTGGCAGAAGAAATCTCAGGTTTTTGGTTTGTTTGCTTGCTTGCTTGTTATTTTTGTTTGTTTCTCGAGACAGGATTTCTCTGTGTAGCCCTGGCTGTCCTAGCATTCACTTTGTAGACCAGGCTGACCTCAAACTCACAGAGATCCCACTAAGTGCTGGGATTAAAGGTGTGTGCCACCACCATGCAACTGAGTTCCCAGGTTTTGATGGGCGAAACGATGGATATACACATACCCATCATATGTATATTTGCCTTGATAAAAGAGGACTCCGTATCATATTATAGTGCTTCAGATACATATATATCCTGACGTTAACTCAAATACTTTTACTGTGATTTTTTTTCTTTCCAGTAAGTTTCAACTTTAGTGTACATCTGTTTGGTTGAGAAAACGACGGTGATGTGAGAACAAACACAGTTGTTTTGAGTCTCGACCATATTAACACTTACAGGAGTTGCTGGTGGAAAATCTGGGAACCAGTGTTTAGAGAAAAGTGCTCACCCTTCTTACCTACCCCTATTGCATGGGGCTTCCTGTTCTCACCTCCCTATTCTTTCTTTCCTGCTTTGCCTCCTCACCTGTTGGCAGAATTCTTTTAGATATTTCTGGTCCTTGTTATTCCTTTCACTTAAACAACCTTTACTTAGAATAGTTATGGAAATTGATATAAATTCCTTGTTGATCATCTCTGGGAAAAAGTAGATGGTTTTGTTTTCTCAAGTTTGTAGAATTGGTTTGCACTTTGTGCTTCTCCTGATTTCCCACTTACTTGTCAGTAGGTGGCAGTATTGGGCAGAGATTCCTTTGAATCTAAAGAATAGGACATTGTAGACTTTGAACCGGAGTTTATATACCATACCTTACTGTGACTTTGTGGGTGCCAGCCACCTCCAGCAGTTAGATGGTAACATTGTGGGCTCTGTTTTAGTTACTCACTCTGAAACTGTAAGTAATAATTAACCTCGGTGTGTATGTATGTGTGTTTAATGAATTAGTCTGTTCTAGTCCTTAATCCATTGAGTGAATATGTGGCAGGGATAGATATGAGACCCAGAATTAAGCTTTCAGCAATGTGTAGTGTAAACAGAAGTGCTGTGGTTCAAGGTGGGAAACTGGGAGGAGAGGGACAAGGAGCTCAGAAATAGAAGCGCTTCGGTGTCTCTCTTTTTTTTTTTTTTTTTTAGTGAATACATGTTTCTGCATTTCAACAAATACTGGACACTTGCACATATGTCAAGCAGGCTGTAACCCTTGAGATCCCTTAGTGAGCAAAATAACCAAAACCATTGATCCTATTGGATTCACATTTTAATGAGGGGTACAAGCAATGAGTTAAACAAAAGTAAGTGAATCAAACTGCAGAGTATAATAAAAGGTGGTGATGTGGTGGGGGATAAAAGAGAGGAGCAGAGCAAGTAGGACAAGGGCTGGCGGGTGAGCATAAAACAGCGTGAAATGAGGGCTTTCTTTCAATAGTTGACACCTAAATAAAGACTTAAAGAAAGAGAGGGCTTTTCTGTGTGGATATTTGGAATTGTGTTCTAGACAAAGGGAACATTTAGGATCAAGGTCCACTGTAGGAATGTGCCTTGTCAACAGTGTGGCCAGAGTGGAGTTAGAGTCACCAAAAGCAAAGGTCAGAGAGGGAAATGCAAAGGCAGAGTCTAGGATCATGGGAGCCTTGCATTAGAGGGGTGGCAATTTATTGTTCATTTCAGAACAGCCAGGAAAAGGGCACTACTGGCAAAAGCCATAGCTCTGAAGTAATGCGACATTGTGGTCACTCCACACAGTGAAGGCAGAGCCTACAGGCTTTCTGGCAAGAGACAAGAATTGGCACACCAAAAAGCTTTTTTTATCTTGGCTGTTGGTAGGGTGGAGTCTGGATAAACTATGCCCTTGGCTAAGATCAAGGAAGGGAGTGTGGATTTGATAGAGAAAACAGGGAATAAAGTCCTGAAGCTTCCCAGGACTGGAGGCTGGGGAGCAGGGAAGCATTAGCAAGAAACCCTTCCTAAAGTTAGAGATGCAGGGTATGAAAAGTCATGCGAAGGAAGGCCACCAAAGTCATAGCAGAGCTTCCTTGTCACTCAAATGGACTAGCTATGTGTCTCTGTTGATCCTGATGCCTGGTCGAAAATATTATAGCGGGACTAAGTTCTCTATAAGTGAGGCAAACTGCCCAGAAAGGTGATTTGGTCTAGTTATGGTTTTGAATTTATTTAAGTAATGTTTTGAGGGAAGCTATCATGAGTGCAGGACACAATATACATGCGACTACTTGAATGTGACTTTGGGCACATTTCTTACCTGAGTTTCATTTTCTGATTTGAGTAAACATAATAATGGAAGTATTTACTTTTTAGTAGCGTTATTAGACTTTGATTTTGTCAAGAGCTCAGCAGCATACTAACCAGATAACAAGTAGTCATACAGATGACAGTATTTTTATTAGTGGTTATAATGATTAATATCAGAGTTGTATAATAAGAATTCTCACAATATCGTGCTAGCACCCTGCTCTGGTTCCCCCCAATGTAGAGCAAAGGTGTAATAAACATAATACCAGATTCAATAAACAGGAGAATCAGGGACGGGAAGTAGCAGCTGTATTGAAAATGGCAAGGTCTTCTCCTCCGGTAATTGTCACAGCAGCTCTTAGAAATATTCCTTCCTCCGAGGTAGGAATCACTTCCTACCTAGATAGTTTAAGGACTGCCCTTCTCCTCTTTATCTTGTTTAAGCTAATCAGCCAAAGGTCAAACTTTTTCACTGGAAGTCTATAATAGCATCTCTTCCTCGGAAAAGGGGTGCCATTGGCGGTTGGACAGAACAGTCTTTTCTTTATTTCACGTGAGTGTTAGCCCAACATTGAAGGTGATTTGTTTCATTTATAATAGAGAATGCCAGAGGGCCAGAGTTCTCCNGTGATGACGTATTTTGTTTTTTTTTTTTTTTTTTTTTTTTTTTTTTTGTACTTGATGTGTCTGGGAAGATGGACACTGGGCTTCTTGTGTCAGCTGCTTCTATTGGCTCTCCCACTTTGCTTTCCTGGCTTTCTTGAGCTAATGGGTCTCTCAAATTCCATACTTAATACAAATTGAACATCTCTTCTACTTCTCCTGACCTCTCAGCCTGGAATCTCTACTTCGCATCACTTCCTCTTTTCACTTGTGACCATGAGTATTGTGTGGAGCAGCCTGTTTCTGGTTTTAAAAAAAGTGTGACAGGAAACAAGGGAACTCTTTCCCCATCATAACTCTTTAAATTCCTTTGAATGGACTCTGGGCTATTTTCACGTGCAGCTGCCTATAGTATGAGTGAAAGCTACAAGCTGCCAGGAATGATACTTGAGGCGTTTGTACCTGAAGCCAAGACACTGGCTCTATCTAGCAAGCTCTTCATCCTGAGCTTTGAAATCTCTGTGTCTCAGCTAAAAGAGTTCAGCTATGCCTCATAGAAAGAGACCTCCCACCTTTGACCCTGTTTTCAGTTTTTACCCCTCACTGCATCTCAGCTGTTTAGTTCTGTGTCTTATTGTTTCTCCTATAACCTTTACAAAATGACTGCTTTTATGGGCCCTCTGCCTTAGGAACCATCGAGAACAAGGCACATCCCTTAAAGGGATGTTCATAAGGAGAATGACCTTGGTACAATTATTAGTAGTTCACTGGTTAACATTTTCTTTCTCTCACCTCCCTGTAGCCATGCTACAAGGACAAAAAGGACCAGTTGAAGCATGACTTGTGCCTTTGCAACTCTCAGTTAGTGAGTGGAATCTTGGGTATCTTACCTGTGTCTGCTTGCATCATCTAGTTTGGCAAAAAGTCCAGGAAATCAGCTGCAGACAATATATTTCCTTTGGTACAAGAGTCTTGAAACATGTCCTAGGTCATGTTTTGCTTATTCCCATGCCTACCTAATGTTGAGAGGGAAGAGATTTCCATGCTTTATTTTACTTGCTTATGTATTTTGGTCCCTAGAATTGCTCTCTGAGCCTTGTACCTGTTAGGCAAATGCTAAACAACATCCCTAGCAGGCTTTATGATCTCATTTATTTGAGACAAGGTTTTACTGTGCAGCCCGAGCTGTTTTTGAGCTCAGGATTCTCCTGTCTCAACCTCCTGAGTGAAACATGTTAGATTTTAAAGTATGGAGAAATAAGGACTTATTCGATATACTAGATAATGGCTTAAGGTACTGAGTTTAATTATTAGACAGTATCACAAACAATATTACTAGTAAAGAAGAAAATATGGACATTATGATTTTTCTTCTCCCATTCTTTTCTTCCCCCATACATTTTGATGTTTACTATATATTATACTGTGGCTATATGGCAATAATGCAAAAAGCAATTGTGTGATGTATTTCCACAGGGAAATTACATTTACACTTGTGGATTGGAGCTGTGGAGAATGTATTCTTTACAAATTGACTCAGATTTGATGAAGGCAGATAAGTGTACAACTAACTGTAAGATAAAATACAGTGAGACCATAAGGAGACGATGATAGTAGCTGGGTCAATGATAGCAGAAACATGAATATATAAGTTGCTGAACCATTTAGAATACTACAGACTAGATCCAGTTCAAAAGAATGAGGTTCAGAATTAGACCTGGGCAGTGGAAGGTGTGAGTGGGTGAGGCTGATGTTATGTGGTTGGAATCAAGAGTCTGAATGATACTGCAGGGGAGTATGGGTGGGTATGAAATTGCCAAATAATGAATAAAAAATCTTTTATAGCCCTGAGAACAAAGGATGCTGCATTTCAACCAATCTCAGATTAGAGTGAAGTACTGATTTGAGATTAAAGTACTGATTTGAAAATTATTTGAAATAGAGGAGGGGGGAGAGAAAATAGGATATAGGGAGAGAAAATAATGAGGGTGTGAAACAAGATATATGTAAGGGTTGAAAAGCTAAAAGGAAGCATCTTTTAGGAAGTAATTTTTGAAAGGCGTATATTTAGTTAATACTTGTTGGAATATGGTGCCAGGAGGGGTAGCACTGCCTTGAAACCATCACAGTAGCAGGAGATGGGTCAAACTCAGAGATGTCGAGGAAAACAGTTTCAACATAGCAAATGTTGAGATAGATAATTAAGATATCAACAAGATAATAGATAATTAAGAGAACAACATAGATAATTAACAACATAGATAATTAAATTAAGAGAACAAGACAAGAATTGAGCTGGAAGGATTAGGGCTGCAATTCAGGGTGAACTTTCTAGAAGTAGGCTGAAAGTGCTTAGGACTTTTGGGAATACATTGAGAGCAAGATGTGAGCAGGAACTGGAAGATATGAACTTGGAATTGGTGAAAGGAGCAACAGTGGGGATGGAGTTTACCAAGGCAATTTTTTGATCATTCTTTGATATTATTTTACATAAGGGAGTATCACTTAAATAGTTTTTGCATAGACTTTCTAATATTTAAACGATCTGTACCTTTGTATTTATTTAAGCCTAGCTTTTCAATGAAGTCTTCATCTCTAAAATAGTACTTAAAGTGTTTTCTTTTTGAGATGGTGTCTCTGGTAGTTCTTACTGTATAACTGAGCATGACCTTGAGTCTCAATCCCTCCACCCCCACAAGTGCTCTGAGTATACGTATGCACCACTGTGCCAGATTCTTGGGGTGCTGATGAAACATGGCTTTGCTCATGCTAGACAAGCACTCTCCCAACTAAACTATATCTATACACATAAATAATTGACTTTTGAAGAAAATTGATTGTGCCAAATATGAAAATAACCTTAAGATTTTGCCAAGCCTTCAGAGATATCACTCATTTACATTTTATTTCTATGATATTTTCAGTCTCTTTCCAAGTTTAAATTAAATGGTTTTAAAAATACGCTTGTTTGGAAGTAGGTCTTTAGAAAAGGCTGTTCACAGAGATGTGCTAAAGCTTATTCCATTTAGTAACACTGTATGCCAGGGGTAAGAGCATGGCAGAGAAGGGACCAATTGGTTGAGGAGGGAGACCAACTGAAATGAAATAAGTATAAGATCCCATAAGGGAACACAATACTTTGGAAGCAAATTTTAAAAATTGTAAAAATTTAAATAAAAGCACCATTTTTGGAGATGCTGTGTCTACTCTCACTACTCCTCAGTGTCCCCATGTTATACTAAGGAACACTTTAATTTGCTTAGTAAAGCTTGGGGAACATACACCATATAACTTCTGATGATTCCACTCAAAACAAGGATGAGAGCAAATGTTATAGAAAGCGTTGTTTCCCACTTTTAATTGTTGAAATGTAAACAATTCATTAGATGCTCTAGAATTCTGTTCTTCAAGTTTTTTCATTTAACCTTTCTCCATGATATATTACTGTGTTAAGTGTCCTCTAGACTCTCCTCTCTCTCTCTCTCCTCTCTCTCTCTCTCTCTCTCTCTCTCTCTCTCTCTCTCTCTCTCTCTCTCTCTCTCTCTCTCTCTCTTTTTGCTTTT
>NW_026067910.1:16724328-16805386 GCF_014885135.2 Alexandromys fortis | reverse complement strand
TCCCAGGCCTGCCTTTGGAAGAGTAGCTTCCCGTGGCATTCTCTGTGAAGTCTATCAACCCCATTCTCATACTTCCAGACTTAGCTCTAGAGGCACAGCTTATCAACAGTTATGACTGGTGAATCTCTCAAGCCCACCAGTGTAGTAGTATCAAAGAGTTGCACAATAACCTGGAATGGAGTATAACCCAGGTTTATTTATTTGAGGATAAACTCACTGTAAGGGAAGTGATCTGCAGTCCTCTGCATGTGCTGGGAACTGGAACCAAATCCAGCAGCAAAGAAGGCCATACATGCGCTTCATCTACACTTATAGTGCATGAGACCATGCCCCCAAATGGGCTGCTATCATAAAGGCTATTGGCTGAAGGAGTTCCTACAACACCTCCCTCTTTTGTCTAAATAAGAGAGTTCTAAGTATAATAAAAAACTATATACAATAAGAACAACTATCAAGTATTATCCAGGGAAAAGAAGAAACAAAAACAAACATAAAAATTAGAGTTACAACTGGCATAAACATCATCAAACAAGAAATATATGCTAAATGTTTCAATAGTTATTCTATCCTAAGGAGTCTAAGTCTTATATTAAAAATGGCTTGGCTAAGTCCTGAGAGGAAAGTTACTAAGACTATCTAGTCTTCAACCCCACCAAAGACCTGAGAAGGGTAATAAAATTACCCGAGTAAAGAGGAAGTGCAATTAGGCAACTTCCTAAAGGTGCAAGAAGTGACAGAGACAACCGGCTACCTGGGCAATCATTCAAAGTCTTATTTGCAATGTTGGGATGACCAATTAAGGCCTAGAGTATTTGACAGACCATTTTGAAAGAGAGTAAAGTTAGAAAAACTATGTTACCTTGTCTTGGCAAGGTCTGGCAGTTGTTTTTCTTGTATCCTGCCTTTCAAAAGTTTGGACATCATGCATTTTTTTTTCAGTATTCAAGGCAGGGGCAATTCTTTGCCCAAAGGCCAGTTTTGCCAAGAAGAAAACAAGCTCCAAGTGGAGTGTTATCCCAACATTCTCTCAGGAATAGATCAGCACTGCCAGAAGCAATTGTGTCTCATGTCAACATAATCCTAAGTTATTTAAATGCCATATTCTACAGTTCTCTGAAGTGTTTGAAGATTACCCATCTAAATATAGAATACAATCTCTATGCATCTAAAGAAATTGACTAGTCTAACTATGACAAATATAGGTGACTATTGGCCTGTAATTCTTAATAGTATATAGCATAAAGACTAAGGCTTCTTATTTAAAAATTAAACAATCTTTAAACAGATGTTCAGCAACCTCAAAATATAAAAATATATATTATATATTTCTTGATCAGAGGTAGAAATGTATAGTGCAATATGATAAATAAATCTAAAATTACACCAATGTACAAAATATCTTAAACAGTTAGAAACATGCATGGATACAATAGATCAAAATAACTTTGCATAGGTATATAAATGTTATAAACAGATATTGGATCTTATTCAATATAATAAATATAATTTGAATTCGTATCAATATATAAGAATCTATACCAATGTAAATTATTTATAAATAATAGTTCACAAGTATTCATTCTATTACTCATTATTATTGTTAGTGTGAGTAAGCTCACACTAATCTACCTATTATCCCATTAAGTTTCCTTTCCCCTGCCCAAAGGAGATCCCTGAACCTACATAATTTCCACCCCAACCCCAAAACTTATACCAGTTATAATCAACCCCTAATTGATGTCTTTAATCCTGATAACAAACTTTGTTGGGAGAGGGGATGCCGTCTTCTAGAATTACTTCCAGCTGTCATGAGGGGGAATGGTCTTTCTGTGGGATCTTGTGAAAGTAAAATGATGGTTAAGTTTCAAGATTATGGTCTAGTATAATTGCAAATAGTCTCTGAGTAGTCAATAGGGTTTTTCTGAAGTTCTTATTTGAAGGTGTACCATTTTCAGCTAACCAAGTTGGATCCATATTGAGCAGCTGGTACTCAAAACTACTGGTCTTAAAGTAGCACTATCAACATCATGATGTCATATCAACCAGGTGGAGTCATTTGTTATGGGGCCCCATCTTCTTCCTGGAAACTTCAGAGATTACTGCAGGAAAATATATTGTTCATTGTGGAAAACTTAAACATTATTNTTTTTTTTTGAACAACATGCTTGAATTTAGATAAAGATAGTCACCCTTCAATTCCAAAGCCAGCTCTGAATTTTAATAATTGGTCACTACCATTATATATATGCAAATAAGATCTTAACCTGCAGAAGATATTGCTTTAATTAATCAGATTCCTCTTTGCTTGGTGATTCTCTCTGGATAACTATCTTTTCTTCTTTAAGCATCTAGATCTTCAAGATTTCTTGACTTTTCAAAGATAGGTATTTTCCTGTATGGATGAGAACAGAGCCTTGCCCTAATCCTTATGAGGTTTTCTTACAACCTGTATATTATCATCTCTCTGGATGAGCTGTGGTTTCTCTTTATCTAGAGGTTTCTCCCATTCAAACCAAATATTGATTAATTTTGATGGTATGCGTAGCTTTTCTTCTCCAAACATATCACATCTCCTGGTTTCCATTCTGAGGTAAACACATCATTGAACTATACCAGATGATTTAATTCAGAACATTTTTTTTTCTATTATCCAATGTCTCTCTGTGGCCATTGCTCTTTTATCATTAGCATTAAGAAAATTGAAGGTTAATAAAGCATTGTTTAGTCTACTTCTGTGGGGTCTTTTTTTAATTCCTTTCTGTTAGTTTGATATACCCTTTATAGTTTGATTTGATCTTTCTATAACTGCCTGACCTCTAGGATTGTTTGGTATACTTGTAATATGCCTTATATTATAATAAGCAAAAAACGGTTTCATTTTCTTAAGAGACATATGCTGGACCATTATCTGTCTTTATTTGTGCAAGTGTATCCGTAATGATTATAACTTCTAGTAAATGTGTGATTACCAAATCAGTCTTTTCCAAACTCAAAGCAGTTGCCCATTGAAAACCTGAATAAGTATGAATGATGTGGTGTACATAGTTTAATTTTCCAAATTCTACAAAATAGAACACATCTATCAGCCAGATTTCACTCCTTTGAGTACTCTTTGGGTTACTTCCTGCAGGCGGTGGTATTTGGTTATATAAAGAACAAGTAGTTCTTATAATCTTATAATCTCCTTGACCTGCTGCCAAGTAATAGAAAAGTCATTTTTAGATCTTTGCTATTGATATGATGTTTTTTAAGGAAATTCTGAGGTTTTCAACACATTTCCAATCAATAATCAATGAATTTCTGCATTACCTTGTGCTATGGGACCTGGCAGACCCATATGAGATCAGATCTGTGTTATGTAGAAATGAATAATAAAAACAGGAGGAAATATATAAATAAATGGAAATTGAGCCTCATGTTCATAAATAGCCAGCAAGTCCTGAATTGAATGGAAACAAAATATAATACAAGCTGTATTATATACAGATAGTTCAAAAGCAATGTATTAGGAGGAAAAATTATAGTAACTAGTGCATGTATGAAAGTTATTATAAATAACATACTTTACAGACTTGGGAAATCAAGTCCCAAATTAATAAAAATCATTAGGATAAAATAAAAGATAAAATTTAAGAACTTTTAGCTAGACTAACCAAAAAGGAAACGAAAAAAAGAAAGTGCTAAATATCAAAGATGAAAAAAGGAGACTACAAGAACATAATGGATCATAAATGAGTATTACCAACATTATAATAACAAATTGAAAATCCTTCAACAAATGGACAAATTCCTGGCTATATACAAGCTACCAAGAGTTAATCAGTAAGGCATGCAAAATAGTAACAGATAAGTAGTAACAAGATTGAAATAGTGACTATTTCATTATTTCATAACTGAGAGCTGTAAGGTAGATTTAAATTATTTTTTCAATTTTTTTGAGACGGTTTTTTTCTGTGTATTTTTGATTGCCCTGGAACTCACTCTGGAGAACATAGTGGTCTCAAACTCACAGAGATCTGCCTGCCTCTGCCTCCCTAAGTGTTGGGGTTAAAGGCATGTGCCACCACTGCCAGGCTGTACAGCAAATTTTCATAAATAGTTTCTAAAAGTCATTCTAATTATTCTCAAACTATTTCAGAAACTAAGAAATTAAGGACCACTGTTAAACTCATTTTAAGACCAAGCATTATACAAAACCAAACGAAACACATAAATCTAAGGACCACCATCCCTGATAATTGATGTAAAAGTTCTCACCAGAGTACAAACAAAATCCAAGATTTCATTTTAAAAAGTCAATATATGTCATTTCCCCCAGAGATTTAAAGATGATTAAACATTTACAACTCAATAAAGGTAATAACTAATATCAACATAATGAAAGCCAAAGCCATATGATCACCCAAGCAGGCACAAAAAAACATTTGATTTCACTCAGTATCCTATTTGATAAAAGCAATAAACTAGATATGGATAGAGAATAACTCTAAATAGTAAGGACTGTATATGACTTGCCCAAAGCCAGCAGTACACTGGTAGCTCCTCAGAACAAGACAGAGATGCCCACTTGCACCATTTTCATTAAATAGTTTTAAAAGTTATATCAAGAGTAATAAGTCAAAGACATAAAATACATCCAAATTGGAAAAGTTGATAAATTATGTGTTTGCATATGGCACAATTTTATACATAAAATTTTAACTTCAAGTTATGAATGATTAAATTCACTAAAATGATGATGAGGAGGAGAGTCTATGTTCATAGAGTAGAGGAAACAATAATGTTAAAATGGTCATGGTTTATTGATTCAATGCAATGTCTATTGAATACAAATAGCATTCTTTACTAAAACAGCATCTTGAAATATATGTAGAAACACAAAAGACTCAGATAATTAAGAGATCCCCCCGACAGAGGGAAGCTTTCAGAGGGGAAGCTGGAGACATTAAAATACCTTCCTAATTCAAGAAAGACTCCAAATCTGTAGCAATCTTACATATCAAATTGGAAGAAAAACTGACAAAGAGTAGAACAACAGAGTAAGGAATCCGAGAATTAACCCACATGCATACAGCCAATTAATTTTTGACCAATGTGCTAACAACATACATGGCAGTAATGGCAGTATCTTCAAATGGTGCTGAGAAACTGTATATACACATGCAAAATAACAAATCTTATCAATTAAATTAAGATGGGATCATAGAACTATATGTTAGACCATAAATGCTTTCCTAGAGAATGGAACAACCAAAAAGTACCAAAAACATTCAGCATCTCCCAGTAATGGAGGGAATACAAGTTAAAATGTTGAGGCACTACTGCATGGGGGAAGAATAGAAGAAAACTTTTGTCCCATTGCAGACATGCACAGCCAAAAGGGCTGAGAGAAACTCTGTGCCTGTCTCTGGAAAATGTGTGACAGCTAAATGAGCTGAAAGAAAAACCCCGCCTCCAACAGCTGCTACAACCTCAGTCTTGAACCAGGATCAGAGCAGTAGAGAGGAACACTCGGGTTCCTGCTGCCACCCCACCTCCATTCTGTGTGTGACTCAGGGCTTCTCCAAAGCTGGGTGTGAGGGACAGAGCATGGATCATAGTTCCCACCCTCACTTCTCTTCCTTCAGTGTGTGGGCCTGTACTGCTTGTAAGTTGAAAACATGTGTTTCAGTCCCTTCATTGCTGCTGCAGATGACATACCAGAGGCCCTAAAAAGTAGCAAGGCTAGCATCATTAACATCTAAGGAACTCTCCATCGTCTCATGGGGCCACTACTCCCAATTAAGTGCAAAGTGAGCATCCCTCATGCAATGTCTGCTCCACACCTGCCTGAACTGCTAGTGTTCCCTCTTTTGCATGGCCCATAGAGAGAGAGAGGTTTCTCTGACTCTGCCACAGTAGTCAGTGTGCCTAAGGTCATTGATGACAGCCAAACAACTTCTAGGGAGACTCTCTTATCATGCCTAAGAAGAAATGAAGCCAACATTTCACACCTGTTGTAATTGGAGTGGCGGGCTATGTTCCTGGTGCCCGGCCACCCGCACAGCTGGCTTTATACCCAAAATAATTACACTGAAACTATTTTTTTAAACACTGCTTGGCCCATTAGTTCCAGCCTCTTATTGGCTAGCTCTTACATATTGATCTAACCCATTTCTAATATTTTGTGTAGCACCACGAGCTGGCTTACAAGGAAAGATCTTAACTTGCGTCTGTCTGGAGTGAGAGAATCATGGCGACTCCTGACTCAGCTTCTTTCTCCCAGCATTCTGTTCTGTTTACTCTGCCTATCTAAATTCTACCCTATCAGAGGCCAAGCAGTTTCTTTATTACTTAACCAAATGAAACAACAGATAGAAAGATGACCCTCCTCCATCACACACCTGTAGAATAAAGCTGCCTAATATCGTCCCATGAAAGCAAAAATGCTAACTGATTTAATAGATGAGCAAATTTGAACCTGACAAGAAAGTGTGAAAACACAAATAATAGGATGCCTCCAAAGAATACAGTAATGCTCTAGCAACAGATCTTAAAGAAATCGGTGTGAACCAAATGCCTGGGAAAATGTGTAGAAAGTTCTGTATTGGTGCTGTTGCTGGGCCAGCTGGTAGCTGTGCTTGTAGATGAGTCTGACTGAGTTTAATCCTCAAATCTTTAAAGGTGGCAGGAAATAGCAAACCCGTAAAATCTTCCCTCTGTCCTCCACATGTAGGCCATAGCATGTGTGTGCTCTCTCTCACACACAAATGAATTTAAAAGAAACCTCAGTGAGATCCTACAGTGTGCAAGCAGACAGTTAAATAAAATTTGAAAGACTATGTATGATAGGAATAAATTATTCAACAAAGACATAGAGATCTAAAAAAACAACCCTGGAATACAAATCTTGGAAATGAAAAGTGTTCAGATCAATTCTGTTGAAAGCTATGGCAGATGGACCAAGTGAGGAGAAGACTATCTGAGCCTGAGAAGCCATTTTTCTTTGCTTTGCTAAAGAGAACATTTGGTGAAGAAAGTCCTTCTGTTTTTGTGCTACTTTCATTGGTTAATAAAGAACCTGCTTTGGGACTGTTGATAGGTCAGAACTTAGGTAGGCAGGGAAGACAGAATTGAATGCTAGTAGAAAGAAGGGCAGAGCAGAGAGACTCCACGGATCCGTCGGAGACAGATTGCCCTCCATCTCCTGGCCCAACATAAAAATGCCCCCACAGGGGTGTTGTTTTTAATCCATTCAGTCAATCTATATTTTCTCTATGTATATGCATGTTTAATATGCATATGTGAGTGTCTATGTATATGTATACAGATGTTCCCTTACATATGTGCATTGTGAAGATCCCAACTTGAAGTCAGGTAGGTGTCTTCCTCTTTCGCTGAACTTGGAGCTCATCTTTTCAGATGGGCTGGCTAATCAGTGCACTCCAAAAATCCTCCTGTCTCTGCCTCACTCATATCTCACTCCCTGCTGGGGATACAGATGCACCATTGTGCTGTCTTATGTGGGTCCTGGGAATCTGAACCTGGGTCCTCATGTATACATAATAAGCATATTACCAACTCAGATGTTTTCTCAACCCTAGTTTGGAAGTTTTTATTTTTTAAATGGAGAGTGTCCTTTTGTAGTCAAGACTCTTATTGATCATAAGGACTTACTCCTTCTTAGTTATTTTTTAATATGTTTTGTCTTATCTGTGTTTGATGGTGTAGTGCATTGAACTTTTTGATTTTTTTTTTTTTTTTTTGCTCTTTGGTACATCTGCTCTTCTTGTAAGATTGGCATTACCCCATGCTGTCATCTTATTGGTTGTCTGCCTCACCCTTGAAGTATCAAATTTCTCAAAACACATGAAAAATGGAAACAAAACTATTACAGATTTATGAGACAACAAGTGCAATGGTACTAAAAGGGATGTTTTATATACATAAATAAACATAAATAACATAAAAAGTAACAATAAATGCTACATAAAATATAAGTTTTCAAATAAGCAAGCAATTTATGTCAAGGATTTAGAAGGCAAAGCAAACCCAAGTTAGTAGAGGGGAAAAAATAACAAAGATTAGAACAGAAATACATGAAGCAGAGAGTTAAAATTACAAAGGACATTCAAACAATGTGTTGATTCTTTTGAGAATTTAAAAAATTGATAGACTTGAGTTCTCAGTAGTCCTCATTGTCTGCTATGTTCAGCGAGTTCATTCATGAACAATGGCAATGGGTTTTTGATCCTACTGCACGTACTGGCTTTGTGGGAGCCTACGCAGTTTGGATGCTCACCTTACTAGACCTGGATGGAGGTGGGTGTTCCTTGGACTTCCCACAGGGCAGGGACCCTGATTGCTCTTTGGGCTGACGAGGGAAGGGGACTTGATTGGGGGGAGGGTGAGGGAAATGGGAGGTGGTGGCAGGGAAGAGACAGAAATCTTTAATAAATAAATAAATAATTACAATAAAAAATTGATAGACTTTTAGCTGGATTCACCAACAAAGAGAGAACAGTCAAGTTAATATGATTAGAGATTTTAATAAAGAGAAAAAGGCAAGAGAAAGAAGTAAAAAGAATAAAAATAAGCAGGAAAAAGCTATTTATCCCTGGCTGTCCATGACATTGTCCTACAGTTAAAATACCCTAATGACTCCACCAGAAGATTCTAAGAGCTAATTACCAATTTTAGTAAAGAAACATGATTAAAAAATGCATAGAAAACAAACCACAGAGGTTTGTAGGATCAGAAACTCTAAAACTGTAGCAGATAACACAGGAGTACTATTTGAGGCATTGGCACTATCTAGGACTCTAAAAGCATAGAAAACAAAATAGAAATTGACAAACAAGATGATATTAACTGAAATCACTCTGGAAAGCATTAAGACTATCAGTGGAGATGACTTACAGAATGTGAGGAAATTTTTATCAAGCATTTATTTGACAAACTTAATCTTTACAATAAAAGAAAAAGAACTTAAAAAACCAAAAGCAGTAAGCAATATAATTGAATTGGAAAATTATCTGAGTAGACATTTTTAAAGAAAGAATATCAATAATCTATCAACATGAAAAAATATTCAATATCATTAGTCTTCATGGAAATACAAATAGAAAATTTCATTAGTTCTCATCTAATGTCAGAATCGCCTTCATCAACCTCCCTCACAATTACAAATGCTGATGAGAGTGGGTAGAAATAATACATATTGGGAAGTAATTGAGTACAACCAACTTGACATAAACTGACCATTCTTCCAACACTGTCTGCCAGCTGAGCACGGTGGCACATGCCTTTAGTTCCAGTACTTGGAATCAGAGGCAGGGAAATCTTTCTGAATTTGAGCCCAACTTGGTCTATATAGCTAGTGCCAGGCCAGCCAGAGCTATATAGGTCGACCCTATCTCAAAATAATGAAACAACAACAGAACTACTTGCCTAGTGTGCAATAGGGTTAATCTGAGGGTTACCCTTTCTCTCTGTGTATTCTGATTTACTCAAGATGCTCCAGTTCAAGGCCATCTTTAGTTCCAGGACTCCGATCTATACAAGGCTCTGTGGAATCCCCTATTCTGGCTTCAGGTTCATCTCTTTCTCATCTTCTATTTTCCAAAGTGTTTTGTAGTGCCTTAAATACAATATTCACTAAGTCTTTAGCCTCCAGAGCTAAAGAATGAAGTCAATAACAACAACAACAAAAATGCCATCAAAAGCCAGGTGTGGTGGTGCATGCCTTTAATCCTGGTATAGGCAGAGGCCAAGGTGGAGACAATAGATCTCAGTGAGCTCAAGACCAGCCTGTATTACCTACAGTGAGTTCCAGACCATCAGGGATACATGACAAAACTCTGTCTCAAAAGAAAAAACATATTTCAAAACACAAAAACCCAAGGATATAGGGGATGTAAAAATTAAGCCTGCATTTCTAAGTAAGACCTAGACTGGTCCTCATCCAGTGTCTGTGTAGACTTCAGAAGGTATGCCAGTGACAACTTCTCAATGAGTTAATTGCAAACTTAAAACCAATAGCTCTATACCTTTTAGAGCTTGCAAGAAAAACAGAACCTTGCCATGTGTTTCTGCCATTTGGTAAAAGTTCATTGGTTATGTTATATCTCATGCTTAGATATTAATTCTTTAGGGAGACACATATTTTTCAAGCTCAGATTAAAAGTCTTATATCTGGAAGGATAACTAGGGCAAATATATTTCTGCCTGGACTGAGAAGATAAAAACTTGTAGAAGGTTTTTCATATCAAAGAGAGGGTTGTACTGATCATTAAAAATTCCAGCTTTAACTGTGGGCTTCTATCCAAAACACTGGAAAGAGTCTCCTCAAGCCTTTCTTTTATTTATAATCACCACAGAAATCAGTTTGTCACCCCTGTGGTTATGGATAGAAGATTATATAATGAAGACTGGTTATCTATGTGCCAACCAGAGGCTTTTCACTTTCAAAACCAGGTTGCTCTGGCTCCAATACCGTCCAATGCAATCGAGAAACTCCTGACTGACCTTCACATTGAAAACACATATATCCCGCTTCTCAGCATGATTTTAGGGACTTCCACTAACTTGGCAATTTAGAACTGTGATTGATTCAGACTCCTGGCCAAGTAACTATTGTGAAATAGTAAATTGAGATTTTTTTTTAAAAAAAATAAAGGTCAAAGTGTAGGTGTACCTTGGAGTACTTTGTGCAGAAATCTGAGAGACTCTTATTATTATTTGTCAATTACATGAAAAGGTATGGAATGTGGGGAGGGACGATCTTGTCATGATGGAGACAGGCGCTTTGGTCGAGCAGGTGTCCAGTGGGAGCAAGCTGATGATCATGTGTAGTTAGCATGCAATGGTGTTTAGAAGATGAGTGGGGGGGGGCAGACATTATCAAAGGCAAACCAATGCTCCTACATATGAAGAAACTTATCTCTTCTCTTGTGTAAGTGATTATTATTTATGGTCTAGCATAAGGCAGAAAATAAATCAAGGGGTAAATGACTCATTGATAAAAAAAATTGTGCTGCACATAGGAGACTTGAACCCAAGCACCAAAAACAAAAACAAACAAACAAAAAAAAACGAGAGTAAAGAAAGTTAAATATAAAGAACCATCAAAGCTTGTTGGCTTTTATCTGTAATCCTGAAATTGGAAGGCTGAGCCAGGATTGCTTCAATTTATGAGGCTAGCCTGGGCTACAGACTGTGATACCACTCTTAAAAAACAGTGCTATGAACAGATGTTAAAAATTGGAGCACTGGACTGAGCTCCCAAGGTCCAAATGAGGAGCAGAAGGAGGGAGAACACGAGCAAGGAAGTCAGGACCGCGAGGGGTGCACCCACCCACTGTGACAGTGGGACTGATCTATTGTGAGCTCACCAAGGCCAGCTGGACTGGGACTGAAACAGCATGGGATAAAACTGGACTCTCTGAACATGGCGGAGAATGAGGTCTGCTGAGAAGCCAAGGACAATGGCAGTGGGTTTTGATCCTACTGCATGAACTGGCTTTGTTGGAGCCTAGCCTATTTGGATGCTCACCTTCCTGGACCTGGATGGAAGTGGGAGGATCTTGGACTTCCCACAGGGCAGTGAATCTGGGCTGCTCTTCAGACTGGAGAGGGAGGGAGAGAGAAGTGGGGAAAGGGGGAGAGGTGGGGGAGGAGAGGAGGGAAATGGGAGGCGGGGAGGAGGCAGAAATTTTTTTAATTAAAAAAAATAAATAATTAAAATAAAAAAAATGAAGCCTTGGCTATCTATGATAAGCCCACAGGATGCTGACACATCCTGACATAGTCCTGGAACAGACATCACCATTGAGCTTGAGATGAAGCACCTAGGAAAATGCTGTGCTTACCTTGGAGAACACTGTTGTGTGCACAGGGATGCCGAGTTCATTGTGATGCTGTTCTGGGGAGACTCATGGGAAGTCTGTCTTCTGGCATCCTGGGAGAAGGTTGACTTCTATTGTTATGCCACAGAACCCTGCATGGCTTTGAGAAGCTGGGGAAGCAGGGCAGGAACCAGTGTCACGCTCAGCTTAGAAGACTCTTGGGGCTGGGCTGCCAGAAAATTATTTAGAGTGACCTTCCTATGGAAAATGAATGGGGACAGTTAGCTGGAAAGCTGACTACATGGGACACTCCACCACCATGAAAACTGTGAGGTGGTTCTGGGGAAGCTGCCCCAAAGACAGCCCCTTGCATCTGGCTCCCAGACATTGTTGAAGAGATTATCCATCCATCCATCCACATCAAACAAAGTCAATATTATGGAATATTAAAGTGTGTTACATTTGTTTATGACGTGGAACATTTAACGATGCAAAGATGTGCTGCGCTCTTTTATGTTGCGTTTGTTTAACTCTGTGAAGCTGTGATCCTTTGACTGTCTAAAATACCTGATGGTCTAATAAAGAGCAGAACAGCCAATAGCAAGGCAGGAGAAATAGGATAGGAAAAAGAAGAAATAGGAAAAAGGATAGGCAGAAGTGGCAGGCAGAGAGAATAAAAAAGAAGAAAAAGCAAAAGGGGATAAAAGAGATAGAACAAGGAGAGGGAGATTTCAGGGACCAGCCAGGTTACCCAGCCAGTCACAGAGTAAGAATGAAAGTAAGATATACAGAAGTAAGAGAAGGAAAAAGTCCAGAGGCTAAAGGCAGTCAGAATAATTTAAGAAAAGCTTGCAAGAAACAAGCCAAGCTAAGGCCGGGCATTTATAAGTAATAAGAAGCCTCCGTGTGTGATTTACTTGGGAGCTGGGTGGGGGTCCTTTCTAAGAACAAAGAGGTAAAGAGTAAAATATGAACAATAAGAAGCCAAAGGGGTGATCACCACAGACAGAGAAACAGAGCATTCTGACTGACTACTCTCTTATCAAGTAAACAGTGGATCAGCTAGCAATGAAGAGAGCTTTACAGAGCTCACTTACACTCTCTGGAAACAGAGAGCTGGATGTGGACAGCTGCCTCTGTGCTCCTGATGTGGGCTGTCTGCCTGCCCCTCCCTGAATACTGCTGACCCTCGGCTTCTAAGTTCTTGGAGAAATTTGATTTTAATGGCAGCATTTGCTATCAGTTGTCCTATTCTGCGCTTACAGCCCATTATGAGATTCATCGTTTCTTAATGAAGAAAGGGCCTTAGTGCAGAATGGAACATGCCCTACCCTGAAGACAATTGCAGCTCCGCGTCAGATGTCATCACGCTGAGCAAGCCCTCCCAACAATATCTACAGATTAATTTGAGGCTCTGGTCGAGAAAAGCAAGAAAGCAACTCAGAGAGAAGGAATAATGAAATAGACGGTGGTGGCCAGTGTCAGTCACTGGGAATTACCTTCAATCTATTTGCTACTACAGTTTTCTGGAGTGTTCCCTTTGTAAGAAGCTTCTATGGAGCCCCTACTTTCTTTATCAGCCAAGGCAAACAGTTATTTAGGTCAATGGAGTTTTTGTGTGTATTTATTTTCTGCATGTTTTTCTTAACAAACAACATAAGGGGAAAAGGCCCAGGATCTTAACACACAAAAACTGAAAGCCTGCTTTTCAGAGAGGATTCAAACCACTAGAAATTACAGCAGAATCTGCATTTTCCTTGGTACTTTATAGGGAAAAGACTTACGTCTTCTGTGGATAAGTAAGCAGGTCATCTTCTAAAGTTCCCTCTTGCCTGTGCCTTGATTCAACATACTCACTTCACCGAGAGTGACAGCTCTGATGGGAGAGTCCATGTGCTGATTTTAACTGCACTCACCAGCAGGGGTGAGTATTGGCTGAGCTAACCCCCAGGAAATACCTGAAGAAGTCTCCTCCTGGGCCTAAGATGGGAACGGCTCCTGCACTACAGTCTGGTATCTCCTGCCTCCTTTATACCCAAGGCAGATGGAGATGATAATCCAGGTCAAGATGGAAGCAGCTTTTTCTCTTTAGGTAGAAAGGATTTGGGCTAGTGTCTTCAAATACAAAACTGGGAGGGAGCTTTTCAAACTAATCGCCACATGGTAAACTGTAAGCAGGCGTTTCTGGCACCCAGAACAAGGTAAGGTTTTTCTTGTGTATATTTTACAATATAAAGATCATATTGGTGTTAATTTTTTTTTGGACTTTGTCCTAGAGTTGGCATTTTAAATTCTGTAACGATTCCTTTTTTCTTTTCATTTTAAATATTTACTTAATAAAACTATAGGTTAAGGACTAGCAGAAAACAAAAGTCTTTTCCTTCTATGAATAAGAACATAAAGATGGGATGAAAGGGAGATGGGAAATAAGGGAGGCAGGCTCTGGAGTTGCCATGGCAACATCAGCAAGAGGAGAGATGTGAAAAGGTGAACGGTTGCTGAGTTTCTGGGTGTACTTTTCCTTAGGGCAACTACAGAAAGGGAAATACAACAGATTCCAGGCTTTAAATACATACACCAGGGATCTTAAAATTCAGGTAAAAAAAATCATTGAATGAATCCCCTCTTTTGTGCCATTAAACTTGTCCCTGGGGAGATAATTCATTTAAGCAAGGCCTCCAGTTACAAACAGACACCCAATAACACCGTGTCCCCAAAGCTTCTGGGGGTTGAGTAATCTGAGGTCATATGTCATGTCACATAATCATCTTCCCAGAGTCACAGCAAGCTCAGCTTTCAAGACTCATTTTCTGTGAGACTTTTGGAGTTACTATTACTACAGCGATTGTTTAACACAGAATGGCAGCATGGCACTGGGGACTCATAATTGAGCCCATTACTTTGAAGATTGCCTGCCTGAACATTCCCAGGCTGGTAGTGACCCAAGCCCATTACTGTTGGATAATTGTGCAATCCACCATTGGATTTATTTTTCCCTAGACTCAAGGCAAAGTGAGGAGGGATTTTCTGTCTTAGGAGCTACCTCTCCCCAGTCCTTAACTTTTCTCTTCCATAGTTGTTTGCTTTCCCTGGCTACCCCTAATGTCTGTTGTTTACTGAAGTCCTGCTGTGCGATGATTACACGTGCCATGAAACTTGATCACTTAGAAGAGTCAGTTAGAGCCCAGCCAGTACCAAGAAAGGACACAGATTCAGAAATGTGTTGAATCAGCTTCTGTTGTCGTATAAATTGCTCCACCAAGGGGAGTTAAGCTCATTGCGAGATTTTAATAGTGCAGGCCACAGGGGTACTACTTCAAAAATTACTATTCATGATAAGATTTTTTCTTCCATTGCAAATTTTTAGTTGCTAGTAGTGACTGCTTACAGTGTCCAAAAGAGTGCGGTCATGGGGAAATGCCATGGAGATAATAGAAGCCAGATGCAGAACTTGAAGCAGTTTTGGGAAAGCATTGCTGTATGTGAAAAGTGACCTACAAATGCTAGAGTATTTTTCCATCCATCCATCCATCCATCCATCCATCCATCCATCCATCCATCCACACACCCATCCACCCATCCATCTATCCATCCATCCACCCATCCATCCATCCATCCATCCATCCGCCCGCCCACCCACCCACCCGTCCGTCCGTCCGTCCGTCCGTCCGTCCGTCCATCCATCCATCCATCTATTTATGCACCCACTCATCCCCCTCATCCATCCGTTTACCTAGAAATCAAACTAATACTCTAAACAACATGTAGGGTTGAATGTACATGGTATACCTACAAACCCAAACTTTAGCTGTAAATAAAAACCATTCAATTACAGAGTGCAGCATTCCCCTGCTGAGAATTTGCATGCATGTGTGAAATATAACAGGTGATTAAAACATTGATCTGAAAACATGTTTTGTCTTCATGTAACAGTCAGAAATTGATTTCTGCTGCATGATACATGTTTTCCTTGATGATATCTAACTCACATTAGGCAATTTGCCTCAAAATACCAGTTTGCACAATGGAAACGGAAGATAGACATGCATCCCATCCCACCCTGGTGAAGGGGCTGCTGGGGTCTAATTCTGGAAGCTGCTGGTGACTGACCATCTTTTCAATTGGATAGATTAAAAAAAACCCAAAACCCAAAATCCAAAAATGAAACAAAAATCTCCCACATTATTAAAGACCAAATCTAAAAAAACATAGTGGTAGGTGGTATTGTTTGGCATTTGAAGAATCCTTATTAAGAATTCAATACTTCTCCAGACAGGTGCTGTGTACCTCAAAATTTATGACAATATTCATCAGAGGGTCTTGTTAATAGATGTAATAATAGTAAAAAAAAACGGGGTTAGCTGATGAAATAGTCTATTGAAAAAGTGCTTGATTCAGAATAATATAAAGTGTAAAAATCTAGGGACCTTAGAAGAGTTCCATAGTTGTAGTAATGTCGGAGAGATTGAGAGTAACTATACTGCCTGTTTTTATCCAGGTCACTTAGCCTAGAACTATAGAAGGAGGCCATTCTACCATGAGACTTTTTAATGCACCTGACTGTTTTTTATATTTTCTTGCTAAAAAGGTTTGGTTTCTTTTGTTAAAAATTGAAAACTAAATGTGGTTCAGGAGTTTATTTCTTTGTAGTATACCATCTGCTATTGAGGTTAAATATGTGTGTCATACATGCACTTGTGCTAGTGAGTGTTACCATAATATTTACTCCTCAATCTGCTGCTTGCTAAATGGCCAAATTACCTTACATCTGTTTGCAACAGGGGTTGGAATTTTAATATTAGTGGTATCAGGACTAAATCCCACAAGTAGCTGAATACTAAGTCTACAGTCTGTTCATGAAAGTAAGGAAGAAAGTGCTGCATAGGATACCTCCATCAGCTAGGGTGCATCTAAAACTCTCATGATAAACATATACCAAGTTTAAAAATGTACAAGACACTCCTGAGACTGTTAGCAGATACAACAATCAGAAATGTTACCATTCAAAGAATTATAGATAATAGGACAACTTAGAATAAATAAACATATAAGGGTTTAAAGTGTTCAGTGATGTATTATGATCAATGATGATGACTCATAAGAAATTGAGGAAACAAAGAAGATATTTTAAATGAGACCTATATTGAAATATGAAATAATAAAAAATTCAAAAATTCAAGTCATTCAATGAAAATGTCAGAAGATGGACCAACTAGTAGACTGTGTTGAAGAGATCATAGAGAAATGAAAAATAGATGTGAAGAATCACAAAACAATGGAAACCCATGTAACAGATAGAGACATTTAAAACATGCTTCTTGAAATTAGCGTCTGTAAGCTTTAGTTGCTCACATTAGGTTCCAACCAAGAATAAAATCCCCTTAGCCATGTGTTCATATTTTATGCTTGTTTCTTTCTTTCTTTCTTTCTTTCTTTCTTTCTTTCTTTCTTTCTTTCTTTCTTCCTTCCTTCCTTCCTTCCTTCCTTCCTTCCTTTCTTTCTTTCTTTTCTCTCTCTCTTTTTTTTTTTGGGGGGGGTGTGATGTGGTGCTTTTTGGAGACAAGGTTTCTCTGTGTAACAATCCTAGCTGTCCTGGAACTCATTTCATAGAACAAGTTGTCCTCAAACTATTAGAGATCTGCTTGCCTCTGCCTCATATTTTATGCTTCTACAGTGTGCAAAAGTGAAATTTTTAACTGTGATTGGCCACAACTACTAAATCTTTCTATTTTATTTGGCTTCATTTACACATTCTTCAAGTGAGGAAGGTTTTGGAGGGGCCTTGTACTATTTATGTAAGCTTGAAATGGGGCTATGCTGCCTGTGTTTGAATTTGTAACTATAGTAACTTCTTATATTTGTAAGAAGTTTGAGATGGATGCAGTCATAAAGTCATCATATTTATAGTCTATGATAGCAAAGTGCTAATTGTGAACTAGACACAACCTAGACTTACCTGGGAGGTGGGCCTCTGGGCATACCCGTGAGAGATTCTCTTGATTAGGTTCACTGGTGTAGGTGGGACCATTTTCGGGACAGGGCTTCTGGCCTGTATGAAGTATGCATTTACTCCTCCCACTCTCCTGAGTATAGACGAGGTGCGACCAGCTACTTCAAGTCTGCTTTGACTTCCCTGGTGTGATGAATTGCTCCTCTGGACTGACCTAAAATAAACGTCTCACCCTCCAGTTGCCTTTGCCAGGGTGTGTAGTCATAGCATCAGGAAGAGAAACTAAAATTTATATAAAAGAACCACATAGAGGTTTTTCTCCACAATTGACAATAATTAAAAACAAAACACAGGTTGGATAGGGGAGCAGGGAAGCACATATCTTAATTAAGGGAGCCATCTTAGGGTTGGCAAGAGACTTGGTGCTAGAGGGGCTCCCAGGTGCCCAGGGTGATGTCCCCAGTTAGTTCCTGGGGCAGCTGAGGACAGAGAACCTGAAATGACCCTATCCTATAGCCATACTGATGAATATCTTGCGTATCACTATAGAACCTTCATCTGGAGATGGATGGAGATAGAGACAGAGACCCACACTGGAGCACCGGACTGAGCTCCCAATGTCCCAAGGAGGAGCAGAAGGAGGGAAAATATGAGCAAAGAAGTCAGGACCATGAGGGGTGCACCCACCCACGGAGACAGTGGGGCTGATCTATTGTGAGCTCACCAAGGCCAGCTGGACTGCGACTGAAAAAGCATGGGATAAAACCGGACTCTCTGAATATGGCGGACAATGAGGGCTGCTGAGAAGCCAAGTACAATGGCATTGGGTTTTGATCCTATTTCATGTTCTGGCTTTGTGGGAGCCTAGCCAGTTTGGATGTTCACCTTCCTAGACCAGGATGGAGCGGGGAGGACTTTGGACTTTCCACAGGGCAGGGAACCCTTACTGCCCTTCAGACTGGAGAGGGTGGGGGAGAGGATTGGGGGGTGGGGGTGTGGAGTGGGGGGGGGGAGGGAAAAGGGAGACGGGGAGGAGGCGGAAATTTTTTTTCAATAAAAAATTATATTAAAAAAAACACAGCTCTATCCATTTAATAGAGAATGATAAAAACACACTATAGGAGACACTGGAATATAGATTTGAACTGGAAAAGACCTCATACTATCATCACAGAAGAATGTATACCCAAATGTAAAGGAGTAAAAAAAGCATTGTGGAAGTAGTGTGGTAGTTAATATACACATTATGGCATCTATGGGAATTATGTTTGGTATACTGAATTTTTGTTTATTTATTTTTATCAAGACATGTTTTCTCTTTAGCTTTGGACCCTGTCCTGGAAGTAGCTCTTGTACACCAGGATGGTCTTGGACTTATAGAGATCTGCTTGCCTTTGTCTCCCATGTGCTGAGATTAAAGGTGTGTGCAACCACCTCCCAGCTAGGTATACTGATTTCTTTTAAAGATTTTATTTTTAAATTATGTGAAGAGGTTTGTGTGTGGGTTTTTACAAGTGAATATAGTGCTCAGAAGAAGGCATCTGGCATACCCCCGTACACACTCAGAGTGGAGTTACAGTCAGTTGTGAGCTGCCTCAACATGAGTTCTTAGAATTGACTTGAGTTCAGGTACTCTGCAAAAGGAGGAGAGCTTTTAACCACTGAGCCATTTATTCAGACCCTGATATATATTTTTTGTTTCAATCTGAGTAATTTTTTATTCACATTCTAAAGACTTATTTTTATATTTAATTTTATATTCACCTTTTTAAAATATCATCCCTAAAATGAGTTCCAGATTGCATAAATTGCAGATTCCAAAAATCCTGGATCTGTCCCTGGAAATATGAAAGACATATTTGGCACAGAGAAGACAGAATGAAAGGCTTCAATTTAATTGAGATTCAAATGAAGAGAAAATGGAGTTTGGAAAAGACAATGTGCAAAGAGACATGCTCATGGAGACTCTTAAATTACAAGAAAACTCCAATCTTAAACTGAAAAATGCACATTGGAATCTTAACAGCACAAATCACAACAAACCTTCATCTGATCCATTACAGTCAAAGACTAGACTCCCATAGACTGAGAATGGAACCTTGTCATCAAGAAGAGAAGAAAACACATCTCAGAGTGCTAGGGAGGGACTGTTAGAGAGCCTTAGTAATGTCGCCAAAGACGATAGATTCATACCTTCAAAGTGCTGACTGAAAATGAGGCAGAATCCTCTGCCTCAAACTATTACTTCAGAGTGAAATCTAGACAGACACTTTTCCAGAAATTTAAAATCAAGAGGTTTATTCTCTCAAAGGGAGTCCTTTCCTTAGGTGTCTTTCAGCCATTTGAGATTTAACTGTTTAGAGTTCTCTGTTTAGGTCTGTACCCCATTTTTAAATTGGATCATTTGTACTTTTGATGTCAAGCTTCTTATATATATATATGTTCTTTGCATATTTTGCAGATCAGTCCTCTGTCTGATGTGGGGTTGGTAAAGATCTTTTCCCATTCTGTAGGCTGCTGTTTTGTCTTTTTGACTGTGTCCTTTGCTTTACAGAAGCTTCTCAGCTTCAGGAGGTTCCATTTATTCATTATTTCTCTCAGTGTCTGTGCTACTGAAGTTATATTTAGGAAGTGGTTTCATGTGCCAGTGCATTCAAGTGTACTTCCCACTTTTCTTCTAGGAGGTTCAGTGTGGTTGGTTTTATGTTGAGGTCTTTGATCCATTTTGGACTTGAGTTTGTGCATGCCAATAGACATGGCCCTATTTGCATTATTCTACATGTTGATATCCAGTTATGCCAGTACCATTTATTTTTTATGACTTCTTTTTTTTAGCTCTATATTTTTCTCTGCTCCCCTCCATGCCTTTCCTCTCCTTTTTAACCCTCTCCCATGGTTGCAATGCTTCCAATTTACTCAGGAGATCTTGTCTTTTTCTACTTCCCTTAGATTAGATGCAAATATGTCTCTCTTAGGGTCCTCATTGTTGTCTAGGTTATCTGGGATTGTGATTTGTGGGCTGGTTTTCTTTGCTTTATGTTTAAAAGCCACTTATGAGGGAGTACATATGATAATTGTCTTTCTGGGTCTGTGTTACCTCACTCAAAATGATGTTTTCTACCTCCATCCATTTGCCTGCAAAATTCAAGATGTCATTATGTTTTTCTGCTGTGTAATACTCCAATGTGTAAATGTACCACATTTTCCTTATCCAATCTTCAGTCGAGGGGCATTTAGGTTGTTTCTGGGTTCTGGCTATGACAAATACTTATATCCAAAGGGGCTGTACCGGTTTGCACTCCCACCAGCAATGCAGGAGTGTTTCCTTTACACCACAACCTCTCCAGCATAAGCTGTCATCAGTGTTTTTGATCGTGGTCATTCTTACAGGTGTAAGATGGAATCTCAGAGATGTTTTGATTTGCATTTCTCTGATGAGTAAGGATGTTGAGCATTTCCTTAAGTGTCTTTCAGATATTGATTCCTCTGTTGAAAGTTCTCTGTTTAGGCCTACACTCCATTTTTTATTAGATTATTTGTTCTTTTAATGACCAATTTTTTGAGTTCTTTGCATATTTTGGAGATCAGACCTCTGTCTAATGTGGGGTTTGTGAAGATCTTTTCCCATTCTGTAGGCTGTTTTGTCTTGTTGATCATGTTCTTTGCTTTACAGAAGCTTTTCAGTTTCAGGAGGTTCTATTTATTAATTGTTTCTCTCAGTGTCTGTGCTACTTAGGTTATACTTAGGAAGTGGTCTCATGTGCCAATACATTCAAGTGTACTTGCCACTTTCTTTTCTATGAGGTTCAATGTGGCTGGCTTTTTGTTGAAGTCTTTGGTGCATTTGGACTTGAGTTTTGTGTATGGTGATAGTTATGGATCTATTTTCATTCTTCTACATGTTGATATCTAGTTATGCCAGCACCATTTGTTAAATATGCTTTTTTTTCCATTTGATACTTTTTGCTTCTTTTTCAAAAATCAGGTGTTCAAAGGTGTGTGGGTTAATACCTGGGTCTTCAATTTGGTTCCGTTGGTCCTCATGTCTGTTCTTATGCCAATACCAGGCTTTTTTCAGTACTGTAGCTCTGGAGTAGAGTTTGAAGTCTACTTTAGGAAATCATACAACCAATACCCTTTAAGTTAACCAACCAATGAAGCATAGCCTCTTATACTATTTATGCAGATGTAAAGCATGCGACCAGTCTCTTTTCTGTATGCAGGATTTGGTTTCTATTCTCCATTCCAGCAAAGGATTCTGATTTGTGAGTCTACCCCTAAATAAATAACTGACTTGTATTCTCAAGTATGAGCTATTATGGGATTTGTTTTAAGCATCCATCTTCATTTGGCACCCAAGTGGATTCGGACTCCATTCCTACCAGGTGGACAGTCTAAAGGCCTAGCCAGTCCATGATCCAGAGAATCTCCCAACCCTACTAGCTTGGCTTGCTTTTACCTAAGAGATTTTTTTGTAGAACCCTCACCACAGTGGAGCTTACTGTGTGCTGCAACTTGAAAGTTTCCCAAGCCCATGTACCACTGCTGTATTCCCTGGTATGGTTCTCTGGTGTGGTTCTTTGTTGCATGGTGACTTGTGCAGCTTTTGATTTCTGCTCCCTGCCAGTGAGTTCTGGGTTTCTTGTTCCATGTATGGAATTAATTTAATTGCTTTTAATTTGTCAGGCAAAGCACATTTCTCAGTATTTATCCAGTACCAAGGTGGAAAATTAAAGCTGCTCAGGATCATTCCTGTTGCCACCATGACTCTGCAACCACGACATCTGCTGGACAATAAACATTGCAGTTTACCAGATCACATGGCAGGTAATTAATAAGTCAATATGTCAGACTACATTAATATTGAACCTTTTCGTAACTTTTATGCTAATACTGTGGATTGTATTATGCCAGGCTTAAATGGTTATAGTGATTCTTAAATTTATTGGGTATTGGCACTCAGTTTTTTTCTTCATATTCTATCATTAAGAAAGAAAGTGGCACTTTTAGGAATGATGCAGTCTTTACAGATTAATAATGAACAACTAGGTGACAAGATTAATACCACTGAAAATCAAAAGTTACCTGAAAAATTAATACTCTTAAAAAGGATAACATTAATTTGACAGATAAAATTGAATCCATATCTAAGGATACTAAGAAATTATCGGAAAGAATTCATACTATTGAATTTGACAATCAAAATTTGCCAAAAAAAATATGGTAAGTTAGCAGATAGAGTATCTCTCTAGAATGGCAATCTGCACACTATCCAAGCAATGTCTAAGGTTGAGGTGTTATCCTTAAAGGAGAAACTTCAGACCTTGGAATCACATGTGCAGAATGAGAACCAGAGGCTAGGTGCCTCAATGAAATCATTAGAAATATATACAAGCCAGGAGATTCAGGCTTTAAAAAAGACAATAGTAAAAAGATTTGAAATAATTGAGGAAATTATTGGAGCTGATGAAGAGGGAAAGAAGGCACAAGGACAGGATTCAACATCACCAGTAGCTGTCAGGGATGAATTACCTAGGGTTAATCCTTCCTGCCTCATAAATACTTTGACAAAGGATCAGTTCTAAAGGCTAAGAAGAATCCAAAGAATGTAGATGGATACCTATAGGAATGAATGATCTAAGAAAAATGAAGCAAGCGGATGTAACTTATGGCTTGCATTCCTCATTTGTTAGGGAAATGATAAAGACTTGGGCTTCTAGCATAAAAACAACACTACATGACTGGCTTCAGTTAGTTTCAGCAGGCCTAGATGATGGGTCCCAAATATGTTTTGATGTTATTTCAGAGAGGAAGCAAAAATTTTGGAACAACAAGGAAAACCAAAATGCCTTGAGACTTCCCAAGATCAAATTCTTAGTGAAGGCACTTGTGCTACCCATAGGTTCAAGCACTTTACGATGAACAAATCTTGTCCCTATGCCACAAAGCATCCTTAAATGCTTGAAACAGGATTCAAGAATTTGAAAAGTGAATTGAATCATATACCAGTGTTAAACAAGGCCAGAGAGAACCCTTTAGTGACTTTTTACAAAGATTAACTAAGGCTGTACAAATAGGAGTAACAGACCCAGATGCTAGATGAGAACTTATTGATTCTCTGGTTTTTGAAAATGCCAACTTAGAATGCAAAAAGATACTTGGGCCTTTAAAGGTTAGATCAGCACCTATGGATGATTGTATCCTACATACAATGAATATTTAGACATTTGACTATAATATTAACTCTTGGGTAGGAGAAGCAATTCCAAAGTAATGAGGAAACATCAAAATGCCAAATGTTTTAATTATGGAAGAATAGGACATATAAGAATGTATTGTAGACAAGGAATTCCTAGGAATAATATCTCCTCTGGTAATGGCAAAAATAGGAGCCTTCAGTTATATGTAGTAGGTTTGGCAATGGTTGACATTGGACCAATGAATGCAGATCAACAAAAGACAGACAAGGCAACCCGATACCATCAGGAAACTCCTTGAGAAGTCTCCCGCAGTTCATCAAGCCAAAAGTGGCCCAATCATTCCCAGTAACTGTGGAGGACATTTCTCACCAGGAAATTTAAAACATCCAGAGCCTTCTCTAAGACCATGCTGTTTTAGATGATGGAAAAAACATGAAGGATAAGTCAAAAATTCCAATAGGAAATGTATATTCTGGCAACTTCTATAAATGATCAAAGACCAAATATAAGAGTGTGTATAAATGGGATTGTAATTGTTTGTTTGATAGAAACAGGTACAGATGTGAGTATCATTACTCCAGTATCGTGGTATCCAAATTTGCCTCTTCAAGAGGCAGAAGTTCAATTACTAGGAATTCAACCATAACTCAAGTTAAACAAAGCATGAGATGGGTAGATTGCATTGAGCCAGAAGGTCAAAGAGGGAAACTAAGGCCATATGTGGCTAATACTCCAATAAATTTATTGGGTTGTGACCTACTGCAGCAATGGAATACCCAGATTAACATTCCTGCAGTTCCAGGAACTCATAATCCTAGGAAGGATATTATAAGGTACTATTCACAAAGGTCACCAGCCATTCAGGCTGTACAAGAACATAAAGCAACTAGCAAACCTTTAAAGGTACCAACAGTCCTACCTTTAAAATGGTTAACTGAGAAGCCTATATGGGTTAAGCAGTTGCCTCTAGCTGAAGACAAGTTACAAGCTTTAAAACAGCTGGTACAAGAGCAGCTCGATGCTCACCACATTAAAGAATCAACCAGCCCTTGGAATTCTCCTGTATTTGTTGTAAAAAAAAATCTTGTAAATGGAGAATGGTGACATATCTAAGAACTGACAATAAGGTAATTCAACTTCTGGGCCTTCTACAGTCTGGAATTCCTCTGCCTTCTTTATTACCAAAGAATGGCCTCTTCTAGTTATTGATTTGAAAGATTGTTTCTTCACTATACTTTTACAAGAAAAAGAAAGAGAAAAATTTGCCTTCACACTGTATACTTATACTAATTCTCAGCTTACTAAAAGAAATCAATGGACTATCCTCCCACAAGGAATCCTCCCACAACAGCCCCACTCTTTGCCAATACTTTGTAAGTCAGCCATTGGAAATAATACCTAAGCAATTTCCTAAGACTATAATTTACCATTACATGGATGACAATTTGATATCTGACTCAAATATAGATACGTTAGAAAGAATGTTTGAAGAGGTAAATAAAGTTTAGCCAAAATGGGAATTACAAGTTGCTCCTGAAAAAATAAAGAGAGGAGAGTTTGTCAATTACCTAGGTTATAAAATAGGCTTGCAGAAAATTAGAATGCAAAAAGCACAAATTAGGAGAAACCAGTTACGGACTCTTAATGACTTTCAAAGATTGGTTAGGAGACATTACCAGTCTATGACCAGCTGTTGGTGTAGCACCTGATCTAATAATTCATTTAAACAAAACCTTAGATATTATAAAGACTTGAATAGTCCCAGAGAATTAAAAGATGAAGCAAAAAGGAATTGATAATTGTTAAGGAGAAATTATAGGAGGTGCATGTGGATAAGGATACAAATCTTAATTGTATTCTAGTCATATTGCCTTCCAGAATTTCTCCTACAGAAATTTTAATGCAGCATGCAGCAGGGAAATATTATCATAAATCTTTTTACCACATAAAGAAGGTAAAAATTTAAAAACTTATGTGGAAAGCGTCTCTGAATTAATTAGAAAAGGTAAATTGAGACTTCATCAATTAGCAGGGATAGACCAAGCAGAGATTATAGTGCCTTTCACAACAACAAGATTATAGTGCCCCACAACAACCACTCCACCTGGTCAATATGATGTCATTATGCTGATAGTGCTCCCATAAAAACTGTTTTGGGTACAGCTGCTCAAGCTCATTCCAGCTTTGTTAGCTGAAATGGTGCACATTTTTACAATGTTCTGGCTAGAACTCCAAATAGGAACCTCAGAAAAGCCCTACCTAATACTCAGAGACTATTTTCAAATTATACTAGATAGTAATCTTGGAACTTAACCATTATTTCACTTTCACAGGATCCCATAGAAAAAAACATTTCCCCCATAACAGCTGGAAGTAATTTTAAAAGAAGATGTCCCCTCTCCCAACAAAGTTTGTCCTCAGGGTTAGAGACATCATTTAGGGGTTGATTATAATTGGTATAGTGTTGGGGGTTGGTGAGAAATTTTGTAGGCTCAGGGATTTATTTTAAAATAAGGGAAAATTGGATGGGATAATAGATTAGTGTGAGCTTACTCACACTAATAATAATAGTGAATAAGAGTGAATACTTGTGAGCCATTATTTATAGGCAATTTACATTGGTATAGATTCTTGTATACTGATACAAACTTAAATTATATTCTATATGTTCCTATTTCATCCACCATATTTGTATACGTAGGCAATTTTTGTCATATTTTATGCATACATGCTTCTATCTCTGCTAAAAGATTTCTGTATATTGATACAATTTTAGGATATAATTATCACATTGCAATGTACATTTCTACCTCTGATCAAGATACTTATACATTGTTTACATTTTAAGGTCATTATCCTCATTTATTGCATGGTTGTTTATTGTATAATATTCTAATATAAAGTCTTAGTGTTTAATTTATATAGGTATTAAGAATTATAGATCAATAGTCATCTATGTTTGTCATAGTTATAGTTAGACTAATCAGTTTCCTTAGATACCTAGAGATTGTATTCTGCATAAACAGGCAATTTTCAATCACTTCAAAGAGCTATAGAATATGGCATTTAAATAACTTAAGGTTTTGTTGAAGTAAGACACAATTGTTCCTCGTAGCACTGATTTATTCCAGAATGTTGAGCACCAAAAACATTCAAATTGGAGCTTGTTTTCTTCTTGGCAAAACTGGCCTCTGGGCAAGGAACTGCCCATGCCTCTACTACTGACAAGGTACATGGTATCTAGTAATAAATAAGCAGGACTATCAAATCTTGCCAAGACAGGGTAAGATGGTTTTGAAAAATTTCCTGCCTCTGAAAATGGTCTGTCAGTTCCTTTAGTTCTTAGCCAAAGCTGTTTGCTTCAGTGTTGCAAATGAGACTTTGGGTGATTGCCCAGTTAGCCAGTTGTCTCTTTCATTTGTTGCACATTTTGGAAGTTGCTTGATTGCACTTCCTGCTTACTCAAGAAATATTATTTCCCTTCTTGGATCTTTGATGGGGTTGAAGACTAGATAGTCTTATGACTTGGCCACGTTATTTACTTTACAAGACTTAAACTAGTTAGGATAGGATAATTATTGAATATATTTGTTTTTATTGCATATAATTTTGTATTAGGCTTAGAAATCTCTTATTTAAACAAAAGGGGGAGTTGCTTTTTACAGCCAATAGCCTTTAAGTTAATCACCTACTGGGGCATCGCCTCTTATACTATTTATGCTGATGTAAAGCATGCATCTGGCCTCTTTTCTGGCTACGGGATTCAGTTTCTGTTCTCTGTTCCAGCAGAGGATTCTTTTTGTGAGTCTACCTCTAAGTAAATAACCATCTATTATTTTCAATTGTGAGCTAGTGTGGGATTTCTTTTAAATGTCCATCTTCAGAAGTCAGGGATTGTGATGCCTCCAGAAGTTCTCTTATTGTACAGGATTGTTTTGGCTATTCTGTGTGTGTGTTTTTTTTGCTTTTCCATATAAAGTTGACTACTGTTCTTTTGAGGTCTGTGAAGAATTTTGCTGGGATTTTAATGGGCATTACATTGAGTCTATAGATTGCTTTTGGTAAGATTGTCATTTTTACTATATTCATTCTAACTCCCCAAAAGCATGGGAGATCTTTTTACTTTCTGGTGTCTTCTTCGATTTCTTTCTTCAAAGATTTAAAGTTCTTGTTTGGTTAGAGTTACTCTGAGATATTTTATGCTATTTGTGGCTATTGTGAAGGGTGATGTTTCACTGATTTCTTTCTCAGCCCATTTTCATCTGTGTAAAGGAGGGCTACTGAGTTTTTTTTTTTTTTTGAGTTAATCTTGTATCCCACTACATTACTGAAAGTGTTTATGAGTTGTAGAAGTTCCTTGGTATTATTTTTTGGAGTTGCCTATGTAAACTATCATATCATCTGCAAATAGTGAGAGTTTGACTTCTTTTCTGAATTGTATCATCTTGATCTCCTTTTGGTGTCTTATTGCTCTAGCTAGGACCTCAAGAAGTATATTGAATAGATATGTAGAGAGTGGAAACCTTTGTTTCTGATTTCAGTGGGATTGCAGGGAGTTTCTCATCATTTAGTTTGATGTTGGCTGTTGGCTTGTATATTGCTTTCATTATGTTTAAGTATGTCCCTTGTATACCTGCTTTCTCTAAGACCTTTATCATGAAGAAATGTTATATTTAGTCAAAAGATTTCTTGGCATCTAATGAGATGATGATGTGGTTTTTATTTTTCAGTTTGTTTATATGGTGGATTACGTTGTCAGATATTTGATGTGGGAGTGATTTCTTATTAATAAAGAAACTGCCTAGGCCCCTTGATAGGCCAACCCTTATGTGGGTGGAGTAAACAGAACAGAATGCTGGGAGAAAGAAGCTGAGTGAGGGAGTCGCCATGGTTCTCCCACTTCAGACAGATGCAGGTTAAGATCTTTCCTGGTAAGCCAGCTCGTAGGCTACACAGATTATTAGAAATGGGTTAGGTCAATATGTAAGAGCTAGCCAATAAGAGGCTTGGAACTAATGGGCCAGGCAGTGTTTAAAAGAATACAGTTTCCGTGTAATTATTTCGGGTAAAGCTAGCCATGTGGGAGCCAGGGCTGCCTTCTGGCAGCCCTGCCACTCCTACAACAGATATTCATATGTTGAACTATGCCTGCATCTCTGGAAGGAAGCCGACTTGATCATGGTGAATGGTGGTTCTGATGTGTTCTTGGATTTGATTAACCAATATTTTATTTAGAATTTTTACATCAGTGTTCATGAGTGAGATTGGTCTGTAATTATCTTTCTTAGTACTGTCTTTCTGTGGTTTGGGTATCAGGGTAATTGTAGTCTCATAAAAAGAGTTTGGCAATGTTTTTTATGTTTTATTGTGTGGATCAATTTGAGGAGTATTAGTTCTTCTTTAAAAATCTTGTAGAATTCTGAGATGAAACTATCTGGTCCTGGACATTTTTTTTTAGTTGGAAGACTTTTGATGACTGTTTCTATTTCTTTAGCAGTTATAGGTCTGTTTAATCTGCTTATCTGCTCTTGATTTAATTTTGTTAAGTGATATTTATTCAGAAAGTTGTCCATTTCCTTTAAGTTTTCCAATTTTGTGGAGTACAGGTTTTTCGAACTATGACCTGATGATTCTCTGAATTTCCTCCACGTCTGGTTTTATGACCCTCTTTTCATTTCTGATTTTGTTAATTTGGTTATTCTCTCTCTGTCTTTTGGTTAGTTTGGATAAATGTTTGTCTATTTTGTTAATTTTCTCAAAGAACCAACTATTTTGATTCTTTGTATTGTTTTATTTGTTTCTATTATTTTGATTTCAGCTCTCGATTTGATTATTTCCTGCCATCTAGTTCTCCTAGGTGAGTTTGCTTCTTTTTGTTCCAAAGTTTTCAAATATTCTGTTAATTCACTAATGTGGGATTTTTCCAGCTTCTTTCTGTAGGCATTTTGTGCTATGAACAAATGTTTTAACTGAGGCAGAGAAAAAGATATTTTTGCCTAAAAATGAGGTTAAAATTTTACTACTTTGTTGTAATATGAGCGGCAGGCTGCATCCTTGGCACCCTGGCTGCCAACTAGCTTATGCCCCGAAATAACAACACACAAACTGTATTCATTTAAACACTGCTTGGCCCATTAGCTCTAGCCCTTACTGGCTAATTCCTATATCCCGATCAACCCATCTCTAATAAACTGTGTAGCACCGGTCTTACCGGGAAAGATTCAGCATGTCTGACCTGGCAGCTTGCTTCTCTGCGTGCATCTGCCTCAGAGAGCAGAGCTATCATGTCTGCCCAGGAGAGGGGAGCATGGCGTCTCTCCTCCAGAGAGCAGAGCTGTCGAGTCTGAGCTCACTTCCTCTTCCTCCCAGCATTCTGTTCTGTTTACTCCACCCACTTATGTTCTAACCAATAAAATGGGCCAAGGCAGTTTCTTTATTTTTTAACCAATGACCTTCCTCCATCACTTACTTAGCTATCTGGCTACATGCATTTTATCAATAGTTATCCAGGTGGTAGAAGTAGCTCTAGACTTTAGTCTTAGGAGTAGATAATTCTCTCTTATTACATCACAATACCCCTTTCCCTCACAAGAGGAACTCCATCTCCGAATGTCTTACACATGGTTTTATTTGAATGCTTCTACATTTGCAAGTAATATTTTCTTCCAAACATGTTTTTTCTACACAATCATCTAATCATAGCTCTACTGGTTACTCTTTGCCCAGTCTCCTAAATTCTACATATTGATGGGCCCAAATTGTTATAACTACTCTCAAAGCCTAGCCTCAGTACAACACTTTGAATTTGAAGTAGAACAGTAAAGATTTAAATATGCCAAGCTGCCCTCAAATTTACTGTGCTATTTCTTGAAGTTTACCCATAGGGATTTTGATGGAATTTTGGTCAATAGTTTAAGAATGGACCCTAGTCCTGAAAACAAGTATTTGATGTCCTTTACAGTAGGAACAGAACAGTGTCTATGATGTGCCTCCTGTCATTCAGCCACCACCAAGAGACCTCTTGAATTGTGTGTATGTGTGTGGTTGCCTGGGTAGCAGGATGAGGGCAGGGGTGCTCGTGTCTAGAAACACTGAGGCTTGCTCTATATTTCCTGTCATCTCTTTGATACTTCAGTCTAATAGATTATTTTGTCTTTTGCCTTTTTTCTGTTTTTAGTATACTCTATCAAGTAGATATATTAACAGTTGATGGACTGATTGATTTATTTAAGTAGATTATTTAAAAGATAGACATCTAGAAAGATGCTGCCTTTCTTCAATTCTAAAATCTGTCTAGGAGGGCTTTGGTGAGCAGGTAGATGTGATCTGATTAGTTGATGGCCTCTCAGCTACGGGAGCTGCATCTTGCTGAGAGGCAGAGCCCTTCAGAAAACTGTATTAGCTTGTCCAATGGGCCAGCATCTTTTATCAGAGTCATGCGGATACACATATGTCTGAATAATTTAATGTTCTCATTTCATTTTATTCCCTGGTGAGAAAGAGAGAGATTTATATGCAAGGCATGGACTGACACAAAATAATCCCTTTATAAAAAAACAAAACAAAACAAAAAAAAACATATTTGCTCATCTACAGTAAGCCCTCTTTAATTCTCATTTCCCATTCAGGGCCTAAGCCTTTACAGAATTGCTCTTGTCAAGGTAACTATGTTGTCTATCCAGTAACAGCCTTCTGCTTTTATCATCAAAAACATATGCCACAGTCCCTGAATCCAATACTCTTACTTATTTTTCTTTTAAAAATTGATTAAAATGGCATACAAATAAACAGGGACCAGTGGAACAGAAAAGAGAAGCCAGAGAGAAACCCACAAATCTATGCCCACTTAATTTTTGACAAAGGAGACAAAAAACAATGGGAAAAAGATGACTTGTGCAATAAATAGTGCTGACAACCCTGGATATCCGCTTGTAGAATAAAATTAGATTCATATCTTTTATACTTTGCTTAAAATCAATTCAGTGTTACTGACAATGTGATTATTGATTGCATTAGCAATCCAGTGTAGAGAATGAATTTGGGATGTCTTCTGGCATACACGGGAGACATCTTTGTTGAATAACCATTTCAAGCTGAATCTACTGAATTCTTGAAAAAACAAACATACTTAGCCAACAAAGGAAATAGAGGTAGAAAATGCACAGTAAAATAAGGCATCCTACTAGAAGGGTGAGATAGGTCAGTCACTGCCGCTCCCACCCAAACAATGATGGGTAAACTTGAGAAGAACCAAGCAGCAAGCCTAGCATGAGAAAAAGAGCTCTATCTTTAGAAGCCAAATAGAACAGCCCCTCTTTAAAAATAACCCTACCTTTCTGTCAAGTCAAATTGAGTTCACATCAGCCTTCCTCTGGTTTGCTAGTTTCTACCCACATTGGTGACTTCCTCTTTGTAGACGACATCTGTTCTGCCCTGCCTCAGTCTGCAAAGTCTCATTCTTTTGATTGATGTCCTCTTAACAGCTGCACCTTGTGCCTTGTCCACACATGAACATATTTTTTAACATAATTGGATTTTCTCACATAGTATCAGCATAAGAGTTACCATTTCAGACAACCAGGGAAGACTCGCCCTAAAATAGGTTTCCTCTGTTTTTGTAGATGTTTCTGCAGAGTTGGTCAGAGCCTTTTTTTTGGCAAAGCAAGAGTTGTACCACTGAAACACATACGTAGCCTTGTTTTGTTTCGTTCCTGGCAATTATTACAAGGTTTTGTTTCATTTCTACCAAAGAGAAAGGGGAGAGTGGGTGAATTTCCATTCAACTTTTTTCTCTAGCACCCAGCTGATTTATTGTAACAGGCAGAATTCACAGGTGACAGATGAAGGCTAAATTTTTTTGTCTTATTTTTTTTTTAAATTGAAAAGGGTTTCTTATTACAATATATTCCGATTATGGTTTTTCCTTCTCCCACTCCTCCCAGCTCATCCCAGCTTCTCCTCCCACCCAAATCCACACCCTTTCTCTCTCTCATTAGTATACAGACATCTAAAATAAAATAAGATAAAATCAACAAACAAATAAAATAAAAAATAGAACAGTACCAAAAACACTCAAATAAGCAAACAAAACAAACAAGAACCAAAGAAAAGATACAAGAAACACACATAAATACTGAAGCACAGAGATTCTCCCACATAGAAAACCCATAAAAAAATCTGGAAATTCTAATACATAAGCAAAAGATTTGTAAGGGAAAAAATGCCCAGACAAAGCATTGTGAGAGGAAAAGAAAAGAAAAATGAAAAACCATCAAACAAAATAAAACAAACCACCTTTGAGTTCATTTTGTGCTGACCATCTACTGTGGGTTTGTGTACCCAGGTTTCTCTGTTGGAGAAAACTACTTTTTTCTTTGTGAGCAGTTGTATAATGGAGATAGCTTCTGGATTCAGATTGAGATTAGGTGTTAGTATATCCTTGGTGTCCTCCACTCTCAAAGGCTCCCATTTTCTCATTTTTGATAATACTAACAACTAATCTCAATTTGACATAAATAAAATTAAGGATTTTTCCCTTTTTTAAAAATTGGAGTGGCATTATACAAAAATAAACAACAGAGGAGCTAACAGTAGGGAGAGAATGGAAGAGGCATTTTTTATTTTTTTTTAAGTTCCAAACATTAGCACCGCAGGCTAGCATTAATGGAAAATGTCACTTCTGAGAACTGCATTGTTTGATCTAAAAAGTTATGTTGGTCATGTTAGTTTAGCTTTCCAGGTTTTATTCCACTCAAGTGAGAAACAATCTATTTAGCAGAAGGGAAAAACATGGATCCAGCAGCCATATTCCACCTGCTTGTTTGTGTTCAGAAGGCATTTGATGTGGAGAGAAAGGAGTTTTGATCACTGTTTGCTTGAGGAATTTTATTTTGAATGCCTGTCTTATAACCACAAAGAAAAGTTGCTTTATTAGTCTTGCAGAAATACATTAGATTGAATCAATTATAGATCTTCCATTAAGAAAATTAGACTTTTTTTTTCATGTGTGAAGTACATGAACTACAATAAACATACAAACCAAACACTTTGAGTAGACAACTAGGGCTTTAAATTATGGAGCAATTTAGATTGATTTATCAGACTGGTGGGTTGTTTAGAAAAACCAGGAGGAAGAAGACAGACTTTAAAAACTCATTATCATTTAATCAGTGGCTGAATATTCCTTAGTTGTGGTGTTATGGCTTTCATTGTGAGACAGCACTTAACTGAGAATATCATTTATCATCTTGTCTTTTTGAAAGGATTTGAAGAGACCTCATCATTCTTACAAACTCCTTTGGGCTTTCAAAAACTCTGCTTTCAAAATGTCAATTTGTTGTTTTAAAATATCAATTTCTACTTTTGCATATTTTTCAAAACAAAACAAAAACCCTGATATATTCATTCATCAGCTCTCTGTGTGAACTGAATTCAGGCATCCTCTTTCTGTGAGGTCCACACCTCCTAATTACCAAGTCTCACCAGGACTCAAGGCTTCCTCTGAGTTGCCTGCACTATGAACTCAACTCTTACCTTGTCTGTGCTATAGCCAATTTCCCACCTCTGTAGGATGCCGCCTCACCTTAGGGGCAAGGGCTTGTTCTATGCATTTATGTTTGTTATTCAGGGACCGCACAGACTGGACCACTGATAGCAACAGTTGATTCATGCCCACCCCAAACCTGCCAGGTGTTAGGGGCTTTAGAATTGAGATCAGGCCCAGATAGAGCTTCTCCAAGGGCCCTGTGAAAAATAACTGACTTAAGTGGGTGTGGCTTCTTCACACCAACCAACGCTGAGATAGCATCTGGAAGGAGAAAAGACTGAAGTTGAGCAGAAGTAGAAATGGATGTACAGAGCTGTGGCAGGACTCTGTATCTCTAGCCTGCTCTGGTTGCTCAGGTTACTGTTCTGTCTTCAAGTTCCATGAAAATCCACATCTCTGCTAATAAACACTCTGGCTACTTTCCTATCTTTACTTACAAACTAAGGAAACGTGAACAAGAGCATAAGTGCGTTATCTCAATAGTGACTGCATGCCGTAGTACTGAAATCGTATGTGGGAAGAATGGTCAGGACCGATACCTTTCAATTCTCTTCCACTTTAATCTTGCAAGTTTCGTCTTTAAAAAGCATTTGAAGTCTAAGGGGGAAAATTAGTTTTACTTTCAGAGAGCATTGACTCTGGGGAGGTGAGAGTGTTCTAAAGTTAGGATCCGTGGCTTCTGGACTTCCTGGCTTGGGGATTGTGGGATGAACGCGGAAGCAGTTTCGGTCTCTCTTGTTTCCTATCTAAGATGTAGAGGAGAGGATGGTGCCATCACAAGGGACTGCTGTGAAGAGTGGCTAGGAAATCGTGCACACAGTGCCTTCCGTGCCGTTAAATGTCTAACAATCAGAAGTCATTGTTGCAACTGTGAGGAAACCCCACAGCCAGCCTGAAACACAAGAACCATGCTGGTCACGAAACAGAAATGCCAGAGGGGCAGTAAGTAGGTTCCAGAATATAGTGTTTCCCTAGTCTACCTTCAGAGCGACATCTCTGTCCCCGTTCATCCTTTGGTTCCTCTGTGCACCGGGCCTCCCCACACAGGTGTCAACATCCCAGCTATCACAACCTTACTTCCACATACAATCAATCACTCAGGAGGGGAGGGCACTGCTTCCACTTGAAACACATGGTCTTAACTAGCATCCTTATCGCCCAGGGGCTGTGGGCAGGGGGTGGGATAAAGTTCACTTGCTGAGTTATCACTATTTATGGAAAGTAATTCATGGGCTGGACAAATCTCCAGTGGAAATTGGATGTGGGGGAGAGGTTTTCTCTCATTCCCTAAGTGCAATGGATGTATCATTCCTTTGCCTCGGACATAGTTTTCAAAGCATCCCACACAAAATGGAGTTTATTGTTTTCTTCACAATGCAATTATACACGAGCTCTGCATAACCTTCATTAGCTTTGTGTTGATGAGAATTTTAGAAACGGGTCCTGAGAAAAACATTATTCTTCATTGAAATTTGATTAGCACAAATTGTTCTTTGTCTTTTATTTGTTTTCCCCTTTCCTTTTATGGAGATCTGCTTTTTAAGTTTTCACAGCAAAGAGATAATTTTGCAATGTTTTAATTCAAAGACAGCGTTTCGAGCAACATTGTGCTAACTCTGCCTTCATTTCCATAACTCCTTCGGAAGTCTGTTCTCAGGACTCATGATCATTTTAGTGGTGAGTTTCTGGACAGGACAGAAGCCTTGATATCTATTGCAATTAAAATAGTTATTCATAAGAAAGCTATGGATTATGTATACTTTTTTTGAGTTGTTTTTGTTTTTAGACAATGGGTCTCATTCTATAGTCTAGGCTGGCATGAACTCACATCAAATCTTCAGTCTCATATTCCGCTGTCAGAATAAATAAACCTGAGTAACCAAGCCTGGCTAAGCCATACTTTTAAATGTAATATTTCTAGAATATTAGTTTAATGGTTATGCAATATCTAGGGAAATAAATGTCATTTGGTTTAGTGGATGGATTGAATACATTTTTTAGTATAATAAGATTATTCTGTTGTTGTTATTTTTAGTTTTTCCCCCAAAATACAAAAAAAGTCACTTGTATTAGTTACTTTTCTTGATATAATGAAAGAACAAGGTCAAAAGCAACTTCAGGAAGGTGTACTTTGACATATGATTCCAGGGTAGAGTCCATGCTGATGGAGATGGCACGAGAACTGTCAGAGAAAACATGACTGTGGGAATAGGAGGCTGGATGATCACATTTTTATCCACACACAAGAAGCAGAGAGATTAAACAGGAAGTGGGGCAAGGCTATAAACCTTCAAGTCAGCCCCCTCCCACCCCCTACCCTCCCCTTCCCCCTACCATACTCCCCCCACCCCCCATCCCCATGATGTAATTCCTATGGGAACTCTCTACCTCCTAAAGGTTGCAGAACCTTCACAAACAGCACCACCTACTGGAGACCAGGTGCAAAATACATCACCGGGGGGACCTTATTCAAAGAATAGCATTGACTTACTGATTCCTTTCTTTTTTTCCTGCATTTTCCTATAACCCTATTTCTTCTAATATTTACTTCAGCCTTTTAAAACTATAACCCACAGAAGTAACTGCATTAACATATATTTTTAAATACGCTTTCTATAATAACCCAGCATGTATACTCACAAAGATTTGTACATAAAGCAGTCTCACTCTGTATGATGTGATTTCATGTCACTATTCTTTGCTTTTCCCTTTCAACCAATTTTCTTCTATAAATCACTCATTTGCAATGCTCTAATTTGATGTTATGACCCACTGATGTGTCTCCGAAGTACAATTTGTATATTCTTGCTAAAGCTATACTTTCTCCTGAATAATTATATGTGTCAAAAGTAGTTCTTATCTTTGTAATACAGAGGTGATTAATATTTGTGCTTCTCTTTTCAAAAGCATTATATAATTTAAAGTAATATGAAATTTTTCTCCTGACTACTCACAGTTGAGAAACCACTGCAGCAGACCAAGTAAGCATGGCTGCCTTGGTATTAATCTTGTCAATCTGGTTGAACCTGGAATAACCAAAGAGAACTGTATCTGGGTAAATCTATAAGGGAGTTTCTGGAAGAATTAATCGACACCCAAAGACCCTCCTTCAATATGGGAGGTGCCTTCAATATGACCCAGGTCTAAGAAGGCCCGTGGGAAAGCTTGCTGCTTTTGGCCTGTCTGCTTTCACTTCCTGCTAGTGACTATATCTACCCTGGCTGTCGACAAGGCTGCCAGCATCCTTCTCTGCCAGCAGAGCTCAGTCTTTTTAACCTTCCAGCATGGAGGCCAAACCACAGGTTCTGCAGGAATCCTCGAGGCCTTCAGTGCTAGATTCTAATTTCTGAGTCCTGTCCCATGCACTGAGCAGCGACAGGATTCACAGACCCTCCAGCTTGTTGGCGGCCATTGTTAGACTACTCAGTCCATATCATGCTAGCCAGTCTGGCAACCCCCCTTCGTAATATAAGCTTATTCTGTCAGTTCTTCTTTCTAGAGAACCCTGACTAACAGTAACCAACTAATAAAAGTCAGATGAAAACACCACGACTTGGTCACACAGTGACTAACTCACACACGATGCTAGATGCCTTTCTGTAAATATTATTTTAAAAAGATCCACCTTTGTCTCATAAGAGCTATATTTTATATTCTGAATCAGACACTAAGATCACCTGTAATACCAGCGACAAAGAGTCAAAAAAGAAAGCATCCAGTTTTTACTTTTTACTGGAGCTAACCTATTCATAGCAAGGTATTCTTTCTGAGGTGTGTCTGCATGTAGTGGCGCAAAATATCCCCCTCTGTTATACAGAACCCCCCCCAATTTAAATGAAGCAACTGACACTTTAAAGTATAGAAATTTAAGAATTGCAATTTAAAAATTGAGATTATAAGGTTTATTTTGATCAATCTTTTATTCCACATAATATCCTTGAATTTTTAAATATTAATATTTATTTAGCATATTAAGTTGAAACCATAGGCATCGTTCAATAAATTGGCTCTTATTTACATTTTCAAATTAAAAGTGGACATTCTAAAACTAATTTATTTTCCTTTCCCCCATCATCCCTTTCTTCTACCTTCCCATTCTCCTTCCTATCTCATCCCCTCTTCCTCCGTCCCCTCCTTCCTTCTTTCCTACATCCTTCTCTCCCTGTTTCTTTACCCTCATCCGCTACATCTTCTAAAATCCATATGATTTTAATTTTTTTATTTAAATGAACCTAAGGGTTTCTAAGCCTGGAATTGGATTGTTGTAGAGAATCCACCAGTAAAATACAGCTCACAGACACAGCGGTGCCTCTACTTTCCATGCCCATTTGGTGGGTGTGATTTACCTCTCGTCTTGGTAAGTGTCACTTTGTCCCTTTCACCGTGGCTTTGTATGTGTATACTGTCTTTCTCCTTAAGCAGTCAAGAGTCTCTAAAGCTAACACTTCAGTTTTTGAGATATGATTGCCCAGTTCCCTGGGGTTCCCACCAGGGTTTCTTGGATGAATTCTGTGAAGACTACAAGGATTGCAGCATTGTAGCTTGGTAAATTCAAAACTGTCTCTCTAAAACTGACAATAATGTGTTCAGAGAGTTATTTTTGTGACTTTTAACAATCAAAAAATGTCAAAACAGCCTAGTATTGACTTTGTCATAGAGTTATTAGTAGTCATTCTTATACAGATCTATAATTAAAAAAAATAAGCAGAACAAGGAAAAACACAAAATGTACATTGTGAGTGGAAAAAAGACACAAGGAAGTGGAAAGGAGCTAAATCCCATGACAAGCAGAAAATGGAATAAAGGAAAAATGGAATAATGGGAATGGTAACCTCATGGCAAGACCCCTCACAGATTAACTTCCAACTTGTGAAAATGAATTAAAGAACATCTTAGGTTCAGGTATGGTGGTAGACATCTTTAATCCCAATACTCAGAAGGCAGAGGCAGGCAAATCTCTGAGTTTGAGGCCAGCCTGGTCAACATATTGAATTTCAGGATAGACAAGCTTACGTAGTAAAGGAAACCAACAGGAAGTTGGGGAAAGATATAATTTAACAAGAGAGGCACGTTCCAGCACCAGCAAACAGCAGAACATGACAATTTCAGTCATATGGCTGTGGCTTTAGAACTAAGGACAGAAGAAAGGGATTATGAAATCTCCCTCCAAGACTAAGGAATGCCACTGAGGCCAGGCATATGTCAGGGGTGTCCCTAAATGGATGCCTAGGGGGGCCATTGTGTGACACTATGGAGGTGAAACCTAGATTGCCTTGGAGACCTCAAATTTTTGTAGCTATCAGAATCGTGAGATTTCCTGCCATGAGGAAAACTGCTAACTGGGAACGGAACCAGCCCAAGAGAAAAAAATATGTTATATTCAACAAAACTGAAAGGAGTCGGAGATCTGAAGAGCACATTGATATTAGACATGGAGATGCAGAGTTTGGAGTTTGCTTAGATTATTTTTGGTCTTGCTTTGGTTCAGTATTTCCTCACCATTCTTCCTGTTCTCCATTTTGAAACAGTAAAGTACATCTTGTGCCATTATATGTGGGAAGTATGTGATCTGGTCTTTGATGTTGATTTTACAGGGGATTACAGTTAAGAGATTGCATGAATTTTGGAAGCCATTTATCGGCTAATGGAGTTTAGGTTGCTTTTGATTTCTGGGTAATAGAGAAACAATGAACATGGTGGAAGAAATGTTTCTTTAGTAGTATGACACTTCCTTTGGGTACATATCCAAGAATGGCATAGATTGATCTTGATATAAATTGATTTCCATCTTCCTGTGGAACTGTCACACTGATTTTCATAATGGTTGTAAAGTTTTCAGTCCTGCCAGCAAGAGATGAGTGTTTCTTTTACTCCACATATTCACCACCATGAGCTGTCATTTATTTTATTGATCTTGGTCATTCTGACTGATACAAGAAAATTTCAAAGTAGTTTTGATTGCATTTCCCTGATATTGAATATTTAAGTGTTTTCAGCCATTTGAGTTTCAACTTTTGAGGATTCTGCTTAGACCTGTAATCCAGTTTTTAATTGGATTATGTGGTGTGGAACAATGGTCTGTATTCTGTCAATTATATTTTAAATAAATGCTGATTGGTCAGTAGCCAAGCAGGAAGTATAGACAGGACAACCAGACAGGAAGTAGAGGTGGGTCAAGGAGAACAGGTAAGTCTGCAGTCCTGATCCAGCCACAGAACAAGCAATATATGACTGCCTCACCAAAAAATGTACCAAGTCACATGGCTAACATAGTCAAGAATAATGTACTAATATAAGTTATAAGAGTTAATAAGAAGTCTGAGCTAATGGGAGTTAATGACTGTAGGTACCACAAAGGACAGAAAACTCAGGCAACAGTTATGTTTTTTTAATGTCCAGTTTTTTATTATTTTATATATTTTGGATATTATTCTTTTATCAGATGTGTAGTTGGCAAAATCCCTTTAGATGTGGGATTACCCTATGTATGCTATGAATACTTTGTTTAATAAATAAACTGGCTTGGCCTAATAGGGTAGAACAGATCTAGGTGGGGAAACTAAACTGAATGCTGGGAGAAGGAGGGAGGAGTCAGGGAAGAAGCCATGGAGCTACCACCTGAGGCAGACATGCTAAAAACCTTGCTGGTAGGCTATGAGCCTCGTGGTAAAATATAAAATTAAGAAGATAGGTTAATTCTAGATGTAAGATCTTGCTAGCAATATGCTTAAGTAATTGGCCAAGCAGTGATTTAATTAATAGTTTCTATGTTGTTAGTTCAGGAGACTGGGAAGCTGTGAAATGAACAAGTGGCCACCTCCTTTCTTTATCTTTTTCCCATTCTGTAGTCTGCCACTTTGTTTGAATGATGGTGTCCTTTGTCACACAGAAAATGTTCAGTTTCATGAGGTTTCTTTTACTAATTTTTGTTCTGTAGTGCCTGTGCTAATGGTGTTCTTTTAAGAAACTCTTTATTTGTGCAAATGAGTTCAAGGTTGTTCCCTATACTTTCTGTTCTACCAGATTCATTGCCTCTGAATTTATGCTGATGTCTTTGATTCATTTGGAGTTAAGTTTTGTGCAGGGTGATGAGGTATGGTCAATTTGTATTCTTCTACATGCAGTCATCCAGTTTGGACAACACCATTTGTTGAAGATCTTTTTTTTTTTTTTTATTTTTCCACCAGTATCTAGTTCTGGCTTCTTTATCCAAAATCATGTGTCCATAAAAGTGTGGATTTATGTCTAGGTTCCAGTGATATTCCATTGATCAGTGCATCTGTTTTTGCACCACTATCATAGTATTTATTAGTACTATAGCTCTGTAGTACAATTTTAGTTTGGGGGCAGTGATATCTCTAGCAGTTCTTTTATTATTCATGAGTGTTTTAATTATCCTGGGCTTTTTTACTGTGTGTGTTTCCATAAATGCTGAAAATTGTACTTAATTTCTGTGAAGACAGATGATTAATGGGCTAAGAAAGAAATCAGAGAAACATCACCCTTCATGATAGCCACAAATAGCATAACATATCTCAGAGTAACTCTAACCAAGCAAGTGGAAGACTTGTATGACAAGAACTTTAAATAGTTGAAGAAAGAAATTGAAGAAGACACTAGAAAGTGGAAAGATCTCCCATGCTCTTGAGTAGTTAGAATTAACATAGTAAAAATGGCAATCTTACCAAAAGCAATCTATAGATTCAATGTAATGCCCATCAAAACCCCAACAAAATTCTTCACAGACCTCAAAAGAATGGTACTCAACTTCATATGGAAAAGCAAAAAAACCAGGATAGCCAAAACAATCCTGTGTAATAAAAGAACTTCTGTAGGCATCACAATCCTTAACTTCAAACTCTACTACAGAGCTAAAGTACTGAAAACAGACAGGAGGACCAATGGAACTGAATCAAAGACCCAGATATTAACCCACACACCTTTGAACACCTGATTTTTGACAAAGAAGCAAAAAGTATCAAAAGGAAAAAAGAAAGAATATTTAACAAATAGTATTGGCATAACTGGATATCAACATTTTTTATTAAAAAAAATAGATCCATATCTATCACTGTGCACAAAACTATGCACAAGTCCAAATGGATTAAAGACATCAACATAAAGCCAGCCACATTGAACCTCATAGAAGAGAAAGTGGGAAGTACACTTGAATGCATTGGCACAGGAGACCACTTCCTAAATATTACCCAGTAGCACAGACACTAAGAGAAACAACTACTAAGTGGAACCTCTTGAAACTAAAAAGTGTCTGTAAAGCAAAAGGACATGGTCAACAAGCAAAATGACAGCCTACAGAATGGGAAAAGATTGTCACCAACCCCAAGTTCTGTGAAGAATTATGTTGGAATTTTGATGTGAATTGCATTGAATCTGTAGCTTGCTTTTAGTAGGAGGGTCATTTTCACTAGATCAATTCTACTCATGCATGAACATGGGAGATCCTTCCATCTTCTGACACCTCTTTCAATTTCTTCAATGTTTTGAAATTTTTAATCATACAAGTCTTTCATTTGCTTTGTTAGAGATACCCTAAAGTACTTTTTTTGGAGGCTATTGTTAAGGTATTGTTTCTCTGATCTTTTTTCAGTCCATCTGTCTTTTGTATATAGGAATGGTACTGACTTTCATTTGCTAATTTTGTATCCATCTACTTTCTTGAAAATGTTAATCTTCTGTAGGTGATTTTCAGTAGAATTTTTAGGGTCATCCATGCAAACACAATCATATCATCTGAAATTTGAGTTACTTTGATGTCTTCCCTTTCTATTTGCATCTTCTTGATCTCCTTCTGTTGTCTTATCTCTCTAAGACTTCAAGTACTGTATTGAATAGATATGGAGAAAGTGGACTACCTTGTCTTGCTTGAGATTTTGGTGAAATTCTTTGAGTTTCTCTCTGTTCAGTTAATGTTGGCTGTGGGCTTGCTGTGAATTGCCTCTATTTTTTTTTTAAATACCCCCTTTATATCCTTAGTACCTCCAGGATTTTTCATGAAGGATTGTTGGGTTTTGTCAAAGACTTTTTCTCCATCTAATGAGACAACCATATGATTGTTGGCTTTCAATCTGCTTATATGTTAGATTACATTTATTGATTTATGTAAGTTAAACCATCCTTGCATCCTTGGAATGAAGGTTCATTGATCATGGTGGATGATCTTTTTTGTTGTGTTCTTGGATTCTACTTGAAAGTAATTTGTTGAGAATTTTTATATCTATGTTCATAAGGGATATTGATCTAATACACTTTCTTTTGGGTGGGTGGTCTTTATAAGCTTTAGGCATCAGGCAAACTGTGGCCTCTTAAAAATAATTGGGCAATGTTCCCTTTGTTTCTATTTTTGAAGAATAATTTCAAGAATATTGGCATTAACTCTTCTTTGAAAGTGTGGTAGAATTTTGTACTAAAACCATCTGGCCCTGGCCTTTTTTGGTTGGTAGACTTTTAATTACTGCTTATATTTCACTAGGGATTATAGGTCTGTTTAAATTGCTTATTTGATCATGATTTGATTTTAGTAAGTGGTATATATAGAGAAAATTATCTATTTCTTTTATATTTTCCAATTTGGGGAATACAGGCTTTTAAATTATGTCTTTATGATTCTCTGGATTTTCTTCGTGTCTCTTTTATGTCCCCCATTACTTCTGTAAAATTAAAATCATCTCTCTTTCAGCCCTCTTGTTATTTAGCTAAGGGATTTTCAGTATTACTGATTTTCTCAAAGAACCAAATCTTTGTTTCATTGATATTTTTATTGTTTTTAAATTGTTTTTTCTACTTTAATGATTTTAGCTCTGAATTTAATTATTTCTTTCAATCTACTCTTTTTTGTATGTAATTGCTTCTTTTGGTTCTAGAGCTCTCAGGTATGCTAGTTACTAACACTAGATCTCTCCAATTTTTCTTTTTTTAGAATAACATTTTCTTTGACTGATGTATCTGTTTCTTCTATTTTTTCTCTAATGCCTGAGATTCTCTCTTCCATCTGTTGCATTCTGTTCATGAAGCTTGCCTCTGAGTTTGTTTTTTGAGTTCCTATGTTATCATTTCAGTTTTGCCTCACTTTGTACTATATTTATTTATTATGCTTACAATTTCATGTCTTGAATTGTTTTCTTCAATTCTGCTGTTTGTGTTTTCATTAATGGAGTAATTTATATCCCCTTTAAGGTCCTTGAGCATATTCACGATAACTATTTTGAAGTCCTTGTCTTGTGTTGCAGCTATATGCATTTCTCAGGGTCGATGGTAGTAGTTTTGCTGGGTGCTAGTGCAGACATATTATCTTGACTATTGTGTTTTTGTTCTAGCATCTGTGCATCTGGGTAGGGTTGGACTGATTTTAATTCTAGGTGATGATATCTGGTCTTGTCTTTGTCTGCTGGGTATTCCGATCCTTGGTTTCTGTTGCCCTTAAGTGGAAGTTTCCTGTCTTGGAGCTGCTCATTCCCAGTAACTGGCAGCTCCCAAAGTAACTTACTCGGGAGCTAATATTACTTAAAACTGCTTGGCCAGTAACGCAGGCTTTTCATTAACTAGATCTTACATTTTAAGTTAATTAATATTCCCTATTTAATTCTACCACAAGGAAGTAACTTTTCTCAGTATAGCATGCCCATTTTCTTCTCCCTGTATCTGGCAGGCATCACTTCACTCTACCCTTCTCTTTTCTGTCATCCTTAGTTTGGTCGCCATGCCTATACTTCCTGCCTGGCTACCGGCCAGTCACTGTTTTATTAAGCCAATTCAAGTGACAAATCTTTACAGTGTACAAGAGGATTATTCCACAGCAGTTGCCCGCTGTAGTTCTTAGAAGAATGTGTTGTTGCCTTGAAGGGAATGCTTCTGAGATCCTGCCAGGTGTGGCCCCAGGAGGCTGCAGGTAGATCATGTTTCTAGATATTGGGAGCTGATACTTAGGAATATGGATGGTTTGGAAGAGGAAAGTTGAGAGGGTCCACAGGAGGACGGAAGACAGAATATGCTTTCAGGATCTTTGTAGACCCCTGGGAATGGGGGAAAAGAGGAAATAGGGATCATATCAGGTGGCCTGCTACAAAGTTGGGAAAAGACTGGGTAACTGGAGCTAGAGGACAGAAAAGAGAGTGTAGTTACTCTACCTAATTCCCTGACCAGCAAGGCCATGCGTTTCCAGGCAGTGACTACAGAAATTGGTAGCTAACACAAAGGAATGGGGCAATGGAGAAACAGTGTAGGAAATGATATGGGTCATCTGCTGGAAATAGGTGAAGAGAGGTATTGGAGGCCACAGCACATAGTCTGCTATAGGATTGAAGATGAAACTGGGACATTGTGATTGTAGGAGAAGACCTCATCTGTTTTCTTAATGATAGCCATTCTGCCTGGGGAGAGATAAAATTTCAAAGTGTTTTAATTTACATTTCTCTGATAGCTAAAGATGTTGAACACTTCAGCTTTCTGTTCAGTTAATTGAACTATTTATTGAGTGAATGTTTTTTTTTTTCTTCTTTTTTTTTTTTTTTTGGATTTTTCCAAGACAGGGTTTCTCCGTAGCTTTTGGTTCCTGTCCTGGAACTAGCTCTTGTAGACCAGGCTGGCCTCGAACTCACAGAGATCCGCCTGCTTCTGCCTCCCGAGTGCTGGGATTAAAGGTGTGAGCCACCACCGCCCGGCTTGACTGAATGTTTTATATTTCTCCCAAAATAATCACACAGAAATCATATTATTTGCAATACCTTTTGGTCAATAGTTTAAGCAATTACTGGCTAAAACATATCTTAAATTAACCGATCTCCATTAATCTGTGTATTGGCATGAGGCTATGGCTTACCAGGTAAAGTTCCGATGTCTGTCTCCGGCAGGGCTACATGGTTTCTCCTTGACTCTGCCTTCTTTCTCCCAGAATACAGTTTAGTTTTCTGTGCCTAGCTCTATTTTACCCTATAACAGGTCCCAAACAGCTTCTTTATTGACCAATGGTATTCACAGCATACAGAAGGGAATGACACACCATAGGGTCTATCTCCAAAATTAGTCATGTCTAGAGTTGGGCATTAGGGTTGCACATGGATTTTGTGATGACACAGTTCCACCCCTAATATTCCCATCTCACTAATGGACACAGATGACATTCCCACTTAGGTAACTGGTGCAAATGTTCAACAGTGAGTCTTACCACTATCCAGATTCTAAAATAATGCTTCAGTTCAGCACCCAGGCCTGGTAGCCTTTTCCTTTGGGTGCCTTTTGGACAAGCAAATGAGGAAACTGGATTTGAATGTGTTCACATTATCTCTACTGACTAAATAGAAAAAAGTAAAAAGAAACAAGATAAGAAAGCTTTTCCAGCACCATGACATTTGCAGGTGGTTGTAAAAATGACTCCACACTTACGAAACTTTACGATTTGTCTTGTATTTATGTTAATAAAATTTATCTGTTTTATCCATAAATAAGTCCAATAAAATCTCCATAAAAATCAGAGGATTTCAATTTGTTAAAATGGTCTTTTCTTTTGTGAAGTAGAAAATCTAGAGGGGCTTTGTAGTTGGGGACAATAGACTAAATGAAAGTGGGAGAAAATAGTTACAGTTTTTACAGCTGCTAATTGAAGCTCTGAGAGTTTTTCAGTGTGCTGGTGATTTGGGGTTGAGGTCTGTCTGCTCTTGTTTGTATTTTTCTGTTCTTGGTGCTTTTTACCATGGTAACTTCCATAAAAGATTCTCACAAATGTTTTTATTTTTTCTTTTAAAGTACCAAGCATCTTGAGAAAAGAAAGACTGACAATCTAGTAGGAGTGGATGGCTGGAAAATAAATGAAGACTCTTCACCTTTCTTCATGATTGCTGATTATGACAGGGGGTGAGGAAATTGCTGAGAAGGACTGAAAGGGAAAAAAAATTAACTTATTTTGGGATAAATATTAACTTGATGTTTGAGGTGAGAAATTAGAGTATGGTAGGGAAGCTTCTGTTTTTCATAAAATTTATTTTTGATTTTAAAATCTAGGTAAGCTCTGCTCATGCATAGTCAAGGGTCTACCCTTTGGTATAATGTTAGGGTGAGAGAAATCTATCAAAAGACTGATCGAATGAATTTTTGCCTCAAACAACTTTTCTGGGACCACATTGGAAAATATTTCTAATGTGAGACTTTGAGAAGATTGTCACACTTCAGGATATCCTTCAGTTCCTCCTAATGAAATATGGAGATGGCAAGAGGCTTGAGATTTTCGTTCTCCATCATACATTAGACTCAGTTGGAAACTTTGTGTGTGTGTGTGTGTGTGTGTGTGTGTGTGTGTGCAAGGACCCTACTAAGGGTTATTTTTAATTGGTATTGGACAAAATTCATATATAATTCTTTTGTTTGTTAGTGTACCTATGCAATTTTTAATGTCTGCCTGGAATCAGGAGGCACTGCATTCATCTCAAAGGACATTTTGAGCCCTCCCCTTTCGAAGCACTTATCTAGAATTGACTTTGGCAGGACTTGCTTCTGATAGGAGTGTCAATCATACACCTTAGCTTTCAAATTTATGTATCATCCTGAGCAGAACTTGAGGGAAAAAAATGGGACTTTTCTTAATTTAAGGAAAGCATCTTTATTCGAGTTATCTTGTCCAGTATTCAGAATAACCCTACTGCAGACGTAATGGTTGCATTTTCAAGACACATTGAATTTCAAATAGATTAATGGCTTAAAGGCTGATGTAGAGGCAACTAGATTCCATACAGATTTTTTTTTATGTGTTTGGAATTAGCCAAGGTCAGGATAATAGTAGAAATTTTAAATGGCTATAAAATTCAGTTGACGTGCAGGATAGTTGTAGTATGGAGGCCACTTGTTTGTTTCCCAGGTGCCTAGGCTCCAGAAATAACCACACAGAAACTGTATTAATTAAATCACTGCTTGGGCAGTTAAGTATATTGCTAACTAGCTCGTACATCTAGAATTAACTCATCTCCATTATTCTATATTTTATCAAGAGGCTCATGGCCTACTGGCAAGGTTTCAGCATGTCTGTCTCCCGTGGCGGCTCCCTGGCTTCCCTTTGACTCTGACTCCTTTCTTCCAGAATTCAGTTTAGTTTTCTCTGACCAGCTCTACTTTATCCTATCACAGGTCTAAGATAGTTTCTTTATTACCAACGGTATTCACAGCATACAGAGGGGAATTTCACATCAGCTCCCTTTTTCTGTTTAAGTAAGAAGGAAGGTTTTAACTTTAACATAGTAAAATTACATATAACAAAACAAATCAAGAAAGAATTACAGTTACAAAATTTATATCTACTTTATCTGTTATCATAACTAAGGAAAACTATAACTATATATTCTTCAATTCCATCAAAGACTGCAGAAGGATATAATATTACCTAAGTAAACAGGAAGTGCATTGTAAGCAACTTTCAAAATTCTAGAATTGACAGAGATATCTCATTGCTTGGACCCAAAGTTCTTCTGTACCATTGGGGCATCTATCTTCAGCCTACAGGCCCACAGTATCTAATAGATTTTTCCCCAAAGCAGGAAATTTCTTCTGAAGGTGGCAAATGAAATGTTTCCCTTTAAAACTTGATGAATAAAATCCAGGCTAGTCTTGGTTCCCATACCCCTTTGAAGATGACTGAACAGAAAAAAAATACAGAAAAGAAAACAAAAAGCAACGCAGATGCTTGTTTGTTTTGTTTATAGGAAATGAGTTTGTTGGGTAATACTATGTGTCAGGAAGATTCAAGGGGAAATGTCTTTGAAGCTTCTGGTGCATTGCCTCCTGATAAATACAAATGCTATTTCCTCGCTTTCTCTCCATCTGAGTGTAGGTTGTGAACTCCCTCTTATAAACCAAGAGTCCACAATCTCACTACAGTACCAGAGGCTGTGAGCTTCGTTGTCATTCTGCCGCTAGGCTCTGGTTTCGTTTCGAAGCCTATAAATCATTATCAAACAAGAAAATCAAGTAATTAAGCTCTCTGCCTTGAATCTGATCTATACTATCAACCTTCAGCATGAAAAGGTATTCACTCATAAGGCCACATAAATGCTCTAATAATGAACTTGGATTAGGGAAATGATTTGCTAATGCTTTTGCAAACACAGAGACTGAAGGACCTGATTACCTCCCAAACACAAGTACAAAATCCACTTGCTTTCAGTGGCTTGAACACAAAGTCAAAGCCAACAGCCATGGAAGAGGATGAAAAAAAGTATTCATAGATGTTGTCTCTTTTTATAGTTGCTTCCACAAATTGCATTTTTTAAATGATGACTTCAGGGCATGTTGCAAATTTATTTTATGGTCAGTTGCCTTTCATCTTTAAAAAAATCACACAGAACATGCAATTATTTAGAATGAAATAATTGTTTTAATAATTATAAGTTTGAAAGAGAACTTGAATTAAAGTTCAATCTGTGGTCTGAATTATCACCACCTGAAAACAGAAAGAATTCTATGTATGCGCACACATTAGTTTTATTACTATGCATAAGGAAGGATATTGTTTAACTTGATACACTCGCTTGATGGACCCTTTACGGGCTTGAACTTCTCTTTATTAGGTAGCTGGGCATGATACAGGCTGAACACCCCTCAGTTCCAGGGCCTTGGAGAAATTAACCTCCAGCGGCTTGCCAGTGCCTTTAGTGAGCCTCAGAGATCGGATGCAACCTCGGAACCGAATGTTGGTAGTCAGGCCAAACTGATTGAGGCCATCTGAAAAGACAGAACAAGAGATTTCAGGTTTGCCTTTTCTTCCTTACATGTGCTCGTGATTCAGTCCAGAAACCTTGTGCACGCTAGACAGTCACTCTACCACTGGTCCAATCCCTACTCCCAGCACCCACATGGGGGCCCCAATTGTCTGCAACTCCCCGACCCAGGGGATCTGATTTCCTCTTTCACTGGAACCAGGCATGTGCATGGTCCATAGACACACATGTAGGCCAAACATACATGCCCATGAAATAAAATTTAAAAGAGAAAAGTCGAAAGAAACCCTGGAAGGAGACACTGTCAGTCTCCTCTACTGTTTTTTGCTCTGCCTAACTGTGCTAAATACTGCACACTCTTCTTGCTTCCTAGGCAGAAGGGCTATGCATAAGGGAGAACAAGAATTGTCCTTTCAAAATAATGGCAGCTCACTTCAGGTGTCTGTATTGTCTACATGTTGGTCATGAAGAAACAAACAGTAGCCTCATTGCTCAGTTTGTCACGCTTGTTCATGGACTCTAGGTAACTATGCAGTTCAAATGCTGTATTTAATGTGTTAAAGAAGGGTTTTTTTTTTTTAGTACAGATTTATTGCTTTGGTTTCTTTGCCATATAAATATAAACTCTATAATAACTTTTGTGGGAAATTAGCTACATTTAACCTGGAGAATTCTAGAACTTAAGGAAATAAGTTCAACAGAATTTTATGATTCCTCTGATACATTAATTTTAAAATCAGAAAAAAAAAAGCCCCACAATTCTGGCCTCAACTGCTATTAAATGCTTTATATATTTTATAAGGCAGATTCATTTCCTTTAGCTTTAGCCTCCCCTTGGATGAAACTTTGGGGGTGATTATGAAAATTTCAGCTCCATGTGGTTTAAATAAATGTCCTCTCATTTTACAGACTGGAAATTTGAGGCCAAATGTTATTTATGGGAGGAGATTCTAAAGCTGGGGAGCAAGCACCCTTAAGTACACATTCTTGGACATGGCTCTCCAAACATAAATGTTTAAAACCACAAGCATAAGGAGCAAAGGACATGTTTGCTGGAGCAGCCAGCTCTCACCTGGGAACCCGCCAACAAAAACAGGGTCGTTTGTATCGGCCGATGTCGACGCCGAGTTTGGGCTCTGGGCATCCACCTGGTTTCCATCTACAACAAGCTCGAGGCGGTTTTTGATCTTCTTAGCAGTCACTTTATGCCACTGTCCATTGCACATCTGGCCCGGGATCCCAGCATCATAGACGGCGGTGAATCGGCCAGCGCCGTTGTCCACATGGAACAGAAGCTGGGAAGTAGGAAAATGAGCCGTCACAGGTGGCTTTAGCAGAGGCGAGCTCCACAGCCCACACAGTGGAAATTAGAGTCTGGAGTGAACACAACTGAGGCCTATTTAATTTTCTTTTTTAATCTGGGCCAAAGTTGAGCCCGGAGAAATAGCTCAGCGAGAAAAGTGCTTGATATGTACTTAAAACCACTTAGTTTATTTAGGTATTCGGTTCTGCTTCTCCGTTCATATGCTTACCCTTGCCTCTGAGTTCTTGGATGTTTTACTCTGTTGTTTATGCAAAGGTTTGAGAAATAAGGGGAAGGGAGGGAGGTAAGGATGATGGTGTATTTTAAATTACTTTTTTTTTTTTTTTGGTGGGAAACATCGGCATAAAGGGTGGAAATAATAAGCACAGTTGCAGTTCTTGAATTCACGTGAAAAATCCAGATGTGGCAGACATGGGCTCATAATCTCAGCATAAGGGAAGCAGATTGGGGCTCACTGGCCAGCCAGGCAACACTGCTTGGTGTGCTTCAAATTAGCAACAGATAATATCTCAAAGAGTAAGGTGGGTAGCTCTTCAAAATAGCACTACACAGCATCTTCTGACCATCATGATATGCATGTGTGCCCATGTACATGTATGCCTGCATATGCACATGCACACTTGAGCATAGACACACACACACACACACACACACACACACACACACACACACACACACACCGAGGAAAGTAGGAAAGTTGAAATGCAAACTTCAGACTTGAGAACCAGTGACAAACCATGTTCTTTGCTCTTAGGTATTTCCAGTGTTACCAGAGAACGTGTGTGTTCTTGGTTCTCATTTCTTAAAAAAAACCACTGAAGAGAGTTCAACAACAACAAAGAGCCCAATCCACACAGAAAACTTCTGCCACACATCTTTTTAGAGGGTAAGGGTTCTTGGTGAACCTCACAAAACTCTCTTAGGAGATATTGCTTAAAGTAACTCGTTAATTGACTTGCAAATTTACTTTAAAGGATTGCTTTTAAATTTAAACTTTTGGTGTTTTAATTGTGTTTTTCTTTCTCCTTCATGGTTTTCATTTTATATACAGGATTAAGAGTTACATAAATTACTTTTTTGGGCAAGTTTCAAGTCACGGGTGCCAAAGACCTGAGCCAGAAGGCCAGTTAAATTCCCAACAAGGAAGAACTTGATTAGAAGTTCTTGTTTAAATGAGAAAAATCTGTTTTTAGTAACATGGCAAAGTCCCTGAAATTTGAGACATCAGAATTCTTTTGAAGCTGATGAAGAAAAGGAACATGCTGAAATATTAAAAACATTACTCAGCTTGGCAAAAGATTTGACAAGGTAGACGAAAGAAATATTTTGTTTAAAAAAGATTAATAAGGCTAGGTGAAAACCTTGCAAAACATATACTAATGTAAATATTAGAGTTTAGGACACTGAGTGGAGTTTGTAAAAATGACATTTTGCATCTCTGAAGAGCATGGTGAAAAATCACACGACCTAGTGCCACGTAAACAGTAAAAGGTTACAAGCAAGCAAAGAAACTTGAAAAATGATGTCATGAATGTAGGCTTTGAAAATCCGACAAATCTGTGAAGTTTGGCCTATCTGTTCATTTGTCCATCCTTTTTGCCTCTACGCTCCTGGATATTTTTTCTGTGTTGCTTGTGGGATCATTTGAGGAACATAAAAAGGAGAGAGAGGCAAGGAAGGTGTGTTTTAGACCACCCTGTCATGTTTCTTCTTGGGCAACAGCAGCACCCAAGGTGGGAAATGAAAGCATGATATTATTTAAAAATAAAAGTACAATCCTTATGTATGAGTCAATTAGAAAATTTGTGAAATTAGATTATTGCTTGTACACAAACTAGTAATGCTTATTTATGTTTGCTTTTTTTGGAAAAGTATCTGGGTGCTTGTAAGTAAAAATCGGGAGCTTGTCTGTGACTGGCCTCAGTGTCACTGGGGAGATGCCCAACCCCTTTTTGCACTAGTAGTTTTGCAGAATAGGTGAACAGAGAGAACGGATGTCCTTGGAGTATGCACTAAGACCCGAGTAACCGCAAACACTTGGCCCACAATTGGTCAGCACAACTGTGGTGTGAACTGACACATTGAAAGTACAGGCTGGTGAACAGGATGCTCGTGATAAAAGTGCAACATGGATTGTGATGACCCAGCAATGAAGAAACTGGCAAGACCTAAAAAGAGAGCTGAAAGGATGAGCTGTATCTGGGCTATGGCCACTCACCTTCTCGTCAATCATTTCGATACCCAGTCCATCCATTTTCTGACTGCTGATTCCCAAGAGAACGCCAGTGGGTCTTGTGGTACGGAATTCAAATTCTACATGAAGGTCCAATCCCACTTTGAACCCACCAACTGCGGAAAAGAAAAAAGTATAGATTAGAGTTCGATAATTTTACTCTGTAGTCTCACCAGTAGTATACTTTATCACTATCTATTGCTTGTTTTCCTTGGCTGCTGATGTGACAGGCAGGACTTTATCTATACTGCTGCTAGTTTTACTCTTGGAACTGTCCTAGCAAACAGTGGAACTTGAATGACTGAGTTAAGTGAATGAGTGAGCACATAGTGGGACTGCATCACTGAATAACCAAATGATTGAGCACACACTAAGAATGAATGAAGGACGCTGGCAGCCAGGTATGATTATTTCAAAAGTCTGTTGGGTTAAGAACAGCATTTCAACAATTACTCAGTAAAATTTTATTGAGACACTCTAAGTGGCCCTACAGATTGAAGCGAGTTTAAACAGTCTTAAATATTTTATTAAATGAAGAGAAGAGTTGCAAATATAATTTTTTTATGGAAAGATTCTAACACATAATCTTTTCTATTTAACCCAGCCAGTTCTTTTCTCTGGACGTTTAAACATTTGGTTCATGGATTTATTCAGCCTTTAAATAAGAATTTAAGATATTTCACTTAGGCATAAAATGATTTCCTAAGATCAGTTAAGACTACATGAGGTCCACAGAATATTAGGAAAGCACTCAAGAAAATCCTCGCTGCACCTTTCATTCACTGTGCAAGCAATAAATATCACGTGCAAGCACACATGTCCCCAGTGAAGGGTGGCACTTGTGATGTGCTAGATGTTTTGTTCTCCTGAGAATTTTGATGAGTTTGCAAGGGAAAGGGTGATGGATCTTAAGCAATTTTTTTTCAAGTAAAGGACAGAAGGAGCTGAATTGTTCTGGAAAATAAAACAGCAAGAGATAAGTAAAAAGAAGAAAGGAATGATGTAAGGCGCTTCAACTGGAGACAGAGGTAGTGAAGCATCCCATAAAATGTCCAGCGATGGGCAAGCTTTTAAGAATGGAGGTGTTGTCCGGTGCTCTAATGTGGGTCTCTGTCTCTGTCTCCTTTCATCACCTGCTGAAGGTTAATATTCAGGAGGATGCCTATATGTTTTTCTTTGGGTTCTCTTTATTATTTAGCTTCTCTAGAATCACTAATTATAGGCTCAATGTCCTTTATTTCTGGCTAGAAACCAAATATGAGTGAGTACATCCCATGTTCCTCTTTTTGGGTCCTGATTGCTCGTTGGGCTTACGAGGGAGGGGGACTTGATTGGGGGAGGGGGAGGGAAATGGGAGGCGGTGGCGGGGAAGAGACAGAAATCTTAAATATATATAAAAAATAAGGAGAAAAAAAATAAAACATAAAGAAAAAGAATGGAGGTGTTGAATTTATATGGTTTCCACTGAAGTAACCCTCAGCTCCGTTCACCCAAGTCTTCTGTGTATTGTATTCTGCTGTGAGCTGCCATGACGGGAGAGGTTGATGGAAATAGGAGAAATGACTCCTTTCTTTCTTCTTTCTTTCTTTCTTCCTTCCTTTCTTTCTTTCTTTCTTTCTTTCTTTCTTTCTTTCTTTCTTTCTTTCTTTCTTTCTTTCTTTCTGTTCAGTTTGATCCAGTGCCAAGAATAGGTAGGAGGGTGACATGTCAGTCCACTAGCTACAGATGTCAGAGCCTGGCATCAAACCTGGCTAAGAGAGTGGTCTGGCAGCCACTTGTGAATTTGTAGAAATCTTGAGAAAGCTTTTGACTTTCATAGCACTTGACTTCTGGGTTCCTTCATATCCTCCAGCGTTTCAGCACCTAACAAATTTTCTCTTTTTTGGAATTCTACCGAGGTAGTGTTTCCTCCCTAGACCATGTTGGAGCATTCTGATATCCACTTGCACAACTTTTGCATGGAAGTATTCAATTCATATAATAAAGCTTTTCTCACATATCTGTGCTGTGGGAGGTCCTTCTGTCTATGTGTTGTTTTTATTGGTTAATGAATAAAGAAGCCACTTTGGCCTATAGCAAGGCAGAATTTTGCTATGCAGGGAAAACTAAACTGAATGCTGGGAGAAAGAAGGCTGAGTCAGGGAGAAGCCATATAGCCCTGCTAGTGACAGATGCCAGAACTTTATCCCGTAAGCCACTGCCTAGTGGCGATACACAGATTAATGCAGATGGGTTAATCTAAGATATGAGTTTGCCAGAAATATGCTTAAGCTACTTGCCAAACATTATTGCAAATAATATAGTTTCTGTGTGATTATTTTGGGGTGTAACAGCCAGGAACAAATAAGCAACCTTCTACAACATATCTGTTTCTCCAGAAAACCTTTTCTGACTCCCAAACAAAACTAACCTTTTTTTTTCTAAATCTGCAGAACACTGTATGTCTTCAGCAAATTATTTTTCTTTTTTTCATTGTGATTTCTCAGAAAATTGCATTTTTTTATTATTGATAATATACTTTTAATGGCAGGAATTACAATCTCTACCCATTTCCTAGAATTAACACCCACACATTGTATGTTCCTTATTTTTCTCCTAAATGAACAAATAAATGTCACTCAAAAGCCCATAATCCTAAACAGTCTCCTACAGTAACTAATATAAAGGGTTCTATGTAAATGTAGATTAGTTCTATTTTCCTTTACAATGCAATGTTCAATTTCAGTAATGCAGACCTATGTTGGAAATTACTACTTAAAGCCAGCCAAAATGACATCTCTTGTCATTGTCAATGATGACTAGGTACCTCTGTGCACATGCATGTGTGTTGTGATGAAATGGAACCCTGAAAAGAGTGATAAAGGAAGAAAAGAAGAGGGTATCTCATGCCCGGAAAGTTAGACAGAGAGCACCGAGACACAGACCATCACAAGAGAGCTTTCTTGCATAGTTACTTTTACTTTGTTACCACTGATTTCTAGTGAAGGAAAAGGAACACTTTCCAAGTGTCCTTTTACCCCAATTATTTATTTTTTCCAATCAGTTCTTATTAGAATCACACATGGGAGTTTTTGTTGTCATTGTTGGTTTGCTTTGGCAGGTATAGAGACTGAACCCAGGGCCTCACCCAAGTGAGGCAAGTGCTTTACCACTGAACTACCGTCTCCACCCCCACAAACCATATGTGAATGTTTTAGAGGGTTTTTTTTTGTTAGTTGTAGAAACTAATTTTTAGTTTAAATGAAGAATAATAAATAGTTCAGGACCTAGGGAATTTTTATTTCTTGGCATAAGTAAGAAGTCAGTGTTTATACATCGTGGATACCAACAGAAAGAATGTGGAAGTCCCTCACCTGCTTTGGCAAAACCTGTTCCATCAAAGTAAGTTCCCCTTTGAGCATTCGCAAAGCATGTCCCGACGTGGAAGCTGGAAGTCGGCTGGTCCAGGTTAACAGGGGACTGCTCCATGCGAAGATTTCTAATGCAGCCATCAAGACTGTAGGTTACCTGAGCAGTCAGGGCAGAGGAAACATATGCCAAATTTAGCAGTGTTTTCACCCCACAGTCAACTGTGGGCTACACTATGTGCAGTCATTAGCTAATAGAGCATGCGTCAGAGTTGCTTGGGTCTAGACTTCTATACCCCAGACTTGACAGCGCACTGGACAGAAATCCAAAATATAACTTGTCCACTGGGATGTATCTAATCAGGACCACATCACCGTGATAATCTAAGGACTGGGTTACACTATGTGACCATTGACTTGACAGAGAGGTGAGTTCAATATGAGGACAGTAACTTTTGATTAGTCTCTTATATTTTTGATTTCAAGTTTCTACAGATAATTTGTTAACCTTACTACCAACACATTCGATTGTGTTCTGTTTCAGTTTCTGTGGAAAAAGACACATTTGGATCAGTTCCACTTCCTTTAGAACAAAAGCCCAGAAAAAGCAATGGTCACTTCCCTCAGAAGATATATACAAAAAATGCAAAAGTTTGTATAAAATATCTTAGGGATGATGGAATTTAGAACTAACTTAATCCTATAATACTTTGATCCACTATAGTCTATTGGGTTTTGGAATTCCAGTTGATCATTTTTGCTATCATCACTCCAGACTCTTGTTTTGGATAGATAGGGAAGTAGCGTAGTTATGGAAAAAAAAGTAATATATATTTGTCACACACATATCCACACACATATCCAGGTGCTGAGCATTGTGACTGTAGTAGTGATGGGCTCTGATGCATAAACAGACACTTGTTGACTGAGTGGAGTCTCAATATTGTTTGTATTGCAGTCACTAAAATCCCTAATCCCATGTACTTCTCAGAATTGTGCTTTCCAAAGTAAATCATGACACAAGCCAAGTTTGCAAAACTTAACTGGTAAATATTAATTTGTACAATTTTTAAGATTTTAAATTTTAAGGTCAAAATTTGCGAGCTACTCTTAAATTCTGCATCTCTTAAGAGTTCTAAAAGAGCAGTATGAATGCTGCCTTCATCTTCCTTGTCCAGTGCTTTCCATTCCCCACGTCTTTTACCAAACACCTTACATGTATCATCTCCTTTAATCTTTATAGAATCTTTATTTGGTTGGCATTATCATTACCATGTTTTGAAAACATTTCATTTAAAAAGAAGTGAAAATATTTGCTCAAGCTCATACAGCTAGTGTGAACATCTAGTTAAGTAGATATTCAAACTAAGGATGTTGGACACCAGGGTCCACTTCAGTATTCTGTGGTAGTTTCCCTCATAGTCAAGGCTACCTATAAGACTTTCTTTATTTCTTTAATAAGATGATTTACCACACACCAGCAAGTAATCATGAGATATGGGACTTCAGAATTAAAAAAATATATACATGCACAAGTCATTAACTCTACCAAATAAACAACAAAGAATTAGAAACTTACTGGACCAATTCTGCGTGTGGTATAGTTGATTGGCAGCCCACCAACATACAGCATCCCCACCACGTCCAGGATATCAGCTTTCTTGGGACTGACGGTTTGGTTGGAGGCATCATCTACATAAAGATTTCCTTCTTGTTTCACTCTCAGAATCTTAATCTACAGAAGTGAGGAGGCATCGTTAACATTTGCCTTTAACAAAAACACAAGACGTAAGAACTTTCCTGGTATTTCCAAGGGAAAATGATACCACTCATGTGCTAAGCCCATAATACAGGTGAAAGTAAGTGTATTTACAGAGCATATCAAATGCTGTCCTTGAGTATAATTTCTTTCTGAGTAAGTACCAGATACAGTTCCAGAAATATAAAGAGAGATAAATGCTTCAGAGGTTGGTGTGTCATAAAGAACTTGGCAGTCTAACAGCTTTGTCTTGAGCTAAGAGAGATGCAAAATGCATTTCTTTGTCATTATCACTATTATTGAAACAAGCTCTCATTATTTAGCTTAGGATGGCTCTGAACTCAGGATCCTGTTGCCACAGTCTTCCCAGTGCTGATGTGATAGGCATGTTTATTGCACTTGGTTTCCATGTCTACCTTTAGTAGTGTGTTACTTTGGATGAGCAAAGCCTGGGATCTTAATACGAATTCATGTATGCCTACTAAGCCCTTCCTGTGAAAAATTTTAGGAAGGAAGATCAGGGTAGGGGACGGGTGTTGCTCTTCCTGTAGCAGCTGATAGGTCTAAAGTCAGGGAGGAAAATGTAACCCTGAGATCTGCTGATATCATGACAGGAATGAATGAGAGAACGGGAGGACTGTGAGGCCTGGGAAGTCTGCATTTAGCCAAGGGAAGATGTAGGCCTTTAGATGCTGGTGCACAAAAGTGCTCCAACAGCAGCTTAGGCAGGATTAGAACAATGTAATACCAAATTTTAAATATCTGTTCTGATATAAGAAGTATTTTTTTTTAATTTTCACAAATGAAATTTGTACTGGCTATTAAGGCTAATTTTTCTACATAAATTTATAGTGATATTCTTCAGCATTACTCCCGTATATCTGACTCTGGATATTTTTATCATAAGACCAACATGAATTTGTGCTTCGTAAATTGCCTTTCCCACTCTCAACTTGCTGGTCTATCAATATGTCGTTTTTTTCCTCAAGTGTTTATTTATTCTTCAAACAGTCAGAGACTAGAAGAAATCGTATCAAGACCTCCCTCATCAGGAGCCATGCTTGCTACTTTGAAGGTCCCAAGCAAAAAAGATCTCATAGCTTCTTTCTGTGAATAACAAGCTGATTGACCTGCAGTTTGTATTGTAATTCTATTTTCTTCCTTTCTTTGGCTTTCTCTCTGACATGACAAGCCAAAGCAGGTTAATACATCAAATCCAACATCTAATAACATTGCACTTTGAAAATTAAACAGTTTATTGGTCTACCTAGGGAAACTTTGCTTAATAGACTATCACAGGTGCAGAGACAAATTTCGAGCTTTTGTTTTAATCAGGCCACATGTTAGCTACTTGCAGCCATGCCAAAGAGGAGCAAGTTGGCAAACGAGCCCTCTGTGCCTACACTAGCACCACTTTCTGCATGTAAGGCCAACGTTTAAAGTTGTTGCAAATGACTCTTGGTGGAAATGGTACCTCGGGGTCCCTTAAACTTGATATTGCAGAGATTTCTGGTTCCTTGATTTTCAGATCAAAATGTGCTAGGGTGAGGGGCAGGTCTTAGGGCCCGTCTTGATGCTGCCAACTTTTACTTTGGCCACATATTATTTCTTATTAGAGAGGAATGCACAGTCTTGGAACAAACATTATTTCAGCTTAGAAGCTGAGAACACAAAAAGCATCATAATGAACATACTCTTTTGTCCTCGGATTCTCACTGGAGCCAATGCAACCATCTTCCACTGCCTGGCCCTGTTTCGTGGACAGATGCTTGGGAACCACAGTTATGTAACAATGATAGGACTCTGTAGTATTATAACCAGCTCACATGGTAAAGCAGAAACCTTCTCGGGTCTAAACACATTCTCCAGGCTCTGGCCACTCTACATGCCACTGGCCATTTGGTTCAGTCTCTGACACATTTCTGTTACTCTGGGGTTAGGGGTTAGCCTTGGCAAAACAGCCCCAGCAGGGGAAGGTCCTGGCTGTCTCCAGGACCCTACCTAGAATACCCCCCAACAACGTGGGCCTGTTACCTTGTGCCACCGGCCTTCATTGATCCTGGTAGGGATCATGGTGCTGGTGTTGCCACTTCCCAAGTCATAGCTGAAGTAGGGGAATCCATTTCTCAGCTGAACAGTAGCAAAGTCAGCATGATTGATCCGGGCCATGTAAAAGAGCAAGCCTGATTCAGCCTCAGTTCGCACTTCCAACTCAATGGTGAGACTATGAAATACAAATGGGGAGAAGAAGCAGAAAACCGAGAGCATTGTTAGGCCAAGAGAAAGTGGTATCATATGAGAGACACACTTTGATGACGGATATAAAATCTGGAGTGGGGGAATTTATAGGGCTTTGAATCTCCTGTATATGAGCTCAAAGCAAACAGAATTCTGTTTTCTCCTCAGTGGATTAAAAACAAACAAACCTCTGTCTTTGGGGATTTTACATGTGGTTGATTAGGCTTGATTAAATGTGAATATTCAGTGCTTCGATGATCACTTAGTTCCTGTGGCATGTTCTAGAATAATACCTACCGGTTTTTCACTTTGGTGTCATCAAAGGCAATGGCGACGTGACTGTTTTTGGAAAGCCCAAACTGCTTGGTCCCTGCCAGGAGAGCTGGTTCTGATTCTGCAACACAAGGGCCCTGAGAAATACCAAGGACAGAAGGTGAGATTACAGCCGTTTGTGAACAGGCAATGCTGCAGACTGCGTGGTTCCACCTGTTCCCTTCATGACACTGAACAATGCAGAATTCCTCGAGAATAAAGCACACTTCTTACTCATCTCTGCAACCGGCAGCATATGCAGGAGCTTAGGGAGTGCTCTGGGAATTTGAACTAGTTTTCCTTAGCCGCGTCCTAGAGTTTGCTAAAGGAACGTGTTAAAAATGTACCGATACATTCATATTTTCCTCACTCTCTAAGGAAAACATGGTTGAGATTTCTGTGGAAATTGCAATTTTTTTTCCTCATTTACATCACTGAGGAGGAGTTTTGTCTTTAGAAGACAGAACAGGGAGGACTATGGGATGCCACATGAATTATGAGAGTAGAAAAATGGGGTCCTTTTTGTCCTCCCTATTTCCGTTTCCCATCTATTTTTTTTCCATGAAAATTATCAGTCCACTAGAACGGAAATTCAGAATTTCAAGATGGTGTATCTAAACCTGCAAGTCAGCCCATTCAGGGCCTTAGCCAGTTGCTAGGCAACCATCACATTTTTTTTTTTTTTTAATGCAACCCACCACACAAACTGCTGCTGTTCAAAGATCAGCTTCCCAGGGTGCTCGAGAGGATCAGCTAGGTGCATGTGTGTGCAGTTACTTGCTTTAATGCTGTGCTGTTGCCGCCTGGAAATTCATAATAATTTTTGATGAAGGGAACCTGCATTTCCCCTTTGTTCACAGCCTCGCCGATCACAAAACCAATCCCGGCAACTTGGACTCTCACACACAACTCAGGAAGCAAGGCTCCTCAAATGACAAAGCCACAAGGCTTCTCCTCATTCGTTTTCTCGTTTCCCAGGCTGCTTTGACATGCAGGTGGCTGACGAAGTCGTTTAGAGGCCGGGCTCATGGGAGGATCCATGAGAACAGCATGCACCCTTGCACGCCCACATCTGCTTTTCAGATCTGAGATTAATAGCTACAAAAGGTCAGCCACCCCAGCCAAGGCTGATGAAGCAGGGCTCCTAAACAACCCAGGGCAGGCTTTCGACGAGGGGGCGTTCTTCTCCAGCGGAGTATTTCAGACGTGACTCATCAGCACCTAGGACATCCTTATGCAAGGAAAAGCCTTATTGTCTTTTCTCTCGAGCTTAGTCAAAGGCGCTGTTATGCCACAGCAGGTAAAAGGGCTTAAAGTGTTTTGAAAGCTATAAAATTGGTCTTTCTGGAGGTGGTTCCTTTCTTGATTCCCGGGAGATGGTCGGTTATGAAGAGAAGACCAGCCGAAATTCATATGGTTGTGCGAACGCACACTGGGTAGGGCAAGACGATGCTATTCATGACACCGAGCAGTACTTCCCCTATTGCATGTCCAACAAAGGAAACCCACATGGAACACCTTTAATGGCTTCATGGCCTGTCCCACACAGGCTACGAATAGAGTAAGGATCATTTTTCAGGCTTCCGGGGTGTTTCGTGTACAGAAGACCTTCTCAGCAAATGTAGTATGTAACCTTCCTCGGAGAGAATGGATGTGTTGTTCTTAGGAAGGGAATTTTACCAACACATCTCTCAACTTTGAGCTCTAAAAACAGACATTGAAAAAGCCAGTGGATGCCAAGGAATTAGGAACCAATAACGCACAGCCTGAAGAAATCCATCCGCTAGTAGGTAATGCTGCTGTTTACTGCTGTGGCTGCTTATCCATTCACCAAGAGAATATGTTAGCACCAAATAATACCATAACACATCATTTTCTAACATGGCTTTTTGAGTGATCAGGATGGCAGTTGTAAAGTTTAGGTGTTTTATTTGTGGTATGCTTTGGCCAGCTTGTGTCTTTGAATGTCACGTGGTAGTTGAACATCATGACTTTGCCTCTTGGCAGAGGAATAGGTCCTCAGCTGAGCAGTCCATCTTGCCGACCCTGAAAATGTGATCCAACTTCCTAGGCGGTCGTTTCAACACACTTTCGGATGGAAGGGATTCTGTCCAGGTCCTTGGACTCCGGTGTCATTTCATAGCACAATCGCTTAGGCAAGAGGAAAACCCTGTGGAGAGGCCAGCTTCACGTCTGTGAAAGGGGGGTGGATCTGAGAGTCAGGAAGAGCTGTGATTCCAGCAGCCTCCTCAGAATGCTCAGAGCCACAGGAGAGAGGGGGAACATGCCCATCCTCTACCAGGCCACCCCACGTGTAATCACTGTGGCAGATTCTCACCACCAATTGCTAAGAGGATGCATACCCTGTATATCACTTCAGTAAGATGTTCATAATCTATAGCCCTTCATAAAACTGGCCCTTGGCAAAGGATAGAAGTGCAAGTAAGTGGATTACGTATGGTATGGATCTACCTTAGTTAGGACATAAATATTAAAAAAAAACTCTTTCAATACAATATTTCCCTACAAATCTACACCTATCCCCTTGCTGACTTGATGGCAACCTGCCCAGTCACCATCCCCTGGGGGATCTGAGATTTGGATGTGTCCGGGTTCCACGCCACAGATTTGCCTGCTGTCGGGGGTGGGAGCTTCCCTTCCTCCCTGCTCTTGGACAGAGGGTAGAACTGCACTTACTGCAGTTTCAGCTTCTTTTCCCTTTCCAATCTGCTAAGTGGGGACACCCGAGGGCTACTAGAAAATGGTACTTCTCAGAGAATGAAGCCATCTTGTCAGCAAGGACATTTTCAAGCCCGGCCTCCATAGAAACGGAAACGAGGGTAGAGAAATAGGCAAAGCACAGCTATTTTTTTTTTTTTTTTGTCTTATTTTTTGAGTCTTATTCCTCTCAGCTGATGAGGACCCGAGAAAGGGCTCTTCCTGTGTTTTGGAAACACTCATCTCTGAAACGTGCTAAAACAACAACAATAATAGTAATTAAAAAAAAAAAAACAGCCTCACTAGAGGCTCATCAATCTCAGCATGTTACACTTCTGCCACCTGGTGGCGACGCTTTAGAATGCAGGCAACACACCGGGGGAAAGGTGATAAAGGACAAATTGATTTGTTTCTGCTTTGCAGGTGACACTTCTTAGGGACACAGGATTGTGGGGAGCCTAATGGAGGAGTGCACTTGTTGATGAGGGCCTGAAGTGATTCGAGAGGATTCTGAAGGAAGCCATATTTCCTGGAGCCACAGTCACAAGGCGAACGGTCAGTTTCCCTGGCAAACCTTTCCACTGGTTAAACTTCAGGTCAGAATAATTCCCGGTGCAGAGTTGACAGTTGGGAATAATCAAACCCAAGGCAGCACTTGGTTTCTTGGTCAGCATCCTTTGACTTCAGATAGCTGTGATGCAGAGGTCTCAACCACGTGTATCAAAACGGGCACCACATGATGACTCATGCTAAAAATTGTGTAATTTTCTTCCTTCATGAGTCAGTGATCCCGCTAATAAGTGTGGGCTAAAATCCCATCTGATGCTTGCTTCTGATGATCTTTGTGGGTGAATACCAACTAGGTACTTTTCCAGCACCAACTTCAATGTCCCGATGGATACAATGCCTGCTGCAGTTGCGACACTGAACCTCTTTAACTCCTTGTGTGTGAGCTCTTAGGTGGGAACTGGGCCTTGCCAGTGACACGCCTTAAGACAGATTCCTTGGAGAGTGTAGAATGTGTGTTCTCCCTTTAAGTACGTGTCAGTGCCCAATTGATTTATCTTGTGGCTATGGCTATACATAGCTTTTAAAGTTGCAGTCCTGATGTTGCTACAGGAATCACTTTCTAAAGCTCTGTTTTGTTTTGTTTTGTTATTTTTTTTTCCTTTTGAGCTGACCTCTCTTCAATTCTCAAAGAGACCTTATCAGAATTCTTCATTTCTACCAGAGCTTGGAAGTGCTACATTCAATTCTCCAGCGAGATTCAAATATAAGAAATGCAACCAACTTGATGTATGCCAATTCTCATGGGCCAGGCTTTTCAGGAGAGCTTGGAGTCAACAGTGTAGACACTTATCTCATTTGAACACATCAGTACATTTCAGGATCGATAAGCCAAGATGCTTATCCATCCCATCTCTGTCATTCTAGATGAGAAATGTCCACAGATAAGACCAACAGGGGTCTCCCCCTCCCCTAGATTTTTTTTATTTGGAAAAAGGAAAAAAAAATTCTGCCTCCTCCCAGCCTCCCATTTCCCTCCCCCTCCTCCCACCTTTCTCCCACTCCCCCCACTCCTCTCCCCCTCCCTCTCCAGTCCAAAGAGCAGTCAGGGTTCCCTGCCCTGTGGAAAGTCCAAGGTCCTCCCCCCTCCGTCCATGTCTAGGAAGGTGAATATCCAAACTGGCTAGGCTCCCACCAAGCCAGAACATGAATTAGGATCAAAACCCCTTGCCATTGTCCTTGGCTTCTCATCAGCCCTCATTGTTCACCATGATCAGAGAGACCGGTTTTATCCCATGCTTTTTCAGTCACAGTCCAGCTGGCCTTGTTGAGCTCCCAATAGATCAGCCCCACTGTCTCAGTGGGTGGGTGCACCCCTCGTGGTCCTGGGCTAAATAATCAGAGAAAAACTACAAGGGGCTGCTAGGCTCTGGCACTGGGAATTGAGATAACAAGAAGGAAATTCTATCTAATCTAGGATGGCTGACCTTGTAATAACCAAAGGATCGACTCTTTCATTTCACAGGGCAGGGCTTTCCCAGGGTATTTTTCAACTAACCTGAAGCCTAGTGAATGTTTTCTTTGCACTCTAAGCTGCTGTCAAGGTATAAGGAAGATAACGATGGGCATGAAGGAGGGGAGTTCCTGTCAGTCAGGAAATATGAGACTCGTAGACAGTAGTGCCCACTTCCAAGATTGACCTGTGCTGATTTTAAAAATATAAACTCAGAAATGTTGAGAATTAAAAATAGCTAGAAACAAAGATCCATAAAACATTTCATGCCTGAGTTTGAAATTGTTACAAATAGAACAGCCATCAGCACCCAAGGGTTCCCAGTATGCGTGTCCACCTTGGAAGTGTGAAAGGTTAGACCAACTGCTTCTCACAGAAGAAGTCACAGTATGATGAGGTGTTACCACAGGCTAGACTCTTTTCTAGATTTATGAACAGTATGTCATTTTGTGCCTAATGGTCTTCAAAGCTAGGTGTCCATACTCAGAGAGGGCATCAACTCCAGAGCTCACTGAGCAATGGCACGAGGCCTCTCATTCCCCTTTCTGTCCCTTCCTCTTAGCTAGGATTATATCAATCTTATATTCATTGGGCTTTTGATGAATGTATTTTATAAAGTAAATTACCAAGTTATTAACTTTTAGTCACTGCAAAAATGGGGACACTGTTTTCCACAAAGGGAAAGGAAGAAATTAAAATGGATGATACATACTATATGAAACAGGAGCTGAGCCTCTAAAACACAATTCTGCTTGGTGTGGTGATACACGCCATTAATTTCAACACTTGGGAGGCAGAGGTAGGTGAATTTCTGTGAGTTTGAGGCTAGCCTGATCTACAGAGCAAGACCTCATTTTAAAATGAAACAAAAAGCATGAAGTTGAAGAGTCCTAAAAGAATTCTGACCTTACAGTCACAAAGGGATACGAAGAGCAGGACAGGAAATACCGGATGGGCTTCAGGTCTCTATTGTTTGTATAATCTGAGACCATACTGTGTCTTTTCTCACAGGGCCTTTTAAGAGTTAGGATTTCGTTCTGCAGTGAATTAGAAGCTAGGAACACTTGTTGGTCTAGCATTCACAGGAAGGTTCACGAGCATGCACACCTCCAGTCTTCAGGATCTGGTACCCTCCTTTTGAACTTAGTGTGCATTGCATGGAGCACACATATACTCATACACATTAAAATAAATGCTTTATAAAAGAGTTGGGATTTCTCAGATCTTTTCTGCCCATGATACGGATCGGTTTTGGTCTACTCCAAAGTTGGGCTGCTCCTCAAGCCCTTGGTGTCAGTCTTGTCCATAGTGCAGTGTTGTGTTTTTGAAAAAGTTAAAGCATTTTTTTTTTGCTCAGAGAAAATGAAAACCTGAATTAGAATAAGAGGTTTCAAAAAAAAAACTCATTTGTAAAACTCTTCATGTTTCTGCAAACCGTGCTCTTCAGAAACCAGAAACATTGGAGTGCTTGAAGAATCCCTTAAAGCAAATTCTGCAGAATTTACAGGAATATCCCAGAGCTGAACAGGTTGTATAATAAGAGAGAAGCACAAGAGGATGCTAGACTCTGGCACTGTGTCAAATGGGATAACATGAGGGGAACGCTTTCTAACTTTGGATGGCTGATAACGTATTAACCGCATACTGGGCCATCCATTTCACAAGGAAAAACAAGGGGCTCTCTAGAGACTACCAGCAATCTTTTCTACCCAAATAAACCAACACACAAAGCTGAAGACCTACCGATAAGAAGGTCCAAGAGGCTCTGCTTGACCAAATATGCTAACTAAATAGGAGACATCCTATTGATGCATCTGTTGGAAGCACCCATGGAGCATTGGTAAAGCAGGGGAAATCACCCTACTTGACCATGGGCTTCCTGTTGTCTGCTGGTGACTCTAGGCATCTCTTTTTGTAAGGACTGGGACAATAATACTTCTAATAATACTATAAGGAAAACAAAATAATATCTTATAAAAATAGAACCCTAATTTTCAAAGTCACACATACACCATGCCCTTTGATTATTATATCTTCACAAGAATCGTGATTGTAATATACTCATTATTGTAATTTCATTATAATTGTAGTAGTGTAAGACACATTTTTTTCAGAAGCTTAAATGTTGGTTATAGCACATAATCAGTTTTTCTGAGCAATGACTATTTGGCCTGCCACATAATAAGACTCTCCAGGGAAAGAAGCCAGTTAAAGAGTAAACTAAAGGAGAAAATGCTGTGTCCAAGTGTTTTCAAGATATTTACTTAAGACCACGTGTGCTACACCGTTCTTTAGCCCTGGACCACAACTGTGATCGATGCCTATACTCCTGAGTGCAGTGAGACGGACCATCTCTGAAGTAATGATGAGACTGTAAGCTGTAGTCAATTCTGGAAAAAGCCATTTTGACACACACGCGAGTCTTGGATGCACCCATTTTTTTTTTTTTTTTTTTTTTTTGGGCTTCATAGTTTTCTACTAGAACTCCAGTACAAAAATGAGTGATGTTGAAAGACTTTAATTTTCAGAAGTTCTTGGTTTCTTAGTTACTAATAATGCAAACTGGAACCTCTCTCCTCCCCCAGTAGTCCTCACTGGGCCAGCCAAGTAAAGGCAAAGCCCTGTGCTCATTAGGAACCAGATTTTCGGGTCCATCTAATGGATTAGCATCCCCATCCTGTCGCTGGGCAGTTGTTTGAGTTAATTGTGAGTTACTTTAGGAGGCCAATTCTTATCCATTCTATTGAAAACAGGACATCAATTGGTATTTCACATTGGATGGAATTGGTTTGGCTAGAGGTGAGTACATAGTAAGTCTTGAAAACACCAAATAGAAGCATTAGTATATGCTTAGTATGTTTCAGGCAGTTAGAAGCTGTCTTCTAAAATTCTGATGGAATTTGATACCTGGGCGGTTAACAGCCTCATTTTATAATGTGGCCTATTTTGTGTGACGCCCTCTGCATGCGTGTGTGTGTGTGTGTGTGTGTGTGTGTGTGTGTGTATACAATAGAAAGTTATGTCAGACACAAACATACATCTATGTGATATTTTCAGAGTTGCAATTATGTACTACCAGTCTGAAAAGTTAAGACTCCAAATTATATGAGATCTATGTGTAAGATTCAAAGGGACTGAACACTGATCCAGTTCTCTCTGTGCACTGGAATTACAAATGGCTTTGAATCTGGATTCTAAAAACTTCAGTCCTCTTCAATCCTTCAAAGAAAAATCAGTTCTAATTTATGAACATCAGAATTAGCAGAAAAGATAATGAAGATAAAAGTCCTCCAAAGAAGCTGTGAGGAGACCAGGTTTTCATACACAGGTCTCTGGTGCTCTAGAGCTAGCGACAGTCTGCTAGATACCTTGAACAACTTCCGATCTGGAAATGACTCAGAATGGAAGGTTTGAAAGCAGTGTGCACGTGAACACTTACATGCACCAGGGTAGGGGCAGGTGACGGGTAGGCAGGGGTAGGCACTGGTTGAGGCTGGACCACCACTTCAGCTGGAACCTCATCTTCGTCCTCCCGGGGCTTCTGATAGACACAGCGGCCGATGTCAGCATTTTTGAAGGCCACAGGCCGTGCAAAGTCCATGGGGCTAATCAAATACAACCAAAATGAAAGTTTTTCTTATTTTTCACTGTCTTCTTCTTGAGCAATTACATCAGACCCCAATTCTGACTTGAAATGGTCAGGATAGAATTCTAGGTCTACATTAAAGGATTATCTTTTGTGGTGTTAGATAATGTGGTTGCTACAGCGACCCTCATATTAAATTCAAAGCAAATGGCGGCAGACATGAGAGGCACTTACACGGAGTTAATAACAAGATTCCACACGCAGCCTTCGAAGGCAGGGATATTCCTGAGTGGGGAAGGCTGAAATTCGGGAGGAGCACCCCCGACGAAGAGCTTCTTCACTTCGATAGGCTGCTCCACTGTGAGGTTTTGTGTCTGTCTTCTGTCTTCATCGACTTGAACAGTGAAGATGCTGATAAGACATTTAAAGATAACAGACATCCAGTACAGTTAGAAACGTCTTTCCCCACCACCTCTTATTCTCTGCTCCCAGAAATTTAGTTTCTCTTATGCTGTTATTATTACTATTGTTGAAAAGAGATCTAGCTATGTAGCTTAAGCTGGCTTTGAACTTACGATCTTTCTGCCTCAGTCTATTGGCAGCTAGGAGTTTGCAGGCATGTTTCATGGCACTCTGATCTCCCATAGCTTTTAAGGTAGCCCAGAAGAGATGATTAGGACCTAAACACCAAGCAACTAACAAACACCATTGTTCCCTCGGACTTTGCCTCATTCCTTGCTCATTAACATGTACTGAAAGTTTATTGAAACTAGGCAATCCCGCAGCTGCAACACACATCTCTGATGCAGGTGGCAACCCAGGTTTGCAGCCCAACACACATTCTGTGAGCACAGAAGCTGCAGGGCTGTACAGCAACGTCTAATCAGATAAGGATCTGTGAGTTTGGCACAGCAAGGGGCTGCATTTTGTTTGGCTCTTTATGTCTTGGTTTGTGCTAGCTATTATCTTCTTGCTAGGGGACAAACTGTCCTCCTGAGAGCTTAGATTGCAGGAATCAACAGCAAACACTTACAGTACATTGTATAAAGAACGTAGCTGCTGGCTCTTGAATAGAAGAGGCAGGCCAGAACACCAAGCTAATTGTTCCTTGCAGTGATTTTCCTCAGTGGCTGTTTCATTAATTTCCCTAATTTGCTTATGAGTGATTACTCACACACTGCTAATTGAGAACCGCACACTACTTATTCACAACAATCCTTGGATCCAGGGCCAAAGAACCGAGACACGGAGTTCTAATGATGAAAAAGACCAAAGGCATTTTTTCTACTTTTCTTTGTACAAGCAGGTTTTGAACTTGGTCCCAGCAGCAATCACAGTGCTGTTCCTCGTCGTGGACAGAATGTAGATGGATTACAGAGAACTTAGTTGTTATCTGAAGATGGGACCTAAGTGCCCAGGTGGAAACTCAGCCTTAAAATGCCGTATTACCTGATTTTGTTAATGGAGCAGTGGGAAGAAAGAGAGTGGGGGGGATGGAAGGAGAGGGACGTGAAGGCGAGAGAGCTGCAAGTAACAGATTAAGACAAGTTAGGACTTGAAACTGAGCAGTGGATCCACAATTCTAACATAAGACAACAGAACAGAATCAACTTTGTCATGGCTCAAAAATGTCACTGTTTCAGGGGTTAGAGGCACAAGCAAGACTTTGTTTCAGAAGGAAGCTAGGGAGAACTTGGTTTTAAGTGATAGACTCTGGAGGAATATGTCGACAAAGCCCGGTGTGTGGGGGGGGGGAGGTGTTCAACCTCACCTCTCAGAGCTCTGGGGATTTCTGAGACCTGACAGCCACCAGGTGTGAGGGATTCACTGAGCACCTTCCCCCAGCCAGGGCTCTCTAGGCTGAAGCACTGGCTTTTCTCCTAAGGCATTGAATTTAAGACTTAACTGGGGATTTAATTGGCTCCTAAGGAATGTCCACTGAGGTAACTTTCTGATCTTGATTAGGGTGCTAAGAAACCAGGGGCCCTTGTCTTTCAAAGGTAGATTCTCCAATTGTCCTGTTCTATCCAGGGAGCACAAGAACAGGCCTTAATCCGCTGTAACTCAGAAGGAGTGTGAGCCTTTAGGAGGGCTAGAGTGGAATTCAGTATTAATGTGGAATCTTCCTAGTAGCATGACCTTGGGCAAGTTATATTTAATCATGCTTAGTTTCATTTTATTCATTTATAAATGGAGATTAAAAACACTTACTTCAAACACTGGAATACATTAATTAAGAGATTGCCCCGAGGCTGTGGTACATAATAAGGGCAATGCTGAAAGGCTACAGTTGATAAATTTTTTTTTTGCATTTTACATTCAAGAAACATTAAATATAAATAATTGATTCTGTTCCTTTTTTAGATAAGGATGTTAACAATGTTTCCATTCTGGTGAGATAATCTGTTCTAATTTTATTATTTTTAAAGATTTATTTTATTTTTTAGTTGTGTGTGTGTGTGTGTGTGTGTATGTGTAGATATATGCAAATGTGAGGGCAGGGCCTTATGGAATCCAGAAGATGGCGCTCGCTGCCCTGGGACTGGAGTTATAGGTGGTTGTGAGTCATGCGATATGGGTGCTGGGAACCAAACTTTGGTCCTCTACAAGAGCAGTATGGACTCATTTTTTTTTCTTGAAAAGAAAAAAAAATTCAAAAAAAATTTCCGCCTCCTCCCNGCCCCGTGGAAAATCCACCCCCCTCCCTCCCCGCTCCATCCAGGTCTAGGAAGGTGCACATCCAAACTGGTTAGGCTCCCACAAAGCCAGAACATGAAGTTGGATCAAAACCCTGTGCCATTGTCCTTGGCTTCTCATCAGCCCTCATTGTCCGCCATGTTCAGAGAGTCCGGTTTTATCTCTTGCTTTTTCAGTCACAGACCAGCTGGTCTTGGTGAGCTCCCAATAGATCAGCCCCACTATCTCAGTGGGTGGGTGCACCCCTTGTGGTCCTGACTTCCTTGCTCATGTTCTTCCTCCTTCTGCTCCTCATTGGGACCTTGGGAGCTCAGTCTGGTGATCCAGTGTGGGTCTCTGTCTCTATTTCCCACTGAGCCTTCTTTCCAGTCCCTCATTTATACTTCTAACTGATAGGCTACTTTATGTTAAACTCTACAGTAAACACTCATCGGTACTGTGATAGGTCAGCTGACCATTTTCTTTTATAATTTCAGTGGTTGATTCTCACAGCCTTATAATTATTTTCTTCTTGTACTTTGTCTGTACTTATTTGCAAAATGTTTTTTTTTTAATTTTTCAACTCATCAGCAATTGTGTATGCGGAAGCTGGTATTAACTGGAGTATTTGTAATTTACATGAAAAATAAAATGGTATTTTTTTAATTGACATATATTGAATGCTATGGGAGACAAAGCTTAAATTGTCTGTATCGTGATCTCTGGAAGTCCTAACTTCTGAAAACCTCTTAACTTGCTGGTCTTTAGCTATGAGGACACATTGAACTCAGTCCTTTATCCCAGCCACCCAAGGTGCTATTTTAGGCCTTAGGGCTTCAAAGTTTTTGTTCAGTTAGAGCTGCTGTCCATAGGGTAGGCTCCAGGGGAAAGTTCAAAATGAAGGCAGTCACAGAAGGAAGGGTCCCTGAGTGTCCAGAATTGACATAAGAAGATGATTGATGTGAGTTTATTTTTATTTTTAAAAGGAAGAAATAGAAAAGGAGAGAATATGGGGTTGGGGTGAAAAAAGGAGCAAAAGAGGAGAGAAATTTTGTCAAACAACGTTTGTTTGTCAAATAAGCTAAAATTTCAAATAATTTAAGAGTGTTACTCCAGTTACCACAATATTCTGAAGTTTAGTAAGAGAAAAGATTGATAGCTGATGTATAAAGGCATTGAGAGAAAGCAAGATTTCCAAACTAGTAATAGCATACCATACTCAATACCTAGCAATAATAAATGTTTGAAGTCTTCACTGGGTAAGAACAAATAGCAGACCAAGCATAAATGAGACATTAAGGCTGGTTTTAAACTTGGCTTTTGTTTCTGCTATGCAATTTGAGGCAAATTATGTCATGTTTTCTCATTTGGGATGAAGGGATATTAATACACTTCTCGCACTTAGTTTAAAATGATTAAAAGACAGTCAGCCTAGAATTCAACACAGGCATTGCTTAGAATGGCTATATGAAGCAGTACGTTTTTGAGTGATGCTGGGAGGCTCTTTAGTGATGTCTGGTTAACCAGCTTCATGTGTTTGCTTATGGAGTAGACAATGACTGTGCTTTGACCTTAGGGTGTCGAGAAGGACACTGTAGTAAGTGGGCTCCTGTGTTGGCATGGAATTAGATAACCACACAGTCGTATGTCTAATACATCATCTCTTAACTAAGAGTAAGTGGCAAACCTGTTTGTTTATAAGGCTGATTAACCGGGTGACCAGTTTTCAGGGATGCATTGTATACAGAACTTAATCAAATCAAATTTGGATTGATGGCCAACAGCTGTGAAGTCGGCATAATAAAATGCCCTGCTTGAGGAAACACCTGTTCAGAGGACATCTTAGTATACATAACATGGTGACACATTATGGGATTTCTAAATTCTTTCTTTTGAAAATAGCATACCGTTGTTGAATTTTGGTCATCTATGTTTCTCAAACTTGCATTTGTTTGTTGAAATTATTTGAGATTTCAGAATTTGTAAAATGTCCTTCCCATAGTGAGAAAGATTAAAGTTTAGCAAATGGCCTAAAATGCATACAAGAAGACAAGCAAAACTGATATTCTAAAGTACTCCCTAAGATTTAAGTGAGAAAATCTGGTCTGCCTTTACCCCCAGATACCCTAACTATGATACCTGGCTATTAAATCAGTAAAAGTCATGTGCTATCTGAATGTTGATCACTCATTTTTCTTAATCATGGTTTCCAAATCTCCTGGTCTAGACACAACACAGATGCTCAGAATTAATTCAGCTCACAAACAAATGTCCTGTATCACAACAACAGAACAAACCAAAGAAGGCTTTATTATTTACTCAGAAAATAAGAAACCTCATTAGTTATCTAAACTGTTATCTATAAAAGAGGACAATTAGAAAATATAGACCTCCAAAGTACGATAGCCCTGCTTCTTTGGAGCATCACTCTGCATTCATAACCTTGCTACCCTCCCACGTGCTCTCTGTGTTTTGAGGTTTCATCAGATTGAATTTCTAGTTATTTTCTTTGCCTTTGGTTTAATAAATGGATTGTTGGTCTGGAGGTTTGAGGCCCCCAAGTCTCTGGGCTTCTGTTGCCTTTTCCTCTCATCCTCCTTCTGAACTAATTACCTCTCTGAATTGTTTCATAAGATTTTGATGAAGAACACAGATGACTTTCCCAATAAAGTAAGGACAAAGCATTGTGCAGAAATAAAAAAAAATCAGTTAATATGCTTCAAGGATGATTCCCTGGCTCAGGACTAAGGACAAGTATCCTTGGAGATTTATAGAGAAATGGTCACTATACATGATTAGAGATGGCCACCATTCCCCTTTTCTACTTCGACCCTCTTCTTTCAGAAAGCCACTACAGAGCCTTGCATGCTGTTTTAAGGAACAGACCAAGACGAAGCACACTCAAAAGAGGCACAGGTGGTCTCATAGCTACTGTCATGCCCACAGTACTGATGGTGGGTTTCTAAGCATCTGCCATAACTGGTTTGGAACCCGAGTGAACTAGCAGCAGTCAGAGGCTACTGGCTCAACCTCAGCTATCCTATGATTATTACCTTATTAGAAAATTGGCTACTTGCAAGGTGCAGGGGGAGGGATTTTCCTTTATCTGTAGCTGGAGAAGATGCGCTCCGTGAACGTGTGAGAAGAACCACAGGGAAGGGAAACCTTAGTAATAGAACTCCCCAGGCCCTTGCCTATAAGGCTCCCAAACACAAAATGAGGACCTCGGTGCATTGTCACGGTTTGGAGTGTGTGGTTTGTCCACACAGGGGGGCTCAGGTGAAGAGCTATGCTGGCAAAGGGAGTTCACAGTGGATAGAGGAACGGCAAGTGCGCTATTCTTAGTTACCCTCTAGTTCTTTCCATGTGAACTGAGTGTTCTCTCCCGTCGTGAAACAGATTTGGCTCTGGTTTGATGACAATTTTCCTCATTGTTCGTGTCCCCGACGAGAGATGCACTTCCAGACGGCCCTTGTTGAGGAATATGGCATAATAGGCCTGCAGCGAAAAATGGGTATTGAGGAGTAAGCAGGAGTTGTATATGCGACAGATGGAGTGATTGATGTTCTGTTCCAACCACAGAGGAGCCAAAGGAGGATGTCAGGTCCCACTCTAACATTCTGCCTCCGTCACTTGGAATAGGCTTTCTCATTGAACCCAGAGCTAGGCTGGCATCCATCAAACCCTGGTGAACATCCTGTTGTTTTGCCTCCCATTGAGCTGTGTTATATCTAGTCACATATAGCCACATCTCACTGCTTTTGTAGATTCAAGGGATTTGAGTTCACGTCCTCCTGCTTGCACAGTAGATGTTCTTACCTGTTAAGCCATCTCCCTAGCATCTCAATATTTACTTAAACAGAGTTGATAAGGATATAGGAATGTCTTTTGTTTTAAAATTACTATTTTACTTCTTGGGTAAGGGAGCAGGTAGATACAGTAATATCAGTTGTCTGACAAGTTTCTAATGCTCAACCTAACAGCTCTGCTTACAGCTGTCCTCTAACTTTCAGGAACTGTCAGGAATCAAAGGGTGTCAACAAAATCATTTTTCTTTATACTCCCAAGTGGGCCGCTCATTTCTAGAAATGAGTTCTGACTCAATCTCGTGGCATTTGAGCGCTTAGACTTTAATTTGTCTCCAAGCTGGTGGAATAGATCACTGCCACAAACATGCAACTTGTCTCCCACATTTAGAAAGAAGGAAGACAATTTTCCATCCACAAACATGCCTATTTTCTTCTTGTCAGTGTTACCAAGGCAACCAGTATGGTGTTGATATCTGATTATGAACTCCAGGGAGATTGGATGCAATCCTTGTATCCAAAGCTGATGTTAAAGGCACTGCCTCTCCTGTGTAGTACCAGGGCAGCTGCTGCACAGTGACCATTCTGTGCTCCGTGAGTAACTGATGGTGTTTAACATGTTTTATTTCTATCAGCATTACCATCCCTTCAACAATTCACTAGGCTATCTATGTAGCTACGTGTCCCATATACAATGTGCTGCAGACTATCCTTCATCATCCCTCAGTGGGATCACCACAAGCTACCTACTCAAAAACTACTTTAATTGATTGTTTGATAGCAAACACACATGTAGGACAACACAACCACACATAACCTGGATATTTCAACTGTTAGCTTTCACGAATAAAATGTGTCCATTTAGACAGCACTGATTCAAGCCCATTTGAATAATTTAACACTGTTTCCTTTATAAGATAACAAATATTAGAAGATTTTAAAAGCTATTCATTCTCATTTAATGTTCGGGGCATTAAAATTTCATTTCTGATGTGCTTTGTATTTCAGTACTTATTGTCTTTGTATGTTAATTGTCTTAATGGGAACACACTCTATTTTAAAAATTTGCCTAAAATTTGGTGATTTAATCCATTTATTCAGTGCTAAGAAATTTGGAGCTGGCAGGTGTTTAATTATTGGCAGTGGCCAAGGGGATGTGATGAAAATTTCAGAATGTTTGGTTTGGTGCTCAATATAATTTGAGTATCATTTGCAAAAGTGAGAAAGGAATTTGATTTTTCAGAATTAGAAGATGAAGATTGGTGGCACTCTTCTTTATACCTTCTCAATGATTATTCCTCTCAGTGAGAAGATAAGTATTACTTTTCTTCCTCAATGTGGCAAGAAAAATATTTTAAAAACTTTTTCAAATTTTTAAATTATGTGTGTAGGTGTGTATCTGTGCCTAAGTTTGTGCATGTGAGTTCAGAAGCATGTCTAAGGAGAAGAGGGCAGCCGGCCCTCTGGAGCAGGAGTTACAAGTGGTTTTGAGCCATCCTTTGGGTCTTCTGCAGGAACAGCAGGCATTATTAACCCTTGTGCCATTTCTCCATCCCCTTGAGAAAGTTTCATTAGAGCTGGTGTGGTCCTCACAATGGAAATGCTGAAATGCATGTTTATGCTCTCTTGTCAAATCAACTGTAATCTACCATGCAATTGAAAAGGCTAGAATTTCATATCCATTGAGCTTCTTACTGATCTGACAAAGATTGCAGTGCTTGGACAATTTGGACTAACCCTTCACTGTACCCCTGAATTCCAATTATACAGATGGTGGCGTCAAGCATCCTAGAGCTGCTGCTTGACAAAGATCACCATGCTTGGATGACTTGGATTGACCCTTCACTGCCGTTGCTGGAAGTGGCTGCACAACTCTTGCATGTCTTTGACAGATCTAATTAATGTTTGAACTCCTTGCTGTTGAAGGCAACTCACCGAAGGCTAGAACTGGGACAGTGTAACAATTCTTATGAAAGCTGATGTTAAGAATAAAACTTAGGATGATTCCCTGGGAGGATGAGCTGTATAAGAAATTGAGTCTTCTATAGAAAATATTATATATGTGGTAACAATGAGCATGAGCTATTGGATCTGAAATGCATCATTTAAGAAGAAAATCTTAGGGAAATTTTAGAAGCTGACAAACTATGTCTGAATCATTAAGTTTTGGGGTTTTGCCTCAAAATACATGGAGCTAGTATAAACAAGGAAAACCTTGATTACAAAGTGAATGACAGGCCTTGGTACCCTCCTCAAGGCAAAGGAAACAGTGTTAGGAATCTTGATTTTTTTTTTACCTCCTTTTTTGTAAAGGTAAAAAGGGTTCCTTTAAACTTCAGGGAATTGGCTTGATTCCACCTCTTACAGGTAAAGGACCCCAGGCAAACACTATGAATCAGCAGCCTGTTTTCCCCACTTCCATGGCCTATGAAACAATTCTAAACTAGCTACAAAACATGCAGTCTTTGCACCAACAAATTACAGCTCCATTTTAGCCTGCCTTGGTTTCTGGGTTACAAAAAAAGGTTTTACAAACTCTCTCTTCTTTAATCTCAGGACAGCGCTTAAGTTCACAAACAAAAAAGGGGGAGATGATCCAACCATATCTGAGGGGGCAGAAGTCATAAAGCCAGCACAGCTATTTGACAAAGATCCGGCAAAGCTGAGCCACATGATGGCCGCCATACCACCACTGGTTTTCATCTCAACCTGTGGCATACTTGGGAGACTTTTAATATTTGTACATTTTGGGAATATTGGACTGATGGAAATTTTCTTATAAATCATTTATGCCTTCTCCCAGGAATGTTATTTCTAAACTTCCCCAGGACAGTCCTGAACATACTGTTTTTCCCCTACCCTGTTTTAGGGAGATATCCTTATCTACTTGAAGGTCTTCCTTATGCCTTGGAGGTTGTGTCATACATAAAGAGGCAAGAGGTCTCTTTATGAGGCTATGAGACATTTTTGAAACATCTGTCCCTGTACTTACTCAAGAACAAAATAATCAAAATAAAGTAAATTTACAAAGGTCAAGAAGATTCAGTGGGCTAGAGGAGTTGGCCCTAGTTCAGATCACAAGCCTCTTCCCACTGTACACCCAGGCAATTACATGGCATAGACAGCAATAAAGTTAGACTAGCTGAAGCGACCTCTGTCCTACACAGAGGCTTATACTGATGGGCAAAAAATGACGTAGAAACATGGTATTTTATATTCTATAACAATATAAAATATAGACATTGTATTATGACAGAATTTGAATAATAACTGCACCAGCTTTGACCAGAGGATATTTCTTGGGCACTCTGACCATTAAGAGCTAATAATACACTTCTTGGGAAGTGGCAGCAAGCCCGGGATGACTTGAAGATTGTTTTGTTCAAATTTCCTAGCCACAGAAGCAACTAGTCTGAGAACAACTTTTCATATCCCCCTAGATTCTTAAAAATTGGGTTATGGGGTTAATGAGTAAAAATAATAACCCTGTTTATCAGTGATGTCAAAACTTGAGGGAAAATGATTGGAAAAAAATGATAACTCTGTTCTGTCATAGTTTATTAGTGATGACTGAAAGATAAGCAATGGGAAATGAAACACATGTCCCAAATCAAAAATGATATGTTTGGGAACATATGATCTATGTTTTGGAACAACATATCCCTACTTACTAAATTCTGTATAAATAAAGAAGCACTCTGGCTGCTAGTGAGTCAGACTGCAAGATTCTCCAGACCATCATGGCTTGGCTTACATCCTTCCTTTACCAGCTCTTTATACCCTCTGCTGAGACCTGTCCACCATTGGGGATGGCTCCCGGCACTGATCCATCTTCCTGCCTTCCCACCTCAGAGGTACCACTATTACGTGATTTATTATCCCAGGGTTTTAAAAATTATTTTCAACGACTTACATATTTATTTGTAAATAATATACTCAATACTTCATACAGAAACCTATGCAAGTGATGTCAGAATGTGTTCTGCACCTTCTTTGCTACTTAGTTCTCATCTATCTATTTTGTCTTGTCAAATTGTAATTTATCCCTTGCTACTCCTGATTTCTAGACCATTAAGCCATAACTAGTTTACTGGTCTCTTTTCCAGTTGATAAATATTTGGGTCCTTTTTCATTTATGTACTATAAATAAGAACTAATCATTTGGGATTTTTTTATACTTATCTCATTGTGCACGTTTGCCATTGTTCAGGTCTGTGCATGGGGTTGAAAGACTGGCTTGTAGAATTCACACGTGGTCTACCATATAGAACAGATTCAAAGCAGTCACCAAAGCTCTGTATCAATTTCCTCTTTCCATAACAGTAAGAACTGTCTTTAACAAAGGCCTTGCCAGCACTTGGTCATATTATACTTCATAATGTTTTACTATTCTAATGGATATAAAATCTAGTGTGGATTGAAAATGCATTTTTCTGACACCACAAAACTGAATATTTATTATTATTATTATTATTATTATTATTATTATTATTATTATTGCATCCATCGTGCTTTCTCTCCAGTGGAATGTCTCTGGTCAGAGCTGTTCATTACTGAACATGTTTCACTTGCTTCTTGCTTTCTGAAAGTTGCTTCATATTGTGCTTACTAGATTTTCTGAGGTTATATTAACAATACCTTTTCAGATAGATGCTTGCATTTTATGCTTTTTGATGAATGGAGAGTTTTAATATTAATGTGGTTGTATTTACAGCCTTGTTTTGTGTACTAAATTTCTTCCAGGAGATTATCTATCTATCTATCTATCTATCTATCTATCTATCTATCTATCTATCTATCTA
>NW_026067910.1:16686135-16718859 GCF_014885135.2 Alexandromys fortis | reverse complement strand
AAATTTTTAATAAATAAATAAAATAAAATAAAATAAAATAGCAAGATAAGTAAAAAAAAATTTAAACTTACTTTTCTTTCCATAATTACAGTTTTATTTTCTGGGAACTTATTTTTCACTTTGGTATGAAGTAGAAATTGTTTTATTCTTTCCTGTATAGAAACCAACAACCCTGGACTCATTCAGCGAATGCTTACTGTTTTCTTAATGATCGGAGAGGCCACCTATTGGTAAATGTCGTTGTATTTATGCTTGGACATATCCAGTCTTCTCTCTTCTATTCTACCAGGACAGAATTTTCCAGAAATGAAAACATTACTAGAGTCTAAATCTCTGACGTAGATGGAGCAAGACCCTGCTACAGCGGTTCTACCACCATATTCTTTCATTTCAGGTGTTTTTGTGGGTTTTTATTTTTGCTATAATTAAAAAAAACATAAATGCCTCAATTTGCAAGAAAGACAAGATGGTATACCGAAATTAAATCTCTGTATATCGTATTATGGAGAATTGACCTATTTTTAATGAGTTTTTCCCTGCTAACAAGATGAATATGTGCACTCATTAAGGATGACTTCAATGGCTTTCAATAAACTTTACAGTTTCCTCATCTATGTTCACTTGCTGTGTTTATTTTCAAAGCACACAATTTCTTTTTTTGTCTAGCTAATTTTTCTTTTGTTGCTGTAGCAGAGAGATTGACGCCTAGGAAATAGCCTTCTTTTTCTAAGTCCTGATTTTATAGCACATCGCATGTCTGTGATGCTCTTCCATCAGGAGCACTAATCATCCTTGTTTTACAGATAGAATATTTCTTCCTCTTAATTTACTAAGTTTTTTTTTTAATTATGAAGGCTGTTAAATTTTGCCTAATGTTTTCTTAAATCTTTTGTGACAGTTTTATGATTCTTTTTTTAATTTTTGAAATATTAGATTATACTGGTTTCCTTAAGAATTCTATTTATGTATTTATTCATTTTGTGAACATGTTTGTGGGCATGTGTGGACATATAACTGCCATTGTATGAGGCATGAAGCCAAAATCAGAGGACAACTTGTGGGAACCAGTCTCTTCTTCCACCATGTGGGCCCTAAGAATCAAACTCATGCAGTGTATCAGGCAGAAAAGACCTTAACCCACTGGACCATCTCACCAGCCTCTTCATGCATTCTTGACATTCTCAAGGCCATATAGTGCTTGCTCCACTTACCTAATCTTTTGTTGTAGGTTTAATTATGTTTTAGAGAAAGAAATTAAGATTCTATTGTCTACTAATAATCACTCAATATTAAAATTGAACAATTTAAAAGGCCTGGGAGATGATAGCTCAGTTGGCAAAGCACTTGCTTTGCAAATGTGAAGACTTCAGTTCAATCCCTAGAATCCATGCTATAAAAAGATATCCAGGTGCAGCTGCACATGCCTGTAATTCCAGAACTAGGGAGGTGGATACAGGAAGATGTCTGGGGCTTGCTGGCCAGACATCCTAACCTACCTGGTGAGTTATAGGCCAGTGTGAGGCCGTCTCACACATATGTACATGACATGCATCTATGCACATATATGTACCTGTACCTACAAACACATACACACATACAAGCATCTAATAAGAATGACATCATCTCACTTGTAAAGGTGTTTTCATATTCAAAGATATATTTGCACAACAATTTACTTATTCATTTGATCATATCTGACTTGGTATGAATCTTCTCACTGAGAATGACCAGTCCTGGTTTTACCAAGATTACAGTCAAAATAAGTGATTCAACTCTAAAATATAAAACCAATGTAATGGTGTTAATTAAGACAGACACTTTATCAACTGACCATCTCAACCAAATATCTCCCCACCTCCTAAAGGTACTCCTAAAGTGAGGGGAAAGCCTCTTTGTTTTTGATTTTTTTTTCGAGACAGGGTTTCTCTGTAGCTTTGGAGCCTGTCCTGGCACTAGCTCTTGTAGACCAGGCTGGTCTCGAACTCACAGAGATCCGCCTGCCTCTGCATCCCGAGTGCTGGGATTAAAGGCGTGCGCAAAGCCTCTTATGAATGAGTGGTGAAGGTACCTGTCCAGTTTGCCTCCGTTTCCTCCTGGGTGGTATTGGTGTTCCTCCACTTCCCAAGAGAATGATTCCAGACTCATTCTTCGTACTGAAGGACAGATTGATTTCTGTTCCGACATCAATGGGCACAGGGGCAAGCTCCACAAAACCAGGCTTGGGAAAGCTAACTGTATAAACATTCTGTGGGGAAAAAAAAAAAAGAGAGAAATCATTAGAGATAAGGGACTAAATTCTTCACACCACCTCCATTTTCAATACTTTCAAAATGATTATAAAAATAGTGTAATTTTAGGGAACATGAAAATCTATAGTCCCTTTGAGAGCTTAAGAGCCATTGAAGAAATAATACTGTTAATTTTCTAAACAGCTCAGCTTTAAAGGTAAAAAGTATGACTTCTGTTTAAATATTTAATACTTAACATAAAATGTGGAAGGATATTGATAGACAACATGTTTTTCTTTGTCTTAAATCTACATTGCTGTCTTTCTTAAATCTCTTGGCTATGAAATATCAGTTAATATTTTGTGCTGTAAAGTTTTGTGTGACCATGGCTTATATTTACATTCTTCCTCAGGATGAGCCCATGGGAGAGTGGTCATTAATATCAAGAGTACAAATAGTTCTAGAATAATTTCTAGAGATATTACTAATTATTAAAAATAGATAAATCCAATATTGCATGTTTGTTTTTTCAAAATATTACCAGTGCTTTGCTGCTAACCATAGAATTCATATGCTCGTGCTTCAGAAACTGACTGAGTACAAAGGGGAGAAAGTGACTCACCTCTCAAAGTCATGCAGAAAGCAGGGAGTCATCTAGAATTCGTCTATTAATTCGCCCTATCTTTCACAACCTTGTCCTCTCCTTCATTCTTTTTATATTTAGACTGAATAACCTCTTTACATTCTTTTAGACTTTGCTTTGCTTCTAAATTACATGTGTGTGGGGGGGGCTGGGGAGGGAAGTGAGCACATGCCCACAGAGGCCAAGGACTTAGGATCTACCTCAGGTGAGAGTTAGAGGCAGTTGTGAGGCATCTTCTGCGGGAGCCATAGGCAATCAGTTCCTCTGCAAGAGCAGTACGAGCCCTTAACCACTGAGCTTTCTCTCCAGTCCTGCAGCTTCATTTTTCAAATATGTAAGGTTTTCTGCCAGTAAATATAGTTCATCATCTCTTCCTTCCTTTTCCTTTCCTTTCCTTTCCTTTCCTTTCCTTTCCTCTTTCTTTCTTTCTTTCTTTCTTTCTTTCTTTCTCAGGTTAACAGCTCTAGCTGTCCTAGAACTCACTCTGTAGACTCGGTTGGCCTGGAACTCACGGAGATTCACCTACCTCTGCCTCCCTAGTGCTGGGATTGAAGGCGTGTGCCACCACTGCCAGGTTTATCACTGCTTTTAATAGCTGGAGGAATTCTACCATCTAAAAGTGCTCACATTTATTCTAGCAAGACCATTTGACATTTAAGGTACCAAAAATACTCATTTTTAAAAGTCTTTGATATTTTGGAGGAAAGGCAAAAAATCTTTTATGTGGGCTACCACCAGCCACTGCACCCTGCACAGGGTTTCAAGTCCAGCAAAATGGCACAACCATTGGAAAAATGTGTAATCTTCTTTCAATTCTGATTTTCAAATTTCATAATTTTAGATGCTTCAGATAAATCTACTTTTTTCAGTATTCGTCCATTTCAAATTCCTGCCTCTTACTTTAGCCAAGCAATTCTCTATTCTGGAATGCCTTTACATGGGAATCTTTACGTAGGACACCTTTATATTGTGCCACAGGCTATTCATTGCTCTGGACAGCTTTTCACTCTCATGCATATATCTTTTGAGTGCATATGAGGGTTAGATGTTGAAGGTTTTAACTCTATGTAAGGTTTCCTTAAGAAGACAGTGTGGACCCTTAGAATATTCATGCTTTCTGTGTTTCCCCTTACACTTGGAGTGGGAGTCTATGACGATTTCACACAGAGCCTGCAGCTATGAACAATAAAGACCCAGACGGGTCTGTCCAAATCTTGCAATCTCACAGCTCAGAAGGCAATCCACTCTTTTCTCTATTTCCCTGTCCCCTCTTCATTTCTTTGAAGTCCCGTGGAGTGATTCAAAATGATTTGAATTGGAGAAAGCAGCCAAAACAGTTACATCAGAACAGGTAATTAAAAATTAGTGTTTGATAGAGTCAACATTTTCTTATTTTAAAATCTCATCACTATAAAATTTTCTTAAAATTCTTATTAGTAATTTATGGTCATTTTTAGCTATGTTATAGATATTATAAGAGGGCAAAGTGATGCTCTGGGTTTTTCTCACATTGACTGGCCAGAGTTAAAGAATCACTATTGAGCACACATTCCCCGGCTGCACTAACAACAAAGAAGAGATTCTGAGATACAAGAGAATTTCACATTCATATCACACAGATCTTTGCAGCATTGGACAAAACATTACACACAACTTCAAGGCTGTAGACAAGATGCTGTGCACTGGTGAGGTGATGGATGGTGTTACTGTTTGTGTAAACTATGGACCAGACGCTGCACACTGGTGAGATGCTGGATGGTGGTACTGTCTGTGTAAACTATTAACATATTCTAGATAAAGGTAGTCAAGCTGTATAATGTGCAGATGTGATGTAGGAGGGTCATCAGTCTATGTGTTACTTTCATTGGTTAATTAATAAAGAAACTGCCTTGGCTTTTGATAGGGCAGAATTCAGATAGGTGGAGTAGACTGAACAGAATGCTGGGAGAAAGAAGGCAGTGAGGCAGACGCTATAGCTCTCCTCTCCAAGATGGATGCAGGTTAAGATCCTTCCCGATAAGCCACCACCTCGTGGTGCTACACACATTATTAGAAATGGGTTAATCAAGATGTGAGAATTAGCCTATAAGAGACTAGAACTAATGGGTCAGGCAGTGTTTAAAAGAATACAGTTTCCGTGTAATTATTTCGGGGCATAAGCTAGGTGGGGCATAAGGAGCCGAACAGCAGGAAAGGAGGCCCACAGCTCCTTCTACACAAATCTAAAATGAATTTAGGAAAGATAACAACAATGAGAAGAAATGTTATTGAAAAGGAAGATAGAACCATCCAGAAGAGCAATTCCTATGAAGATACCTGCTATGTACTCAAGTACTATAGGACTTGGACAATGGGATACATTTTGGCTCTGCCTAATACCGTTTCTATCACAGTGACTTATAGGATGCTTCTGTCTTACTCTGTCCTCTTTGCATGACTAAGAAAAGATCAGAACAAATCTAAACCATATTAACAAAGGAACAACTCTGGCGAAAGCACTCATGTTAAGTAAATGAAATATGACCCAAATATGTAATAGAACCTTTAGAAATTAACCAACCTCCAGTGAACAGCCTTTGGTAACACCAACATAATCGGGGCTACTGAGTATATTGTATGGAGTCCTTGAAATTTCAATGTCTTTGAGGCAGCCGGAATACTTCTTCACATTTACTTCTGGCCTATTGAGTGGTCAAATGGAGAACCAAAGCAACACCGTTAGATTAATGGCAGTGTAGTTGTCGAGCACTGGAAGGAAGCCATATGGAACACACACACATGCACATGCACACACACACACACATACAGAGAAGTAGGGACATGTCCATCAAAGTACACACGCACACACTTGCACATCACAAATTGTGCTTTCTGTTATGTGGAAGTTGGGCTGACTGGATGTTGACATCACTCTGTACACAGAGTTCTGATATCTTTTTCTAAGAGCAGCTTCCCTCACAGCATTTCAACACGAGGCCCAGAAGTCAACTGATTTATTAATGCTTCATGTGCATAATGAAATAAGTGCTTCTTGTTTCCACTACAGAGTGGATAATTGTGTGGGCAGAATAATTTAATTATTTATAAAAAGCTCTTTAAAATCTCTTTCAAAATTTAGGAAAAATATTTGGAAATGTTTATTTGAAACATTCCTGAAGCTAAAAAGAAGTGTGTAGGTGTATGTATGTGTGCACATATGTGAGGATGTGTGTGTGACAGAATGTGTGTGAGTGTGTATATGTGTGTATGTACATGTACCTGTGCATGTGAATGTATGTGAGAGTGTGTATGTATATGTGTGTGCATGTGTGTGTGCCATAACAAAATAAGGCAACATAATGCAAAATAGTCAGTTCTTCTAATTTGGTTCATGTCTTGTACCCCCAAACCACATTTAAATGCTGGCTTCTGCTCACTACTTCTAATGACAACAGCAAGGATGCTAATTGATTACAAAATAAGAAATTAATTCCTTGCCTTCGACTCTTACATGCTGCTCTGATTTATTACTTGATATTGACTAGGTGATCTGATTTCCCTCGGATTCCATATTTGTATGTGTAAGCAGGCATGGTGACAATGGCAGTGGTGCCTATGTATTCGAGGAACATAGTCTGGATATACTGCAGAGTACAGCACACCTAAAGGCACAGTTCACATATACTGACAGAACATGCATGGTGATGACATCTCTTGAGTCTATGACAGCAGATCTTTCTCTGGTAGTGGGCGTGCTCTCTTCAGGCGTTTATTAGTTCTCAGGCATCTTGATTATAGGGACCTGCAATGTAGTTTGTGCCAAGAAGGAGCTGTGTGTGCAGGCCTGCGCGCACATGTGGAAAATGTTCACAGTGGCTAGTAGCTATTACGCTGAGCAGTGTGAAAATATAGGAGTAAAAATGGCAAATTTTCATTATGTAGTGTTGATGAACATCTGGAAAGTGTCCAATCGACACCAATATTGTACTTGATAGGCTAATGATTATTTCTCCTCTCATCATCCCTTGATGCCAAGTTTCTCATTTTCATCTTTATAAAAGACACATGGCATGAGGAAAAACAGGTGGGAAAGCAAATTAGACCCTGGCAGTCTGTACCAGGTGATTTATTTCTTGTCAAGTGTTTGTTCTCCTCTCCACTTCCACCCCCGTCTCTCTGGAACTTCTTTATTTCCTTTGATCATTTCCTCTGGTTCCCAAGGTCTCTTCCTTCTGTTCCTTTAGTTAGTAATTATGAAGAACCCTGCCAGCTGGGGGGAAGGGGTCTTACTGATCATCATCTACAAAGTGAAGGGGATGGTGGATTTCACTTGCAGTGCGCACTTGCTTCCAAATTGTGCTTTAGAAGAGGACAGATCTATCACAATTTTGGGGGTTGGGGAAGTTTTGTCAATAAAGTGAGTCACTCCAACAAGCTTATTGTTTCATGGAAATACCAAGATCCTTCTCAAAGTGTAATGATTCAGCCAGTTCAACATTATGAAAGTCTCGGGGATGAGTCATGGCACAGCGATTTGCTTTTTTTAAGGCAACCACAGGTCTGTTTCCCGAGGACCACCACTCATGCACAAAAAATTACACAGTGCTAACGTGGAGTTTTATTTATGTGTATGTGCAATGAATATTCGGTCTTTGCTTTTTACCCTTCTCTACAAACAGGGCATGACTAGTAGCAGAATGATGTCATGAAAAAAAAAGTTGTTTTTATTCTTCCTACCTTCTATGTTTTCTAGTTTTTGATACTAAAATCTGGTCTTGGCTTTAAACATTTCCTGGGCCACTTCAGTTTCATTATCTCCTGTTCAGAATTCTGGCAGAATTAGCCTCTGAAATGCCAAAACACCTTTGTTTTTGGTCAGGGTCAGGCATCCATCCACATCTTTAGGATTTGATCAGCCCCTTAACAAGACTGCTAATTCTTACGAATATCTGTGTTCAGGGAAGAATGCAAAGGCAGCTAAAAAGCTATATGGAGACTGTTGCTAAATCTCTCCACTCTTAACTCAAACATTTGTTTGAAATAGAACCTGTAGTATCTGCAGAGGTTCTTTTCATTTGGCTCCATAGAGAATTTTATAAATGGCAATAATCAAGCGGCTTTGACGTGAGGTGCAGTGGCCATGTAAATGCATCTTTGCAGAAAGCAAGAAGGCGGTGCAGAGCATTCGGTAGCACGGGTGGTGCGCTGAGCAAACAGCAAAGTGCTGGGGAGGCCAGAGTCTAAGTTCTGCTTCAGAACTTAACATGGCTCCCCAGAATTAGACTATGCCCATAAACTTGACTGGCCAGCGTCCATGTGTGTATTGCCCGCTGGCCACCAGGAGGTGCTGTGCCAAGTGTCTGCACAAGGAAGCATTGAAACAACAGCTGTTGTAACCTGACTGATGGTGGGCAAGCAGCAGCCTCTTTGTAAGTGCTGGGAAGCATGAGGACTCTGGCCGCACGCGTTATTTGCTCATGAAATCTATTGTGGAAGCAATTGCATCGGTGTTGCTCTGTTTCTGCACTGCTGCTGTCCCCACAAAGCCAAATGTCCTTAGCCATGCACTTGAAAAAGGCATGCATAAATTTAAATTTTACCTTGCTTTCATACTAAGCCAAAGGGAAGAGAAAAAAAAACAATTTACTTATAACCATTTGCTTATAAAAATTATTTATAATTTTCACTTAATAAAACAACAAACATTAATAATAAATCTTATTTAAAACCCACCTCATAGAAAGGAATATTTAAAAAGGAAGTACACAGAATAGACCAATGTCCTCAATGGAAGTGAAACCAAACTTCAGAGATGGCCACTCATCAAACATTACCTCCTAGACATTTTTATTTTGGAATACAAATTTAAAGTTCTTATTCTTTTGACATAATATATGAGAAAGTGTACGAACATGGTGCTTATGAGCAGCTTATAAATATCTGCTCTCAAGAAGCTCAAATTTAACAATACACATGAAAATAATTCATGTTTACCACATCATCATACAGTGGTACTGACGGCAACCCATGAATGCATGAATAATTTGTCAATCACAGGTAGGCATTAAAGATTATATTAAAATAGTAGGCCATGCTGCAGCAGTATTGTATTTTAAATTGCTGAATGGAAAAAGTAACATTTTGGTGATAAAGATTTAGAGCATAAATAGTTTCCAAATAGACCCGAAGATACAAATTATTCTCAATGAAGTAAATTCATGATGTGTTTGTGGGTGTTTCAAGAATTCACTTTCAAATAATAAAAATCTTCACTAGACTAAGTGAACTATTTTTAGGTAGTCTTATTTCACTACATTTGATTCATTCTAAATGATTTTTCAAGGTATATCTTGTGTTTAAATAAATACTGGATCACCAGCATTTGGTATGATACCTTGCACATAGTATTGGATGCTTATTTAACAAAGAAAGTAAATGATAGCTATAACACCTTTCAAATAATTTTGATATGTAGTGATTTTATGATTTGATATTTCAGAATTATATTACAAACAAATGAATATACTGATTATATATGTACATATGTATATATATATGTGTGTGTGTGTTGTGTGAACATGTGTGTGACCATACATACACTCATGATCTGTACCGTGAAGCTTATCAATGTACACTATGAAAAGCTGGTAATTAGACAATTGCCCAATCTAGGAGTAGATTTGAGGAAGAAACAACTTCAGTTGATATAAAACTGATATATAAAATGAGACCAAGGTTCCTCTGTTCAGGGACCTGTTGACGGGAAATAGGGAGCTAACTGCCCCCATGGTTTCCGATGATGACATTCTAAGGTATCTCCAGATGTTCTTTTTTATTGAGTAGAAACACCTTTGAAGGACTTTCATAACCTTTTATAAACCACCGAGAAAAAGCCAGAAACCAGAGATGAAAACTCTCAAAACATGGTACTCTGAGAGTGTCATAATTACCCACAAATTAACCAGATCAATTCATCCCATTTTAATCAGATTCTGCTAACATCCAGTATGTACCAGATACTCTATGGGATTTGATTCTCATGTTTTATATTAAGCAGTAAATTAATTAAATACTGCATGGGCTACTTTCTGACTTTTTAGTTCCTGCTTTTGAGCTAACTACACTATGAGTTACTGATGTCTTTCTATCCTGTTCCCTACCAGAGCATATGAGAAATCTTTAAATTATGTTGGAACAGACATGTGAATAAAAAATGTCGTTTGGTACTGGGTACGTGGAAAAGCTCCACTATGCTATTATGATGCTAATGCTCAGCAATAACATAGCTTATACTCACAGCATCCCGAACACTGACTAATTTTCAGACGCCTGCACAATGTCAGAATGCCATTCTCTCTGGCGACTGTGCACAGAGAGCAGCAATTACAGGACTCACATTCAGCTTTGGCTTCCACCTTTAATTACTTTCATAATTCCTTTCAGCAGGTGAATATAAGAGAAACAGCCATTCCAATTTATCTCTTCAACAAAGATGTCAAATTAATCCCCAGTTCCCAAATCCTTGCATTGCTCTTACATACAACATGATTTTTTTTTGATTAGTCCTTTCTATAGCTAAAGGTTATATGGCATTGCCATTGTAATTAAATTTCCCAACTCTACAAGACACAATGGCCATTTAATTAAAACTTTCCCTTTAAATATACACTAGATTACCTCAAGTTTCTCAGAGTTGGCAGGCCACCAAAATATATTTTGTCATCGTCTTTCAAGTCAAGACCGAAGTTGTTTCCAGAAGATGAAGTGGCTATGTTCTCCTCCTGGTTAGTATCGATGTCGACAATCGATATGTTGGCTGTAATAGAGATAGTAATTTTCCATTTAATTAACGCAAGGTCCACCACAGCTATGCTCTTGTTGACAACTGGAGATACATTCAGTCTAAAGTTTGAATAGACATTAGTGTTCTCCCAGCATGTGTATTATATATGTAACTATTTAATGCACAACAATAGCATAAATACAGTACATCATTGAAACATTCACACCAAAGCAAGGAAATAATGGTTTCCACACAAGGAAGGCAACCAGTGGAGACAAAAGAAAGCATCTTAGATGGCTATCAACAAACCACTAGACACGGTTTCTCATGCTAAGGAAAAGGAGTATTGTGTTTACAGGACTATCTAGCTAGAATTGGATAATTAGAAATGTTTTGACTCTGAGCCTCTTCCTGTGAATTTCAGTCTCTTCAGAACTACTGAGGTTTCTGTTCATCTGCAAAGTGTTACTTCCTTGTATAAAACCATGACACATGCTGGTGGAGAGATGTGGATGTTTGGTTCCATGAGTCGGTGAGACCCACATCTAATGTAAAACACATTTTATTCTGGGAAACTGTGTCATGAGTGATGTACTGTCCTTAATCCTAATTGCTTTTCTCTTAGATCTCAACGGATTTTCTTATGTGGAGAGGACTAGAACGTAGACCTAGAGAAGGAAGAAGAAAGAACGCACATCTCTGCTGAGACTGCCATCTGCACAGCTTCCCTAGGTTACTAAAGGTACCTTAAATATAATAAGTCTCAAATAGAACTGACTATTTTTCAAAGAAAAATAAAAACACTGCTATTGTCTCTTGATTTAGCAACCCTTTCAGTATCACTGCCACAATCTTGTTATCCGAGAAAAAGGGTTTATTCCAGATCTTGTTTTTTCTAAGCTTATTGGGTATAAGATACTTGATATTGTTCAACTCCATTTTCCCTCTACTTTCCCATTATTGGCTTTAATTTTCTTCTTTTACCTGACCCTCTGAACGTCTCAGTAGCAACCAAAATGGTCACAAACATACTGACCTAGTTGCTCTGGAAGAAATTTCAGTGAAGCTCAGACGTGATCTTGTGGAAGAGTTAAATTCCTCTATGGCTAAAGCCATCTTCTGAGCTCACAGGCCTATGCAGAGACATCCTTTATCTCAGTAAAATTCAGTAATTTTCTACCATCACTTATTCATTTTAGTCTACCCATTTACTGACCGCTGATAGGGTGTCTGCTCACATGTGTCTGGTAGCAACATTTCTATTGCAGAAGTAGAAGTTATGTGAGTAAAGCGATTTGGGAAACACCTAATTAAATGTCCATCCTGAACTACACAGGGTTCTTATGACCTGTGAGCACTGCGTCTCTTATATGGGGATGAAGAATGCAGCAACCAGCTTCTGGAGTCTAACATTGGCTTTTGTCTACCCTAAGGAGTTTCTCCAAGCACCTCCTGCTCCAAGGAGAAGCCGCTTCAAACTGGCACATCTGGCTCTCCAGTGGCTCCAGGGTTTGTGCAGCATTTCTCTGAAATTTCTGCAGGTGCTCTCCACCTAGGCCAGCATTTCTCTGAAATTTCTGCAGGTGCTCTCCACCTAGGCCAGCATTTCTCTGAAATTTCTGCAGGTGCTCTCCACCTAGGCCACTCTTACACCCTTGCTTGTGTCTCAGGGGCCCTTCCTGGAGCTGATTTCTCCATCCAGAGTTCTATTCGGAGGCTACATAGACTTATATCAACTTGACACAATCTAAAGTCACCTGAGGGGAGGATACCCCATTTGAGGAAATAAAAAATGTCCCCTGCAAGATTTTGCTGTAGGCAAACCAATAGGTTATTTTCTCCATTAGTTATCAATGGGTGAATGTTCAGTTCATTTGTGGGTGATGCTACCCCAGGATTGAAAATCCTGGGTGCTATAAGAAAGCATTCTGAACAAGCCCGAGGAGCAAGTCAGTAAGCAGCACTCCTCCATGGCCTCGGCATCAGCTCCTGCTTCTAAGTTCTTGCCTTGTTTGAATCCCTGTCCTGATTGCCTTCATTGATGTTATGGAAGAGAAAGGTAAAAAATAAAACCTTTCCTCTCCAAACTGCTTTTGGTCATGGCATTTTTTTTCTTTCAGCAATAGAAACCCTTACCCTGACAGAGTGCTAGCTTACTATACACAACACTATCAGCAATTAGTGATTCTTGTATCATCTGACTAAGTTTCTTGAAGGCAAATATTTGCTTCAGATTTCTGTTAGTTCTTGTACAGTACTTAGTAGATGACTGGCAAAAATTTATTAAATACAAAATGTGTAGGAAGATGGTATAGAGTTAAATCTAAATTTCCTTAAAGTATCACATTGGCATCACCAATATTAATTAGGTCTAGTTTTATTTTCAGAGGTATCAACGTTTGGGTTTCAGATATGGGTAATGACATAGAATTACGAGATTCTAACCAAATAACAGTTGCACTATTACACCATACTGAGAACTAAGAGACAGGGCCTTCCATCTCAGTTATTATTATATATCTTTTCTTTCCATTGCTGTGATAAAACACTCTCACCAAAAACAATTTAGGAGAGCAAAGGGTTTCTATGATGTAGAAGTTACAATTCACCCTGAAGAAAAGCTGAGGCAGTCACTCAAGACCGGAGCTTGAAGCAGAAGTCATGGAGGAATGCTACTTGCTGCTCTGCTTCCAGGCTTCGCTTTATCCACTTTTCATAAACAACCCATGCCCATCTGCCTTCAGATGGTACCATCTCCTGAGGGTGGGGCCATTGTATATTAACTGGAAATTAAGAAAATACCCCCACAGATGTGCCCGCAGATAAAACTGATGGAGGCCGTTCTCGATGTGGGGTTGCATCTTTTCAAGTGTCTTGAACTGAAAACCAAGATTAGCCAACACACACACACACACACACACACACACACACACACACACACACCACATCCCACCCCACCAAGTACATGTACACATGGACACGTACATGTGCACACACGCCAGCATCTATAAGTTTAAGGGTGCATTTCCCATTTTCTAACCACTGATCAAAAATACTCCCTTATAAAGTCAAATAAAATAATGCTCTACTTTAAAAAGTCTCAGAACCATAGCAAATGTCATGCCATTACTTTTCAATTAATTTCTGAAACATATTTACAGTTTTTGACATTTTTGAAGATCAAGAAATTGATAGCTGTGACATCCCAACCCTATAGCTTCTAAACTAAAGGAAACATCTTGACAAAATAGAAAAGCACACAACCTTTCCAAATCTGTTATAGGATATAATTTCACAAGTTGTAAGACACTTTTATGCTTTCAAATTAAGCTCTCGGTTTCAAAAAAGAAAATGACAGAGAACCATTTGGCTCTTCAATCAGTCTTGTCTAATCCAAACCACCTATAATGTAAGCCAAAGAAATGACTGTATCAATTTTTCACAGAACTTGTGAGTAGCTGAAATTACAGGCAAGGTCCTTCTCCTGATTAGGTTCCCGGGTGCTTTGGATGGCATGATTAAGGCCCACACTGCATTCTTACTTGAAAAACTCACCTTGTTTCTGAATCCTTGACAGGGTGAACGATTTCCATTTCCCATCATTATGGTTTTGATTGCTGACAACAGAAGCCATTCCTGAGCCCAGATCATAGCTGACTTTTATGTGCCCATCACTGAGCTCCACACTCATGAAATCTTTCTATTAACAGAGTGAAAATACACCGGTGATTAGATACACGGAGAAATATATGGGGATTCATTTTTGTATGGGGTGTCTAAAAGGGCCTTATGGCTAGATCGCTGCATGTGTCACTCTGTGACAGAACTGCATTTCCGAAAGAGAACTAGTGCTACTCTTTGCAATTTTGGTTTGCTCGTGAGTATGATGTTACAGTGCAGATAGCCACAATCAAACTACTGAGACACATTCTCTCATGATGGTAGTGCAAAATGGGTTCCTTTGAAAAATGTATTACACAAGCCAAATGTTAAGATACCCAAACAAATTTACTAAAGAAATGTGGACCTGAGAAAAATGATGCCAAGGAGTATTTAGGAATACCTTTCAACTTCGGTCTCTCAAATATAGCTACACAATTTTATCCCAAGGAAGTTATCACTGGGTGCTTCTCATAAAGAGCTATCCAGGTAGTGATACGTCAGAGAAAAAGTAACTAAACTGTATTGTGATTAAATCATTACTGAAAACATATAAGCATTTTCTGTATCATTCTTGGCAACTACACAACCATTACAGACTCACTTGTGGTTTAATTGATAGTTTTATCAATAACTAATAGTTGTATTGGTATTCTACAAAAAACGGAAGCAAACCCATTTCCCATTCTCCATGTTACCAGATCTCGTGTGGCCAGATACATCAGGAGAGCACTTGACGAAAACGTCCGGAACTTGAACATGACTGTGGAGATATTGGGGTACCAGCGGATGGGGCGGCTCACCAGGGCATAACCTTCTCCGTCAAACTGAATAGTTCCCTCACTGTCTTCCACTTGGGGACTGAAAGAGACATTTCACACCAGTTGGACCCATTTTGTCTGTGATCCTTCAGTGAGCCAGACTACCCCCAGGATGGGATGACAAACTCTTGTTAGATAGAAATTATCTCAAAGACGGCACGTGTCCCCCTTACCTCTACCCACACTGTCCACAATCTTAGACCCCAAACCATAATCTCTTACCTAGACTTTCATAGGCATTTTAGGCAAGCACTTAGAATAAATTTACACAATATTTAAGCACTTCTTGGTGATATTTGTGAATACTGTTAAAATTTGGGATAGACTGAATCTTTTATGATACTTTCTGTCTACACAACAAATTAGAATATAGACTCCCAATCTCTAAATTCTTCTGTCTATCAAGTTCTCCTGGGACAAATTAAATTCAGACAATAAAAGATGCCTGCATTTCACTTTGTGTTTTTAATTAGCGTTTGTCATTAGTGTGTGACTTTAAGAGATATCCTGAAGTTATAGGTCCCTAAATATAGCAGTCATACACTCAGGACCTATGCTAGCCCTTGCTTAATAGATTGTAATAAACATATGTGGGATGAAAGATATTTTCATATGGCAGAATGATTCATAGGTATGTTCAATATTGTTTTAATAACTAATGATTAAGATAAACTTATAAATATAATAATCAAAAAGTGTTGGCTTTTCAAGTGTGAGTTTATTTAATCTATCTATGTATCTGGGCATCTATGTATCTAACATGCACGCGACCACCCAGCTACCTACCTACCCCCACACACAATCCTTTATGTACTGTGGGGAGAGTTTTCAAACTTCCACACCTGTATGTTAGTGATCATTTAAGCTCTGAAGCTGGCGTGTTGTATAGTTGTGAGGGCAGAGGGGATAATGAGAAGTGTGATGGTTCTGTCATAAAATAATTGCCTAAAATTTTATTTTCATGAAATCATGGCTAATGAGATAAAAAATTATAGAGTATAAAATTGAGCGTGTTGTGTAGGAAGAGCTGCTTCACACTTGTACAAGTTGACTTGTTCTTGGCTCCTTGTCAGAGAGAAAAAGAACAGTAAATATAAGATGAAGGATGCCTTTTTTCCCGTATTTATAAAACGTCTTAATTTGGAAACTGAAGGACTAAATTAGCTTATTGACAGTGAGTAACTTGACTATTATTTATCCTTTCATCACGATAGAACAGTAAGTTCTGGAACACTGCACTAGACCTAAGAGGTTGTTGCAATAGACGCCATACATGTTCCTTGTGGTTCTCATTTACCAGGGCTTTGCATAGCATACCATCATGGTATCAAGACTATCTCAGGAAAGGATTGTGGGAGCCTGCCACATCCACTTTCTATGTGCTTTGTCCCCAGACATTGTTACCTACTGATAACTTTAAAAATGTTCCAAATAACAAAAATCTCAGTACACAATTCTAGACTCAAAAGAGAAATATCAGTTTATTTTCTGATACAAAACTTATGAAATTTAAGCCCTGATGTCCTTGTGTCCCTAACCTATCTTCCTCTCCATGTGAGTTAAATATCAGGTACCCTGGGGAGTGCTGGAGAACCTTACAGAAGCCATTTAACAATTCATGTTGGAATTTCCCAAGTGTGACATGAAAGTTTCAGTCACTTTTAGATTTCTAAGTTCTTTCCAATATTGACAACATTATATCACTCAGACAAAAGTCAATTTATGAGTAAGAGTTTCGGGCGAGAAGTGAGCCAGCATATAGGTGCAGGAAAGCCACCTTCACTCACTTCACCACTGATATTGGTCAAAAAAGGGAAATCCAACTTTGAATGACAAATTTTGCAGTGGGAAAAGTTAGTTCAGTTAGGTATATGCTATACTATTTCAACATGTAACATTATATTAATCTCCTGTCCATTTTGCACATACTTTTAAAGGAAATGTGGCAACCCTATTATACCTCATAAACACAGCGTACCTTAATTTGCCTTTTATTTCTGTGCTAAACCTGTGTGTCTGGTCAAGTAAGTACAGAATAAGTCTGCTGGTTTGGAGCAGCCACACCCTTTGGATGCTCATACAAAAATGAGTGTATATTGTGTCTTAGTACTTAAAAGTTTATTGTAATTTTTATGCTCAGCTCTATGCATTTTACTTGTAGCAGTTTTTGTATTTTAATCCTAATGTGGCATTTTATCTTGAATAAAAATAAGTTATTTCCCAACTGTTATTTTAAGCATTACAACAACTGCGTCCTTTCATATTATTTACCTAAAACCACAACTTCCTAAGATGACATGCTGACGGTTCTACAGAATGTTCCCAGCCTACCTCCTGTAGACTGATCCTTTATCTTTCTCACATGCTGATGGCTCTATAGAATGTTCCCAGCCTACCTCCTGTAGATTGATCCTTTATCTTTCTAACAAAATTCATTTTTGTCCTCTAAATTGAATGATTGGTTTTTATGTGAAAACACAACAAAGCTTTCTCAAAGGAAACCTAGAACAATACCTAACAATACCCTGAGTTCTATAAAAATTATTGTTACAAATGTAAGGTCAAAGGGGACAGCAGTGCTTCAGGGGACCACTCAAAACTTATCCAGCTACAAAATCAAAGCACATTAGAGCACAATAGCAATCCTAATCAAAATAATTTCACAAAGCAAAAAGGTACTTAAATAATTATATATTTGGGGATTTAAAAAATGTAAACAAAGAACTTTTAAAAAGAAAAGACAAGGGTAGTTTGAAAGCTGGATGCAAAAGGTGGGCATCCTAATTAGTTTCTGTCCTTGACATAAGCTACAGTTATTTGGAGAGAAGTCACAACAATTGAGAAGGTATCCCCACCAGGCTGGCCTGTGGCCAAGCCTATGGATTTTTTTTTTTTTCTTGGTTAATGGTTGATGTGGGAGGGCCCAATCCATTGCAGAATTTTCCTTCCCCTGGGCCCTATAAGAAAGCGGGCTGAGGAAGCCATAAGGAGTGATCCAGTAACTCTGTGACTTCAGTTCCTCCCTCTAGGTTCCTGCCCTGCTTGAGTTCCCTACCCTGCCTGAGTTCTTCCCTTGATGATAGACTGTAATGTGAATCTGTAAGCTGAGATAAACCCTTTCATCACCAAGTTACTTCTAGTGGTGGAGTTTTTATCATCAGCAATAGAAATACAACTCAGACAGGATGATTAACACTGCACAGAGGTGGAGCTTAGTCAAAAAGCATTAAGGTAGAAAACTGGGCAGTCAACACAACTTCTACCAGGTGTGAAACATTGTTGAGGTTTACTTCAGGGTGGTGGGCTGCTTCCTTCACAAAGCAAATTCCCAAAGTTATACCTTATTTTTTTTCCAATTTTTTATTGACTTTTATTGAGCTCTACATTTTTCTCTGCTCCCCTCCCTGCCTCTCCCCTTCCCTTCAAGCCTCTCCCAAGGCTCCCATGCTCCCAATTTACTCAGGAGAGCTTGTCTTTTTCTACTTCCCATGTGGATTAGATCTAATATACTTTACACCCCATCCAAAGGGATTTTTTAAAATTTTACTTCATAATTTAATTATCTTATTAACCTTTTCTCCCTTCTATGTGGTAGATACATCTTTTGATGACTGAGTTTGAACTGAACTCTTCCTGCTATCAGAAGGTTGGAAGTATAAGTTCCCTAGATAATACAATACATATTGAAGGTTTTTCACACAGTTGCTAATGTGGTAGTCTTATAACTATGACTGACAGAATAATGATCTGATGTTTTAGGATAATCAGGTACCTTTGACCTGTGGTCTATGGGCTACATGTATTCCAAGATAGCTACGGATGTGACACTGTGCATTTGTGGATGACAGTATCATACTGCAATGTCAACTAGTTGAATAGTCCTGCAAGATTTCCTTTTGCTACTGTTGTTAATAATCTAAAAATTCCAGTTAGAAAACTAGCAAGGAAACGTTTGGGGCAAGTCTGGACCTTGTGTGTCTCAGGCTGGTGTTGAATTAATAATCTTCCAACCTCTGCATTCTTGGTGTTGGGATTACAGGCATGTGCCGTCAAACTTTGCATTGCATCCCATGGCTTTGGTTGAACTAAAGAATTTTATTGACAGCTTTGCATATTCTGTGTCAATATGTTCTGGATAAAAGCATCTTAAGTGTGTCAGACTTTCACCCTGTCTTAAAGCCATGTTGATAAGGTTATGGTACCAGAAGGGCATTAAAACTTTCAGAAGTATTTTAGAGACTCTTCCTGAAAAGAAGAGCTATTTAGAATAAAATGTACCTTGTGCTTTGCTGTGTTAATGGGGTTTGAGGTTTGGGAATGCCCATGCACTCTTTAAATTAGAATTAAAAACACAAACTGCTTGCTACCTCTGAATTCTTGTGTATTTTTACATTAATATTTCAGGTATTTAATGTACTCTTCAGAGTTTTACTATAGTTTAATCATTTTTAGACTCAAATGACTAGGGGGTTCTTTATTTTCATGTTGAGAAATTCCTTCCTTTTAGGTTATTATTTTTATACTCTCTGCTCAGGTTCACATAAAACTATTTCCTACGCATGCATTTTATGCTAGATATACTTTAAAATCCTGTTTGCTTTGGACTCTTTCTTACATTTAATGCTCTGTGTTATGGTACTTTTTCCTGGACTGAGCACCAGTTTTATCCCCCGCCCCCTACCTTAAGACATATCTCAAAGTCCTTCAGTTACCCCTTAAAGCACTTGCAGGATCAGATGTCAATTCTGAAGGTCCTACAGGAAAAGCAATGCAAGCTAGGTTTCTACATGTATGCTTAATCAGTTTGGGGAGTACGCTCCTTATAAAATAGTAATTATGACCAGAGGTCATTAATAGATAAGCAAACTCTCCTGGCTATGAAGACACACTGGCATAATTGACTGGGGTTCAAATCGCTCATCTGTGCAGATTTTATAAAAAAAAAAAAAAAAAAAAAACCACGGCCATGTTGATGTAGTGAAGGGCACTTTCAAGGTCCTGGGAAAGTGCCCACAAAGGCTAGGCCAGGACTAGACGTTTCTCCCACTTTTGGTAAATCCACCGTAAGCACAGTGAGCCCTGCTGTGCACCATGGTAGATGAATACGCACTGAAATACAACCTGTTGTGTTGCACAGAACAGACCGTCTCATCTAAACCCACCTGACAGTGCAGCCCTTGCAGTCCCCTTCTTTCTCGCGGAAGTTCCACAGACCTATAGGTTTGTTGTCAAAGTATGTTTCTCCCATGCAGCCGGTGAATGTAATCACACGCACAGCGTCGGCCTTCTGCAGGGAGACAGGGGGTATTTGTTAGAGTTAATGGCTTTCCCAGTTGCAATAGTTGTGACTTCTTAGCAACAGAAGGCAGAGGAGCTCTTATCCGTTGTGTATGACAATCTTAGCAGTCGTCTTAGGGCATATTATGTCATCACAGCTACTACAAGATAGGTCATAAAGGGAAAAGCCCAGATATTTCATCAGTGGGTCCTGTCATCCTAAAATGGAACTGAATTTACAAGTATTATCTCCATTAGTAAAAGCAATTGTCCATGTTTTATTGTAAACCAATCCAAAATGTAGGTCCTTAGATTCTGAATTCTCTTATATAAAAAAGGTGTGGTATTTGTACATAACACACACACACACATCTTTCCATATACTGCTAATGATCTTTAGATTAAATAATAAACTCAAAGCAACATAATATAAATTCTGTCTGACTAGCTCTCACACTACATTATTTACAAACTGGCAAGAAAACATCTGTATATTTTCAATGTAGGTGCAATTTTATTTTTCAAATATTTTCCATTCTTAATTTATGGAGTCCGAGGATGGAAAACCCATGTATAGTTGTGGCAGAACTAAATGATTTCCAGCTTCTAACCTTAGGCTAACTATTGAGCTTTTCTGCAGGTGCCGGCCATATGGGATCATTGTGAGAATTAGATTATTTCTGCTCCTAAAACCAATGCCCAGTACAGACAAGGGTGTGTTAAGAACTAATACATGCTGGGTTGAGTCCAGTCAAAGAGAGGGAGGAGGAATTATATGAGCAAAGGGGTCAAGATCATGATAAGAAAACACACAGAGACAGCTGATCTGAGCTAGTGGGAGTTTTCTGACTCTGGACTGAGAGCTGGGAACCTGAATAGAATTGAACAAGGCCCTCTGAATGTGGGTGACAGTTCTGTGGCTTGGGAAATCTGTGGGACTACTGGCAGTGGGATTTATCCCTAGTGCATAAACTGGCTTTTTGGAGCCCATTCCCTGTGGAGGGATACCTTGCTCAGCTGCAATACAGGGGAGGGGAGCTAGGTCTTTCCTCAATTTGCTATTCCAGACCTCATAGGCACCCCATGGGAGGCCTTAACCTTTCTGAAGAGTGGATGGGAGGGGAAAAATGGTGGGAAGTGAGGGGAAGGGAGGAACAGGGAATTGTGGTTGCTAAGTAAAACAAAAAAAACTTTTAAATAAACATTTTTAAAAAACGTAGTGCATGGATATTGTTTACTTTGAGTAAATCCAGCCCACAACACACAAGATGTTTTTTCCCTTGAGGTCATGAGGGAATTCACACAGAGTTCTCAATGATGAAGGAGAGATCATATGCATAAATTAACCTGCAACAGTGTTTTTAACTTTCTTAATGCTGCAACCCTTTAATACATTCCCACACGTTGTGGTGACCCCAACCATAAAATTATTTTCATTGCTACTTTTAATTGTAATTTTCTACTGTTATGAATCATAGTATAAACATCTATGTTTTCTGATGATCTTAGGCGATCCCTAAGGAGTCAAGACCCACAGGTAGAGAACTGCTGATAGGGTTTTCATTCCTAGCCATGTAGGCCTCCATCTCAAGAGAATGAGGAGAAAGGCAGCAGCTTTGTAAGAGAGGACCATAGGCATCCATGCATGTTCTGATTGCTGCTATCCGCAGCACAGAGTCTGGGGTCTAAGAGGGCATCTGCTCAACGTGAGTTCGAGTGTCATTGTCACAGAGGCAGGTCTTCAGCTTGGTGAACACTACATTCATAAAGGAGAAAAAAAGACCAGCTCCAAGATAGAAAGCCTTGTTTAAATACCTCTTGTCCAAGCCCTGACTTACTACAAATAAGGGGCATATTCTGCTCTCTATATCAGAAACTGTGCCAAAGCTAACAGTGATGGGTAATCTCATTGTCAACTTCAAAGGATTTAGAACCATCAAAGAAACACACTTCTGAGTATGTTTGAAGGTTTACCTGAACAGAGAAGACCCACCCTCAATATGGGCAGCAACATCCTATAACTTGGTATTCTGAATAGGTTTGTGTCAACTTGACACAAGCTAGAATTATATGGGAATAAGAACCCCAGTTAAGAAAATGCCTCCATCAGATTGCTTCTAGGCAAGTCTTCAGGGCATTTTCTTGACTAATGACTGATGTGAATGGGCTCAGTCACTGGGGTTGTGCTAATGCTGGGCAAGTGGTCCTGGGCTGTATAAGAAAACAGGCTGGGGAACAACCTATAAAGCAGTAATCCTCCATGGCCTCTGCTTTAGTTTTGGCTTGTAGGTTCCTTTCTTACTTGGGTCCTTGTCTTGACTTTCCTCGGTGATGAAATATGATGACGACATACAAGCTAAGCAAACTCATTCTCCCCCAAGTTACTTTTGGTTATGGTCTTTATTGTAACATCAGAAAAAAAAAAAAAACTAGGAAACGTATGTTCCTAAACTGAATAAAAAGAAAAAAAGTAAAAAAGAAAGAAAAGAAAACACATTGAGCACCAGCTTCCTCCTCGCTCTGTGATCTGACTGTGGTGATTGTGAGAAACCACCTTACACCCCTGCGACCATTCCTTCCTCTCTTTTCCAGGATGGGTCTACCCCAGATTATTTGTCAAAATAAACTCTCCCTTTCTTAATTATGCTTTGTCATGTATTTGGTCACAGCAACCAGAAGAGAAATGGATATTTAAGTCTACCTGCACCTCAAAGAACAGATTAGGATGATTCAGAAAAAAAAAAAAAACAAAAAACAAAAAAAAAACATGAGAAGATGGTCATGAGAAACTGAGGTGTTCTGGTTACAGCTTTAGTTCTAACATTAACAATACTCATCTCTTCCTAGTGCTGTGACCAAGGCCACAAATGTTAATGAGAGAGGTCCTTGGAATGCTGTCAACCAACATCTGGAGCCTCTTGTTGACTAGACGTGGACCATCCTGCTGTGGCTTCTACTTGCCTTCTCAGTCTTCCTCCATCCTGAGATGCTGCACTTGAGAAATCTTCCTGTTCATTTGTGTTCTAAGCAGTAAGATCACTGAGGGAGTAATTGTGGTTTTGGTTCATAGTTTGGGTGTTGCGGGACTGGGAACTCTGTCCAAGTGGTTTATTAAGGTTTTCTATAGATGTCATCTGTCTATATGCTTTTTTTTTTATCCTTAGGCCAAATTTGGCCAGATAGCCAAATTCTACCCTCAGCCCGTCCTTAGTTCTTGCACTAGTGACGCCTGGATAATAATAATAAAAAAAAAATTAGTTTGGGCCTGGGGATGTACCTGCCACACATGTATGAGAACCTGAGTTTGGATCTACAGCACCTACACAAAAGTCAGGCAGGATTGCATACTGTAACCTAAGCCCTGGTAGAGATGGAGAAGGTGGAGAGCCATATTGGAAAATACCCAATAGCCACCTTTGGTTTGTATACATATATACATGCATATGTGTACGTAAAACATACTCATATACATAAACACATTTTATGAATTTTTATATATGTTAAACACATGGTCTCACTTTTCACTGTGCCAGCGAAGCATGGAGAGTAGGGGTGGTGGCCTCTTACTCCATGTTCAAATCTAATCCCTTTCACTAATGACTGTGTAACATGGTCAAAACATTCAAGTTCTCTCTTCTTCAGTCTCCTCAATTATGAAATAAGGATGACTTTAGTATCTACCCTGCTGTGACCTAAATGTCTATCTCCTTCCCAAATTCTCATAGTAAACATGTTACCCTCAAGCCAGGCATGGTGGTGCTTGCCTTTAATCCCAGAACATGGGAGGTAGAGGCAGGTGGAACTCTTTGGAGTCCCAGGCTAGTCTGGTCTATGTAGTAAGTTCCAGGATAGCCAGGGCTGTGTAGAGAGTTCCTCTTTCAAAAAACAAACACATGAACAGAAAACCTTACAGGCAAGGTGTGGGAGTTTGAGAAGTGGTTAGACTATGAGGGCAGGGCCTCCATGAATGGGATGAGTGACCTTGCACAAAAGGCCCAAGGAAAATCATTTACCCCTTCTCATATGGAGCACATTACAAGACGGAGCCTTACATGCCTAACGGGCTCACGTTAAATACCTGCCTATTGGTACTTTGATCCTGGACCTCTCAGTTTCTAGAGAAGTGAGAAAGTTGTTCATTGCTTCCAGACTGCTGGATTCTATGATAGTTTGTTACAACAGCCAAAATCTCTTAAGAATTTTATTATGCTCTGAATAGTAAATAAATCACATAAATTGATTAGAGTGCAACTTAGCACATAGTGAGGATCATAATATGTTATCAAAGTTTCTAAGTGTATCTATTAACATGCAAGTGAGGCACAAATTCTCACCGCTCTTCTGTAGTAAAGAACCCTGAAGCTCAAAGGGTTAAGTGTCTTACTTGTGGACATATTTTATAGGCAGTATAGAGAAATAAATGCAACACAGGTATAATTTTAAAATTCATGGCCTTGTGCTACTATGTATTGCCCTAATTTTCCTTTGGGGGCAGAGAAAGTTGTCAATGTGACTACATATTACTACGTACTGTGTATATTCATAAGTAGCTCTATGGAGAGGATGGTTTTGGTGTGTAGCTGTGGAATCAACTCCCATATTTAAGAGTCACATCTTTTGCACAAAGTAGACAAATTAGCTTCACGCTCTCTGAAAGTTGAGTTCTCGAGAATGTGGGGTCACCCTGCCTTTTCACACTCTCTGGCTAATCTCAGCCCAGGGTGATTTTGACAAGCCCAGGTTTATCCATTATATTTGGTTGTGTTCCTGCATCTCACCCACAGGTCGGATTTTCAACACCTAATTCCATCTAATCAACATAAGCTTCTTTCAGATGCGAGCACTTTGCAATTTGAAATGCACAAGGGCCTGCCACGGAGCAATTATGAATATTAAGTGTATTGCTCTGAAGGATGAGGAGAGGAGCAACTCAGAAACTTTTTAAAGACGATCATGATCTGAAAGTGCATGGCCCCTACAATATTTCCTAAAGGTTCATAAATCTTTTAATTAGATGTATGAGCTTTACAGCACTTCACTTTTATACATCATAAATTGATTGCCAAAATGATGCATATTTAAGAAACACTTTGCTTTTCAAGTGACTGAAAAAAAAAAAAAGAATGCCAAAAATGGGTGCCACAGTTCAGGAATAAACCACTATCGAAGGTTTAGAAATATGGCACTTCCAGATTTAAATGTTCACAAGTCAAGGATGGAAGTTCTGTTGGGTGTTATGACACATGCCTGTCATCATAACAGCTGGGGAGCTGAAAGAGGAGGATTACAAGTTCCAAGCAGGCCTTGGCTACACTGTAAGACCATGCCTCAAAAGAAATAAAATAAAATAAAGCAGATCAAAGAGAAATAAAACATCAAAACATAAAGTTCTTTAAATGGATGGTTTCACAAACACAAGTTTAGAAAACATGGGCAGTTGTTTTCAGCGTTCACCACACCTTCTCTTAGTTATCTGTAAAGAAGAAGGAAAGGATGGGGAATAGCTCATTACCTTTATTTTCCCTGTCAGACCGCCAACAAACAGCATTGCATTTGCATCCACATCCAGAATTGTGTACCCTGGAGGGGACACTGAGTGGTAGGTGCTGGGTATAATACTGGCTTTGGGCCCATCTAGAGCTCTCACAGAAATGGAACCATTTCTCCCCGTTCTTCAAGCATACATGTGTATTGAAATAAAAGGGAAGAAAATACAGAAAATGAAATATGAATCATATTCTATCACCTGCAGATTTCATAGACTTAAAATAGAAAAAGTCATCTTGGAAAACTTCAGAGCATTGTGTGTTTAGGTCCAAGCGAAGTCAGCACTTCGCAAGCCACTTCCAGAGTTGATCTTTGCTAAGCACTTACCATCACATTCAAATAAGGAAAGAATAACATAACCCAGTTCTGTATATAGCCATTGATAAGAAAGGACAGCAGCAATTAGATGATGGAATTATTATAGATCAAGAAGAGAGCGCTTCCCTGTTGCTTAAAGTAATAATTTGCTGTTTTAAAAGATATGAAACTTAAACAAATTTTCTAACTTCATTTAGTATTTTGTCAAATTTAATTCAGCAAGTGGAGTCCTAATGAGCCATCCTTATGCAGAACAGGCTGCATAATTTTGCCTAAAATTCTTTATAATGGATCTTAATTTGTTGAAGTAGTCTTCCCAGAACTGTAGGTCTCATTGTTTGTCACATCATCTTAATGTATAGAGCAAGTAACTAGTCTGCTGAGTTGTGCATACAAATTTGTAGAAGTACACTTTTAAATTTAGTTAAAAAAACTTTGAAAGCTATTATCATTTTATTCCATTTTCTTTTTTAAGTGATTGATTTCTATGAGTTGTTAAATATGAAAATCTGGTCTCTTCTGAGACAAGCAGTCATAACAAAACTTCCCTAAGTCCCTCTCCCTTCTGTCTCTTTTTGGTAAACTCTCTCTTGGAGGAGGCAGAGCTAAGTGGAACATGTGGGAACAAAGAATGGATTTGATCAACGAGAGTTCTTGAAAAGAATGAATCTCTTCTGATAGAACTCTACTTTATGAGAATAAATGTCCTTAAACTGAGCAAAGTACTCAATCACCCCAACACTCACATGGGGGTGAGCACAGCTTTATCCTTTTTCTTCCTGCCCCCATTTAAAATAGCATGGATGAACCTTACACATTAGATATGGGACCCAGTCAGTATGTTGACATAGAATAGGCCTAGGGTTGCAGTTATGACATAGACTAGAAGGGAAACTGAGCACACAGTGATAACAGTGAAGATTTGTTATGCTCTTTTGTATGTTTAAAAAGAATATGTAGCTGTATTTTTTTTTTTATTTCTCTTCAGGTGAGGTAGATGTCTGAGATAGCTTTTCACTCCCCATTCCTGCTCTTAGCAGAAAACAGATTAAGGAGTTACAATTGAAATAGATTCTCCAGTTTATACCTTGAAAGCAGGTCTTTACCTAACAGGATGACAAATGCATTTTCTCACACATTTATACACATAGCATATAACCTTTGCACAAACACGGACACTCACACCCAGGTATGTTATTGAAATTGCGGCAGAATTTTTCTCATAAGCTAAGAATTTACTTCAAAACTTTGCCATCCAGTTATCTTAGTCTTTATTGAGAAGTTACCTTGAGGCTTCAATACGGTACCAATATGAGTCATCAATGGTCAAATCTGGATACTCTACACGGCCAACTCCAGATCCAACATCCCAGAGGAAGCTGACTTTGCCTTTACGCATTTCTATAGCAAGAAAGTCAATCTAGATCAAAGAAATATGGAAATGACATTCTTTAGAACAAACCGCTCTGAAAGAGGATGTTTGGGTAGTATTTTCCAATGACAAGTAAAATAATTGGATTGAGAATTCTTTCTAGTTAGACATAAAGTATTGCCTTTTGTCAGATGTAGCTGTGGTAATTTCTAACACAAGGCAAGACAGGCTCCCTCATGTGAATAGCAAATGCTTACTTAGGACACAACCAGTGTGTCTAAACACCTTATCTGCCTTGGAAGATTTGCATACATGAGAAGACAGGTTAACTTTGGTAGGTGAGTGTTTGGTAGGTGAGGAACAACTTGAATAACTTCAGCTTGAGTCATAGATTCAATGCATTGCAAGAGTTTGCCTTGTAGAGGGGCAGAGAAAAATGTAGATCTCAATAAAAATCAATTTAAAAAGGAGTTTGTCTTGGTTAGAGTTTATGTACAAGTTGTTATTTGCACTTCATTAACGTGAAAGGTTATTTATTTCTAAATTTGAGAATAGGAAAAATCTTTTATTCTTATCAGTTTTTCATTAAATTGATAGATCTGAAAATGCAATGCAAAATAAATATTGGTACACTGACACATAAAAAGAAATGTTCCCAGAAGTAGTAAAGAATTATCACCTGTTCTTCTTTCTAAGTTAAATGACAGTGCAAACATTTGTCAGTAAGATTCTGAGATTTCAGATGTGAAAGGTACATTAGACACTCTAGGGGACCAGTTGCTAAATTCAACTTATTTTCCCCATTTATTAACTTCTTAGCACTACACATACACAGTAGTTTAATATTAGACTTACAAATTTGGCACTTCCAAGATAAAAAAGGAGGTTGTCCGCAACAGTAGTCTTGACATTGACAACAATGTTGTTGTAACTTCCTTTCTTGATTTCTGGTTTGTATGTTCGAATACAGTCACCTCCTGAAGACACAGATACTTTGATCTTGAAGAAAAACAAGACACAAAATCCTGTGAAACCCTACGACTACATCTCTTTGTAAGTTTGAAGTTCATCCCAAACCACCGCAAAACCATCATTACTCTTTGCTTTGAAGTAATTTTCCAGCCACCAAATAGAATCATCAAATGTCCATATGCAGACATCATTATGTAGATTAGGGAGAGCACAGATAATTGGTTCTTCACTAGCGTTTTTCCAATGATTTGCTCATGATTCTCTCTATTGCTTGTTAGGGTGCCATTATTTTTGAAGCATGAAGCTAACCAGTTCTTACCTTTATGCCATCCTTTAAGATACTTTTCCAAAGGGGGTTTTATGCAGAACAAATGGAAATGATCTTCATTGAAGTTATCTCAGAAAGAATTTTAATTAAAATTTCAGTGATTTGGGTATCACTTAAAAAGGAACCCAGATTTTATTCAGTCTTCAAGAGGGCACTGCCAGCTCACCCATGCTCTTACAGTTCAAAGAGGCCAAGAAGAGTTAGTTCTAGATCTTCTAACAATCAGAATATTAATCATTCCTCTCAGAATATATATTTCAGAATAAATTACACTTATTATTAGGTTAGCAGGAAATGAAATGGAAATAATTTCCAAATGTCTATCACTACTAATACATATAACAGCTCCTTTCCCTTCTCAATAGTACTTCAAAAATTACTATAAATTGCTAAGAAAGGAATTCTTCTGTGAATAGAATGGCAGTGTTCCTGCCAATTTTTACTTCTATTAAAGGAGACTTCGTTCAGTCACAAATAGTATTATTTGATTATTAGATTTAATTTCTTTTGGGTCAGGTGCAAAATCACCATCAGTAATTGCTGCTGTGCTGGTTGATAGTGCCTGGCAGGGAGAAGGGAAGATGTGAAACCTACTTTGCCCCTTGTTCTGATGTCTATCAGATTAGAAGTCTAGCCAGGTAACGTCAGGATGCCTACTGTTTTTCCCTAGTCGTCCATTCCCATTTGTTCATTTGTTCCTGTACCTGTTGCTACTCACATCGTTTTCACATTTGAGAAAAATCAACTAATATTGTGGTTATCCACATAAAAAAAACTTGTTTAGACCTTGAATAAGGTTGACTAGGCTACTGAACTGCTCTCCATAGTTTGGCAAGGTCAGAGAGATCCCCAAGAGGCTCACGTTGGGTGTTGAGGGTGGGGAGCCTTGTAGAATTTTTCTATGGAATGGGAAAAGTACCTGGAGGAGATCCTAGATGCAAAATGATTTATGTTGAAAAAAAGAAAATCAAGGAGGACTGTTTGGCTCTGACAAATAGAAGATTCACATTTGTTTCTGAGAATTTCCAGGAAAAGAACAAATCTAGTGGTTCTCCTGCTGACTTAACAGAGGCCTGTATTTGACAAGTGTCTCCTCATCTGGTCTCTAAGCACACTGTGTCTCTGCCTAGAGGAAATTATTCTGCAAAGGAACCGGCTTTATGTGGTCACTTGAACTCGCACTGATCTAGGAAGCCCCCTGGTTGTGCCTTTGCCTCCTGCAAAGATGTGATCTAACCTGACAATGGATGGTTCAGAACTAGGGATCACCTTGGATCTCTGGATGTTTGCTTTGTGTCCCTATAAGCTGGTCTTGGTTGTGTGATTTCCAGTCAGGAAATCGATTCTTTGTTTCTCCTATGATAGAATTTCCCTTCTATATGGAATGCTGAGAGTAGTCAAATAAAATGAATTCTAGAACTCCTGAGGCAGGGAATGTGCAGGCTTTACTTTGGAGCCAGTACTATGAGGCAGATGTGCAGCATGAGTGGGGAAAAGTCATATAGCAGAATAGCAGCTATGCAAAGAGGTATCTGGGGTCAGAGATTAAAGGGATAAAACATCAGAAGGGAAAGACCCTATAATAGAGGGTGGTTTGAAAAAAAATGCAGTCGTCTGATATTTTTTAATGTTAAAAGAACGATATAATACACAGTGAGTTTTGAGGAATTCGCAGTGAATGAACCAAAACCTTCCTGAGAAAAGACGGTGGCACTGAACAAATTTAGAATCTGAAGAAGGTTATACCACCATTGATACCTTAAGAGGATCAAAGAGAAGAAGGAGTAAAAGATCTGACTGGCATACATGAATAGAATTAAATTGCAGATGCAGTCATACCTGGTGTAAAACCATATTCAAAATCACAGAGGCTTTTGATTAGCATTGGAAAGTAACTGCATGTCGTTTTTTTTATCTTTACATCATACATTCATTTATAGGCTTAGCTCTAAAGCCATGCTATCATTGGTTGAATCAGAAATAAATCATGTTTCTTTAAAGAACACAATGAAATAATTCTTCTTGGCTATGGTGTGTGGATACAATGACTATGTGAAATATAGGGTGAGTTTCCGACCTTGTCTACAGAGCTGAGGCTGCACTAGATGATCATACAGTTTTTGCACTAGAAGGGGTGGGTGGTGGCACCAAATATGGAGACAACCCCAACTGGACTGACAAATCGCTGATTGAGAACCCAGTCATTGCGTGTACCCATTTCAAAACCAGGCATACTGAATCTTACTAGCATTTGCAACCAATGTACTCCATCGGACACTTTTCACATCCACGAAGTTCGATTCTCTGAAGAAAAGGACAGGGTTATACCCCGTATGCCCAATAATTTTACAATGTCACCTGTTGCTCAGTTCTTATGAAAACTCACTAGTCTTGATGATTTTTCTTTCTGAATATACACTAAATATCTGGAATATTCCAGTATCCCAACTGTTTACAAGTAGATCATAACTATAAATTTATTCTTGAAAATACCATGTTTCGACTTCCAATGGGTGTATGGCTCAGTGGTAGAGCATTTGACTGCATATGAACAACTTAAACTAGTTCAGTCAAAACATGGCATTTACACATTGCTTTAAAAGAAACCCCTTGGACACATCACTCTTGCAAGAGGCATGAAAGTTCGGAACTGCAAATATTCAGTTGGAATGTTCAGTTCTGCCAATTACTATGTTCTACTGTAGCTTCATAGCAAGGCTCATGAAATTACCACTAAGAAGTCAATGTCTCCAAGGTGTTCCTGGCACGACATTATTCACCAGCTAATCACCATAAACACAATTAAACTTTGTTGGAGTTCTCACTGCTCCATGGACTGGATTTGCACTGCGTTTTTCATCTGGTAATTAGGCCATTCATTTAAACACAGTATGAGTTACTCAATTATGCAATCAACAAGCTGAAATAAACTACTTTAAAATAATCACACTTAGTTCCTAATTAGGAAACATCTGACTGGGCTGGCAAGATAGGTCAGTAAGTAAAGGTGCTTGTTGCCAAACCTGACGACCTAATTTTGATTCCCTAGACAAGTCTTGTACCATATCTCCAGAGAGCTGCTGAGGCTAGGCAATGTATGGCAGGGTTAGAGTTTGGCAAGGATGCCCTAAGATGTTACTGCTTGAATCTGTGAAGATAAAACCTAAGTTACAATGGAGAGACCTCAGGATGTTAGCCATGCCAGAATCATAAGATGTCCACTGACAGAAGCTCCTGGAATGCAGAAGAGCCAAAGAGAAGAGCTGTATGCTGTAGGGTACAGAGAAGGAGGGGATTACCCAAGCCTTTTGTAGGTCAGAATATTCCATTACAAATGTCGGATGCTGGACATGGAGCCTCGGGGTACACTCTTTGCCCTGCTGTGTTTCTGCCTTGCTTCAGTCCAATCATTCCTGCTCAATCTTCCATTCTTCTCCTTCAGAATGGAAATGCATTAATATATACTACAAGTATTCCTTTTTTTCCCTGTCATTTTATTGGGGCTCACTATTCAGAGTTAGTATTGTGTCACAGAATATTCTTTGCAATATAGCTGAAACTGCCAGAGAATTTGAGAATTTGAGTTTGGGTTGAAAGCATTTTCCCTGAGAAAGCAAAGAATCTAACAGGTATCTGGGTGGGAAAAGTGATGTATTTGATCATCAAGTTCCCAACGAGTAGAGCTGTGATGCCTGACATTATAGATAGCTCACAGCCATCTATAATGAGATCTGATGCCCTCCTCTGGCATGTAGGTGTGCATGCATGTACATGCAGATGGAGCACCATATATATA
>NW_026067910.1:16656955-16686085 GCF_014885135.2 Alexandromys fortis | reverse complement strand
ATCTGTCAGAGTAGTCTTCTAATTGGGAAAATATAAGGCAAAATTTCAGGCCAGATATTTCCTATTTTTACTTCATAAATATAAATAGAAATACTACAAGAAAAGTAAGTTGCTGAGTTTTTTTTTAAATAAGCAAAAGCTATATTGTACCTAATTAAAATAATGGTTCTATTTCTCCTACTGTTGTTTGTGAATTCAGGTTGCAACCCACTCATTGGACTTCTTATATTTTTCATGAGTAAGACACTCTCATTGTTCTTTTAAGTATATAAGAATAAGCTTGTTTGGCTTGTGTTGTTTGTTTTAGTATATTAAAGCACCAACAAAATATTACAGGCTTCCTAATTTTTAAACGGTAAGTACAGCCTATCATTTTTTCTTAAATAGTTTTGAAATTTATTAGAAAAAAAAGTGTTGCTTCTTTCTTCCAAAATAGCCTTAAGTTCAAGAGGCCAGAGATTATTTATTCAGCAAACTCACTGGGGAAGACTTTTCCTCTGAGAATAATAGTAACCCTTACTAGTAGCTCTTAATCCTGAAAATAAGATCTTACAGAATTGGCTTGTTTCCGGGCTTGGTTAATCAGTTCCTTTATTTCAGAGATGTTCTTCTTTAGGTTATCCTCAAGTTCCTTGATGGGCTTGAGTTTGTCTATCAGCCGATCAGCTTCTTGTTCTAGATCTTTCACCGTAGCATCTGCATCTGCAACTGCATAGAACAAAATTAGCACCTGCGTATTTGGGGTGTGCATGTATTGCCCCCCGCCCCCCCTCCTCAGCCATAGGTGCCGGGACAGCAGTGCATTTATTAAGTTATTTCATTTTATACGTGGGACCAAAGCAAGATCATGATGGCTGACAGAGTGCATGAGGCCAGCTGTGAATATTTTAGTTGAGATTAAAGCAGGCCAGAGATGTTAGAGGAAGATTTTGGCTGTGCGATTGAGATTAAAATTGGCATTAAAAATAGAAGATCTGATAAGCGTAAGCAGTGCTGACCTTTTAGCCTTCAAGCTGACCTTTACAGATAGAATTTATTCATAGAAAAATGAAAATGGGGTGTCTTTAAAATATCACTTGCTCTGCCTCCACACAAACCACATTAAAATCCAGGTTCTTGTGCAGAATTGTTTTATTTTTTCTTTTTTGCTTGTTGTCTTTCTTTGCACGTGGTTCTGAGAAGGAGGCTGTGGAGACACAGCTTGACGAACATTACCTTGTTGAACAACACTTAGACTGAAGGCCTCTGTTATACCTTAATTAAATCGTTCAAACTTCATTTCAATCCAACTCTATATTGGTTGCATTCATATTACACTGTCTTTTTTGTAGGTTATAAAAAAAAGTTGAATACTTACAGTGTTGAGAGGCTCAACCTGAAGAGGGTTGAAGGTTATGTGACCCATAGATGTGTAGTATGTGCTCACATGGCAATGGTGTGGGGGGGGTTGGGTAAATAAAATGTGGAAAGCCAATTATTCAATTTCTGTGATGCTGGCAGTCTTAACCAAACTATGTCATCTGTTATCTAACTAAGTTCGCATTATTCATCTCTCTGCTATTGTGACCCTGAAAACTCTTCAAGGTCCAAGGCCATCAGCCCTGCTAGACTATGATGAATCTGCTGCTTGCCTGGTGTTGGGCCATTGAGAACTAGTTTTTAGGATTGAACTCAATATGCTTACATGGACAGAAATAATCATTCCATTTGCTTTGGTCCATGCTGAAGCCAGAACCCAGGGCCCAATGCTTGATAGGCAAGCAGTGACCACAGAACTCAGTCCTCATTCACACACCAGCATCTTTAAACTGTATTTTGAGGTAGGTGAATGGGACTCATGCACATTAATACGGGCTGTATTCTTAGTGGAATTTAAAAAGAATGTGCAACTATTAACATTTGTAGTGTTACTAGATCAAGACTCCAATGTTTAGTTTTTTTTTTTTTTTTTTTTTTTTTTTTTTTTTTTTTTTTTTTTTTTTTTTTTTTTTGTATGTTAGCTTGTTGCTTGTTCTGCAAATGCTGGTTGACTGGGTCAAAGCCCTTGTCATATGGGTAGCATGACATTGCTACCGCTCTGTTTTCTGTAATAGTCCAGTGTTCTTTTTTCTAACCCTCTAGTGTTATTTTATATTCTATAAATTATTCTAGAAGTAAGGAAAATGGAGTTTTACAGATAGATTCACATAAAGAGAAAGAGGAGTTCAGGCCACTAGGGCCAAGATAAATGTTAGAGCCATTTCTCCTAAATCTCCCAGAAGCCTTTTTAAATGCTTCAAAACGGAACTGGGGGTTTCCCCTCCTTCCTTTGTCCCTACTTTCCATAGCTGTTTAAGCCATGTGGAAACTCTGTTCCCATGTCTGTGAGAACTGACTTGTCTGTGATCTCAAGTCTAAGGCTTCTTGCTTAGTAATGTTTGAGTATGTTCTCATTTTCTTCCTTAATTGTCTGGGTAAGTAGATTTTAAATAGCTTCTCCAGTTAGATTTTAATAAATGGATGTTTCCTGGAAGATTATCATCTGTATATTGTAGGCTCTAAAATTTACCAGCATGGTGTTTCCCCAAGTAATCTCTTTCCTATTATATTTTCCCATTTATCTACTTCTATTGCCCTTCAGAATCACCTAGTTGTCATTTATTTCTCGAGGTTAGGCCGGCTAATTATCTGTCTTATTGTTTTCCATACTCTAACTTATTAATTGGTTAGCTGTTTCTTCATGTCAGTTTTATTTTTCCAACACACTGAGCAAAGTCTTAAGACTTTTCTTCATTGCTTGCACAGTAATGCACTTCTTCTATAATATTTTCCACAGAGGCCAACCTTGATCATGTTTTTTAGATTTAGATGTTTGACTTTATTATCATATTCCCTACTTATTTGTAGTGCTGTGACGTTCTGCCCAGACTCTGAAATGTTCAAGAGACAATATTTTTCTAGTTAAAGGAGTTGCTCACTTGTTTACAAACAGTTTTTTTTTTTTATCAAGAAGAATTGTTTAGAACCCATTTAATTATGAGAATAATTACTTAAATGGAGAGAGGGAAAGTGAGCTTGGTGGGTGGCAACAACGTAGTCGATCTTAGCTACTTTAACCTATGTGCAGGGAGGACTTTTGAGCCCAGTGGCTGAATTTGTACTATCAGAGACACTGTAGTCTTTCTCAATCTGTTGCAAAAGCCAATTTTACACTTCTATGTGGATAAGATTCAAATATTTCATTAGGTTTCCATAGCACTAGTAAAACATTTTATGCCAAATATATCTGCATATTAGTCTCACTGGAGGGACATTCTTTTCGTGTATCTACTATTAATTGGTGATAGAGGAAAGAACAGATGTGCAGTGTTTAAAGCAGCCCCCGTATATGGTCACATGCAAAACTGAAGCTTTTTGCAATAAGCAGAGAATCATTAAGATTACTAAAAAGCATACAAAAACATATACATACTTATTTCTGCAGGTAATTTCATATGGAAGTAAAAAAAAAGAAATTAGAAAATTCCTGAGGAAATATTTTCTACAGGTATTACAAAGTACCAAAAAGTAGCACTTTTAACTAATGTTCTTTATAAATACATTTTTAATTCAAATAGTATTATCAGATAAAAGCACATAAAAACATGATTAAAATAAATTTCATGGAAACAATATAATTCTAAAAAAAATGGGAAAAATGCCCTTTAGCAAACTGTTCACAAGGAAGGAAATGTTATTAAAATAAGGAAAATATTTAATTAATATTTACCAATAAATGTTTCTTTTAGTGGAAGATATAGTTAACCCAGTAATGGTGTTTTGACAAAGATATCATCAGCTGAGCAACCTCAACTAGAACAAAATGTTATCTTAAATCATAGCCAAAGTGAAATAAAATAGCTAATTTACTTTTAAATCTGTTTTTTCCTAATTTGGAGAAATGTTGTGGTGTATCAGAAGAGGTAACCCAGGCTGTTGCTGAAACACGTGGTACTGTTTCTGTGTCTACATAAAAGACAAGTAAAATTTATGTTTCTCTCCTATCTTCCCTGAAGAAATAGAAAGGAGTCGGTCTTTCTTCATCCCAGATCTGAAGTATATCATTTTTTTTGTGCTGATTTTCCCCCTGCCCAGGAAGCTGTCACAAGCATTCTCCTGTGTCACCATCATAGCCAGGTCTCATTCATCATGGCATCCTTAGCATCTGAGTTGAAGTGGAGACACTCAGATCTGCCTTCACTCTAAAGTCACCACCATTCTGATACCACTGCTCCTGTCAGCAATCCTAGAAATGTTCTTATACCTTAGAAAAACTCTGATAGATAGTCTAGTGTTTTTAAAAGCAAAATAATAATAATAATAATACCAAACCCAACAACAACAACAACAAAATCCCCCCCCCCCAAAAAAAAAGCAAAACAAACAAACAAAAAAGACACAGTCATCTCCTTCAGGGAAATCATATACCAAGATGCTATCTTATCCTGAGATTAAAAAGGGAGAATACTCTAAGTATCACCAATGTTGGTTGACTAAACGTAACTAAAAATATAAATCATTACACTTAATTCTTTCTGATTTCTCAATAAGTTCTAACTAAGTCAATGAATATGATGCCATATCTGAGCGATGCGAAGATTCAGTCGTGACAAAGTAGCTAAATGCTTTATTTTCTGGAAATATTAGTTGGCTGGCCTCCAAATAATATATACAGAGAAATTTCAGATGTTGGTACATTTTAAGGTGATGACGTTCTCTGACGGGGCAGCTAGTGAAGGTGCCCCCTTAAACTCTATGTTCTATGCAACGCCAGTCCTAGGCACAGTCACCTGTGCATAACTGTACTTTCAATTACACTAACAGATTAAAATGGGGCATCTACATATCAAATAGCATGGAAACTTCGAGAATTTCTAGCCTCCTCCTGATTGAGTGAAATTAAAAAGGCTCCCACACAAAGTTCAAAGACTTGGATCCTGGAATGGCAGGACCTACATTTTTCACACCCATACCAGGAAGGAGAGGGCATGAGCTTTAGGGTTTTGACCTCTCATGAATCCAGGCCATGTTCACAGTGAGACAAAATAAATGACATCAGCACAGCGAGAAAGGAAATCTTACTGTTTTTGGAAGGGTCTTTCACAACGGCATTCGTTTTGGCCACACTGTCTGCGAGTTTATTGTAGTTTTCCCTCAGGCCGTCGAGATTCTGGTGCAGATCTTTAACCTGGGCCAGGACAGCTTTCGCTGTGTCGTTGGCTTGTCTGGCTTTCTCTTTGACAGCTTGCAGCTTAGCTGTAGTGTCTGTTGGTACAAACGGGCAAGAGAAAGAAAACAAAGAAAAGACATGGGACGTGGCATCCATGCTTGGCAGAGAGAGTCTGTGGCTGGCTGACCTCGGGGACACATTTACACAGGGTAAAGGCTGAACTGTGTTTCAATCAGATGTAGCAAATGAAGCAAATTCTTTAGCTAAATTAAATTTTCCCAGAGAAATTTGTGATGAATACATGATTAGTCTTTAAAACAGCAAAGCGATTATTCTCTAAGTTTGTACTTTAGGGGTAGATTGTGATTTGCTGCTGAGCATATTCAAGGGAGGAATCCATACACATAGCTCATGTAGTTTCATCAAAACTAGAATTAAGATTTAGTCTGTATATCTGCGGGAGGAAAATGAATTTGTTTTCATTTTGGGATAGAATTTTTGGGACTTTTAGAGTCTATGAGTGTTCTATTTTTATTTATTTATTTATTTATTTATTTATTTTTTGCATTGGCACTTCAATAGATCCTAAGTAGTCAAGAGGTTCCATGAAAAGTTAATAAAAGTAAAGTGTATTTAAATTTTAATATTTTCTACATTGTATACATATGTGTCCTTATTTCTGGATCATAATTTGAGTGTAACATAGTTCTGGTGGTTTGAATATAAAATGATGTTGAAGGTTCTTGTGTTGAAGGACTTGTCACCAGAGCTGAGACTTTGGGAAGCGTTTGAACCATGAGGTCTCTGCCTTCATTTATGGATGAATCCACTGATAGATTAATAATTGGATGGAATATTGGGGTTGGTAGAAATGTGAAAGGCAGGGCAGACCTGAGGAAGTGGGTCACTGAAGATATGTGTTCAAAAGGTTTATATGATTCCCCGCCTCCTTCCTCTGTCTCTCTCTCTTTGCTTTTTGGCAACCCGTGAGTAAAGTACCCTGTCCTTTGCCGCACATCCCAACTACTGTGATACTATGTCTTACCACACAGCCGTATTTGATGAGTCAGCTGTCTGTACACGGAAACCATAAGTCAAGGTAATTTTTTTTCTTTAAGTTGTTTAAATCTGTTTTTTTTTTCTTTTTTAAATTTCAGAGATATAAAGTGACTAACACAATTGTACAAATAGACCCATGGTTGTGTGTCTGTACTACTGGGAAAGGCCATAGGCTGTGAAGATAAACTGTAAGGTTCAAATCTCATAAACATCACTTTAGACAATGGCCTTTAGTATTCTGTTTCTCAGCTTCTCACTTGCAAAGTGAAAGTAACAATTCTACCCACCATGGAGAATAAGCATGAAAGATTAGCGTGAGATTACACATGCTTATCAAATCATATTGATTAGTAAGTCCTTATAAATCAGTGTTGCTTAGTATGAAAATATAAAATTAGTATCCCTAAGAGAATTTTCACTGTCTAGAACTAATATCAAACAATAATTTCAAATAGTTTTAATAGGCTGCATGATATTACAGAAATGGGTTGACTACTACCTGTGTTTGAAATCTGGAATAGCTAAGGAGGTCACTTTAGCCAAGCAAGGCATCAGAAATGGCCCATGCTCTTGTCTGTTGTGAAGAGACTCTCATAAATTGTGATTTATAGTAGTACACTAATATAGAGGAGAGCAATCCATGTATGATTTTACTCTTTCCCACTAACTGCAACAAGCATGGCAACATAATAATAGGATGTCAATATCTTCCTTGATACAATATGTTCCTATGCATGCCAGCTAAAGGTAACAAAGGATAGCGCCATCATCTTGTTAAATTGTGAAATGTGGTTCTGATTCTCAAAAGAATAATTCATAATTAAGAAAACCTGCATCTGCTATTTTATGAGAGTAGAAATGTGATGTTAGGAAAGTGGTCAAAGCTACCAGGATTCTTTGGTAGTTCCGATCACCTGATGCGAAGGGCAGGACTGCGAGGCTTACCATTCGGAATGACTGACAACTTGCCCAGAGTGTCATTCAAAGCTCTCAGGAGATCACCGTTTCTAGCATCAGCAGTTTCTAATCTGGTTTTCAGGCCATTGAGATCATTGTGGTTTTCTGTGAACAAAAGACAAAATGACTTATATTATTCTTGAACATGCGAGTTCAACACACAAATAACAAAAAGCAAGAAATATATACTTTATTTATTGCCATCTATCCATCCACATGCCTCTGTATTAAATATAGATATCGTGACTATTTGGTATTTTAGACTATTTAGCCATGCCATTTTCCTTTTGGTGTCTGGCTTTTGTGACTTAATTTTATGGTTTCCTATGGGTTAGAAACCTTCAACACTCAGCCTTTAAGTGCGTTTTGATGATATTCTTTTGACCTCCTTCCACTGATTTTTACATATTCAAATTATATTATCAGAAATGGATCATTGGGTTAGCTTTTCAAAATCTTACATATATCTATTCATAGATAAGAAATCCCATTTCAGTAAACATCACTGAGTATTATTTTGAACAGAAAAAAAATTAGAACAAAGGAAAGCAAAACAACCCAGATAAACCTGTCATTTTTCATAGAGAAAGCAATATCTTTACAATTTCCCTCAAAAAGACTTCAGTAAAGCTTTTTTTGTCTTGCTACATTAACTTATGTTATTTTTATATTCAAAAACAATATTTTCAAGTGATGATTTAATATTAAATGTGTACATATTGGCTTCTGTATCTTGTTATTTATATTAGCACCTTTTTGACATTAGGTTAGCTTTTATTGTAATAAGAACTATGAGGTTTAGACTTTAGCAATGTCAAAAAAAACTTTGAAATCACTTAGGGGGAAAGATTAATTCATGGATATAAAAAATGTGGGCTTAGGATCTTGCTAAGAACCCATAAAAGTAAGCATATGTGGTGTTCTGAGTGAGAATTGCACCTGCCCTCCGCAGTCCAATAGGGTCAGGTATTTGAACACTTGGTCCCTTGTTGGTATTGTTAGTGAAGTTAATGGAACCATTTGAGGAGCAGCCAGGCCTTGCTGGAAGAAGTTTGACACTTGAGTAAGGCTTTGGGAGCTTTTAGCCTTGTCTGACTTCCAATTCATTCTATTTCTGTGTGTGGATGGGAACACCACGGCAACAGAGAGTCACTAATGCAGCACCTGAAGACTGAAGGAGTTACCAGCCCTCTTTCCTTTTTTCATTTATAAATGATCAGTTAAACTTGAAAAGCAAATTACATAAAGTTGGCTTCACTCAATAACATGTGCCACATTTGGAAAGAAAATTGTGTGTGTGTGTGTGTGTGTGTGTGTGTGTGCACATGCGAAAGTATGTGTACCTATATGTACGTGTGCAAATCTCTGCAGAAGCCAGGTGTCAATATTGTATGTCTCAATGAACCTGGACCTTGTCATTTTGGTTAGACTAGCTGTCCAGTAAGCCTGGTAAATCTTCTTATTTCTATTATCCCATACCAGTACTAAGGTACAGTAGTGTTGCTACACCCCCAGGGTTTTACTTTGGTACTAGGGACCCAAACTGAGTTCCTTATGTTTATCCTTTATCCACTTAGCCTTCTGTTCAGCTCCTTTGAATATATTTTTGATAGTTTATATACCATAATGTCCATTTCCTTTGGAGATGCACAGTTATTGTTCAAGTTAGCTTAATTGAGATGAAAGGCAGAGTCTCCAAAAAGGAGGTACAATGAAAAAGGACAAAGAAGAGGGGGTTTTATAGTCTTCTTGAAAGGACTGGCCAGCATTTTGTAATAATGATAGATAGCTGTCTGTGCGTTTGTGATATATGCCTCATGCAATGCCTGTCAGTTCTAGCCAACCACTTCCCTTCTCCCTCGCTTCATGATTTCAGGACCAGGGACTGACAGACGAGTGTAGCGTGAGTAATGGCCTTTTCGCCTCCACTCACACACCAGCCTTTCCTCATGCCTTCCCATCTATATGTCTCCATTGCCCTTTTCCTTTCCTGTTACAGCTACAGAAGTGAGAGGAGACACATGGGAAGAGTCTATGTACAAAATGATAGACTAATAGGTTAAGTCCTCCATATAATTGAAGATAATGTAAAAATGCAGGATAGATAGGTCGCAAGCTATTCAAAAGAAAGAACCAGTTGTGAAATCAAAATAGTCAACATTATCATGATAAAAGAACCTTAAGCAAAAGAACCAAATATAATTTTCATCTATCAACCTAATAACATGCTGTGGAACAAAGCACTTCCAGCACTATGGATATTAGACAACAGAGATAAAGGTTCAAGGTCAGGATCCACTTTATTTCTACAGGTTATATGAATGAAGGGTATGGTGTCATCAGCAGTAGGCTCATAACATAAAGTCCTGGAGGTGATTAAGACTCTTAGCAATAGGTTGTAATGTTTGGGAGCGTATGGAACTTTCCTTGCCAACAACTCTGAAAGAGGACTACACTCTTGAAACTAGGATTTTAATTTGTTAGCCTCTGGATCTAGTAGGGACATTGTTACTCCATTATCACCTGATGCCATTCAATTTAATATATATCTCAAATACATATTTCATAAACATATATAGAAAAGTAAATGGAGTCATCTAATAACTCATATACATATGTACATATGTTTTTAGGTATGCATTTGTGCTATGAAGCCTCTATAATAGCAGGTTTCCATATGACTTTTTCAAAAGGACTTTAGCGTTAGTTATTTCTCCATGTATTTCCTCCTTTGAGCAACCTTCCCTACTCCACATAACCTTTCTTGTTTTACTAGTCCTGTTTACCTATTTATCTCACTACATTCTATCTTTCCTCCCTTGAAAGCCAAGCCATGACTTCTTACTAACTTTCTGACCTTTATGGGTATTTTAAATAAAAGGCACATAACTAAAGTTTCAAAGTAATCATCAGTCTTGATCATCTGTGAGCACCATGAACTATACAGTTAACACCTGGCCTGGCAAGACAACCTACCCATGCAATAGTGGCACAAATGTCAAGGTAGTAACTATCTACTATTTGCTTAGATGTAAGGCCTACTTCATGCTTCAAGATGAAGCTCATACCTGGTACTATTATTGAAACCAAGAAGCTTTGGCTCAATAGATCATAGGCCTTAGGAGCAAACTTACTACTTTTATTCTACTAAGTGGATATAGTTTTAACCTGGCTACTAATGACAAAATTGTTGTACCCACAGATTATTGTAGCTTTTTAGCTCTCATAAAAAAATCACTCTAGTTTCTTTTTGCAATAGATGGTATAAAAGAGACCCTTAACGTGCTGGTCAAGGTACAAAGAATAAGAGACTGAAGAATACAGGGACATTTATATCAAACCCCTCTTCCCAAGGTTCAAGAGTCACTAATGAAGAAGGGTAAAATTGATAAGAGCTAAAGGTGGTGGAGGGGTGATTACAAGGAAACAGTTTCCTACACACAACACAGAAGTAGCACACATGAGATCCCAGTGGTTGTGATTACATAGACCAGACCTGCCCAAGCTCAAGCTGGATGAAATGCTAGCACGGAAAGGAGAGGCGAGCACAACGTCTCATGCTAAGGAGCTATTGGCAACTTAGGGAGATGGAAAAACAATTTTCTTTATGGGTGTGGCTCTTGATAGGGCAACCACGCTCCACTGAATGGCCCCATACCCAAGAGTATATGGCCAGCACAAACTGGATTTGATGGGTTTTAAAATTATGAGGACATAAATTTGGGTAAGGGAAGAAATGGGGTATAGATTGAGAGAAGCTTGGAGAGGGGATGAACATGATCAAATTCATTGTATGAAATTTTTACGAAACTAAGAAAAATGAAAAGAAAGCCTGATACTATCAAGTGTTCACAAGAGTGTTGGAAGTGAAAAATGATTAACAATGCTGTTTTTCTAAGAGCATTTGAATAAATTTATCAGGATTTTAAAATGGAAATGGATTTGATTTGGCAATTCTCTTTTCAGCACTTGGCATTGGATTAGGGCCTCATACAAGCTGAGGAAATACTCTACCACTGAGCTTCATTTTCAGCCCTAGGAGCAGCAGCTCTATTGCAAAACTTACCTCATTATTATGTGTTTGGCACAAACCTGGAACCTCAGCACTGCAGAGACTGAGGCTGGAGAATTGTAGATGAGTCAGTATAAGATACACAGAACAAAAACGGAAGTGTGTTAATGTATATCATCTGGGATAAACAGATCTTTGTCATAGAAAACAAGAAGAAAATGTTAAATAATTCAGTTAAGAGTATTTTTTTTCACATCATTACACCATGCTCATACAATAGTGTGGATGATGCAGCCTTTAAAAGGGAATTGTAGGAGTATGTGTGGGTGTATAATGATCCTTAAAACTGTTGCATGAATAAGTAAGATACACTCTGGTGGTTTGGGTAAAAATGGCCCTCACAGGCTCATATATTAGGAGGTTTGTTCCTTTTCTGGTGGAACTGTTTGAGGAAAGCTAGAAGGGGTAATGTTTTTGGAGGATGTGTGTCATTAGGGGTGAGCATTGAGGTTTCAAACTCTCACATCATTCCTAGCGTCTCCCTCTCTCTTCTTATGGCTGTGTCTCACAGTGTGAGCTCTCAGCTTCTGCTACAGCACTGTATTTGCCTGCCCCCTGATATGATTGCTCATTTTGATGGTGATGGACTCTAACCCTCTAGTGGGGTACAATTCTGTATTCTATCAATTATGTTTTAAATAAACACTGATTGGCCAATAGCCAGGCAGGAAGTATAGGCAGGGCAACCAGACAGGAAGTAGAGGCGGGGTAATGAGAACAGGAGTATTCTGGGAAGAAGAAAGCTCTCTCCCAGGTCTTCCAGACGCCAAAGAAGCAGGATGTGACCTGCCCTACTGTAAAAGGCAGATGATGATGTATATGCAACAATTTGGTAGGACAGGGGTTGAGAACTAGGTAGGAAGAATATACTAGAAAATCTTGGCTACACATAGAATAGGAACTAAGAATTGATGGAGTAGCAATTGGCAGCTTCAGAGATAGGAAACTAAAACTTCTTATTTTGTATCTGGCTGTACTAGTTAAATTTTCTCTGTGTATATTGTTGTTTTTGATTTTTTGAATGTATATTTAAGTGCTGAGAAGATGTTCATTATGGTAGTACTATCCAACACAAAGACTTATTTTTTTCATTCCCTGTACTCAGAGTGATCAGGTCAAGGGAAAATATTCTCCTCAGCAAGGAGCCAGTTGTTTTAACCGAACTGTGCCTGTCCCTCTCACGGCTGTGCATAGAGCTGTTGGAGGACTTGTGCCAACATATAACAGCTGAAGAATCATCACCTTGTCCTCCATTGACCTTCTTCTGGAAAGAATGCAAAGGGAAATAAGACAGAGAATTCTGAGCTTGCAGTGCTCTGGACATGAACGAGTACTGGACACATTAATGATCCACTCCAACGCACATAAAGGCTCTTATAGGCCGCCCAATTAAGCCACAGCCATAATCCACAGCAGCCACGACTATAGTGCAGATTATGCTGGTATAATCACATCATCTCATTTAAGGTGCTCCACTTTATGGTCCAAGCCAAATAATGTTACAGAAAACAAAGCATAAACCAGCCCAGCAAAGCACATCTCTAAGACATCACTATGCTCATTTATGCTACTAATACATTACTAGTTTCAGTTCTGGTCTCTCAAATACTCTTTCCAAGTAATTGAATTTTCTTCTCTGCCAATCATAGCTCATATTTTCTTTAACACTTCTGCTGTTTATACTGCCAGTACTAAAATAAAGTTATTGAATAATAACAAGCCTTCTTTGTGAAATAGATCTAGTCTGGTACCGTCAATGTGGATTTTCTGGGATTAAGGGGATTTTCTGTTACTGAGAACCTATATATCTATCCTCTATCTACCTACACATCTATTTATCTCTATCTGTTATCTCTTTACAAGTCTATTAACTATCAATCTATTTATCCTCTATCTATCTATCTATCTATCTATCTATCTATCTATCTATCATCTATCTATCTCTATCATCCTTTATGTGTCTATTATCTATCTGTCTATATCTATCATCCTTTATGCATCTATCTATCTGTCTGTCTATCTATCTATCTATCTATCTATCTATCTATCTATCATCTGTCTGTCTCTATCATCCTTTGCGTGTCTATTATCTATCAATCTCAGTTTCTCAGATTTCATACAAGCCTCGCCATTCTTTGAGTTATCAGGAAGTTGAAGGTTTTTGTTTATCTACATGATGTCTAGCTGATTAGTAAATTTCCTCCCACCTCCTGGAATCCTAGATTCTGTTTCTTAACATGGGACCAAGCCCAGGTCATTTGCAGGGAGGACACCTATTTGGTTTGTGCAGGCCCTTGTCTCCGGCTAAGATGTTATTCATGAACTTCATGATGATTTGCTGACAAAATGAGGCAGAGACTAGTCTGCTAAGTCACACTCTTAGGGAAGATTTTTCCCATGGCTAGTGCCTCCATACTGTACTATCTTGCTGTTTTCCTTTTAACATGACTCCATCTCAGTCCCATTCTCTTGCTTTTCTTTGTCCATATCCAAAGCAGTGAGCAAATTCAGTACAAAGGATCAGCAGGGTTTTCTTTGGGTCCCTGTCGGGGAATCCAACCCCAGTCTCCCGCGTGACCGGCGGGGATACTCACCACTATACAAACGAGGAAGGATCAGCAATTTTAATGGGAAAAGATGGGAGAGCATGTTTGACAGGGCACAGAGACTCAATTTCATCTACTTATTGCCAAATCACTGTCAATGGAGTAGGTTTTGTTTGTTTTCACACATGCACCTGCAGAAAAGCTGATGGAGGAGTGTCATCTATGTCTATGTGTTACTTTCATTGGTTAATAAAGAAACTGCCTTGGCCCTTTGATAGGACAGAAAACTAGGTAGGCAGAGTAATCAGAACAGGATGCTGGGTAGAAGGCAATTAGGCAGATGCCTCAGGCAGGTGCCATGATTCTCCAACCCGAGACAGATGTAGGCTAGAATCCTTCCTGGTAAGCCTCCACCTTGTGGTGCTACACACATTAATAGAAATGGGTTAATCAAGATGTGAGAATTAGCCAAGAAGAGGATAGATATAATGGGTAAGGCAGTGTTTGAAAGAATACAATTTGTGTGTTGTTATTTCGGGGCATATGCTAGTCAGGCTGCTGGGAGCTGGGTGGTGGGAACGCAGCCCACAGCTCCACACTACAAAAAGCTGATGCAGGCAAATGATAGTATGTGAATTAAAAAAGGTGATAACTTTAATAATTTATAAATTATTTAATAAAAATCAAATTCCTATGTCATATTTAACAGTACCAAAGAATTTCCACTTATCAACAAGGATATAAAATAGACAATAAAATAAAATCTTTTAAAATATAAAATAATAACAGAATCTATAAATAAAACATATTCATAGCATACAGAGGGAAATTCCACATCTTTGATGGGAACATAGTTTTGACCTGTTCCTTATATTGCATAGTAATGTATAACTAGGAATCTCAGATTTATTATTAATATATTCATTGTTCTTGAGCTTAGGATAATTTTTGTGTCATTAATTTTTAGTATATGGAACAATTATTTATTTTCATAAGTAATTCAATTCACTTACCTTGGGCAAAGCCAACAATTAGAGGCAATCAGAAAGTGAACAGAATTGAAAAGTGACTCCTATGAGGTGAGGGACATAAAATCCTAGAATTCACATAGTTTTCCATAAACTACCTTAGGCTTTGCCCTATACATATGCTAGGAGAACCTCAACTGATTATTTTATTGACAAAACTTCTTGTTCCTCTGTAATGTGGTGTTCACTTGGTGACATTAATTCATCTTCTGGCCCTTTCAATCATCAGTTAGTCCCCCACCTCAAACCCATCAACAAAATGATTTTTATCTCCACAGACATTCAGCAAGTGCATTGTAGATTATTGTCAAAGCTCAAACATGTACAAGGGCAAATTTACTTTTAACAGATGTATATTCAAAACTTAAAAAAGCAAAACAAATTGCTGCTGGCAAGTCCAGATTCCCTCAAGGCAAGGACAGCATAGAAATGGCAGGGAGCAGCAGTAAGTCATTTCTGACCAGAGTACAGGAACAAACGGAGCTGCACTGACTTGAACAAGCAACAAATTAGAGATATGGAGGGCATGCTGGTCCACCATTTTTATTCCATCTAACTCCAGGCGCCACAGAGAGAGAAATGACTAAATCTCTATTTTAATAGCTGCTGTCAAGAGTTTTGCTCTGCAGGGCCCATTTCAGCAGTTCCTCGTGGTAATATATGGCATTTCCCTGATTAACGGCCATTTTATAACCTGTGTAATTGGCCACAAATCAAGAGAGTGTCATAACGTAGCAAGAAAACATTCCCATTTCCGTCATGGCCTTGGCTTGGTTTTCTGTGGGAATTATTGCTTGAGTAGTTGCTGGGTTTTCATTACTTTAAATAATGTACTACCTGAAGTACAAAAAAAGACATTTAAACTAATGAACATTTCTGCCTCCTAACCCTTTCTATCACCCCAGTCCTCAGATTTTCCAAAAGAAACAAATGAAATTGTGTCCTTTTATGTGTAATATTAGGATTTAGGGAAAAGAGAGCCAAGAACAGGACTAGGAACAACTTAAAGTATGTAAAGCACTCACTTTAGGAGTGAAATCCGAATGAGCACCCACAAACTCGGTACTCAGAAGTATTTTCATAGAATAGATATATTTTGGAAGCAGGGTCTCATGTAGCCCAGGCTGGCCTCAAACTTACTATGTAACCAAGGATGACTTTGATCTTCTGATCCTCCTGCCTCTATGTCTCCCCTGCTGAGATGATAGGTGTGCATTCCTCACTGAGGATCTAGGGTCTAAATCCACGGTGTCATGAGCAATACACAAGCGGTTGTTACCACTAATCACCCCAACTTTTATAACATCAAAATCAATACAAAGAAAATTCAGGAAGAATAATACATCAAATGTTTGAATAAAGACTGAGTCTGGCTCTGTATTTGTACCTGAACTTTAATGCCCTGAGAAAAAGTCTAGCATCTAGCGTATGCATTAGATAGCAAATAATGGCTGCAAAGGGATTAGGTCCATTTTACTTGTGCAATAAGAAAACAATCCATGACTCTTTACAGTCATCCTTCTGCTGCAGTAGAGGTATCACTACCGCAAAACTTTGTATCAAGGAGCCTGTGTAACGCACAGTCTAAAGCATTTTAGTATCAAAGTGAGTTATAATAGAGATGGCTCTTGTAATTCCATATCAGTTGCTAAGGAAGTCCTAGATATTTTGCTTTAAGGCATGCCAAATCTAGACGGTTTCACAGTTCATGTTTTCTAACACAGTAAAACTTAATTAAAAATCTGTGGCTATTTACTTATAATTTATCATTTACTTAAAATCAGTAATTATTTCATAATTTGAACTAGGCAGGATATGATACATTATAAGTTCACTTTTAAAAAAATCTTATGTCTTTCTTGAGGAATATAAAGTCCGTATTAGCAATGGTTTGACAGGTCTAGGAGAAATATTGAATGAGCAGATTAAGTGTGAATTAGATATTCCATTGTTTTTTAGAGACGATATCTAGGCAAATATTGTTTTTATTTCTTTCATTCAGAGTCTCACAGTTATTTAATTATTGATTGATTGATTCAATGAGGGAGGGAGCGAAGAACTAGGGATGGAACCTAGGATCTTGTGTACAGTAGGTGAGCTCTCTATCAGTACCCGCGTCCTCAGCTCAAGTACTCATGTAGTCTGGCCTTTGTTGAACCTGCCATCCTTCTGCCCTTTCTACCCAGTATCCATAAGATCGCAGAACATAAAATGTGATGTATAAGGTGTGCAGATGAAGAAATACAGGAGAATGAGCAAATTGAGGGGGATAGAATATCACTATGAACGCATTTGGGATAGCAGCATTGTGAGAGTCCATGTGTAGCAGCATTTGGGTGGTGGAGGCAAGCAGATGGGACTAAGGCATGAGACTAGAGAAACAGCAAAAAAGTATTGAGAGACAGGTTACACTTGAATGAAGTGATAGCTGCAATAGCTGACACTGACAGCAACCATGGTTACTAGCATTAGTAATATATCAGAGTAGAAATTGCTTTGTGCACTTTTACGTTTTCAATTAAGAAGAAAATACACGATTGTTTTGTAAATATTTCAAGACTTCAGAACCCGCTGACAAAACTGAAGGTTTCACTAACACACTGACGCCACATCCTCTTAGCTCACTTTTCTTGAATTTTATTTCTAAAACCCTACCAAGTGGAGTTTGGCAGTTTAAAGTTTTATCACACCTAAAATTTCTCTTTAGATAGGAGAAGCAGTACTGTAGGAGCTAGGTTAAAATTATAAAATTTTGCTTGGTGAAGCTTGAAGACTACGTGTCATCAGGCCAGTGAGAAAGGTCACTTGTATTAAATATCTAAGTCATGGCTCACGGTTTCATTCTTTAATAGTACGGTGTAGTATTTCCCATTACAATGCTATTAACCTTAACGTAATAGAAACAATGGCCACACTAACCTTTCACGTCGTTTTCTAACTTCTTGGCCTCATTAAGGATCCTGAAGCTTTTCTGAAGGGAGCCTTTGGCATCTTCCTTTAATAAGCCCTGAGGACTTGTTGCCTGTGGAGAGAAGAAAGGGTGTTACCTATTAAATCACAGAGGGGTAGGGCCTAGAAGGCAGCAGCTATACAGAGCTTACTTTAAGCACTATGCATTTAGAGTTGCGGATTTTCAGTGCATATTTCATGACTGGAAGCTGTTTCCTGTGTGGGTTGAGAAATGTTGGGACAGAGAGCTGGCTGTACTGTTAAGATAGGTAGAGAAAGTGGGGCTGATGAGATGCTTGGCATTCCATAAATGAAAGCTGAAAATGTTGCAGCACCAGCAGCATCTCTTAGTAGTCAGGACTATGAGTGAAGCAAATTAGGAACTAAAAACATCCATTGACTTTACCTCTCATCATGTTCTGTTCTTACAGGATGACCAGAAAGCTCTTCCTATGTTCTCAGTGTTGAAAGGGAAACAAGAACTAATCTCTTTTTAAACACATCTCCAAGTACCACTGCAAAAACATGAACTTCTAACTGAAAATTTTAGAACCTGGGGACCTCTAGACAATATATATTAGCTCAGGATTAGATATGAACAGAGTGACATAAAAATGATATAACTGGAAAGGGATCGCTTAGCTTCCTGTCTAGATATTCATCTAAACAGAGTTTGCTTCTTAGAAGCCATTGCACAATGCATATATACCAAGAGGTGAATCAAATATGAGCTTATGTGTAATTTTAAATGGGAAAATATTTCAGAGCTCAAGGGGTTGGAGAGTTTTAACCACCTACAGTTAAAGTATCTGAATTTGGTTTGTCTTAGACATGACACTCTTCAAAGGCACTGGCAGCATCCTAGAAATACAATTTTTCAGTTGGGTTGTTTTAGCACAAAACTAGGAGAGATGACAGCATGTGGTAATGCTGTGGTCAAATTAGTTTTAATGTGTTAATGCAAGTTTTTCTTTAAATACTTGACTGAACATGAGTCAGATCATTGATACAATGTTAAGATATATGGCAAAGTATATGATAGAAACATGAAAAACTGAGTTGTACTTGGTGTAAAGAGAAAGTGACAAATATGTATGAAGGAATTTTATGTAGCTATAAAGAAAAATGAGATTATGAAATTTGTAAGAAAATTAATGGCTTACAAAATCAGTATGATAACTGAAATAAGTCAGAGAGGACAAATATAACATGCTTTCTCTCGTATGTGGATCATCTATACACATGCATACAAAATATATACTATATATAATATACATATACAATATATGTATGTACCTACTATATATGCATTTATATATATCTAGTATTGTATGTGTGTGTGAGAAAGAGAGAGAGGAGAGAGAGAGAGAACTAGAGAGATGACCATAAGATAAACAATTTTAAGAAGAGATGAGAGTAAGGAAAACAGAGGGTAGTGTCAGGTACATGACAAGAAAGAGGAAGTAGGATTATTACAAGAATAAAGGGACCAGCATGAGAAAGGGGAAAGAATGGTGTAGGGATAAGTCCCGCCCCTTAGGGGGCTTGTTCGCCTCGGGCTAATGTTTGCCTATAAATTTGGCAAGTGTGCTCCCAGACACTGCTTCTGCTTTCCTGGTCTCAGCGGAATGGTGGTTCTGTAAGTCTATTTCCCCATTAAAGCTGTCTGCATTCGTTACATTCTGTCTGCATTCGTTTACGCTGTTACAGAATGGGACAGGGAAATAGAAATGAACAAGAGCATAGTAGCTGTGAAAATGCCACATTGAAACCAATTATTTTGCATGCTAACTCAAAAATTAGTAAATAACCATGAAAAAGAGAAAACAAATGAGTTATGGTGACACAAAAGGTAGAAAATGCTGATGTGGATGAGCAGCAAGGCCAGACTGGGCTATATCTTTAAAAAATTAAAATAACAGTAATAAACTGAATTCCATGTATTTTAGTAAAATTCCACATGCTTTACTGAAAGAAAGCAAACCTCAGGTTATCCAATCAGGTTCTATATTTATTATAATCTACATATCATTATTTGCCTGATTCTAAGTTTTTTTTTTTTTACTCAAACAGATTAAAGATAGGATATTACAAAGGGAAACTGTATGGTAAATATCTAAGGAGGCATATAAACAACCGAAAGACCAACTGACAATCTGTTTGACAATGGAGAACAAGACGAGAAAGCTAAACAGAAGAGAACATTTTAAAGCTTAGGATTCCAAGGCAATTGGAGAGGGTATATGACCGTACCACCCTGGACACATCTGATCTTGTCCAATTAATCTCCAAAGCTAAGCAGTGATGGGAGACAATTTGGAGAGGGGTAAAATGTGTGAGGGTAGAGTAGTTTGGGGAGATGTGAATATTATAGCAAGGTATCTCAGGCTGATAATCCTGAATCATGAAGATAATATGGGTCATTCACAGTTTAGATAAAACTTGGAAAATGAAAGAAAACCAGAGAAAAATAAGAACATTTTTCGATACTCAGGAGAGAGAGAGAGAGAGAGAGAGAGAGAGAGAGAGAGAGAGAGAGAGAGAGAGAGAGAACATGCGTGGAAGCTGATGAAGTACAACCTCTGATGTCATAGATGTCATCCTTAAGTACTGTCACTATTTGTGCTTGGGTACAATCTCCCACTGGCTTTGAACCCCCTGAGTAGGGTTAGGCCAACTGGCCTGACTGCTAGGAGTCAGTCAGGATCTGCTTCCTCAACATTGGGAGCACAAACTCTACACTCAGCTAAGGATTTAAATGTGGATTCTAGGGGTCGAACACAGGTCCTTCTGTACAGACTGAGGAAAGAAACATCTTCATACACATACCACCTTGAAACCATCACAATAAAAATAGCAAATACATTAATTTTATTTCATCTCTTTTCTTATTTCTCGCACCAATATTTTCTTCCCCATCTTACCTCTATTTCTAAGCATTCATCTTATTTCCTACATTGTATTTGCAGCTTACACTAACTTTCATAAAGTTAATAATTTAGCACAGCCTTTAAAACTCTAGCTCCTTCTTTTTGGATGCATTTGGAAATCCCCCCGTGCTGTTTATCAATATTTGATTGCAACTGGTGGGTGGCATTGCTACACGGATATGCCTCCAACCATTTATTCATTTATCACCTGATGGTTATTGGTATTTTTCCTGCCCTGGACATTCTAAATGGAGCTTCTCTGTTCATTCTTGTGTGATGTTTTGTACTAACATGTGTTTTCATTTTCCTAGGAGTAAACACCCTGAAATAGGAAAACTGGATCACATGGAGAAAATGGTTGAACTATTTAAGAAATAACTAAGAAATTACAGATTGAGAAAGTATTGAAACTATTTTAAATCCCTATCAATAGGATGTTCTACTTCTGTACATTCTTTCCAACGCATCCTTAAAATTTTGAAAACTTTTTCTGTTGCTACACCATCCTAAGCATCTTTTTTATGTGTTTATTGGCCATTTTCTTTGGTGAAGAACCTGGTTAAATCTTGTTTGTTTTAGAGGCAGGGTATCATGTAGCCCACGCTGTCCTAGAAATCACTATAAAGCCAATCAGGCTTTAAACTCCTGATCAATATATTCCAAATATTGGGACTCCAGATATTTATGATGTTTAAATTTGTTCAATTTTTTATTGAGTTATTTGTTCTTATTTAGTTTTGAAAAATAGTAACATATTATTGATAAGAGTCATTAGTCAGATATGTAATTTTGTAATAGATTTTAATATTTTTTGATTTGAATTTTTATTTTATTAATATTACTTTATTAAAGGCAACATCTCTAAACTTTAATAAAGTCTATCATTTTTCTCATGTTAATTGATGGGCTCTGAGTCCTAAGAATTTTTCCCTAATATTATAGAGTTCTTTTATATTTTAAGTTCTTAATAATTTTATAATTTATCCATAGATCTATAGGATTTGGGGGTTTACTTTTAGATTATGGTATGAGATGTTTTTTAACACAAATACACAATTCTTATGTGAGCATTTATTGACTTGACATTGGACTATGTAGTCTTGTACCTTTGAACACTTCTGTTTTAGTGGCCTACTTGTTAATATGGATCAACACCACACCATCTACACATCCCAGTTTTGTGGAAAGCATGGAAGTTCAATTAAGTCATTGTGTCATTGTTTTGTCCTTTATCCCCCAGTGGCTTCCTGAACAGATGTGTCAGTTTCTAAAGAATAAAAGCTAGGCAGGTTTTATTAGGATTTCTTTCATGGTATATCCCAATGGTTTTTTTTTTCTTAACATTGTCATCATACAAATAATGGATATTCTGATCCCCAAATATTGTATATCTTTTGATTATTCAGTTTTTATTTATTCAAGAATATTCAGTTTCTGGCATATTGAACTTTTATAAAATTTATTCTATTATCATTATTAATGCTGTTGTCCATTTTAACTTCAACTTCCAATTCCTTATTGACAGAATCTACAAAAGATTGATTTTTGTATATTTTTGTCATACTCTTTAGCACTGATAATTGGTCAGTTCTAGTAACATTTTAACAGACCATAATGGCTGTCACACTCAGACACCATGAGCATGGTTATACATTGACTTCATTGAGGGTGACTTTTATTTCCTGTTTATCTGCCTGTTGGGCTGGCTGTGGTCTCCAGGACAGTGTTGAATGACAGTAATGAGAGCAGAGAACCTTTCCTTTTTCCTGAACTAGGAATAAAACTTTGAAATATTTTACTCTGAACGAATCTCGTAAAAAGGTTTTCTTTTATACAATAGACCTTCTTAGCTAATAGGGAAAGAAGTTCTTTTAGTTTCAGTATGCTGAGAATATTTTTAGGAAATGACCTTGAATTCTGTTGCTTTTCATTTCTTTAATATTTTTAAACGCATAGTTTGATTTTAATCTATCTTGTTTCTATAATTCACCTCACTTAAAAAACATTATATAATGTTTTTAATGAATAGTTGGATTTTATATGTTATAATTTCATCAAAAACTTTTACAGTGCTTTTGTGAAGAAAATCAGCCTATACTTTGGTTTCTATTTGATGGTGTTGTCTGGTATTTGTATAAGAGTAATATGAGGCTGATAAAATGATGTGTGTGTGTGTGTGTGTGTGTGTGTGTGTGCATGCATGTGTGTTTGTGTGGTTTTAAACTCCAAATCTGATTCCCTTGTGAATATAAAACAATTCTAATTATTTGTTTGTTTGTTTGTAGGTGAAATTTAACAGTTTTCAGCTTGTAAAATTTGTCTATTCCAATAAAATTACTGGATTATTTGTACAGCATCATTTTAATAGTCTGAGTTTCTTTTCCTTTCTGCAGAAGGTACAGTGACATCACACCTTTTATTGCCCGCACTGGTGATCATCAATCTGGCTGGATGGTTATCACCTCTCGATCCTCCATTTCTCATTGCACCTTTGTCCTGTGACAAGTCTTCATTCTTCCTGGCTGACTTCCTTCCTGCCAGTGGGCTTTGATTTGATTCTTCCTTCACTTTTGCCTTTTATTCCAATAATCTTATTTTCCCTGAATTTTAAAAATTTAGGGTTTTCTCTAGAGCTATAGTTTTCTATTCCTCAGTGACACATAAGAAGATAAGCGATGTAAGAAGCATTCAGGGGATATAGTAAAAACGGTGTCAGGAAGGCAGAGTAGCAGGGGATCTGGATGCATGAATGAATGAACAAATATTTCTGTGCCATAGGCCTGTGGAGTGTGTGAACTTACCATGAAGTAAAACTGCTAGGCATGCCCTTTCCATAGCATTTTGAAGTCAGATTAGGGGTACTGGGAAATGAGCAATTGCAGCCATTAACCGTTTCAGAGTTGGGGAGTAGGATCGTTACTCTAAGGAAAGGCACGGGAGTGAGCTGTTACAGGAGGGAAGGTCTGCAGAATTGAGAGGTTCGGATTTACAAAATGTAGAGAAATAAAGAAAGGCCTTAATGTTTTCAGACACTCTTCAAGATGTTAAACAGCTGATGGCATGTGACTATCAGTTATACGCAATCTGCCAACGCCCAGGTTTGAACGAGAAGCTTCCCTATGATAAGGAGAGGGGAAACACTAACATCTGATGGATGAACAGAACTGTTTCAACTCATTGGAATTTGGAGAGACCCTTTCGAATTGCTTAGTAAGTTACTGAAGCACAGCAACAGAATCAAGACAGGTGATGAAGCAACAGTCTCTAAGCTAATTATACCTCATACATATTCATGAGCATTGCATCCGAGTTTCTGAGCTGTGTCTACAGCATATGTGAAATACAAGTGAGTCTGAAAGTTGCAAAATGCTGTTTCTTGCTCTCCAAGATTGTATTTATAAATATGTTCTTTTGTTCTCTTTGAGTATATGATTATAAATGTGTGTATGTATACTCATAATTACATAAAATTTACTGCCATTTAAAATAGAATTTATTTCATGTGTCTATATGAATTATGCATTCACAGTTACTTAATATGGTGTGAAAGAGTTTAAGACAAAGTAGTAAATAGATATAAAAATTGAAATGATAAACTATAAAGATTTAACCAGGGGTTCAAAGTATTTAACTCCATTTTGATATTAATTTTATTCTTTGTTAAAAGTGTGTAGCAACTCACATGGAAACAAAACGTTGTGAATATAAAAATGAATTTATTGATTTGTCCAACAAATGATTTTGCTTGCAAGGACAATGGCTAGTCCTGGATATCCAAAATGGGAGGTCATCAGTTTTTCCTGATCGAATTGCAATGGAGTGGAGGAGATAGAAAAATTAAAAATCACTATCAAAAAAACAAATGATTTTTTTCTACTAGGGGTCAGAAGCATACCACCAAGAATTTGGTTATTAGGAAAGAAGGAAGAGGGGTGGGAATGTGAAGGGAACCCTAGAGGTAAAATACAATCTACCAGGTAGGTAAACTGCTTACATGATGTATTTCTTAAAAGCTTAAACATTGTTCATATAGCTTCCTGTATTTTTGTGATGTTCCTCAAATAAATTTATTAGAGAATAATTTTCTGAGTTTGTTAGAAGAGTTGACTATTTGAATACATGCAAATATTCATTTTTATTTTTTAAAGGAAGTAGTAGCTGACAGTGCTACTCTGTCTATGAAATAACCAATTTTAGAAGACAAATGACCCACTTCCAGCAGGGAAAATGTCCAAGATAATATGCTAACTTACATGATGTTAGAAAACTATTTAAAATGTAAAAGTCATATGCAATGTTGGTAATTAGATGCAATATGTTTACATAAAATATGTAATGACAAAATTACACTCATTGTGATGTTAGATTGCTGTGGAAAATGAAGAGTAATGCACTGTTTATAATGAGTTTTCATAAAGAAGTAAGCTAATCTACTGTTATGTATACTTTAAAAGGCATAACTTTGGGAATATTGTTAAAAATATGTTTTTGAAGTTAGTTGCTACATAAAGCTACAAATCAGTTTTCCTGAAAAGACACACTTACAGAAAGGTATTACCATAAGGAGTATGGACAGAGAGACACTAGCATTATAAAGTAATCATTTGTGGTTAGTTTAGTGAAAAACGCACAGTTTTTCACTGCTCCCTCTTCCTTGTCTTATTTCATATTTTTATAAAGTAGACATGAATTGTCTTTATACTAATATTATGAAGATAATATACATTTTGCAAATAAGGAAATCACGGCATATCAATTTAGGTACAGTTTTTTAAAACTATTTTTCTCTTCTTCAACTTCAATTTAGCATCATTAGTGTATGTATGTATGTTTGATATGAGTGAGTGCAGGTCAGTGCATGCCATGACTCACAGATGGGCATCAGGGGACTGCTAGAGTCAATGCTCTTGGACCATGAGACCCATGGATTGAACTCAGGTTCTCAGGCTTGTACGGCAACCACTGTTAGCTGCTGAACCACCTTGCTGGCACTACCAGGATAGTTTTAAAGAACTAATAACTAAAAGGGACAAGTGGATCAAAAATCAGTTAAGAAATAACTCCAAGAGATGGCAATGGTTAAAGCGAGGTGATACATTTCAGATTCCTGGTGTCACATCATGCAGTATAGGATGTAGAGGTGAAACATGATTAATAAAAACTCAGAGACAGGTATTGGGGTTCAACTTGAAAACCAGAAAAGCAGAGCACCCACGACTGGCTCTTATGTCAACCTCAGTCTGAAAATGACCAGGAATTTTCAGAATGAGACTCGGTCTGAGAGATCTCTCCTCCTGTCTTATTTTCCTCTCTAGGGCCAGGATTAAAGCATGCACCATTACCACTCAGTTTCTATGGAAACTAGTGTCGCTATTGGGAATAAAGGTGTGCCACCACTGCCTGGTCTGTAAGGCTGACCAGTGGGGCTGTTTTGCTCCCTGATCTTCAGGCAAGCTTTGTGTATTAAAATACAAATGAAATATCACTACATAGATGAACTGAGTGAGTTCCTGTGGAAGGCTGAAAGCAACGGAGCACACAGAGATTCAGAGGGACACCTCCAGAATTGCTTTTGTCCAAGCTCATGACTGACGAGAGAATACTAAAATACGTCTTAAAGGAGAACTTAAGATATAAAAGAATCTGCCAATTATTTTATCAAATAACTCAAAAAATAACAGAGGCATAAAGATACATGAAAATCTTTTTTTTTCCTTTTCCACTGTGCTGGCCACAATCACTTTAGGTTGTCTGAGTGGCACAGCTAAGTGTCACGAGGCAGGCATTAGGATGGCTGGACCTTTGCTAACATTTGAGGCTGTTAGTTTTTAAATACACCTACTGCTGGGTCATGAAATAGCGCTGGCTTTTGTGCTTCCAATAGATAATTATGGAGTTATCAACCGAAGGGTGTGTATCACGTATACCTGGTGGTATAATGAAGCCAGTTTCACTCACAGACTTAATATGTCCTGTGGACTCGAGATCCTCACTGACATTTTGGTATTTGCTGTTGTGGGAAATGCTTAGCTCTCTGATATCATGCCAAGTCACTAATGGAGATGAACAAATGTCGCTCACCAGTTTCACTGACACATTCAACTGTCACATCAGGTGTGGACTTATATATTCCCATCGAGTTCCATGGGTCTAAATTTTAATTTCTAAAATTATCAAAATTCATAAAAACATCCAGTTATTATTTTAATGACTTTTTGCTACTATTGAGGGACTAAATAATAGTAAAAAATACCTCCAAGAAAAACCCCAGGCCTGTTTTAATAATGTATGCAACATGGCTTATATAATACAATATTTGGCCTTCATCACTTGCAAAACTATTGCTGCAGAAAATGCCACAATATCACCTCATAGTCTTCTTTATGTGTTCTGTTTCATCATGTTAAAGAAATAAAACTTGAATAAGATGTACTGAACAGAACAGGTGACAACATTTTGGAACAAACACTCAGCAAGGCCTTACTATTTGGTCACAGAACTACAGGATTCACACTGATTCACTGCTTAATGGTGAATCAGAAGAATCTTGTCAACATGGATCTCAGAAAGGCATAAAGCAAAAAATAAATTATTAGGAATAGGAGTAACATAAAAGAAAATAATAAATGAGAGAACAATACAAGTAGGAACAGAATAAAATAAATGAGTAAATTCTATAGGGAATATTCAGCCTTATTTTTTATTAGCAAGACAAATAATGAAAAATAGATGTTTATTCCTGGTTTGAGGACAGACAAGGATTTCATTTGTATTTATTTCTCCTATATTTTTAATAGTGCTATTCATTAATTTTAGTAGTTTCACAACAAAAATGAATTTAATGTTAATGAGGCAAAAAATATAAGAATGTTCAATATCTCAAATAAATAAGTACTTTTTAAGGCACTTAACTATTCATACCATAATTTCCTTGATAGCTGGTATGAAATTACCATCTATAATTGTAGAGTGATCATTAAGTTACATAAAAATTAAGCTATAAAGTCAGAAGGCACCAAGTCAGCCTGTGAAAACCCCCAGTGGAATGCTATGCACCCATACACTAAGGAAATTCCCCTGTGAAGGTGTGAATGAATATGAAGGACACTGCCTTGGAGATATTAGTCAGGCACAGACAGACAAAAATCTTAAGATCTCACCACCTTGTGGCATCTAGTATTGGTCTTATAGAGGTAACTAGGTCATAATTAGAGGTGTGGTTGAAAACAGATGGAGAAATGTAGGCTAGACAGGAGAGATGGGGGTCTCCAACTATGCATGGGGGACTGTGGTTGATGATGGCCTATTGTACTCTAGAGACACTGTGAAGGGAATGGATCTTACCTGCTTTTACGGCAAGGCAGTGACACTTTTATTATTACCTAACTTTAGTTATTCCATGATGGATATGAACACCATGCTACACATGATAAAATGTAAGTCAATTAAAAAAAAAAAGCTTTTAAAAAAGTTCAGGGCACTTCTATATTAGCAATAACTTATCTGGAGAAGAAATAAAACAAAATTAACAAATGAAGAAATCAAAGCTTCTAAGCAATCTACTCCCTAGGGGATGAAACAAAATATAAGGAGAATAATGAAAGAGAGCCTTAGGAAAATATTTAGCCATAAGAAGTAAAGATCTGTATACTGAAAGCTTTAAGATACTGATAAAACAAATATAGAGGTATACAAGTAAGCAGAAGATGCCCTGCCTCGTTGGTTTGGAAGAGTAAAGCAACCATATTGCCAAAGCTGATCTACAGTTTGAATACATTCCCTACAAAAATTCCAACAACATCTTCTACAGATAAAGAAAAAATACTACCAAAGTTTTGCACGGATATATGGCTGTTCTTCCTGAAAAACATAAAAAGTCTTGAACAGATAGAATAAAGTTGACTCCATAATATTACTTGACTTCAAAATATACTCCATGGCAATAATAGTCAAAGTATCAAGATACCAGAGAAAGTTGGAACATAGACAAGGTGCAAGGTAGGGTTCTCAGAAGCAAACACATACTCTGGTGGTCAGTAGAGATTTGTCAAATGACCCGGGAACACACAACAGGGAAAATACAATCTCTTCAAGAAAAAAACTTGTGATAACTAGATAGACATACATAGGTAGCTAGCATAGATCCTATGTCACGCCATGTAGAAAAATCAATGCAAAATGAATTTGCAAAAAGTCTTATGTGATTTGTCTGCCAAGGATTCATGCCTGGAAGGTTGGCTTATATCAGTGGTTCTCAATATGTGGGCTGCAACCTCTTTCGGATTGAATATCAACTATCCTGCATATCATATATTTCCACTGTGATTCATCACAGTTGCAAATTTACAGTTATGGTTGGGGGGGTCATCACAACATAAGGAAAGGGTCGCAGCATTAGGAA
>NW_026067910.1:16648570-16656833 GCF_014885135.2 Alexandromys fortis | reverse complement strand
ATATGACATTGAGCCTATAATCCGTGATCCTAGAGAAGCTAAATAAGAATGTGAACCTAAAGAAAAACATATAGTTATCATCTTGGATATTGGAAGGAGACAAGATTGCCAGGCAAAAATTAGAAACTTGGGGGTGGGGTGGGGGTAATGGGAGATGGGGAGAAAAAAGTGAGAAGGGGGGATGGGGAGAGCTTGGGGAATGGGACGGTTGGGATGGAGGAAGGGTGGATATGGGAGCAGGGCAGTATATATCTTAATTAAGGGAGACATTTTAGGTTTGACAAGAGACTTGACTATAGAGGTGTCCCCAGGTGTCCATGGGGATGTCCCCAGCTAGATTCTTGGGCAGCTGAGGAGAGGGAGCCTGAAATGTCCCTATCCTATAGCCATACTGATGAATATCTTGCATATCACCATAGAACCTTCATCTGGAAATGGATGAAGCTAGAGACAGAGACCCACATTGGAGCACTGGACTGAGCTCCCAAGGTACAAATGAGGAGCAGAAGGAGAGAGAACATGAGCAAGGAAGTCAGGACTGAGATAGTGGGGCTGAACTAATGGGAGCTCACCAAAACAAGCTGGTCTGGGACTGATGAAGCATATGATCACACCGGACTCTCTGAATGTGGCGGAAAAGGAGGACTGACTGAAAAGCTAAGGAAAATGGCACTGGGTTTTGATCCTACTGCATGTACTGGCTTTGGGGGAGCCTAGTCTGTTTGGATGCTCACCTTCCTAGATCTGGATGGAGGGGGGAGGACCTTGGACTTCCCACAGGGCAGGGAACCCTGACTGCTCTTTGGACTGGAGAGGGAGGGGGAGGGGATGGGGGAAAGGGAGGGAAATGGGAGGAGGGGAGGAGGTGGAAATTTTTAAGTAAAAATAAATAAATTAATAAAAAAAGTTTACTAGACAATTAGGAGATAGGGCCCTGTGCATGATATATGCATGTATGAAACAAAGAGTTAAAGCAATAAACTTTTTTTTTTTTTTTAGTTTTTCAAGACAGGGTTTCTCTGTAGCTTTGGAGCCTGTCCTGGCACTAGCTCTTGTAGACCAGGCTGGCCTCGAACTCACAGAAATCCGCCTGCCTCTGCCTCCTGAGTGCCACCCGGCTAAAACAATAAACCTTAAAATCTCTGGGAAGCCATCAAAAACGTTGCTGCAGAAGGAGTTAGTATATTGCTGTAGGATTCTATTAGTTCTTACAAGGGGTTGATGTAAAAGAACAAGCCACACCCTTCTTTAAGCTCTTTTGTCTTTACCATACAATCTCATTCTCTTACACATGCTCCAACCAAGATGGCACAATCTTGTTGAGACCCAGGACATTGTATTTATGATGGCATCTAATTTGGGAATTTCAGTCTCCAATACTGTGAATAGATAAAACCCATTTCTCTGTGTTTCTCAGCCTCGGGTACTTCATTACAGTAATAGAGAAGGAGCTAACTGGGAATTAAAACCTAAATAGAAATTAAGTTACAAAGGAAGCTCAGGGAGCATAAAGGAAGTATTCTGCACCTGCATCCCTCATGATGCTTTTTAGAGAGATGTCAGTGAAAGCATAAAACATGATGTAAAAACAAAACCACTGGAGAGAAGCTCAGACTAAAAATCTTCAGTGCAGAAAAAGGAGTTTATTGAATGGGAGGGAATATTTGCAAACCATACATCTGATAAAGAATTAGTACAAAAGTAAAGGAGCTCAAATGTCCAAATAATAAAAAAAAAATAACAAATGAAAATAAGCAAAGAGCTGGGTGTGTCTCAGAGAAGGGCACAAGCTTTATGGAAAGAATATGCAGTATCATTAACCACCAGGGGAATGCAAAGTAAAGCCACAAGCCAGTACCTCACACTTATGAGAATTGAACCCAAAATGCACGTTACATATACACGTTTTAGTTTTCAATAAGAAATAAGAAAACTTAGAAGCGAAGTTGTAAGTTCTCAGAACTGCATGTACTATAAGAATGTGGCCAGTGAAGGACAACTCAGACTGCATTGCGTTCTGGGAAAGAAACTGCCCAGTGACCATAGGAGTTCAGTCTGAGATGAAAATCTATTCCCCAAAACTCATCCACTAATGTCTTCTCCTAATTAATTTGGGAGTTTCAAGCATACCATTGGAACCTAATTCGGACCAATCAATAAACATCATACAGTACAGTTAGATTCATACAGATATTCCGATGGGACCTCAAACTACAGGAAAAGAGGATTTTTTCTTTGTAATTTTCTCTGCTCAGCTTTCCTATATCTTGTGTCAATATAGAAGTTATATTAATTCTTACAATCTGTGTCATAACTGTTCTACATTTCTAGTTCCATTGTTTGTGTTTGGACATGGAGGAGGAAGCTGGTGTTTAGCAGTCGCTAACTTACATAAGGCACCACCTACATGAAGATCCCAGAACACTGTGTAAAATTAAGCAAACAATTCAGGGTAATTTTTGGTGATTCAGGTTTCTGTTCACTAAGAAATCTGTTGACAGCATTAATTTTAAATCTGGAGATACTGCCTTCTGTGAAAAGAAGAAATAAAAACTGCCTTTAGTAGTCAGAAAAGGAAGAGAGATGAGCCACTGGAATAGATTTCTTAGAGCAGAAAGATGATAGAATCCCAGAACTGCCTAGATCTACACATAAAAGTTGCAGATGCTAAGGTAGCATGCCAAGCTTCCATCTTAGGGTCAAGAGAAATAGCCTGTTTACTGCCCAGTGCCGTATGTACTCTGGCATATTGAGTTAAGCAGGGTGACTTTCCTATTTCAGACCATAAACAATGGACAATTAAAGGTCCCCAAACTTTCTTTTTGCAATGGACAAAGTATAATGTAAGTATGATATATGTACATTAAATTTTGAATTTTCACCAAAGGACTGGTTATTTGCAAGATAGTATCAAGACGGCAGGGCAGGCCACTGGGGAATAGCAGTAAGATGGATATCTGTGGAGAAGACCAAAGAAGCCACCAACTCAGCACAGGAATCTTTGCTTCTGCACGATGGACACTGGTGGCTTAAATAAAAATGCCTCCCATAGATCCATAAGGAATGGCACTATTAGGAGGCCTTGTTGGAAGAGGCATGGCTTTATTGGAGGAGGTATGTCACTAGCGTGTGCCTTTAAGAAGCTCAAACCTGACCAGAGTGTGAATTTCACTTCCTGCTGCCTGTGGATCCAGATGTAGAACTCTCAGCTCCTCCTCCAGTACTATGTCTGCTTGCATGCTGCCATACTTCTTGCCATGATGATAATGGGCTAAACCTCTGAAACTGTAAGCTAACCTCAATTACATGTTTTCCTTCATAAGAGTTGCCGTGGCTAGACCTGGAAGGAGGTGGGAGGTTCTTCTTGGACTCCCCACAGGGCAGGGAACCCTGACTGCTCTTCGGGCTAATGAGAGAGGGGGAGTTGATTGGGGGAGAGGGAGGGTAATGGGAGGCGGAGGTGGGGAGGAGACAGAAATCTTTAATAAATAAATAAAAAATAAATAAAAGTAAAATAAAAAAAAGAGTTGTCGTGGCTGTGGAATAATGCTCTTGTACAATGTAAAGATTTGTCACTCATATTGGTTTAATAAAAAACTGATAGACCAGCAGGCAGACAGGAAGTATAGGTGGGACAACCAGACTAGGAGAATTCTGAGAAGAGGAGAGGCAGAAATGCAGTTGCAAGTCAGATATAGAAGAAATAAAATGAGAATGCCTTACTGAGAAAAGATACCAAGCCACATGGCTAAACATAGATAAGAATTATGGGTTAGTATACGTTGTGAGAGCTGGTCAGTAATAAGTCTGATCAATAGGCCAATCAGTTTATAATTAATATAAAACTCTGTGTGTTTATTTGGGACTGCATAGCTGTTGACCAGACACTTCAGAAACTTCCATCTACATCCATGGTAACGGTGTCTCTTCACAGCAATAGAAGCTTTAAATAAACACCCTTCTCTGCCCATATCAATATGACTCTGTGGGTATTTCTTGTCCCTTTATCATCTACAGGTATTTATGACAGTCTTCATATAGAAAATAAGGCAGGGCATGAATTCACAGACTCTGGAACACATCAGCACACAGAAACAAGGGGGGAGGTCAAGGGTCAGAGTCAGCCATGAGAACAAAAAGAGATGTTTCACTGTTGTCTATCATTCCTTCCTGCAGAGTACCCCACCGCCCATCCTGGGGTTAAGGACAACCAGTGTCCATTAGGGAAAGCAAATGGCTTGTGAGAATATGTTCTTTAATTCTCTTAGAACATCAGTGGCTAGAGATAAAAATCTAAGTATTGCTTATGATGACAATATGACAGTTAAAGCAGTACGAGTTGAGAGAAGGAGCAAAGTGAGCAAAAGGAAAGGCTGACAGTACGCAGGCCATCATCTCTCCATTATCTTAACAAATGTGGGATCCACCAGCATGAACAGGAAAAGACACTGTTAGGGTATCTGCATCATTTAAAAAGCAAATAACAAACAATCTGATGTGGGGTGAATAAAAAATGGAGATCATGTGCTGTAAGTGAACTAGAACTCACTTATCACAGTAATATTAAAATGATAATGTCCCATGCAAGGAAGAAATCCACATTTGCAGGATAGCACTAAGAGATAAAAAAGAAGAAACTTTTAAGACATCTAGAAGAGGTAGCTCCCAAACGTGTGATCTCAGAAGTGAGAAATGGGAGTTCTAGGGGGATTGTAGCTTGAAATGATCAGCTCCCCTCCTAAAATGTACAGATATGCAAACACATGTGCATCATGAATTTACAGGATGTAAAAAAATCCTTGGCTTCCAGAACCATTTTAGTCTTACTTTTCTAAATAAAAAATAATTAAGACTATCTTATAAGACTGTTTAAAAATTTTTCTCTTTATTTTTTGAATCAAACCATTTAACTAGAAGATAGTTTAAACATACAGGGGAGAGGGGAAATGTAGACCTAGGTACTCTCATTATCCATATCAAAAACAGTCATTGTTTTTTACTGCTGAGTAGTACTCTAATATGTATATATTCCATACTTTATTCATCCATTCTTCCATTGAAGGGCATCTAGGTTGTTTCCAGGTTCTGGCTATTACAAACAATGCTGCTATGAACATAGTTGAGCAAATACTTTTGCTGTATGATAGGGCATCTCTTGGGTATATTCCCGAGAGTGGTATTGCTGGGTCCAGAGTTGGAAAAATGGCTGAGCAGTCAAGAGCACATCCTCTTGCTCAGGATCTGAGTTAGGATCTCAGAAACCATTATAGGTAGCTCCCAAGCTCCTTGTAAATCCAACTACATAGCATCCTCTTCTGACCTCTACAGGTACTCATACACAGAATACATTCAGAGACACAGACAAATACAAATAAACAAAAATGAAAACAAATCTTAAAAACAATAACGAACATTACTGTTTGATATAGAGTTTTGCACTCAAGATTTTTTTTTCACTTTTACAAAATAAGCTGGGGACCCCGGCCTTCTATTGCTGTGCTTTAGGATGTTTTGTTTCTGGGGCACTTGAATTGATGGGAAACTTTATCATTTGATAGTAGATAAGTTGTGGTCTACTGATAGAAATTATTGATAGAATTCTTTGGAAGTCTGTGGTCTTGTTTTTGAAAAAATTGCTTTAGATTTATTCTCCACTACTTCTGAATATTTAGATTTATCTAAATAAAGCTACTGGGGACTCTAGTGTATACATGTTGAGTTTTTGAATCTGCATGGTATCAATAACTATCAACTATTCATTCCTAATCCTACTTCTCTGTTTGTTTAATACTCCCTGCCTTCCCTGTTTATGTTCCAATTTGTTTGTAAAATCAGCTTTCTGTTTTGTTAATTCTAATGATTTTTTTCTATGTCATTAATTTCTGCTTTTATGTTTATTTCTTCTTTCATACTTTTTAAATGAGTTGAACAGAACTTTAGATTTAATTAGTTCTTCTCTATCCTTTCCCAACATCTTCCGGTAATTGCCAGTTTATTTGCATTCCATAATTTGTCAAGTTATTTTTTTACTGTGTTAAGTATTCAGTGATTTCAAAGTATTCTGGGTCCTTTGACTCTTGAAATATTTGGAAGTATGTTTTATATTTTGAGCTTAGATTTGTCTTTTGTATCCATACAAATGTTTGCATTTATACCATGTGTGCATTCCTGCTAAATGTGCAAGTCAAATGCAGCCCTGGGATCCTCTTGAATGGGAGTTATAGAGATTTGTGAGCTGCCATGTGGGTGCTGAGAACAGAACCTTGCAGGAACAGCCAATATTCTTAACTCCTGAACCATCTCTCTAGGCTCATGATGAACTTGTTCAAATAGTTTAATATAATTTTTGTCAGTTTATAATTTTACTGTCTGTGATAAAAATAAGCATGCTGATGACATCAGATCACATTGTGTTTCTGGTACATTCTTTGAGCTCTACTTCACAGTCCTGTTAAATTCTGTTTGTACTTTGATTACTGAGGCATACAGAATCCATTATCTGACTGTTGCAATGTTCGATAAAGCCTTTCACTAATCCTATCTATGGTACTCTTCAAACTTGTGTGCCCCCAATTTCAATGCCTGACCTGTCAGTGTTTAAGAGACATGCTAAAGGCCCTCATGGCAGAAATAATGAATTTTTCTCATTCTGATGTGTCTGTCTTTATTTATTCTTTAGGCTCTTCTGTTAGAACCTTGGGAATTTGTGCTGCTTGACTTTTCCTGCTAAATCATTCTTTTTATTCTATTCTAGTGAGTTTATTCTTGCTCCCTAATAACTCCTTTGGGGAACTTTAAAGCCCACATGATTAGTGCTATTAGCAGCGTGTTTCTGCATTTTTTTTCTCATTAGTTTCCCTCCTTTATTATTTTTTTGGTCCTTAATTTGCAATCTTTCCTTATCCTCACAGTTTAGTGATATTTTGTGTAAGCTATAACAATTTTAATACGATATGAATATCACTTTAACCTGATTTAATCTTTTTTCATTTAATTATAAAGACAACTTGTGTTGTGAAGTGTTGATTCTCATCAACATTTTTGTGCTTTCTTTATTCTCAGCCTCTCATATGGCTAGACTGGAGAGCTACCTTTTCAGTCAATGTACTCTAGACCACATATGCCCAGGACATGCACCCTGCAGTGGAAGTTGGAATGCTACTTTCCTCTCTGTCAGAACAGTCTTGGAGTCTGTGTAATGTGGTGTTAGCTGCAAGGAGGACAATCACTGTATCTAGCACATTGAACTGTGGTTTAAGACACAGATTTGACTTGTGTCCAGGCTGTGAAATTTCTGACATTGTTTGCAGCAACTAAGGAAGGCTATTCAGACTTCTGTAATTGGATTAATTAAATTCTATCATATTTTTCATCACTTGTATACACATGTTCACATAGATGTGATGATTTTGTATTTGCATCTGTCTTGCCTTTTATGGAATAGGTTAAAGATTGTTCTTTTGATCACTTTGCTTTTTCTTCTTCTTACATGACATGTTTAGATTTTTGTGATGGTTATTGTAGTTTATGTGTGGCTAAGCTAGGGTTCCCAGGTTCGGATTAAAAGCTATACTATCTTTGCTTCTTAAGCCATGGTTTGTGCAATGTGAGGGCCACTAAAAATTTGACAGCAGTAAAAAGTTTCTGCATGTGCACTGACTAAAACTTAAATCAAAGTCAAAGGTGAAAAATGAATCCCAGGTATGTCTGTGTCCTGCCACACTGCTGTTTTACTGTAATTTTGGTTCTGAACACGTGCTAAACACAATCTGCATGTGGATTCTGACACACAACACTACATCAGTGAAACACCACCATTCACATTTAGACTATTGTGTTTCACAGATTGCAATATTTTGATTATACAGATGTCGTCTGCTCTTATATAAATGCAATGGTTTATAGAAAAAGGGAGGAAAAGTTTTAATGTTTTCTATGTTCCATATGTTGGTAACAAATTATTATGCCTTTGATTTATTATGTTAGAGAGTTTGACTTTTAACTGTGCTGCTTGAATTGCTGACTTAAATTGCATAAAACATCATTATATAAAATTTTGTTTGGTACTAGGACAGAATTTCCAACAATTTCTTAAAAGTTACTAAACATACTTTTGCCATTTTGAGCACATGCTCATGTGAAGTAGTGTTCTCAGTATTGTTAATTATAAAATAAAATATTAATTTTGTATGGAAAATGTTGAAGATTTTCTATATTCTGCTATATTAAACATTGAGCCATGATTTATTTAAAAATAAACCAG
>NW_026067910.1:16610141-16647981 GCF_014885135.2 Alexandromys fortis | reverse complement strand
GGGGGGGGAGACTCCAGTTCGGTTTCCATGGAAAGTAAAAGTAATCTTTACAAAGGCAAGCTCCTTAGGGAAGACTAGGACTTCCAGATAATAGAGACTATGGCAGCACATTCCATTGCCTTAGAGCAAGGATGGAGGACGTGTAGGCAGTGTGGTGACTCTATTATATTTAAGACCATGGCTATGGGGTTCATATACATTACCCTTTGTGTTCTCTAGTTAAGTATATACAGCACCTCAGACCTCAACAGCAGTAGAGGTCAAGGAAGGGTTCATCCTTAGTGTCAAAGAACTTGAACATTTTTATGTGACCACTTAAGATGCTTAACAGCATGTGAAATCTATTTATTCACACACTTCCAAGAATCTTATCTTTCTCATGATGATACAGGTTTTAAGATTCAGTATGGTATGAAAATTTAAGACATCGAAATCAATTCTTGATTATGGTAGGTTCTTTGAAAACACAGCTATTGTTAGTATTTTTGGTTATGTGTATGTGTGTGCCTCTTTGCGAGGGTGGGTAGGGTGACAGGGTTGCACCTTGAATGCAGTTCCTGTGGAAGCCAGAGGAAGACATTGGTTGCCCTAGAGTTAGAGTTATGACCCAATGTGGGTAACAGGAACTGAACCTGGGTCCTCTGAAAGAGCAATACATGCTCTAAACTGTTGAACCATTTCTTTAGCACCTGGTAGGATGTTTTTATAGAATTCAAAGTCAAGCAATTAATTTTAGAAAAATAATTACTAAATTTCTATATTCCTTTATCTAAAAGATACCACAGTTCCTTTCTCTTTTTAGTTCTATATATTAAAGAGGAGTACTAAGATCAGAAAGACTGAACTGAGAGAATTGAGAGAAATAAATATTTTATAATATATAATTTATTTTCCATTCAATACCAATATAAATATAATATTATTTTTCTGCATAATGCCTCAGTTCTTAAGTAATATTTCATCTTGATATTTAAAGAACTTATGTTCTGATACAAATGGCTGTTTTGCTTGTATAATAATAGCATATTGTTAACTTGAATATGGCATCTGCCTGCTTATAAAAATCAACTTCTTGGCTCCAAAGCTACAGAGAAACCCTGTCTCAAAAAAACAAAAAAAAATCAACTTCTTATATTTTCATTTCAGTTTCATTCTTAATTATCTCTCTATGTTGATAAATAAGTTTATTTCAAAGAAATGAAGTTGATTTTAAAATTCCACCTCTTAACCCAGACTCAGAAAGACAATTATCATATGTAATCACTCATAGTGGTTTTGAAACATAAAGCAAAAAAAAAAAAAACCAGCCTACAAATCACAATTCCAGAGAACTAGACAACAATGAGATCCCTAAAAGAGACACACACGGATCTAATCTACATGAGAAGTAGAAAAGGACAAGATCTTCTGGGCAAATTGGACACATGGGAACCATGGAAGAGGGTTGGAGTGGAGGGGAGAAGAAGGAGGAAGGGAGGGGAGAAGAGAAAATATATAGCTCAATAAAATCAATAAAAATAAATAAAATAAGATGCCACCTCCATTATGCCTAGAGCATACTTCAGCCATTCACTTATTTCTCTTCAAAGGTATTTTCAATGTTTTCTTCTTTCTCAAATTGTCTCATCACCATCTTCTTTAGCATCTTGATGAATTCTACTACTTCTTTAATAGTCCTTTCTCTAGTCCAGGTATCTACTCTATTTCTTTGATTTTTCTTTATAGTTTATTATAAACATTCTATTTTTTGTTAAATATATTTCACACGAGTAGTGGGCTCTCCCATACTGCTTTTCCTCATCTCCTTTCAGGGTATATAATAAATTGGTGCTCCATTGTTATCATTATATATGACACTAACAATATTAATTTTAGGTTTATGAGCTGTTAGGTAACTGCTTAATTGAATGTTTCACAAATATGTTAATTTTCTGAAAGAGATAAACTGTATTATAATGACCTCTTAAGATTAAAGCCCTACATTTTCTGTTCATGGAACCTGGACCAACAAATTACACAGGACAATAATTTACATGTTTTGATAGCTATTAAGTAAACAATTAATTCTCTTTGACACACCATTTTCAAAATTTTCATTACTTTTGTAGTCTTTAGAAAGAGAAAAAAATAAAAATAAAGGAAAATGAACTTTATTGGGGGTTGTTAGCCTATCAGATATAAGAAGTGAAAAATTTTATGTCAGCATAACCATGAGGGTTTCCTATATGTAAATTAATAGTATTAAATAGTTCTTTAGCGTAAAACATTAGAAAAGATGAAATAATTACAATAGTAAAAATTTTAACAATATAGGAATTTTGAATATGAAGAAATATATTAATGTATCATGAAAAACATGCTACTACTTGCTAAACAATATGCTAGAGGCTAAAAATAGTTATCAAACAAAACAATGTAATTAATAGTGGTAAACTTAGAAATTAGGTTCTTAAAATTATAACATCTCTTTAAATGATTAAATTTAAGTTAGATTTAAAATTATCATTTTGTAAGGATAATTTCTTCAATGATAATACTCTATTTTGAATAAGAAAGTGATAATTTTCCCATATTTATTGGATGGTTTCACACCCATAGGTATATGCGACACTAACTTGATGGACTAGGTTATAGAGAAAGGAGGGGAAGTGAAGAGGGAGGGATGCTTGATGGCAAGAATATATGGGATTAGAGGGAGAAATGAGAGGTAGATAATATCACATTTCATTGTATACATGCAGGAAACTCTTAAGAATAAGGACAGCATATTATATCTGGAAAGAGAGAAATATAGTATATGGCATTAGTTTAGCCCATGCCAGACAAACACTAACAGTAGCAATTGTGGGAAGCATAATGATGTTTTCATTATGACCATAAATTTCCCTATAGAATAATATGATAATTATTTCTGATGTCCCACATAGTTAAGAAAATGTTTTTGCTCAGTATCAAAACCAGGGGAATGCCAATCTGGAAGTGCTGTGGACAATAGTCTTTTATCCTGTCACTTGTATTATTTTGAATAAAATGCTGATTGGCCAGTAGCTAGGAAGGAAGTATAGGTGGGGTGACCAGGCAGGAAGTAGAGGGAGGGCAACGAGAATGCTGTGAAGAGAGAAGAGCAGTCTGCAGTGGTGATCCAGCCACAGAAGAAGCAAGATGTGACTGCCTCACCAAATAAGGTAACGAGGTACATGGCTAAAAGACTAGAATAATGGGCTAATATAAGTTATAAGAGTTAATAAGAAGTCTGAGCTATGAAGCCAATCCGTTTATAACTAATTTAGACCTCTGTGTAATTTCTTTGGGACTTAACGACTGTGGGAACTGGGCAGGACAGAAACCTCAGACAACAGATGTCCCACATAGTCAAGAAATGTTTTTGCTCAATAGCAAAGCCAGGGGAATGTCAATCTGTCTCTTGTAAGTCATAGTTTATGCACATTTATTTCACAGATTTTCAGTAAGCGTTTTACCTCTCCAAATTATTGATGTACTTGTAGATTCTATGTAAAGCAAAATGATTTCAGCAATTGTTCTGGGCCTGGTACTTCACCAGGAATTCCCATGAGGCATATCTGCACCTAAAGCAGTCTGAGGGACTTACTGGAGAAATTGCTTGCACAATGCTGCTCTGCATACAGTGAGCAAAGTTTTCCATGACTGAAGATGAAGATCCTGAACGTAGGTGTACAATTTATAATCCCAAATCACTAAAATATTAGCTGTGCACTTTTAACACCCTTTGAACAATGACTAAAAGTTAGGGGATATTCAGCTCATAAAATTATGAGACTGTATACTTTAGAAACATATGATCTGATATAGTTTATAAAAGTACAAGGGAAAGGGGAGGCGGCAGTGGGGAAGAGACAGAAATCTTTAATAAATAAATAAATAAATAAATAAATAAATAAATAAATAAATAAATAAAAAACACACAAAAAAAGTACACTTGAGTCAAACCCAACACAATGGTGATTGAAAAAAAAGTGCTCTGTGCAGGATACTTTTCAAAACCAAGGCCATTTGAACTAATGGTGATTAAAGTTCTCTGTTTCAAGTATTATGTTTGCTTATTTTAATTTTGTGAAGTGCAGCACAAATCTGATTGGCACTGGGCAGTGACCTCTGAACTCTGAACTGACAATAGTAAGTAGTAGGTGAGTACTGTGGTTATAGATAGTGAGAAAATACTTGAGTTGGATTTTTCTAATGAGATTTTCAGGAAGGACTCAGGGCAACTACTCCAATTTACTAGGTTTATAACGTCTCATTTAAGTTTGAAAACTAATTTTAAAAAGATTTGACTAGTGTAGCTGTAGACCCAACCTGAGAGATCAACAGAAGAACTGAAAAAGAAAATGTGGTGCATGTACCCAATGGGATTATTTCATCCACAAAGAAAAAAAAAATAAGTTGTTTAGGGGAAAATAGCTACAGCTGGAGATAATAACATTAAGTGAAATAAGCCAGTCTCAGAAAAGCAGATATTGTATGTATTTCCGGGTTCTCAGCATCTAGATTTTATATTGTGCTATAAATCATGTATACACATACATATAAAGTGAGAGTGGAGCTGACATTGTCTTGGGAAACAAAGCAGACAAATGGGAGAGGCGAGGGGTAAGGACAGGAGGGAATGAGAATGAGATGCATGCTCAGTGTACAATGAAAAAGAACTCAACTTCCATGCTTAGCATGTGATGCGCTCTTTTTTCTTACCAGTTGTGTAGCTTCATGGGCAAGATCTTTTGCTTCTCTGGCAACTCTCTCAGCTTCATCAATATTGTCCTTAATGTTACTGTAAGCTCTGAACGCTGTAGTGGCATTGAAAGAGATGTTCTTAGCCTCATCCAGGATTCTGTCAGGTTAGATGGAGAAAAGAACTTTAGCACTCAAATAAAGAACAATCACGTCATAAAAAAACCCCAGCTTCTAAAGGATCGTGGCCAATATAATCAGGCTAAGTCCAAATCCTACTGATGTGTCTATTCATTGTATCACACTGCCTTGTTCTATTTATACTTTTTTCCACAAGGTTTGATGTGAAATACAGCCATTATATCTTTTACATTTATTTTGTTTCTCTCTCTCCTTCCCTTCCTCCCCGTTTTCCTCTCTCGCTCCTCTCCCCTTCTCCCTCCCTCCCTCCTTCCCTCCTCCTCCCTCCTTCCCTCCCTCCCTCCCTCCCTCCCTCCTTCCTTCCCTCCCTCTTCCCCATTCTCCCCTTCTCTCTCTGCATGTGTGTGAGCATGCACAAATGAAAATATGCCCATGTGCACAGCTTGAGGGAGTCAGTTCTGCTGTGTGGGTTTTGTGGGTTTTAGGGATTGAACGCAGGTCTTCAGACTTGGTGGCAAGCATCTTGACCTACTGAACATTCTTTCTGCCACTCTTTAAACCTCTGTGATAGCCACTAAAGCCTTTGCAACCATGTGTCTAGGCAGGTGTGTGCAGGGCTACGGTACTTCCCATTATCTGGGAAGCGCACTCCAGTTTCCAGAGCACTTGTATCCCATTAATCAAACGAATTCTACAATGTCTTCAGAGTAGGCACACTTCCCAGAAAACATAAAGAGATCATAGAAAAAAAATCAAATCATGACTAACACATCCCTAATGGGAGATTTGGAATCCGGGTGTACTGATTACTGGCCACTGATTCATCTACGACTCTTTGCTCTAGGTTAGGGAAAGTTTGTTCCAAAACTAATCATGCAGGGGATGCTTGTGTTTCCAGGCATTCTTTCTGCATCAATGATTATCAAAGATGAGAACTTGCATGTGGTGCATATTAAGTAGATTTACCTTGGAAAATTATTCCTAGGATGAATAGTTCCTGTTTTGATGTGTGTGTGTGTGTGTGTGTGTGTGTGTGCCAATCACAAAAGTACAGAGGAAGTAAATCAGCCATACCTAGAGTGTTGTTTAATAAGCAAACCCTGAGCTCCGGCTCTCTTTCTTCTGACCCATGTGATAATCCCAGTTACAGAGAGCTGTTACTTATTTCATTTCTTTTATTGTTTTCAGGGTTTCTTATAGACCAGGCTGGCCTTGAGCACACTGCAGTTGAAGCTGGACTTGAACTTGTGTCCTCCACTTCCCAAGTGCTGGGGTTATAGGTGTTCACCATCCAGCCCTGAGCTGTTCCTTCAGAGTGGTACATGTGCTGTCTTACTAGAGGGAGGAGACTGAATGACTGTTTATAAAGCTGCACATTTAGAGGCACTTGGAAACAGTAAAATGATTAAATTGCATTAGAAACGTAAAACTGAAGTTTGCAGCAGAATGTGTTTGTGTGTTATTTAAAATGCTAATAGGACAACCCTGGTGCCTTCTAATAAAGAACAAAACACAATATTGTAAGGGTAGCCTAAGGCTATGTTCGTTTCCTAACTAGGCATAGTTGAATTCACTTTCATCTGTGACTTTTGATACTTTTCCAGGAGATGTATGCCTACGTTCTCTTAATTAGGATCTTCCATAGAAAAGCCATGCGGCTCTTTTGTTCATAATTATGGAAATCAAGACGTGAAAGTGATTTTCTGCCCTTTCTGCTTGTCTAAACTTTTGGATGAGTGTCAAGCTCTGCAGACATTTCCAAGCACACATGGCGTACCCATCAAGCACAGCAGACGACTCATTCAGCTGAGCAGCCTGACTCTCAGCCTGGAAGACCTTCTCAGCAAGCTTCCTGTCCTTTATTTCCTGAGAGAGGTCATCTATTTTGTCACTAAGCTCCTCAGACATCGGTGGCAACTTAGTTTGAATGTCTTCGACGTACTGGTATGGAGAGAGAAGAGACAGCATTAAGAGCAGGTTCACTCAGACCTCCTTGAAGTTCCTGATTTCTCTAAGAGATACAATCACACATGCTTGTTTTTCTCTTTAGGAAACATTTAGTCTACTGGCACAGAAAATTTAGAATAAAAACAGTTATTTAATAGAAATCATAGAACTTTATGAAGCCCATTTTTAAAAGTATTTTTCTTATAAGATTACTTCATAGCAACAACTGAACATGTGACAATCATCGGTACCTTTTAGATCTTTGTATCCTTATTCCCGCACATGTCCCGATGCAACATGCGAGACAGTGGGCCAAAGGTTTACTTGCAAATTTTCGTTTCTCTTTTAACTAAAGCTATATGAGATAACAAAACAGATGGTAAGTGCTGGCCTAGGAACAAGGATTGATCTGGTCACCATGATAAGAAAAGTAATAAGAGATGTAGAAAAGAAAACAACCCAAGCTTGCATAAGTGAGTACTCCAATAAAGGTAGGTTCTAACTGTTAACATTACCTGCATGTCCCCAACACGGTACTGCAATAATATATTCTTACAAAAACACAAATAGAGGCTTTTGTTTCTGCAGCTGAGTTTTGCTGCCAGTGTGGGAAGGAATTAAGTCATCATCTTCTTTCTCTTGTTCTGAGCTTTATTCAATACTCACATCTATGACTGAGTTGATTTCATCTGCAAGTCGGTTGGCTTCATCAAGTATGTCATTGCCTTCCTTTAAAGTGTTCTCTATTTGTCGTTTGCCACTTTCAATAGCCTCTTTCTTTTTCTGTAGCATACAAAGAAAACAATATTACACCAGCATCTTGGTAAAACCCATCCGTACTGTGGTTTCCTATTTCCCCATGAGCTACCTGAACAACAGGTTCAATAACGAAGTATATATTGACAGTTTGGCCAGATGACTATGATGTAACTTACCCACTCAACCCTCTAAAGAATTCTTCAACATCGAGCATACACAGGCCATTTCTTTTCCCCATTTGAGAAAGCCATCTAGGCAAATAAAGTGATGTGATAGTTACTCGAGAGTTAACAGGATTGCTAAGGCAAAGTGGGACTTTCATTTTAACTACAGTGCAAGTGCTGACCACGTGCCACCAGGGTCTAGTGTGCCAGACTAAACTGGAGAAACCTGATGAGTGCCAGGATGTTCACAGAAATAGTTCTTTGTGAGCATAACTGTACTCTAGGGAAATACCAGAAATTCAAAAGCTGGTATTTTTAAGGGAATTTAGAGAGAATGCCTTTTAAGAAGAAATTACCCTCTCCCCAAGAATAAACCTAATGGATTATTTCATAAAATGAGAACAGACTAACTTCTCTGTGAAACTTATGGCTTGTCTCAAAGCTACATGAAGCTCATTCCTGGCCTAGAAGAAGAAAATCAATGGAAGAGAATTACTGCCATGCCTTCATGTGGAGTTTGCCTTTGCCTGTTATTTCCTTTGTACTTTAAACTCGTTCGTATTCTGCCTACCCTTCTTCCCCTATGTGTTTAGTAAAATCAATTAGGATGTTAATCTCTGGCCTTTATATGTTTTTCATATAAATAAAAACTAATGATAGCTTATACATGTGTAGTTTTCTAAGATGCACAGAGCAGCCTATAAGCCTTTGATTCTATGGGTCCCATCTTCATCCACTTGAAATGAGCTAGAAACTGAGTCATTGCAGTGCTATGGTTGTAGTGCTTGTGTCTCCATCAGATTTCTATGCTGAAATTCAACACTCCAATGTATTAGTTTTAGGAGGTGGGGCCTTTGGGAGATGATGAGAGAATGTAGCAGAAACCTCATCAATGGGGTCAGTGTCCCTGTAAAAGAGACCCAAGGGAGCTTATTCACCCATGCACTGGGATAGGGATACAGCAAAGAGATGAGATTTTGAGCCAACAAATAGACCTTCACCAAGCACTAATCCTCCTCTACCTCCTGCCCCTGGACTGAATGACATACATTTATTTTGCTTTGAAATTAGACAGCTCTGGATTTTGTGATGGCATTCAGAATGACCTAAGTCACTCACTGAGGAATCACAGACAGCATAGGGAAGTGAAAAGTGTAGCACGTGGGGGCGGGGCTGGAAAGATACTTTAGCAGTTAAGAGCACTTGGTTCAGTTTCCAGCACCCACTTAGTGGCTCACAAAAATCTATAACTACAGTTCCAGGTCAATAATGCCCTCTATGACTTCCTTGGTCTCCTGCATGCATGAGCCACACAGACATACGTTCAGATACGCACACATTCACTTAAACAGAAAATTTTAAAGTGTAATCCTTATCTACCTAACAGGCCTTGGATCTTGAGCTGTAAAGGAACAATCTCTTACATTACAAAAATCATGTTTCTGATTTGCACGAGTGAGTGCCAGCTTCATACCCCCTTTTCCTAATTTTATCACCCACCACTTCACCACGATCCCAGTACACACGTCTTTTCAGTGCTTTCTACCACATGTTCTTCGGTCCTTTGGCTCTGTTCCTCTGTATTTTCTGCTCATGGCCAGTTCCCTGACTATCGACCTGAAAAATCACCTGTGTTCCTCCTAATCATTATGTACACGCTACGTAAAGAACACGACATTCAGCAACAGCCTGCCTGAGGCGAATCCCAGTTTACAAACCTTACAAGATTTTGAGCAAGCCATGTGGCCTCTAACAAATTGCATAGTTCCTCAGTACTCAAGGTGTGGCTCATTTTCTAGCAGCTTGGGTCTCAACAGGAAGCTCGCTAGAAATGTAGCATCTAAATTCTTTCTGGGAAGTACTGACTCAGAACCAACACTGTAACAAGAACTTGGGCTTCTGTAAAATTAGATAAAAAAAAAAAAAAGATTTGGCTTATAACTACCAGGCACAAAGAAATGCTGTGCAATTGTTAACAATTATATTGTTTGTTTTGTTCTTAGTTCTCAATTATTGTATTGTCTATGTGTGTGCGTGTGTGTGAATGTGTGTGAATGTGAGTGTGTGTATTTGTGATTGTATGTTAATATGTGTGCATGTATGTGTGCATGTGTGTGAGAGACACAGACAGAATAGTGTGTGCGTGTGAACCTGAGTGTTTTCTCTTGTGTATAGTGTATGATCATGTTTAGGTAGGTAAATGCATATTTGCAAAGTGGGTACATGTACAAATACGTATATTGTGGATATGTTGAAACAGATATCTCCATCTTATTTTTGACACAGCATCTGTCACTGAACACGGAGTTCAAAGATCTGGCTATGCATAATGTCTGAGGAGCTTCAGGGATCTGCCCATCTACAAACCCTGGGGCTACAGACACAGGCTGCAACATAAGGCATGTGAATGAGTCCTGGGGATGCAAACTCAGGACCTTGGGCTTGTGTGGGAGGCACTTTGTCAACCGAGTCACCTTCTAAGGCTCCTTTAAAATTTATTCTGTGGGGGTATTCCACCAACTTTAGGCATACAAATGACTTTCATTTTCTATACATGTTGATAGATCATGTTTAGTTTTGGGGGGGGGGTCTAAAACACTAGTTATTTAATGGACATCAGAGAAATAAACACATCACAGTGCATGTACAGGGACCACTGAAAGGACACAACCTACTGAACGATGCATAGTGATGGACACTGCATAGAATGTTTAATGAGGAATCATAGTGTGGGGTTGCAGATCATGCATTATATAACCAATATACACTATACAAATAACCAACAATCCCTTACCCTGTATATTATCTCACATGTCCAGGCTTCTAAGCATTTCACATACTTGTTAATTGGAACCAAGAATATATCCTTCACTACAGCGTGAGTCCCATAGAAACAGTTTTATGCAGCACCGGTCTCTCTAGTATTTCTATGAACTTCCCCAGTGAGCAGGTTTGAGTGAGTGAATGAAAGGAAAGCTTATGGCTTGTTCAGTGACACAGCTCCCTGAGCCATTGTGTCTCTGGAAGGTTCAGGGGAGTATTTGATTTGTGACTGCTGCTTTCTTTGCAAAAAATTGCAGTAAAAGTTCCAGTGTCACTGATTTCCAGTCACATCTTTGTTTCCAAGGGTCTGGAATTCTTTACATAATATCCACTTACTCCCTAGCTTTGTATAAACATATGGAAATGTACACTGCACACAGAGATTCAAAAGTGCTCTTTTCATTGTGATTTGCTTGTAGCAAGGCACCAAAAAGTCATTTGAAATGCTTTGCTGGGGCTAATGAGATGTCTCAGAAGTAGGAGCACTGGTTGCTCTTCCAGAAGTCTTGAGTTCAATTCCCAGCAACCACATAGCGGCTCAAATTATCTACAATGGGATCTGGTGCCCACTCTGGCATTTAGGCATATATGCAGGCAGAACACTGTATACATAGTTAAAAAAGCTACTATGTCAATAGGAGGGAGAGATATTTCCATCGGTGTGTTAAGCAAAGAACTATATCAATTCACATTAAAATAAGCTATAGAGTATCTGTTAGTTTAGGGAACCAACTGTAATGTAAGGGTCACGACATGCTTCTTATCACATTAAAGCATATGATGATCTAGAGAGTAAAGAAGTTTTAAAGGTGGACAGTTTTCAGATTAGATGATAGACTCGAGCTTTGAAACAATGAATATGAAGATTTGGAGCTCTAGGGAAATTAGACAAAACATTGATTATTCTTTGCTTTACGATATTCTTCTGTTGTTCTTCTTGTTTTTGTTTGATTGTTTGCTTGTTTTTTTTTTACTTGTTTAGTTTTTGTTTTTGTTTCTGTTTTCATAGACAGGGCTTCTCTGTAGCTATGGAGTCTGACCTGAAAACTAGCTCTTGTAGACCAGGCTGACCTCAGATTCGCAGAGATCTGCCTGCCTCTGCCTCCCGAGTGCTGGGATTAAAGGCACACACCATCACTGCCTGGATTCTTCTGTTCTTCTTATTGATTAATAACTGTGTTTTTGTATTTGTGTTGAACACCATTTAAGGCTCTAAGGCTACAATCAGAATTGAAGATATATTTCTTGGGATTCCTCTGGAAGAGTAGTGTGGTATGTATCTTAAATGTTCAACAAAGGCCAAATGTATAATTAATAGAAGAAAGTGAAACATTTAACAGGTATGTTTCCCTCTTTCTCCTTTTCTTCCTTCCTTTTCTCCCTTTTTCCTTCTGGGACATCATAAGGTGACCATCCTTCCTCTACAGGGTGCCATAAGGTGATTCTTTCCTTTAAAGTGATCCTCCCACCATGATGTTCTTCCCTGCCATAGACCACAAATAGTGAAATGAGTAAGCTATGTTCTGAGACCTCTGATAGATGGATGGAACCTAAATAACCCCTTTTCATCCATTTTTTTTTGTATTTGTTCCATCACAGCCATTGAGGGATAATTAACACTGAAGGAGAAAGTGCTTTAGTAAATTAATGTGCCAACTTAGGTAATCATGAGATCAGTGTTATAAAAAAATAGAAAGGAATGAATAAAGACTGACGTCAGATTTAGACTGCATTGACAGGAAGCTCAGAGTGTTTAAGATACAAACAGGAAGACCCATCTTTAGAAACAGACAATCTTTAAAATTATGCTAGGGATGAGGGATGACTCAGGAAGCCACACCTCTAAGGAGTTATTGACAAGTAGTGGCTGCTGTGGAAGGAAGAATCAGTTTTCTTTAGGAATAAATCCCCCCAAGGGGTATCTGAGCTCTAGCCTATGGCCCTCTATCTATGCACATACTGGTACCACTAAGTGGACACAATAAGTTTAAAAAAAAAGAAATATCAAGTTGGGATGAGAAAGTGGGGGTGTATAAGAAGGAATTTGCAGGGGAGAGAGTGGGTGATGGATTTGATCAAACATATTATATGCATTCATGACATTCTTAAAAAATATATAAAGTATTCCATAATCATAAGGTTCAATATATTCCTACCTTTTCTTTCTAGCTAATTAGATCCTCACCCCTTCAGAGCTTATCAAGAGGAGTACTGCCCTTCTCTTTTGCTGTCGTGTATAAGGTAACTTTTGTAGGAGCCTACAAATACCAGGTTCTGTATACCTTTATGTCAACTCAGTTTTCTTTCTTACAATCTTTTCTTCAGTCATGTTCTAAGAGTAGACAGTGGGGCAGAGGGATCAGTATGTATCCTTTGCTTCACTAGGTTGCTCATTTGATCCCCTACCCTCTTTCTTCTCCATTGCTAGCAATGCCCTTGTAGTAGTTTGTGTTCAAAGCCTTCTGTGGTCTCATTCCAAATGGCATTGCCAGAGTTATCTCTCACTCCTGACTTTTATGCAACTTGTAAATGAAACAACCTGCTCTACTTGAAATTTCTTCACCTTTTACCTTCATAGTTCCATATTTGAGTGCATAGTGCTCTTTCATTCTATCACTTTCTCACAATTTTTGGTGTGATGCCATTATTTTGCAAATATTTTTTGGCCCTCCTAGCCAATATAAATAACAACATTAAATATAGGGAAAATATAAACTGTCTAGATTTTTCATATTATTTCAGTTAGTAATTATTCATACTCAACCTGAAATGGCTGGGTGGCCAAGAGCAGTTAGATTTGATCAACATCATGTTAGGTCAGGTTGCTCTTTTGCCCAGAATCACAGTATTAAAAACACAAAGTTGAGGTTCCAGTTTACATGAGCTCCTAACAAAACCTTTAATGTGTAACTTTAATTTATGATTCTGTATTTTTGTTGCTTCCTATAGTGTTTAAACTGTGAACAAAATTCTTTAGTCACATAACCCAATTTTCTTGTAACTCAAGATCTGGAATCTGCTTATTCCCGCTGGTTATCTATGCCGATTCTTTCGCAGGTACTCAATTCCAATTCTACCAACCATGAATTCTCTGTGGGTTATGTTACCTCTCTTCCTCTATTTCTCTTCACGTGCCTTTCCCTATTTCTGAAACGTTCCTCACCCTGCTTCCACCAAGTGGTACCTGTCCTCTGGCCCAGAACAAGTGTCAGAAGCTCTACAAGGCGGCAAATCAGCTGCCCCATCTATGCCATTAATTCCATGATAATTACTGAAGTGCTAGCTTGGTTTGCTTCTTTGCCTGTGTGTACCTCCAAGTCAACTCAGGTTATTAAAACCACCATAGTTGTTGTTTTTCATAAGTGTGCCTAGACTTGAGGTTGTGTCTGAGTTACTAGAGGATTTGTTTTGTTTTGTTTGTCTTTTGAGGTGAGGTCTTGTTATGTAGCCAGTATAGTTTGGAATTTATTACCCTTTTGCTTTGCCTCACTGGCACAGGCATTATAGGTGTGTGCCACCATTTCCAACTTGGGAGGCTATTTTAAGAACAAGGTTATTAGTTGGTCGTTTTAAAATAAATAAATAAATATCCATTTGACTTATATCAGGATATTACCTTAATAGCAGGTCCAGTATGATGGAAGTTTAAAGCCATTTCATTGTTAAGCCCACTGTGTACAATATTGCCACTGGTTTCAAATCTATGTGGCCAGTAAGCACATCCAAGGATCTTAGGAATGGACACCAGTAACACCTTAGACCAGTCTATGAAGATTCTGCATGGGAGTCCAGGGATGATAGATATTGTCTCATTAATGAGTACATTAGTCAACTTGTGTGCGTGTGTATGTGTGTGTGTGTGTGTGTGTAAATGTTCATGTGAAAGTCAGATAAGAACCTGTGGGAGTCAGGTCTCTCTACCACAAGGGGTCTGGGAATTGAACTCAGCTTTTTAGGCTCTGGCACAGGGGCTCTTATCCACTGAGTTGTCTCAAATGGCCCTAAGGGACATGTTTTAAAGGTTAGTCTGGCACCTACGGGATTAGTATCTCTACCGATGTAAACAAATGAACCAACAAAAAGCACCATTCTTTATTCATGACAATTTTCTTAATTCACCTATCTTATCCAGAAAGTATTTAAACAAGACTTCAGTTAAGCCTGGCATATGAAATAAAAACACAAAAATGATGACCTGGAACTCAAGAGCTGACTGCATAGGTACAAGCATCTGCCAGGGATGTTTGGTTTTACACATTACTAATGTGAGAAGCAGCCGAAGGTCCCATTCAATGGGTCACTATAACTCTTCTTGAAACACTTCTCAAATACGCAGTATACTTTCCACACAAGGGATTCTAATGTCTTCAGCTGTTGCCATCATGCAAAGAGGCAGACCTTTAGGTAAGTTATAGCACTGGGGTGTTTCAGAGCTGAGTATGTCATGATGGAGCCCGTGATAGGACAACCTCATCCTTGTCTGACTCTCCAGATGCTGTTTTATTTTGATTACTGCTAGTGTGTCAGTGTTCCCTGATTTGGTTAAGATCATATACAGGACTTCTAGCAAATGCCCACCTCCTCCGTCGTCTACCACTGTCACCAGGCTAAATCCCAGAAGTAGGAATGTCTCCCCCAGTTTTTCTTTTAATTTGTTTTTCTTAGATCCAAAGGAAAACAGATCAAATGGAAGAACAAAAACTAAAACGTGTGGCTGGTTTAATTCTCCGACGGTGACATTCAACAAACATTTTAGAAATCGTGTGCAGCGCTGGAGTATTGAACTCTTGCTGATTGTGAAATTCCACACGAGCAGAGCTGTGGGTTTCTTCTGGCATTTGGATCCACTGGGAAACCAACAGCAAGAGGTGGGCTGTGTGTGGAGGGAAAGGTATTTAAACACCAAACAAAATTCTGTGCCGTTGTGTACACTGCATGCACTCCCAGAGAACCCAAGCATTAGCCATGTTATGATCAAGGAAGAAAATGAAAGGATGAAGAGAAAAGGAAGTGAGGGAGGGATAGAGGGATGGAGGGGAAAAGGGATGCTGAAAAGGACCTATTTTTGTTTAAAGTTTAGCAGCACTCTGGTAAATGGTGACTGGTCCCTGTGAGAGAAAGGAGGAAAAACAACCCAAACTCATCTGTCATGTTAGACCCATTAAAAATATCCTTCTCCATGAATTCATTCCAGAGAAGAAAGGCATGAAGGTTCCCTCACTCTGGTTTCTCGGGTCTCTCATATGCTCAGCTTCTACACAAGCAGAGGGAACTGTAGTGATTGCCTGCATCCACATCTCTGAATTCAGTTTTTCAATCCGGTTGGTGAACCGCAAAATTGTGTGATACTGGGGCTTAGCCATTGTCTATGCATGTTCCGTTATAAAGCACTCATTGTAGAGCTGGGGAATGAACTGATACCATCTGGAGTTCTAGCTGTCGACACACTTGTCATTGACAGGGAGGTTCCCTGTCTCTCAGGGAAGAGGTTCTTCCATGCCATCCTTATAGACCTTCCATAGTCTGAATGACACAGACAGACAGACAGACACACACACACATACATACTTTCTTTCTGTTTTGATTCTTAGATGACCTCCTAGAGTCATAGTCTTGACCATTGTAAACATGTCAACTGCACTATTCTAGATGTATTCAACCTGCTCCCCATTCCCAAGACTGTGACAAGAGGGCTCCTGGTTCTCACCTCCAAAATGGTCATGTTTTTCTGATTGGCAGTGGACAAGCGATTAGCGTCTCGTGTTTTCTCTGTGGCTTCTCTCAGTAGATCCCAAGCATCATCAAGTTTGTCCTTGTAATCTGCCAGTTTCTCACGGAGATCCTTTTCCCTTTCTTCATTTTGGGCTCTGGGCTCTCCAAACAGCCTGTTCACTCTCTTCAGAAGGCTTTCTGCTGCCCTGTAACCACCCCCAGCCCAAGCAGGCATCATAAGGGTTTACTTATATTAAGCTTTGTTACAAGGAAATGTTAACACAAAAAGGTTAAAAATACATGAAAACACACCAATAGATTCACTATGTACCAAGTCAAGGTGAACTGGTGTCTGATTGTGGCAGAATTTTTATTAAAATTGAAAAGACACCTTTTAAATATAGTAGTAATCTTATACTTTTTAATTGTTTAGGGGCATTATGCCATCATCATAGTGTGACCAATGGGGGGAAAATTGATTTTACTATACATACAAAGCAAACAGACCAAAATGCCAGTTGTCCCATCACAATGTGATACTTTCTTTGACTATGAGGAGAGACTGTTTGCTTAGGCAACTGTAGATAGAACTCTCAGGGTTTTGCCATGCTAGAATAATACCATAATTTTGTCATTTTGTCTTTTTTTTTTAAGATGTGGACCAAACCAGGGTTTTGCTTTTGCTAAGGTCTACCACTGAGCTAAATCCCCAGACCTCTTAATTTTAATTGACTCTACTTTTTCTTACAACCAGTGATCTAGAAAGTCTTTGACTTAAGTTACCAGCATTTCTTAAAATGGTAAAATGTGACTTATTTATCATTTATCAAATTGGTGGTCATTGCTTCCTCTTCTTCCTCCTTTTCCCCTTCTCCCTGTTTCTCCTTTCTGTTCCTTCTCCCCACTTCCTTCTCCTTCTCTTTCTCTCCTCCTTAGACAGGATTTTATGTATATCAGGTTGGTCTTGGGTTAGCTATGTGGCCAAAAATGACTGTCAACTTCAGATCCTACTGCTCTCTCTCCCACAAGTACTAGTATTACAGGTGTTTCATCATGTCCATTTTATGTAGTGCTTAGCATCAAAGTCGGGTGTTGTGCATCAAGAGCAAGCCCCTACGAGCCAATTCACACCTCCAGCCTTGTAAGCTTATTGATAGTTCTAACGTTTCTAATACCAGTCATTAGCAAATTAAGCCTATCAGCCTACTTATAAAAGGCAACAGCAAAAGGTTCCTTTACTTATTATTTTATAGACAGGAAAACATGCTTTTACTTAATTTTAGGCAAAAATAGGGAATTAAATGAAGGCATGAAAAAAATAAATAATAGCAAACATTCCTGGGGGAAAATTGTTCTGCTCACCTATGGGATAGAAACATGGGATACTCTTAATAATGCTGTTCAAAGGATGAAATGAAAAGACCTCAGAACATCTACTCACACCAGCTCATCCTCAGCAACTTCCTTCTGTGTTTGAAGATCTTTTCTTCTGAGTTCCTTCAGCATCCGATCAATATCGTCCTGAAGCTCTTGCAAGTTTCTCTCCACAGTCTTGTCTTGACTTCCCAACGTTTCATTTAGTTTTACAGCCTTTTCATTTACAGCTGAATGGGGACAGTAAGACAACTTTTGTAAATTAAGTAATGAAAATGATATGCGCAAAGTTGGCATTCAACATCTGGTCTTCTCCCTATCTCCAGGGTATTGCAGTTTGAGAACCAGAGGTGGGTACCATGACAGTGGGCAGCGATGGAGAAAATGTGACATAGCTCTCTATGTTAAACTTCCGCTGAGAAACCACAATAATGAGAGTATTGTCTGTCTAGCCTCAAATGGAGGACATATAAATAAGAAACAGATTCAGATTCTCTTTGGGTCAAAGGTAAAGACAGGGGATGTATAGGTTAACACCTTATGGCTGAATACACAAGATCATTGGCATTGGTGACCAGTCATACCCAGTTCGTTTTAGGATACTGAAAATGGAAACGCTATCATCTGTGAGGTCACTAAACATGGCCCTGCCTTTGCATCTTGACAACTCCCTCATCTTAAATTTTTAAAGGAGGGAAAGAGCAGCAGTTTAGGGAGGAGGGACATAGACTGGGCCAGAAAGATGCATGTCTTCAGCAGTCACATCCATCCCGGGGACTGTGTTTACTATGCAGTAAGTGGGATTTCAAACTGTGCTCTTTGGAATATTAGCATTCTCCAGGAGCTTCAAGTACTCTACAAATGATGTCTGTTCTGCCAAGAACCTGCTTGATAGGTTGGTGTTCCGGGCACGATTTCATTTGGAAAAAGAACTCTCTGTCAAATGAAACTTTAAAAACTTGGTGAATTGAAACAGTTACGTAGCTCTATCATTCATTTTAGCCTCACAGTTTCTGGATGTTCTATGGGACGTTAATTTGGTGAGTTGAAGGGAGATATTTCCTCAAGCTCTTTGTCTTTTGAATATATACTTCTACATTATTACCACAGAAATCCTCCGAGAGAAGAGTCTGGCCTGCCCTAGAGGTATTTTCTAACATTTAAAGGTTTATTTGAAGACCTCTTTAAGCTGTAATAAATCTTGAACTTTCCCTACTGGAGAGATTTTTTTTTTCAGGTTTGCAGTGTGCAGAGTTCCCAAGTCGGATGCACACAGCAGTCAGGGTGGTCTTTGACTAGGTGACTTGGAAATGTGGTGCCCCATCCAGTGGCAGCAGCAGCTTTTTGGAAATGAAGATTCCTAGGTCCTGCCACAGACTGACTGAGACAGAGTCTGCCAACCAAGAATGAGCATTCCGGTGTTTGATCAAGTCCTCCAGAAGTTTTTGTTGGGGTATAAAGGACACTGACTAGTGCAAGAAGCTGTGTATATCTCAACTGCTCTTTCCAAATCACCCTTTTCCTCATAAATGTGTTCGTGTAGAAATCTGATGTAGCAAACACCTGTCCCTGATTATCAGAGCCATAGACATCATGTTTATTTTCCTTCTTAAATCTTAATGCAAAACTTAACTCCGAGTGATGGTAGGTAGAGATGGGGCCTCTGTTATCTTAAAGTGTCTTTTATAGTCTGTTCCCAAAGATAACTCTCCTCAGAGAAGAATTCGGTAGGAAAAAAAAAAGTGACCAGAGAATGAGAATAAGGAAACACCGACCTCAGCTGTATCTTTTAGAATATGTATGTCACATGTTTCCAATTAAAATGTAATGTGAAGATATAAAGAAACCATCAGGGCACACACAAATGGTTGCAACAACATGATGCTAAACTGAGGAAGAAAACAAAATTTGTAACTAAGAGGGGCTGGATCTGAGGTCAGTGGTAGAACATTACCCAGCATGCATGAGGCCCTCAACTCAGTCCCCAGCACTGAGAAGAAAGCTAGTTGATCAAACAAGGTTTGATCCTCTACTGCTTATGTAGGAAGAATCAGAAATTAAACTAAAGATCAATGTTATTTAATTCTTCGTTCCAAGGTATGCAGTGCCCCTTTCAATACATTTCCTACAGAGTTGGAAATAAGTGCAGAATATACCACTTGAATTGACTCTACTTATTCTGGTCTTCTTTCAGAAGAGGGTTTATGGTAATTAAAATATTTTAAAGGCAGGGTAAAATCACCATGAGGGGAAACCAGAGGAAAGGAAAAAAAAACTAGAATGAAGAAAATGTTTCTAGATGGAAAGGCAAGCCATACTGTTTGTTCTGAAATATCCTAAACCAGCTTCAAATCATGACAGCATTCTATGTGCAACATGGAACAAATGGGACCTTCTTAAGAAAAGCATCTGTTAAACAAACCCAATCCACTCCTGGGAGGAAGCAAATATGCTCTCTCTGTTAAATCTGAAAAACCCTCTTACCGGTAAGTTTATCCTGGAGGAAATTTGCTTGTCTGTTCTGAGAACCAGACAAGAAAGAAGATGTCTAGTATTAATAAAGTCCTGCTATAAGTCACGACATAAACACTAATGGAGTTGATCTCTGTCCTTCATTAATTCTAACCCATGAGATAAAACTCAGCTCCCTCATGATCTGAGCAAGAGTCACGGCATAGTAGATCTACAATTACAGTAGACATAAAAATACATCGTGGTTGAATGGAAGCTGATTGTCTGTGAAGAGGCCATGACTCATAATGGAAGACTTTATGATAGGTGAGCACTTCATCTATCTAAACAAAACTGAAACAGATGAATGCCAGGTTGAAGCACTCGCTTTTCCACAGCAATGTACTGCCACTAATAAAATGCAAAAGTCCTCCTAATACCCCCATTACTGATGATTAGGTGAAGGAAAAGAAAGTGTGGTGGTGTAGGATAACCCATTTAATATTTAGTCAATTCTTTCCTCTCCTCCCTGTTTTTTCCCTTTATTGTCTTCCCTCCTCATCTCCTTTCCCTTTCTCTCCTCTTCCCTAAACTGTTAAGCCTTCTGTAGCCAATCTCACAGAACATCTTAGCTGAAATTTAGCATATTTCTGGTATATGCAAATTTGAACTTTGTTTTAATTGTGAGTGTCTGCGGGCAGAAGTGAGCTGTGTTCCTATTTCCTCAGATACAGGTCCCCTCTGTGTTCTGTGATTACCATTAATGAATAAAGAAACTGCCTTGGCCTATTGATAGGGCAGGACTTAGGTAGGTGTTGAGGATTGGACTGAATGCTGGGAGGAAGAAGGGCAGAGGCAGGGGATGCCATGGAGCTGCCACCACCAGAGATAGACATGCTGAAACTTTTCTGGTAGGCCATGACCTCGTTGTGATGCACAGATTAATGGAGATGAATTAAACTAAGGTGTAAGAGTTAGCCAATAAGAAGCTAGAGCTAATGGGCCAAGCAGTGATTTAATTAATACAGTTTCTGTGTGGTTATTTTGGTTCTGATGGCCAGGATGAACAAGTGGTTCCTTGCAACATACCTTACAAGAAGAAAATGGTGCTGTCATTGCACAGATGTATTTAGATCGTCTGTCCAAAGCATAATATGAGAAATGAAAGCTACCTCTTACAACTGACAATGCTTTTTCATCTGTAGTACAGACCATAGATGTGGTTAAATACTATCTTTACACTGTCCCTTGTGGTGATATCTGTTGATGATCTAACAAAAAGAGTTGTCTGAGGATCAGAGTGCAGAGACAGCCACACTAGTTAGCCATAGAGGCCAGGCAATGGTGGCACAAAACTTTAATCTCAGAACTAGGGAGACAGAGATCTGTTGGTTCTAGGCCACCCTGGGATACATGAAATAGATCCAGTATAAAAAAGAAACAGAGTCAAGAGGTGGTGTCTCACTTTTAATCCCAGTATTTGGGAGTCACGTGCCCTTAATCTTAGCACTTAGAAGGTGGAGACAGGAAAGGCTATGACTGGGTAGAGAGAGGAATATAAGGTAGGAGGAGCTAGGAGCTCACAGCAGTCAGTCTGAGGACAGGACAGGATCACCCCTTTGGTTTGAGCATTGGTGGAGGTAAGAACTCTAATGGCTGGCCTCTCTGCTTTGCTGATCCTTTCCCCCCTGATAGCTGACTCGGATTTTTTTTTTTTTTAGAGTAGTTAGAATTCATGCTACAGTCCCTAGTGGTGACTTTGTGTGGTGTCCAAACACCAAAAAAAAAAAAAAAAAAAAAAAAAAAAGGCCCATGCTAGCAACTATATTCCTGTCTCTCTGGGGTGGGAGTGGGAGATTCAATCCAAAGAAGGAAGCAAGCAGTGATGACCCTGGTATCAACTAAAGCTTATATTAGCAGTTTTATTTACAAACAAGTGGCTTTTGCAAAATATTTATATAATTTTGTTTATGTGTATTCACACCTTGGGTATTTGTATGTATACCGGGTACATGCAGATGCCTTTACAAGCCACAAGAGGGAGCTGCATCTCTGGAACTGGAGTTACAGGAGGTATTTGAGCTGCATGATAGGAGTGCTCAGAATACAAGCTGAGTCTTCTGCAAGAGCAGCAGCTCCTCTTAAGCACTGACCCCCAAGCCAAAGCTGAAATGATTTTTAACATGAGGTACTAGGAGGCTGTTGGGTGTTGAGTATTTGAGACATGAGACAAAAGATGGGAAAGGTTACCTTCAGAGATCAGTGTGGAAGAGAGGGGGTCTGTGTCATACATTTGTTGTTTGGGGACATTTTCAAACAGCATCCGTGGAAAATAATGCCAGGGAGAACACAACAGTTTCATGGACCAGACCAGGGAGCACAGCGAATTAACTGAGATACTTTGTTAGAGAAAGTAACGTGTTCTACTTCAGAACGGACTCATTTGAAAACGCCGTTGCTCCATGCAACAAGGGAGTCGGTCGTTATTGTCAGAATTTGCCTTTAAATTTAGCTTACATTCTCTCTGAAAAGTTCACAGTATTGCAGAGCAACGAAGATGCTTAGCTTCTTAAAGAAAAGAAGCCACTCTTTGAGCCTTCCGAGCATGCATGCATATTGAACATTTATTTATAGAGACTGAAGTGTTAAGGACTTCTTAGTCTGGGCTTGTGCCCAAAGAAGCGGCTTCCACTTTAATTCTCAGTCATATCGGGAGATGCCAAGAACTAATTCCTGGGGAATTGTGGTCTACATGCCAGGGAGCCTCTAGTGAACTCATGCAGCCAAATCCTGAGCAACAGATGTTCTCTCAGAACCGGTACCAAGTACTTGAAGGACCGTTTTGAGACATGAAAGAGCAGTGCTCATGTACCAAATAGATGACAAAAATAAGTTTTAAAGAGAAAGGATTAATAAACTGTAGATGGCTTTGCTTAGAAAAAAGAGCCAAACATAGGTTTTTCAATTAATTATTTAATTACCCTAGAACTGATTCCTATTCTACACCCATAATCATTAAATAATCAACCACTATTGCTCATTTAACTCAGTAGACTAGAATTCAGCTAATCATGACCCCAAGTAGCTCAACCAAAATACTCTTTAAACCTAAGACTTGAATTTAGAAAAGACATGTCTTTACAAGGGGAATTGCAGCCCCCATAAAATCCTTTCTTTAATTTTTCTGTAGGAGAAAAATAAAAATAAAAAATGTGATTTTTCTCATACCTTCAGCATCCTGGACAAGCCCTTTAATGAATTCTTCTAAGGATTTTGCTCTTGTGTTGGTCCTCTCAGCATCTTGTCCTGTTTGCTCACCATCTGCTGTCACTTTGGTCGCCTAATGATCCAAATTTAGGAGAAGTATAATTAATAGAGACGATGAAGTTCGAGCTAGATAAGCTCCCACTGGCTACATTTTCTTTCAGATTTTACTTTGAGCCAAAGGCAATCGATGAATTATTGATCAGATGTGCCTGCAATGACACCCCGCGCTCAAGTATACAATTAAACTTTATTACTTTTTCTATTAAATGGAAATCAGAGAGCTGTGTTTGGTTCTATTAAAACCCCTGCTATATGTGGTGACACAAACGTGTTAATACACAGTTATTTTGAAGTATCTTCCAGGCTCCAATGCCAAAAGTCTTTAATGGAATCCTCAGCCTCCACATGCTACAGTTTTGTCTAGTTTTTATTTTCTGAAACCGTGTGTATGCAGCAATGATCTCTTGAGGGAGGAACTGGCCGTCTGTCTCAATAAGCTTGATCCTATGGATTCACTTTAGATCAATATGCTAATTAGGAAACAAAGGGGGTGGGGAGTATTTAGCTACTCAGTACTAAATGCCTGCTTTGCAACACTGCCAAGATGCCAAGAAAACATGACGGCAGAATTAATGCTTGTTTTCCTATACGACATCACTAGAAATATGGCTGTTAATCACAAAATCACACACTATGGTCAACGAAATGAAACAAAAGCCCCCAAACAACTCTACCTTCCAAAGTGCAACCTAAAACATACTCATGTTGGATCATACTGGAAATACCTTTGACACAGTGGGATTGATTTGAAGTGCTCTTTGCAGACATAACACTGTCAAATACAAATAGACTGGATGATGTTAAAAATTTCTCTAACAATAATGCGAGGCTTACAGCACAATGGCATGGGCTTAAGCTTTATTTCTTTACATAATAGGATTTCCCTTTTGTTCAAACCTGCTGGTAATCTAGTTACTGACACTGAAACAGAGAACCAAAATGTGTCTCTGTGTGATATTGCATGAGGTTCAAGTTTGCTTAGCAGTAACACGCTACAGCAGCAGTTCTCAACCTGTGGGTCACAACCCCTCGGGAGTTGACTAACCCTTTCATGGGGCTGCCAAAGACAATTTGGTATATCAGATATATACATTATTAATCTAACAGGAGAAAATTACAGTTATGAAGTAGCAATGAAAATAATTTTATGGTTGGGGGTTAATGCTACGTGAGAGGCTGGATATTAAAAGGTTACAGTAGTAGGAACTACTGCACAGTCTTGCATTAGAGTGCTTGCATTCTAGGGTATGACCAGAGAATTAATGATTTTATAACTATACATTGGATTTTAAATAGCAAATGTTTGTTTGGCTAACACAAAGCATGGCAAGAGATGCCTCAGGTATTGTTCTTCATTTTATTTTTTACCCCAGGGTCAACAAGAAGTTGAATTAACGGTGGAACCTAAACTCCAACTATTGTTACCCACTTTTTACATCTGCAAGCTTTAACATCACAAGGATGAAAAGGGAAGCAGCCACTGGAACCCTCTTAAACTCCTGTTTGCAGCAGGGAGCAGTGACCTGGAGAATGCTAATCAATGTACTTAATACTCTGATTTAGTCTTCTGAGATATTAATAATGGGATTTTTTTTCCTTTAGAATTTTTTTACAGTTCTTTTTGGAAATAAACTGTGCTCATAATTTCTAAGTATGTCAGTTGTTAAGTATACTAGTAATCTTTCAAATCAGGCCTCTCTAGCTCTTTATACCCAATATACCCAAGGCTTAGATGGATCAAATAAAATAGCTTCACACACACACACACACACACACACACACACACACACACACACACTTTTTCAATGTTTTTTTTTTGGTTGCTAACTAAGGTAAACTATTTAAGATTTTGTCAACCTGAAACATACTAGAAGTTTCTGTGATCTAAACTGTACTCTCTGATACCACTGTGATGTTCACTGTCATGGAACAGCATAAGTACTTGATCTTCAACATGGTCATCTTCCACTATCTTACAAATGAATGTATCCACAAGCACCAGTATATTCTACTACATAGAAAATTATTTTTGAACTAAAGTTTAATTTTTGCCATAGCACTATCTTTTCTATATTACTAACCAATCTCGTAGTCTCACCAACAGGTACACTAACCTTTAAGAATTTAATACCGAAGCCAGGTAGTGGTGGTGCATGCCTTTAATCTTAGCACTCAGGAGGCAGAGGTGGGTGGATCTCTGGGAGCTTGAGGCCAGCCTGGTCTACAAGAGCTAGTTCCAGAATAGGCTCCAAAGCTACAGAGAAACCTTGTCTCAAAAAAAGAAAAAAATTAATATAACTAATCATTTAAAATGTATGTTAGTATGATCTCTCTTATATTTAGATGGCCAAGAACATAACCATTTTGTTTTTCTCTTGACTTAACTTCATTTATCGAGTATTATGTAAGAAACTTCATTAACAAATACTTCAAATATGCTAGTATTCCTGTATTACTCAGGTGAGAATCATGATCACAAAGGTGATCCCTAAGGCCACATGGAATGAGTCTCCCTGACTCCCTATCAACACATCACATAAGCCAAGCAGTTCCCTTCTTTGGATCCCTTGGTTTCTTACTGTCTTGACCAGAATGAGCTTCTCTTTAATACTTTGAGAGATGTTTACCTCCCTTCATTCATCCCCTTTAATTTTTTCTCTTCTTAGAACGACTGTTAGCAAGGTTCCTTAACTAGGTCTCCAGATTTACTGTAGACAAGTATTTCTTCCACAGCACGATGTATTTGGGAATCTCATTTATTTTAATGAATAAATAACTGTTTTACCTATATAATGACTTCCCTTCTCCTCTGGAAAGTAAGCACAGTGAGGGACAGTTTTTTTTAAATTATTAATTTTATTAATAATAAATCTATCTAGCCTGCGGTGGGGGGTATGCAGGAAGTACAGAAAGTAAATCTGTGGCCACACTGCACATATTTACACAACGAGCAAGATAATGTGAGGTTTTTATCACACCCCCAAGAGTAACAATTTAAAGCTTACAATTGTTTTTTTATGTGTATTATTGTGTTTTCTCTAATTTTTTTTTCTGTTTTCATTTATTTATTTATTAAAGATTTCTGTCTCTTCCCCACCACTGCCTCCCCTTTCCCTCCCCTCCCCCAATCAATTCCCCCTCCCTCGTCAGCCCAAAGAGCAATCAGGGTTCTCTGCCCTGTGGGAAGTCCAAGGACCACCCACCTCCATCCAGGTCTAGTAAGGTGAGCATCCAAACTGCCTAGGCTCGTGAGGGACAGTTTTGATCTGCTGTGTTCATCATTTTGTATCCAGCTCTAAGTATGGTGTCTAACCTCAAAAACTAAATAGTCCCTGAATGTGTTTAAATAGGTGACCAAACCATTTTTCTCACAAAACTTACCAGTGTTTTTAGACAATTTGTCATCTAATTTCCACCTTTGGGTGCTAGGATTCTGTCTCACTTTCTTATTCCCGAGCAAACCAGTCGTGGTACGTGGCAAGTAGCAGGGAATCTAAAATGTTGGATGATTGGCTGGTATAAAAATAATGAAACCAGCCACCCTTCTGAAGTGCTAAAGCCTGCTGGAGAAATCCCAGTGTCATTCAGACTGACCATATGCCTGGTGCTTTGCTTGCCAGTGAATGTGGATGGCAGAACAGGTTTCTGGGCATTTCTCACTGTTCACATGGAACTGCTACTTATGATCTGCAGCTGAGTACTTGGGAGGAGAGCCAGGCAAGCGTCCCTCCATTTGCAGGAACACCACGTTCTACCTTGTAGCCTCTTGGAATCTCAGAGTTGTGATGACACATGAGACCCCCAGGATGGCGAAAGCAGGGTGAAGGCTTAGGATAGTTGGAGTCCTCAGACAGTTCGGGGCTTAATTAGAGTGAGTCCCTTTTTTTTTAGCATGAAAGATAGTTTCGCCTCTTGGCTACATTCCAGCAGACAAGTAGATATGAAGTCCCTAGCACCACGACACTGCCTGGGTGGATTGAAACACTAAAGGCCAGGTTACGCAGCCAGCCTTTGCCAGACAGATTCTGTGCAGATTCACAAGGGCTTACAACACACTCCATCTCAGCTACCTTCCCTGCTAGAGAGACAGACCAAAACATGGGCCCCATTTCCACAAGGTGGAAGTGGAAAGTATGGGAAACCTAAATGGTCCACTTGAAATCACATCAACACATTTCTTTACTTTCGTTTATCTTTTGAAAATATGCTCACTCAACTAGATTGTTTTCCCCTGGATTTTAGATTTTGTTGATTTATTTTAGAGTATTTATATGCAGACAGTATCTTGACCATTAGGCAGATGTTAATTTTCTTCTGAATGGTATGGCTTTTACTTCCCTGTGGTAACTCAAACAGGTCTCACCATGCCTCTTAAATTCAGTACCTCATTTTCTTGGTTGGATATTACTAGTGTCTTTCATTACGGGCTTCTCTATGTTAAAACAAGAATCTAATGGAGCAAATCTAACTGCCTAATAGACAACATTGCTTAAATGCCATCCACCTTTGCATCTGCAGCCTTATATGGGTTCTTGCTATAATTAAATTTCAGATATAGTCATTTACATAATATTTTCAAGGGTCATCTTCAGACTGCACTGTCTAGCTAAGTGGCAGTAACTCACTCCCCAGGCAAGTTGTTGGGCCAACAACACACAAGGAAAGAAACAGGAAGATGTTACCTAGCCCTGTAGAATGGTGAGAGAGACATTTCTAAGGGTATGTCTTTCTGAATATGTCCTGTGTTACTTTTCAAAGGTGCAAACCAAGCCAGCAGGATTTGCTGCATATACCCTCACCCCCTTAAAAGCACAGGAGGATAAAGTATGATGTTGTCAACCTGAACTTTAATTTTTGAAAAATGAAAATAAAGCATCATAAACGCATGCCATTAAATATTGAAAAACTAGTTTCTCTGCTTTATATATGTTTCATCTTCATTAAGCTTGATTTTCAACAGACAGTAAAAGACAAAGCAAGAAAAGCTAAATTATGATATTCAGGCTGTTGCTAGCACTGCCTTCTCATAGATACAAAGCACATGGGAGGCAGCTATCAAAGAAAGCATCGAACTTCGCATAAGTGCTACCTCATTTTGGCAGAGTTTTAGAGAAATTCAAAGTCAGTGCTGATTTTGGACTTGTCTACATGTTTTCTAGCTGCTCTCATGCTAATCTTTTTAGCCAGGAATGTTAGGGAAATAGATTACTGTTTCAAGATAAACACAAAATATGTAAGCACTTCTAGGCAAAAAGGCAGGTGTTACACCAGCTATGTGGAGTGAAACTGCATGTGTCTCAACCGATATAAAGACTAGCCATCAGAGGAATGGAAGCTAGCTGCGAGGCAACTTTGGGACCATAGTGAATCTCAACCTTGGCTGATGTCAGAATCATCTTTGAGGTGTTCGTGAAAATCCCAGCATCATGATTCTCATGGTTCTGAGTCCTGACCTGGGTAAATTCTGCAATGAAATGCTAGTCCAAGACAGTAGGTATTGGAGAACAAGAAGTTGTAGACATTGCATGGATCATGCTCTGGCCCAATCACATGACTCTTCGCTCATGTGCTGGCTCTGTAGTCTACTATTCGTACCCGAATCCTCAATCCTTCTGCTTATGATTTTATACGTTTCTACAAATGTTTGAATTTTAAGGGCACCTTGATCACCTTTAGAGTCTCGTTAGTAAAGCAACTTAGGAAGACATGATTTCTACATGGAACAGGGCACCATGGAAGAGGTCTTGGCAGTGCAAAACACTAAGGAAGAACTAAAGATGTTAGAATAAAGCCACTTTTTATTCAAATAGCCCATTAGATATGCTGTAGTAACTTAAGATGTTAAAAATCAAGGAAACTGGCTACATGAAAAACCTCTGCACTATTTTTGTAACTTCTTAAATATCTAAAAAATATAAAACATAAGGTTTATCTAAAAAAATAACATTGGAATTAAGCGCAAATGGGTCATAGTGTAGAATGAAAAACTAAAAAGTTCCCAGAATGTAAGAAAAAAACAAAAATATAGACACTCTTGGGCGATGGTGATGACTTCTGAGCTATAATATCAGTAATAGACTAAGGGGGAAACATTTTGATAAGCTTGACTACATTAGAACAAAAAAACGCCTGCACTTTTAAGAAAATGAAAAATAAGCCACAGGACAGAAAACTATTACCTATCATACAAATAACCTCTAAAATTCAACAACAACAACAAAAATCAGACTGGGAAGAGAGCTGGGTGGGTAAGGTGCATGCTGCACAGCCATGAAGATCTGAGTTTGGATCTCCAGCATCCATGTTAAAAAAAAAAAGCAGCTGCCATGATATTCTGCTTCTATAATGACCCCACCCCTGGATTATAACAATACCAGAATCCACTAAAAAACAAGTATGAGAGCAACATTCATTCAGTGCTGCTGAGAATGTTCCACGCAGTTTGGAAGAGATGGAACGTTCTTACAAAGCTAAACACACTCATTTAAGAAACATTCCAGCAATTATGCTGCTTGATATTTACTCAAATGAATCGAAGAGTATGCCCACATAAAAATCTGAACGGAGATTTTTATAGTCAATTTCTTCAAAGTGCTAAAACTTGGGCACAATTAAGACATCCTTCATTAAGTACATGGATAAATCAACTGTGATGCGTGAAGACATTAGAGTATTTATTATTCAGAGCCAAAAAGTAACGATCTATTAAGCCATGTAAGGATGGAGAGAAACCTTAGGTGTGTATAACTCAGGGGAAAAAGCCAGTCTGAAAATACCGCATTTATGTTTTCAATTACACTGTATTTTGGCTAAGACCACACTATGGAGAGGTCTTAGCATAGTGAAACTATTTTGTAGGATACAATCATGTTGGATGTTGACTGTTGTGCATGTGTATACAATGTGTACTGGCAGGAGTGAAGGTTAAGTGGGTTAGAAACTTTGGACAATAATACCGCAACGCTGTAGGTTCCCTGACATCGACAAATTTTCCATTCTAGCTGGGCAGGTAGACAGTGGGGCAGTCGAATGTGGGAGGGTGGAAAATGTGCAGAAACTTCCTGCACCTTCCATTCAGTTTTGCTTTGCACCTTTAACTGTTCTGTAAAGCTTTCTAAAAGCATACAAATTTAGTCTGCTGAAAAAAAAAAAAAACACACATGGGTTGAGACAAACAAGAGATCAGACACCTCTGGGGAAATAGTACTCGTGTCTTGACTGAGATCACTAGGGTCAGTAAGAGCAGGGACTGTGCCAGCTTCTCTTGCACCTGTATATGCATGTCTGCCATAGTGCCCACAATAGTGAGACCCAGCAGTCAACTGGCGAGGGAGGGAAGTGCTACCTGTTCTATGAACGTTCTTTTCTAATTGTTCCTCACCAGGTGAAACTACCCCAGTTTTAGGCATTTCTTGTGTATGTTTTTGCTCATTTATTTCATGCTTTATTGTGTATTTGAAGAAAATTATAACATCCTATGTATACACACACACACATATCCACACACATACATGACTAACAGCTCCAACAGAATGGATGGAGCCTCATTAGTATTTTTTATCTGCCAACTCTTAATCTGAACTTTGGATGAAGAGGGCAAACAAATGGAAATGAGTTGACATGAATTTTACTTGGCAAGACTTGTTTAAACTATCTTATTTGGTAATATTCATGTGACAAGTTAAAAGTTACTATCATTAAATTAAAAGCATCACTCACTTTAGCCTGAAACTCTGTTCAGCTTATACATTATTCTGCATTGGTGTGCTGTGTCTTCAAAAAGGTATTTCTGATGTGATTTGGACCCTCAGAACTGTGGTTCAATTCTATGTATTTAGAAGACATTTGTTCATGGGGAACATGGATGATCCATGGGACACAGCACCCTAACTTTATCAGGTTGTGTGTCCATTGTTAATCTATTTCTCTGCTAAGGCTGGACAATGCATTTCTTTAAACAGACTAATTAATCTCCAAGAATCTTCTAATTGCAACATCTTTCGTCATTTAAATCTAAATTTATATAATCCCCTGGATCCTGGGATTCAGGCTAGTTTTCATGTTCATGCATTCTTCTGTCCACAAGATGGCAGACTTTATGTTATTTTCCCCAGTCTCCAAGGGTTAAAAAGAACCTCAATCCTTTTGCAGTTTTGAAAATCTAAACCTAACAATTTCTGGTAAAAGTCAGATAGAAGCAGCATGGGTTTTACAGCTTGACTAAATGGTGTCTTAAACACTCCAGATTCTGATAATGAAGATTTCATTTTCGGAGTAGGAGTACTACTTGAGACTGTATTTCTCCAGAATAGTAGAAACTCCACAAAGATTAAAGACACGATAAGTATTTTCATTTGTGTTTCTTCTCTTTTACATAAACAAGGACAGAGTTTTTGAAACTTAGAATTGATTAAAAAAATTTACAATGGAGGCTATTAGGTAAAGTCCTCAAAATACACAATTGTTATTAATCTTTTTCCCTGACCCATGCCAAGTATGTCAACCTTGTATATTTTAGTGGTGTATGTGTGTGTGTGTGTGTGTGTGTGTGTGTGTGTGTATTTGGAGGGGGGTCACTGGGAAATAAGACTTCCTCTGGAGAAGAATTAGCCAACCATTACTCCTGGATCTCACGAACAAAGTTGAAAATTAGAAAGAAGGTTTCAGAACAGCACTGCTGTTTTTTTTAGTGAGGAGAAAACTGATTCTGTGAGGTCTGTGTGCTTAAGGAGACTCGTGGCTTTTCCAACTCACCCTGCTCAGTAGCTCATTCATTTCCATCACGAGGGTGTTCAGATTGCCCTCCGCCACCTGAATGAGCCTCTCCGGTGCCCGCTGGGGTGAGAGCAGATGCTGAAAAAGATTTCAGGTCATGTACATCTTAGTAAATGGTTTGGTAGCCATGCTAAGGTCAGACAGAGCACATTTTTTTTTTTCCTGCACGCACTGAATACTTAGCATTGCTGTCCTCAATAGAAGAGAAACTACCTTAAGTGGACACTTACTCATAGACTGCCATGCCAGATAGTCATGTAAATATGAAGACTTGCTGCGGTTTATTGAGAAATTACCATGTTTTAAATTTTTTTGTTTATCCTCCTTACTCATTCACTTCTTATAAGAACTCTGTGAGGTAAATGTTACCCCATTTTCTGGATGAGTGGACTGTGGACTGCAGAGAGCTTTTACAAAAGGTCATCAGCTGGTAACTGGTTGTATTTAGAAGGACTGTTGGATTATCAAGATTCCCATTCCAATCAGCATAGCTGTAGTTCACAAGGGAGAACGTGAGCAACCCCTACTGCAAGGACTTTGCTTGCGAGGTTGAACCTGTGGTCAAGATTTGTAGTATTTGCCTATACACACACGCTGTGCCAGAATCCTCTATAATCTGTAATTTACTTTTAGACAGGGCCAACCTGTGATAGTGATGAAGAAAACTGAAAATTGGTCTGCTCTGTAAAGTTGGCAAAGGGTTGACAGCTCCATGTCCTTGTACAGATCATAAAAATACCACAATACCCATTCCATGCCTAATAGGAGGGGTTATTGCTCCTTATTAATCACAGCTTTAGCCACCCTCCATTCTTCTAGATAAGATTCACTAGAATTTGCATTGAGGGCTTCACTTCCACTTGCTAATGACTGAAGGGACTGCAAGCTCCTGCATCTGGGAAATTGCTCCATCTACGGAGGCCAAGCACAAGTCTAACTGTTGCATCATGTCATTCCTTATCCTTCTCACCGAGATGTTGCACAATTCCCCCCATGTTGTTTAATGTCAATGATGGCAATAAATAAGTAAACTTAGCTTTGGCGGCCATCACACGTGTAGTTCTGGTGGCCTTTGATGAGAACTTGGGAACCACAACATAATATAGTACTTACATGTTGTAAAATATCAAAATAGGATTTTAAGTTTTCAAATAATAGATGTATTATATAGAAAAAGAATTGACGGATGAAGGGAGAATGGAATTAAAGAATTGTGGAGGTCATTTTCATGAACTCTGGAACATAAGAGAGGTGTCAGAAGTCTTTGGCGTTAATGATGCTCCTGGGTAGAACCTCTTCTAAGGGCCTCCAGGAAACTCACCATCCGTTGGTAACTTACTATTTTTTAAAAAATATGGTTGTACACATCTGAAATATTTGCTTTTCTAATTTGTTTTCTAGTCTGCATTCTCTCTCTGTGTTGAAAATAGCTGGCCGGCCTCCTTTGCATGAAGGGTTTTATGTTCTTGAATATGAGACTATGAGGTAAATAGATTGTGGCCTAGCTTTCAAGGTTGTCCTTTGTGTTGCCCTGCCCTCTAGAGTTCCAGCCTTATCTCTCACACACAGGCCTCACTTCTAATGTGGCCAGACAGGCCCAACGCGTCTCTCTGCCATATGCAGGTGGCTCTCTTAAACAAGGTGGTAAGAGCGTGGCCTGGGGCCAAGGAGGTCTCACTACTGGCTGGCTAGATCTCCCATATGAATTATTTTTGTCTCTTCAAGGTTGTAAAAAATGTTCAGCCTCAAAGGCCCTAGAGTCATACTGCCTCTATTGTGATCTCCCCTCTTCAATTATTAGCTGGGCAATTGGGCTGCAGACAGAACTTTCCTATGCCCCAGTTTTCCTGCTTAAAGACACTTAACACAGTACTTCTTTTTTTTTTTTTTTTTTTTTTTGTCATTTCAGACTGTTCCAACAAAAATTACCACGGATTAGGTGACTTGAACAAAACCTACAGTTCTGGAAGCTGAATGGTCTGAGGTTGTCAGCTAATTTGGTTGCTGGTGAGGACCTGCACACAGTTCTCTTTTCCCTGTGTGCTGAGATGGCTGGCAGAGATAATTCCTCCTCCTCCTGCTCCTCCTCCTGCTCCTCCTCCTCCTCCCTCCTCCTCCTTCTCTAAGGCTATTGTTGTATCATGAGGGCTTCGTCCTCATTCCTCAGTTTAACAATGATCACCTCCTAAAGATTTGATTTCAAAATGCCGTCATGATGGGAACTAGGGCTTCTGTAGCTCACAAATAGATGTGTTGAAATGCTGGTCTATAAGGTAATGATGCTATCAAGTGTGCTTTTGAGAAGTGACCAGGTGATGAGGGGAGATCCCTTCTGCTTGGGATTACTCTTTGAAATATAGCCAGTGAGCTCAGAATTCTTGCCACTATAGGAAGCCAGAGCAAGGAGTCACATATACACAAGTAATGATCCCTTACCAGACACTGAGTCTGCCTTAAATTTGGGCTTTCTATCCAGCTGAACTATTAAAATTGCATTTCTATTGTTCACAAGCTAGCCAGTTAAAGCATTTTGTTGAAGCAGCCAAGCAAACTAAGTCAAAGCTTCAAATTAGAACCTTAGAGGTAAATAAACTACTTATCAAAGCTCTATTTTCTTTTTTTGGGGGGGGGTGTTGTTGTTATTGCAAGAACCTTGTACTATCATATATGCACAATTTTAATTACATAACTTTTCAACAGAAGTTGTTGTTACTGCCACCATTAAGGCAGTGGTGAGGATTAAAGAATATTGTATTCCCTAGAAACATAATCTGCTACCAGCTAGTGCATGAAGCAAAGAGGTTTCCCCTGTCCTCACCAGCACTTCTCTTCCTTTAGAAACCTCTGCCATTCAGGTCCCTACAAAACTAGGCCCTCATCACTGCTGGTTTCCCTAGTTACTCCGAATCTTACTTGTTTTTCCAATTTTTTTGTGCATCGAATCTTTAGAATGCACATGGTACCTCTACATTTGTTTTGCTAATGGCTTAATTATTGTTTAACTATTTTTTTAAACAACAGAGAATCTATGCAAGCTTGCCGAAGGTATGGGAAAACCAGAGGAGTTAAGAAATGCATCGGGAACTGAGTGCAGCTTGGGATCCTGCATCTTCTCAACAAGAATTTGATAACTGGGTGACAACATGCAGGAAACTGCTCCGAACTCATTCTGAACCACATTAATCTTCCCAATGATGCTACTAGCTTTTCACAGATGGAAAGCTTTGGCAATGTTTTTAGAATAGTGTGCCTTGAATTGGTACCTTCAGAATCACTTTCGAAGTTGCAACAACATTTAATCTTGTTTTCTTTCTTTCTTTTTCTTTTTTTTTTTTTTCGAGACAGGGTTTCTCTGCGGCTTGGAGCCTGTCCTGGAACTAGCTCTGTAGACCAGGGTGGTCTCGAACTCACAGAGATCTGCCTGCCTCTGCCTCCCAAGTGTTGGGATTAAAGGCGTGTGCCACCATCGCCCGGCTTGTTTTCTTTTTTTCAGTAATAATAAAGAGTAGTGAAAGCTTTCCAGACTTTAACTTTAACTTCCCTGACTGATAAGCAACTGGGAAATAGATGCCAGCAACTGATCTTAGGATCTACATTTGCATGGGTCAAAGGTCAAATTGAATGTGTAAGTCACACCTGCTTGTCACCGTCAGGACCCCTTGTAGGGGGCTATTCAGTTCCATTGCAGGAATGCAGACTGAGAAACCACCTGCCACCTGTAGAGGAGTGGGGATGTAGTCAACATAATATTCTCCTTGCGAGAAGCAATTCGCTTTCAGTCCAAATCATATTACTTTAGATTAATGCTTTTAATTTGAATTTTACTGGTTTTGAAGACTTTTGTATGGATTAATTTGTTTTGATTTTATGGAGCTATAAGTATAAGAGGGTACATACCTGATTTTATGTTTGCAGATATTTAAGTCACATAATAAAACTGATTTAGGACAAACAGAGGGGAATATAAAAGCATTTGCTTTTTATAACACTCTGCATATTACAGTTCTTCAGTTTGAAATACCAGTTTTGTTGTTGCTTTCCTGCATTTGCTTTCCTGGTTTGGGGGCCACAAAAGGAACTTGTACTTATGACAGCCAAGACCACTTGGGAAGCCTCTGACGTTTCGGGTCCTGGCCCTGCAGCTGTGAGTGCCCCCACCTACCTTGAGTTCCCGAGTTGTATTTTCAAGACCATAGAGAATCTTATATGGAGCAGGCAGCGGACCAGTGAGGTTGATATTCATGGCCATCTGCTCCAGACGAGCCAGGTCACCAAGAAGAAGGCCTGTGCACTCATCGCCACAAACTGGGAAAGGGAAATAAAGAATGTTTACTCGTGCTACACACTCCAGCCAGATGTTCAAAGATATCAATTATGGAACACTTTATGGTCCAAGCACAGTTCTAAGAAAGATGGTGAGATGCATCTCAGATAATTAGCGCAATCACACTGATGGCGGCCGAAGAAAGATGAGGAAAACAGAAGATCAAGTTGTATTTCATCACACAGTCACTAGAGGGACCAAACAAGAAGAGTGGCTTGAGTTTGCACTGCGTGGAGGGGGAAGCATGTTGAAGAACTGGTAAAAGAAAGAGAAAACATATAACATAAATCTGTGCGAATACAGCAGTAACACTACATCACACTGTTCACTGTGGTGTATGCCTTTAATCACAGCACTCAGGAGGCAGAGACAAGCAGATATCTGTGAGTTCAAAGTCAACCAGTCTAGGACTGTTACACAGAGAAATCCTATCCCGAAAAACCAAAAAAAAAAAAAAAAAAGGAATGTTCAACGCATCCAAACGTGTGGTACATCATCTTCCGTGGTACTGCTTAGCATCTGTAGCCATTTCTCCTGCAAAGGCTTTGTGTATGGCTTTGTGTACTATGAAAAAGGTATATAAGCATGATCTTGTCATACAGTCAGAAGATTTTGAGTGTGTTTGTATGTATTATATGTACAGGTACAGGCATACAAGTGTGTATGCTGAGTGATTGTGGATGTAAGTGTTAGGGGGTCTTTCTTTTTTCTTTTCTTTTTTTTATTTTGGTTTTTCAAGACAAGGTTTCTCTGTAGTTTTGGAGCCTGTCCTGAAGCTAGCTCTTGTAGACCAGGTTGGTCTCTAACTCATAGAGTTCTGCCTGCCTCTGCTTCCTAAGTGCCGGGATTAAAAGCATGCACCACCACCACCCAGCGGTGGTGGGGGGTCTTTCTTTATTGCTCTTACTGAACTAGGTGTTACTGTTTTGACTAGGATGGCTGTTCAGCAAGTGTCGGAGATAATCACGTGTACACCTCTCCAAAGTAGGTGGTTACAGGAGCTTCGTGTCACACTTAACATTTTCCATGGGTGCTGCAGCTATGAAATTAGGTATCATTATTATGAGGCAGTCACATTACTCACAGAGCCTTCTTCTCTCCCCCTGACAGAATTTTTTTAAGCCCCCAAGAAAGAACCTTTCTTTCCATAATGACTTTTCTTTGTCTTGATGTTTACTGTTTGGGCTAACATTTCCTCCTTTCCCCAAGTATTTTAGCTCTAACAACGAGCTGCAACTCCACCAATCTCTACTGTGATGATAAATTTATCCAGTCTTGCAAATACACAGTTCCTAAAGGTAGGGCAAGATCTAATCTGTAAGTAACTGGCTTTTTT
>NW_026067910.1:16579107-16608643 GCF_014885135.2 Alexandromys fortis | reverse complement strand
TAAAGTCAGGGTCTTCTATTCGATTCCATTGGTCGACTTCTCTGTTTTTATGCCAATACCAAGCTGTTTTCAATACTGTAGCTCTGTAATAGAGTTTGAAGTCAGGGATGGTAATGCCTCCAGACGTTCCTTTATTGTATAAGATTGTTTTGGCTATCCTGGGTTTTTTGTTTTTCCATATAAAGTTGATTATTGTCTTCTCCAGATCTGTGAAGAATTTTGATGGGATTTTGATGGGGATTGCATTGAATCTATAGATTGCTTTTGGTAGAATTGCCATTTTTACTATGTTGATTCTCCCAATCGAAGAGCAAGGGAGATCCTTCCATTTTCTGGTGTCCTCTTCTATTTCTTTCTTCAAAGACTTAAAGTTCTTGTCAAATAGATCTTTCACTTCCTTGGTCAGGGTTACCCCAAGATATTTTATGCTCTTTGTGGCTATCGTGAAAGGTGATGCTTCTGTGATTTCCCTCTCTGTTTCCTTATCCTTAGTGTATAGGAAGACAACTGATTTTTTGGAGTTGATGCCTTTTTTTAAATTTATTTATTTATTACAGATTTCTGTCTCTTCCCTACCACCGCCTCCCATTTCCCTCCCACTCTCCCAGTCAAGCCCCCCTCCCTCGTCAGCCCAAAGAGCAATCAGGGTTTCCTGCCCTGTGGGAAGTCCAAGGACCACCCACCTCCATCCAGGTCTAGTAAGGTGAGCATCCAAACTGCCTAGGCTAGTAACTAGCTTTTTTAGTATCATTCACATTATCCTGAATGATCAAAAAGGAGAACTATTCAAATGTGATAGTGGTAGAGAGGGTTGTGGTAGAGTTGGTAGAAGGATACATAGACTTTTGTCAGACCATTACCAAATTAAAGCATCATCACAGTTTCTAAAGAGAGGATATATCCATTCTTTGGAAAATGTAATATGTATTTACTTAATATTTCATTTTTTTAAACAAGGTCTATGTCACAGCCCAGACTAGTCTTGAATTTGATATGTAGATGAAGACAACCATAAATTTATGGCCTTCTTTCTTCTACCTTCTGTGTGCTGGGATTATCAGCATGAATATTTTTGCCTGGTTAACGCACACTGGAAGCCAGGGCTCTGTGCATGATAAGTAAGTCCTCTCCAACTAAGCTTTTTTTCTGGCTCCGTACTTTGAACTTTTTAGTAAGACTTATATCTTTATACCAAGAAGCACAGACTACCATAATTACAGTATATACATAAATCCATGTAGACATTCAAATTCTGTCTTCTAGTCTACGGAGAGATAAAAACTATATCCATGTTAGAAGAGAAAAGTATCTATATCTATCTGTCTGTCTGCTATATTTCTATCTTTCTATCTATCTATCTATCTATCTATCTATCTATCTATCTATCTATCTATCTATCTCTATCAATCTATCTATCATCTATCTATCTATCTATCTATCTATCTATCTATCTATCTATCTATCTATCTAATCATGGGAAACACCGAGTTCTGGAGAGTAGGACTGGCTCATGCCTCAGACTGGCAAAAATTCAATTAGTTCTCTAAACAGCACTCCCCTGTGCACTTAATGGAGAGAAAACCATTTGCAGAAGCTTGTAAACAAAGGGCAGTAGTACAGAGGGTGATTTTTTGGATAGGACAGCAGTTGGAGGTGAGCTGCCATATCCCTTCACAGGGATTTAACAGCCCCAGCAGGACTTTTAATAAATCAGCTCCATGCAGGTGGCAAGTACAAGCATGGCATGTCATCTGAGTTCCGATGCAAGCTGCTGACATTTCACAAGTGAGTGAACAGGAGGCTCTGGAGGCAGGAGATAAAGTCTAGACCTGGAACCCTGTATCTCAGTGTTCCAACTGGAAAGAAAGGGGATTTCTGCACTGTGGAAACACAAAGAAAGGAAGGAAGAACAGGGACCTCTTCCCCTTGGGCAGTTAGAAGTTCAGTAGACCTGTCAGCATTCAATCACTGTAGAAAACACATCACAAGACACAATAAAGTGTGGGCTTGTATAAAGATGTGAAGACCCTCAGTGTGGTTCTCAGACACTACTGGGACTCTGAACCACTGGGAAGGCTCTCAGATCTTCAGAGGACTAGGCAACCTTTCTGATCCTGGAGGTGAAGCAAGGCCATGCTTCCTGATTCTCATGCTGAGAATATACTTTCCTAAGAAGCTCTCAAGGACTTTGATAGTGTTGGTTGGGCATGACACTGTGGGCAACAGGAAGAATATCAGTTTTGTTAGTGCCTAGGAGCTTAACAGGCATGCAGGGTCCTGCACATATTCACCCCAGTTCCACCCCAGAGACTACACAGTCTGTATTTCAGAAAGTTTTCATGGAACCCACACACAAATGTCTGGAGACCAAGGATTCTTAACTAGGGATGCACCACAGAATCATAGAAATTCATAGTGTGTTCAAACCTGGACCTTCCCCTTTCTACCTCCTGGAGACTTGGATTTAATATGTCCATGAAAAAAATTCAGCCATCAGTATTTCTGAAAGATTCCAGTTGTTTGTTGTATCCAGGGCTTTGAAAGAATGTGCCATATGATAGATGGTGGGTATGCGCAATACCCAATACCCAAACGAGGATGTTATCTTGCTTGTGGTCTCCTCTGTTTGGGACATTTCATCTTCATTCACCTGATTCCTAACTGTTTAGGTCAAATGTGTGACTTCCTCAGAAGGCTTGCTATCTGAAGCTACTGTTGAGTGAGTTAATAAGTCATATGTCATTCCTGTATTCCTCATATCTTTCCAATTTAACCTTTGTGATTGTACTGGCTAGTATATTTTCTTGTTTGCATATTTCTAAATTGTTTCTCCTTGACTTTAGTACAGACTTTAAACATCTTTACTATAATGTCTAGGCCATTGTACACAGTAAAACTTTAATAAATGTTGTGTAATATTATCTCTGTGAAAGAAGGATAGGAAATATTTTAGGCAAAGAGTAGCAAGGATCAATATTTGAAGAAGTCTCATGGCATAATCACACACTCATGAACAGAGGGAAAAATAGGGAGGTAAGAATTTGGGATCGAAGAGAGAAAGGTGTTGGTCACATAAGAAATGTCTGAAGTGAGAATGGCAAGTTTGATAGACAATGGAGAGCCATATAGATGTGTAAGGAGTACAAGATAGGACAAGAACAATAGTTGGAGGAAATATAGTGGCTTGCTAACTAGAAAGGCAGAGATTGTCTGAGATCAAGACAGATAGTTGTCCTTATTACCATCCTGGGAGTATACCTAGAGAATTTTATATCCCACTACTGATATACTTGCTTATCTATGTTTATTGCTTCTCAACTCACAAAATCTAAGAGATCCAATCATCTCAGATGTCTACCAACTGATGAATGAATAATGAAAAATGTGGTATATATACACAACAGAACTGTATTCAGCTACAAAAAATGAAATTATGAACCTTGAAGGTGAGTAGAAGGAGAAAAAATGTTATGAGTGAGATAACCTAGGCATCAAGACAACTAAACAAACACTGTGTTCTCCCTCACCTGTGGATCCAAGCTAATTCTTTAATTTTTTTACTTCCCTGATAGCTCAAAAATCTTAAGGGAGGGGAGACAGTATAATATAGATAATATGAAAGCGGTGCCCAGAATGGGGAGATACTGGGAGAAGAAAGGTTTCAACAGGGAAGAGGAGGAGAGAATAGTATGAAAAGGAGGTGAGGGGAGGGCTAACCAAAATGAAATAAGTATAAAAAAGCCAACGGAAATCTACTATCCTAAGACAAACAAACAAACAAAACAAAAAAATCACATTTCATCTTAAAAACTGAGTTAGAAATGAGATGCTTTCACATTGGAAAAATTTTGTCTAGAGGCTATATGTTGTTACACAAAATTCTCAATGCCAGGCATGGGATATTTCCTTATTGGACTTAGTTCATGGAGACCTCTAGACTCTAGATTAGAAATCTGGAGTCTAGAGTTCTCCAAAACCATATAGGCTCTTGCTATTCTTCTTGGTGACCCTCCAGAACTGGATAATAAGAGTCTATTGCTAAAGACATGGTACACAATAACTGCATGAGAAAATCTGAAATTGAGCTGAAAACCCTTCCCTGATGGCTTAGCTTTCATGGTGCTGGAAGGTGCTACTCAAGCAATCTGGGGGAGAAAATGAATTGGCAGTGTTACTAACTTTGAATGCCTATTCCACAGGAGAGAAGCCATATCTGGTACTACAAACTCACTCAAAAGAACATGGCGGGAGAGATCAGAGGGTCTAAGTGGGAATATAAATGTGTTGTCTACATACATAGTGATGAATGTATTTGTTTATATCTGTAGACAATCACCATTTTCAGCTGTAATCAGAGAGACCTCTGTTTACACCTCTGAAGTATGGTGAATGTGCAGAACTGGCTGTAACAGATGTTGAGAAGTAGCAGTTGATTGTTCAGATCTATATAAGGCATACATTGTGTTCCTTCCAAGGGTTAGAGAATGTGGAGAAGAACAGCCTAAAGAAAGCAGGAACCAGAAGACAGAGAGAAGGGCTGCAGAACGCCACTTTTGGGGTGTACAAAGATGGCATACATACAGCCATTGCAACCACAGAGTCTCCAAACATGTTCATGTCTGCACTGGATCTGCATGAGACTGAGCCCATCAACAATTTGATAAGGGTGGAGAAGGGACTGGGGGGCCATGCCTCTCACTGATGAACTATTTCCTACTGAAAAATTCAGGAAAGGGAAAATGATGGATTTCAGGTGATTTCACCAAACTCTGAAGGATATTCCTAATCCAATAATGTTCATAAAGAAGTCCCTGGTTAAAATAAATGGTTTAAAAGCAAAACCAAACCAAAAGTCTTGAATCCCAAAATGGACAGTGAGAGAGGAGGGAGCTTGAAGGTTAGGAGGGGGGGGGGTGAGTGAGAGCTTGGGGAGAGAGTGGCCAGAATGAATTATATAAAATATAAGCACATGAAATTATCAAAGCAGTTAATTAGCAATAAAGAAAATGAACTCTTAAAAATAGTGGTCCCAGTGAATACATGTAAGTACGGCTATTCACTGGTGACCCAGAGAAATCTACTGAAATGGAGGGGATGCAGGGGCAAAAAGTCGATAAGAATGTCTAGGAAAGAATACATTGAGGCTTTGTGCTAAGATGTTTATTTCTGGGTGGACTAGACCGAGCTACAACTTCTTAGGTTTTACTAACATTAAGAGGTGAGTCTATCTTACTTTTTCCCAATTCTGAATCGGTGTGCAAAACACTTTGATTCACAAAATGTGACAATGCGACAAGATACCTTTTTTCTTTCCCCTTTGGCTTAGGTCTCAGCCTCAAAGATTTAAAGATTTTATGTTCACATTCTAGAACTCTGGCTTAGGTCTCAGCCTCAAAGATTTAAAGATTTTATGTTCACATTCTTAGAACTCTCTTGCCTAGAGTATTTTGTAAGTGGAGACTGCTCTTTCATTTGCAGCTGCCCAGGGCCAGAATAATCACACAGAAACTATATTAATTACAACACCTTTTGGTCAATGGCTCAAGCATATTTCTAGCTAACTCTTATATCTTAAATTAACCCATTTCTATTAATATGTATTGCAAAAAGGCTGTGGCCTACCAGTAAGTTTCTGGTTGGTGGTTGGCGTCTTTCTCCCTCTGCAGCTACATGGCTTCTCCCTGACTCTACCTATTCTCTCTATATATCTTTTCCAATCTGGTTATATTCTTCTCTGCTATAGGTCAAAGAGGATTTGTTCATTAATCAATAAAAACAACACACATGCAGAAGACACCCCACACGAATAATTCCAGTTTGCCTCATTAAGAGACAGACAGCATGAAAGAGAAGGGTTCATCCTCATTGTCACCAGCTGGGACCCCACCATGTAATTAAAAGATAAGCAACATTTGATTCATGTTTGCCATTATGGTTTGGGATTTTCATTATGTGGATTCACTTTAGGGACTTTCAAGTCTCAAATCATAAATAAAAAAAACAAGTATTTGTAACAATTCTTAATAGTATTAAGTCTTAATCAATTGAAGCCCCAGATCAGTGGCAAAGCACTTCGTGACTTCCCCAAAAATAGCCCTGGCTTTTATACTCAGAGCATACATACACACACATGCATGCATGCACCACACACACACACACACACACACACACACACACACACCTGTGTAAAAAACACGATGATTCCTTTTCCATTGAGCTAAGTTCCATTACATTCCAGTGAAGTTGAATTTATGAAAGCTATTCTCAGACTATAAGTAGTAGTTTGATGTTTTTTAGGTTTCTGAAGATATTTAATATGTTGTCTCCCTAGGCTTTTTTGGGTTGTGTATTCATTGGGAATCCATTGATAGTCTTTTCTCTAATTTGTTTATTTGGCTATAATTTATCTATTTCCAAGAATGATTTGGACTAGATTGTTTATTATTGCACTGCTAGAGATCCTTTCTAGGGTGGTTTCTGAAATTTTCAAGAAAAAGATCCACAACTTTTTTTTCTGTTCATTTCATACAAGAACAACCTGGGGACTAGAATACAGACGTCGATCTGATATACTGAGATATTCCACAGAAGAAACGGCTGAGCTAGGCTGCCAAGAGGCACAATGAAGACTGCGTTTCTCCTGTTTGTTCTCCCTCCATCCATCTGCTTTGCTTCCTCTTTAGTTGTTGAAGTGAAATGTACTTAATTGCCTCTTCAAGACCTCATCCACGCCAGTTTATGTCTTTGGATCCAAGGGTTTACTATTAAGTCCTATGTTTTATTGTCTCTGCATTTGCTTCCTTAAGGAACAAAGTAGAGCAGATTTCCGTAAGTGAAAGGTAAGCCTTATAGCATGCACCAGTTATTACACCCACATCTGTCTGAGTGGCTCAGAAAGACTTGTGAATACAACGGCCATGGGAGATTTTTCAAAGCTTCTATCCAACTCATTGAGTTTTAAAACACACATGTTGATAGGGGTTGTACCGTTTACATAATGGTTTGTCATTTTATTCTGGCATGGAATAGTTTACTTATGCCACAAGCTAGTTTTTTTTTTTTTTTTTGACCTTAAAAATGTATGGAGTGTATGGTAACAGACACTGGAGATGCCCTGTAAAGGAAAAACAAATTTAATTCACTCTGACAGGAAGATCTGAGGAGCATAGAGAGACGTGCGGCATTCACATTCTATAAACAATGGCTCTCTGACAAGGCTGCTGTGTAAATTAATACCTATCTCATAATCAGGACATCCTCTAAGCCTCTCTAAATCACTCTCCTAATTCAATAATACGGATACGCTTATAGAGGGAGAGCTTGCCGAAAATGCGTGAGAGTAGAAGCAAATATTTCAGGACTATGATTAGATTTTACATGACTAAATGTTTCCGAGTCTTTGCCTATAAAAGTGTCAGGATAAATTTGTGTCTAATATTAACAAACGCAGCACTAAATTCAGATCGTTATAGCGGGGCACATGTGAGGGGCAAATCACGCAGCCGATATTACACATCTTTCTGTTAGCAATTAGTTCAAAATATTGCATTTCTACCAGAATCCCCCATGCATAGTAATTACTGGCTTACTGTCACAAAAAAAATTCACATAGTGCATTTAAACCAAAGAAGCTGAAGCTGAAATGAGTACACTGAGCATTTCGGAAAGGCCAAACCCTTTGAGCAGTTTTAGGTAGAAATACATAAACTGACTGCTCCAATCAATTAGGGATAAATGAATGTAAATTCACATTTTTAACAAAAGATACAATTTGTACTATAATGTGTATATTTTAATTAGGAAAACTGAAAGGCACTGATAAATCTCTGCATCTGGATTTTTTTTTCCCTATCTTCCCCTTGATCCCTTGAAAAGGGAACTTTTAAGCAGGGCAGGTAGTATACACTTGCAACCTCTGTGTTCTAGAGGGAAAGGCAGGAAAATGGGGTGTTCAAAGCCAGCCTGGGCTACATGGAGAATGCTAAGCTAATCTGAGGTGATACCGTGAGATGCTATTCTTAAGAAATACAAAAACAACAAAAGGAAACTTACCAGATTTAGGACTTATTAAAACAGATTCAGCAATAATTCATTATTTATAAATCAGTATCTGATATAAGAGTTCGACTTCAGTCTTATTTAAAAGGTTTATTTATCTTGTTTTAATTTGGGGTTCTATCGTTGAGACTAAACACCATGATCAAAAGGCAAGTTAGGGAGAAAAGGGTTTATTTGGTTTACACTTCAGCATTGCTGTTGGTCACTAAAGGAAGTCAGGACAGGAACTCAAATAGAGCAGAATCCTAGAGGCAGAAGCTGATGCAGAGGCCATGGAGGGATGCTGCTTACTGGCTTGCTTACCATAGCTTGCTCAGCCTAATTTCTGAAAGAATTAACAGCCCAGGGAGGACACCACCCATCATGGCCTGGGCCCTCCCCCATTGATCACCAAATGAGAAAATGCCTTAAAGCTAAGTCTATAGGAGGCATTTCCTCAACTGAGCCTCCACCCTCTGATGACTAACTTCTGTCAAGCTGACACACAAAACCAGCTGGTACACACACCTGCTGTTTCTTTCATCAGAGAAAGAAGTGCTTGGTAAGAGTTAGAATAGCAGGGAGGGGAGCAGAGAAAAATGTAGAGCTCAATAAAAATCAATAAAAAATAGTTAGATTTACATCAGAAGGGCCTTAAGAGAAAGCTGTTGCCTCCTGGCCCACCCCTCTAGGAGACAAGCATTGTCTGCGGACTGAGAGCGAACACAGTTGGTGGGTCAATGACCTAGTTAAGGGACCACTCTTAGGAAAGCATGTTCACCTCCATGCTAAAGAGGAAGAAAATTATCCCTTTAAGGAGATAATGTACTTTGCCTCCCTGAATTCCGGCCACCTTGAACAGTCATTTTAACCACCATGAGACTCTGCTGGATCAGAGAACCTTTCTGAATCCCTATTAGACTTAGCTCCTTTTCCTTCTCTTCTGCCTTTTTATTTTGGATGCCCATCAGAGCTTTGCTCTGCTTTTTCTGGTACTTTAGGCTTTCTTAGGCTTCCTCTGAAGCCCAACTCCCTGCTGTGAGACTGTCTGTTTACCTTGTGGCTAACATCCATTTTGCCTTAACTCAGACAGCAAGGCTTTTTTTCCCCCCCCTTTCTCTTCTATATCTCTTCTCCATGGGAAGCTGCTGGAATTTATATTTTGCCTACCATTAAGTCGTCATCTTCTTCTTTTCTTCTCCTCCTGCTTCTTCTCACTCTTCCTTCTCCTTAGAAAAATTTGTCATCACCAGGTTTTTGTTTAAATTTGTTTTTAAATTCTCTTATTAATGAGATTAAGAATTTTAGGAGGAGTCCCTGACTTCTCTGCTAGCTTCAGGTAACAACAATAATGATCTCCCAAATTTCCAGTAATGTAAATTTAGGCAGAGATTCAGAAATACATGCAGAAGTTGTGAAATACAACTGTACATACTACTTAAATCAAATTATGAGAGTAACTCTGGGAGAGAACTCAGACAGTACACGGCTTGCCAAACATGAGGACCTGAGTTTGATGCCCAGAACACACTTAAAAATCTACATATGATGGCTCAAACTTGTAACATTATAACTGGGGAGCCAAAGCCAGATGGTACTATCACTGGGACTTAATAGTCAGCCAACCCAGACTAATCTGTGAGTCCTGGGGACCCTGTCTCAAAAAGCAAGGTAGACAGAACTTGAGAAGGAATGACACTTGAAATTGTTCTCTCTCTCGCACACATATTTTCATATTGTTGCATGCATACCAGCACACATGAAAAACACATATATAGACATATATGTATGTACATACACATACAGACACACACATGTATGTCCACTCATACGCTTGGTGTACATACACACACACACAGTAAAATTAAAATGAAAAAAAAAAACAAGCCTATTGCAATTCAAGGATTATACAGTTTTTCAAAAACAAAATGGAACTGCAAAGGTATGCAAATACCACAAGGATATAGCTTTCTTTTCGTCTACATAACAGTTACACCATACTGAGCAGGCACTCTGTTCTCACTCTCTCATTTGATGCCCACAGTGGTTTGGTGAGGCTCAAAATAGTCATGGCCAGTGGTTAGGAATGCAAAAAAAAAAAAAATGGATACAGAAATTTGTATAACAGAAATTATAAAGAGGGTCTACGTGTGGTTTTCAGTGACTTAAAGTGTCTAGAACTAGATATAATTATGAAAATGTGATTCCTAAGCCAAGGAAATATTTCATCAGATACTGATATAGTGTTCAAAATACCTTACCCTTAAAGATGGCCAGAAAGTAAAAGGAGCAGTCAGCTTCTGCCCTGGCTTGCTTCCTATTGGTTTACTAAACACTATGAGCAAAAGCTACTTGGGGAGGAATGGGCTTATTTTATCCTACAGTTCATAATCTATCATGATAAAAAGCCCAGACAGGAACTCAAGGCAGGAACCTGGAGGCAGAAACTGAGGCAGAACCCGTTGGAGAATGCTGTTTACAGCCTTGCTCCTCATAGCTTACTCAGTTTGTTTTCATACACACCCTAGGACTACCTGTCTAGGAATGGTACCCAGTGGTGCATGAGGATTATAAAATAGGAGGAGACAGCTCACATACTCAGTCTCATTCCGAGATTCCTGGAGGCAAGACCACCATTTTCAAAATAAGGTAGAAGTACGAGCCAGGGGCTGGCTGCTTTGCTTTTCAGATCTTCAGGTTGAACCCCAATTTCTCTAAGTATTTATTAATCAAGTTTCAGTACACAGAGTCTTAATTTGCTTATGGTGCAGGGTAGTCAGTGTGGCATTCAGAGTGCTTAGACTCATCCAGAAAGAGCTCCACAAATATTGTTTCACACAAAAGCAGCATGCAATACTGCTGCATCAGCTGTTGATGAGAAAAATACACATGTTCTACAAAGTAACCAGATAACTAGAAGAAGGCACAGAGGCTGCCTAAATAGATTGATCTGCACTTGGATTTGAACATGACAAAATGGCTTAATGTTCTAGGAAGCTATGGCATGCTTTTTGAGTGAGATAACCCAGACACAGAAAGACAATTATGACATGTACTCACTCATAAGTGGTTTTTAAACATAAAACAAAGAAAATCAGCCTACAAACTACATTCTCAGAGAACCTAGACAACAGTGAGGACCCTAAGAGAGACTTACATAGATCTAATCTACATGGAAAGTAGAAAAAGACAAGATCTCCTGAGTAAATTGGAGCATGGGGACCTTGGTGGGGGGAAGGATTGAGAGGGGGAGGGGAGAGGGACGGAGGGGAGCAGAGAAAAATGTAGAGCTCAATAAAAATCAATTAAAAATACACATAAAAATAAAACAATAAAGTAGGACTTTGCAAAGACACCTACTTGAGAGCTAAGTGATGGTAGAGACAGCATGATCTTTGGGGGTGAGGGAAAAAGGAGGATCATATGAAAAGTCACAGATTATTCACTTCAAGAGATCTTTTCAAATCATCTTTTGAAGAAGGAAGTATTGTTTATTTTTACAAAGATGATAGCATTCCCCTGTTTTGTTCCTGTCCCCATGTATAAGAAAGAGTGAGTGCCATTATTAATCATCTTTGATTATAATGGACCAACAGTATTGTACTGATGACAAGGGTCTGTATATTATGATAGTGAGGCACTTGCTGGCACCTAGCTAGTAAGAGTAAGGATCTTTGACTACAGAGATGACCGGGCAATTAAAGATGATTGCCACTAAACCTGATAATCTAATTTTGATTCCTGCAACTTGCATGGTGTCACGTTGTCCTCTGACATCCACACAAATTTCATAGCATGTGCAGCATCTCACCACTAAAGAAACAAATGCGAAACAAGGTATAAAGAGAAGTACCTTCATTGTGTCTATGCAGAACTGCAGAATCTAGAACACTTCGTGATTGCTGCTGCAATACTGATAAGAGGGGCATCATTTTATATGGCATATTTTAAATAAGCTGTGATATAAGTAAGCAAATACACATCACAGATATCTCTTATGCAGTGACTATAACAGTAGGCACGAATTTGATATTTATATGACATGAGATAGTATCTTGGGTACATTCTATGGAGTAACATTTTGCCAAAGTTACTATTTTCGATTGCACTTTGCCGGGAGTGTTCTATATTTTACTCTGTCACTCATGGTCTATTTTAAACATTGTATAAGTTATTCTGCTAACTACGAATTTTAAGAAAATAGAACATGAACAAATCAAGTTTTAGGTTTCACCTACAAAACTTTTTGCATTGAGTACATCATGGATTTCTCATTCATTTTCAAATTTCAGGGAAGGTGGATACTCTCCTTTTGGAGGATGACATGTCAATTATAAATGAGGGTTTAGAGAGGAAGATGTATTTGTGTATTTCAGCTTACTAAACAGAAATCCTGTTGTGAGCGTTACAATAAAATATTCAGAACTCACAAATACACCTAAGGAATAAAATTGTTCAGCTGTCTTAAGTAACTCCTTTTTTATTTGCTTTAAACTGATAAATTTGGGCTGGGATGTAGCTCAGTAGTGGAATGTCAGAATAGCGTGCAAAGAAACATCTGGGCTTGACGCTTAAAGACAAGAAAAAAGAAAAGGGATGAAATTAGTCTAAGTACCAGTCTAATGTATCTTTTCCAGTTCAAAGAAGCAAGACTCTGTGGACAACTTCTGATGAATATGTATGGGTCTTAATTAAATATATGAGATCTTAAAACTTAGAGACAGCCCCTAAGAAAGAGAGAGCAAAGAAGAATGACCCATGGATGATAAGAAGGCTCAGCAGGTAAAGGCATTTGCTCACAAACTTATCAGTATGAGTTTGATCATCTAGATTCACAAGGTGGAGAGAGAAAGCAGTTTCTGAAAGTTGTTCTCTGACCTCTGTACACATGCTGTGGCCCTTATGCACCCACACATGTACACACAAGTACACACAGGCACACACACACACAATAAATAAATAAATAAATAAATAAATAAATGGAAATTTCCAAATTCAGTGAAATATTTTTGAAAAACAAATAACCTAAAGCCCATCTAACACGCGAGTTAAAATAGTTTTTCTGGTTGTTGTTCAACCTCATCCTAGTGAGTTTCATGTTCTTCTCTTACACCTTACTTATTTTCTACACTATACTCTGTGTGTCTTGTCTGAATTCCTTTTATGTTAGTCGCCAGGGAGCTGAGGGCCAAAAGCAGCTCTCAGTAATATGTACAGATATGCTGCAAGAACAAAGAGGAGTGTATGGAGAGATGAACCTCTTGGTGGTGAGAGGAATGCTTTGGGGGATGCCTGATGTCTAAACTAGGAACCTGAACGTACTTGGGATTCAGTAGTACCTTCTATGGATTTTGTTTGGTAGAGTTAATCATTGTGATGGGGCTAATATCAGCTTACTGAGAGACTCTGGGGTCTCCATTTTACCTAATGAAAAGAATATCATGTAAATTTAGCATTATTATAATGTAAATATAATATATAAAATGATTGTATTTGGTAGGAAATTCTCTAATCTCCTAGCTCTTAACTTCTGTTTTTGAGTCAGGGTCCCATGAAATCCAGGTTGTATTCAAACTTGCAAAGTAGCCAAGGATGACCTTGAACTGCTGATGTTCTTGTCTGTTGTCCCCAAGCGCTCGGTTACAAGTATTCACCAGCACACCAGGAATAGGAAAGTCCTTTTTATTTACAGGAAAGTCCTCTCTTGGCTTTCTGGCCAATGACGCCCATAAACAACTAACAGACATTTATAGAAATTTAGGCAGCGACAGGCAAATTATGGTTTCTTCATTCATTCTGCTTTGTCCAAATTCTAAAGCATAAATTTATATCTTTTGTTAAGCAAATAGTGGGTCTATGGATTCTTTCTACAAATGCACAACTCCCCTAAAATAATACACTGAAGAAGCCTAGCAATAACCTTGTATGCAAATGTTCTATGTAATACAGTAGCATGAGCAATGACCACATGATGAAAAATTTTAGAAATGAATAAAAAATAAAACTAAAAAAAACATTTAAATATGTGATATGAGTCAATTTTAATTGCATTTTTTGGATAATTAAGAAAAAAGAAGAAAATAAATTCTCATATAATCCTTACAAATAAACAGTTGGTGTGGTACCTAGTTTCTACCAAGCAGAGCTGTTATCATTTCTGCAGTCAACACCCCATGCACTGACACCAGCACAGACATTCATTCTCCTGTCTCCTTCTCATGTTCTGTCTCCCTCACTGGGGTTCTTCTCTTAACTCTCACCCCACCCACCCCACTTAATAGAAAGTCCACTGTGATCCCATGTGATGAAGTAGGCCCCACAGATAAGACACACCAAGTCAACCTATTCTTTGGTCCCTTGATCTAATTTAGCTTGGGGGATAGAAAAGTCTCTTACAAAGAGAATTGAGAATGAGCCAGAGTTTTGTCCTCACTGAGTCTTGTTTTCGTGAGTCATTTTCAAAGTATGGGTACGAAGCAGGAGCTGGGAGCTGGGGGAAGGGAGCAGCATAAGAAAAGCACAGTGTGTTCGTTCTAAACTGTAGAAACTATAAAAGACGAGAAAGGAAGCAAAGTCTACACCTGTTCTGTGTGACAGCTCTTAGGGTAAACCTAAAGAAGGGAGGCAGCTAGGCCCAGAGGGAGGCAGGCAAGAGGGTCCACGAAGCCTGGAGGAAGGCTATAGAAAAAAAATGTCAACTTACACAACACTGCTGCTGATAATGTAGAAGAGGGGTCTAGATAGCCAACAGTCCCACAATTTAACATTTTTATGGGATAAAGATCACTATAATATTCCAGAAGGAAATGAAAGTCTCCAGGACACAGTAATGGATGTGAACACCACGTTCAAGAGGTGCAAAAGAATTGCTTGTAAAAATAATGTTACTAGACACCGAGAGTCATGTGCCCCTGTCAGTAAAGGGTCAGGATTTAATAAATATCAGATGGAACATGTGGAAAATAGAGATACACAGCGGTGATGAGTTAAGTTTTCTTATGATACATGTTTTTAATATGTAAGTTAAGAACTGATCACCAGAAAAAGAGCATGAAGCTAACTTGACTGGAAAAATCACAATTCTTTTTAAAATAAACGTTTATAAAGTAATCCTTTGCTTTCATCTTTTGCTGACTTTAATGTGGTACTATTCAATTTCTACATACCACATCAAGCAGTTTCTAAATTGATGTCTGAATAATTAATAAAATTATTTACTGTTCAAAGATTGTTGAAATGTGTCTATATATGATTTTGCCAGTTATACACGTAAAGTAATTAAAAAGCAGTGATGTAGAATATATGGCACACAATGAAAGCATTTATTTGTTTGCTTGCTTTTATGTATGTGTGCCTGTATGCTGCAGTGCAGACGGGCAGGTCATAGGACCACTTGTGGAAATCACTTCTCTCCCTCTGGGTGGGGTTCAGGAATAGAGTGAAATTGTGAGAATTGGTGGCAAGGACCTTTGCCTGCAAGCTCTCTTGCTGGTTTGGGGTCTACCCATAAAATTATCTTTAAGATAAACACACTTAGAGTGGATACAAACACACACACATGCGTGCGTGTGTCTCTCTCTGTATATATGTGTATGTATATAATAACAGCACTATCAAACTAACGTTTTGGTGTACTACATGTATAGTCTTTCCTCAAACCAACACTCACACTTATTTTTGCTTATTTTTCCCCATCGTGCTGCAAAGGTCGAATATGAATCTTTATGCAGGCAATATAAGGGCTCAGACACTGAGTCGTAGCCATACATAGCCCTTCTTATTTACTTCAAGTGCTATGTGTTTTCGTCAAAGAGAGCTGAACTACAAAGAAGACCCAGTTTTAGATTTTAAAAATTCTTTGTATATCCGCATAGGAATGTGCGTTTCTGTGTTGGCATGCGCGCATGAGTGCAGGTGCCTGTGGAAGCCAGAAGAGCGCTTTGAATCCCCTTGAGCTGGAGTTACCGACGTTTTGAAGCTCCTGACACGGGGCTTGGCATCGAACTTGGATCTTCTGCAAGAGCAGCAAGTACTCTTAACCTCTGAGCAATCTCTTCAGTCCCCTGCCCAGTTGGTTTTTTGTTTTTTGTTTTGCTTGTTTTTGTAATGCATCTTCGCAAACACTCCAGTCTTATGGTGTTGAGCTGATCTTAAACCCAGCCTTAGCTTTTGAGGCAGCTTTTTAAGGAAACCAGAGCACACACAAGCGAAAGTTCTCGAAACGCAACTCAGAGTCAGGCACATATAAGACATGAAAACAGGAAAAACAGTCATGCATAAACACACTGAAATATGTAAAGACTGCAGTAAAATGCGATAAAACAAACATAAGAAAAAGCATAGCATGGATCAACACTCTCCTTTTAGGTTTATAAATAACTTATTCTAGATTTGAATTGGTGTAAGTAAGCTCCAGTACCCAATGTAATTTCAACACTGAATGCAGAATCAGGAGAGATGAGAGACAGAGAGAAAGAGAGGTAGATGAAGGGGAGGGGGGAGGGAGGAAGAAAATAAACCATCTTCCCACTGTTTACTCTGTACGGAAGAAAAACTAAACACTTGAGTGAATTGTAACTGCACCCGGGGTTTATAGTTTGAGATGAAGATTCAAAGCATTATGTAAAAGCTGGCGAAAGAAGTCAGTTGTAACTCAAGGCTTATAGTGCCTACCCAGCCAATTACAAATTCAGGAGGATTCTAAAAGATTTAATAGACTTGGATCTTTAATCTGTCACAAAAGGCAATGCCAACTTTAGGCAAAATGGCAAATCCTGAGAGGGGCAAAAATAAGACTTGCCTGGAGGAGCTTTGTTGTAGGTCTTCAATGAACTGACTAAAGCATGCTGAGGATTTTCTCAGCTTTGCTTGGCTCAGCGGGACAGAGACAAAAACAGCATGGTAACAGTGGAAGGTGGGTAGATAGCTTCGGAGGAGGTGCTGAGTAGCAACAGCTACTGCAAACAAGGAAATAGCAGCCTTACTGGAACTGAGACCAACGTGGAAGCCAGGCCCACAGAACCAGCAGCTAAGTTAGTATACGTACAGACACACTCGGCGCCCTCGCGTGCATGCCAATGTTCGCAGCCATCACACTTCCTTCCCGTGGCTCCCGGGCGGCACGTGCAGAGGCCTGTGACTGCATCACAAGGAACAGGCAGGGAGCCATAAGGGTCACACTCACATTCTTGGCAGGAGCCTCCAGGGCTGCTTGGACTGCCAGTGTAGCCTGGGGCACACCTAGTTTGGAAAAGGACAAAACAATGGAGATTACTGAAAGCCACATTGCTAAATGTGCTGTGTGTGTGTGTGTGTGTGTGTGTGTGTGTGTGTGTGTGTGCTATTATGGATTGAGTTTTAGGTCTTGCATATGAAAACCTATACTCTGAATCTCTCTTCCTTTTTCGTTTTCAGAAAAGCTATCACTAAGTTGTACAGGCTGGCCTTGAACTCAGTTTGTAGCCCAGACAAGGCTTTGAACATGCCATCCTCCTGCCTCAGCCTCCTGAGGAGCTCTCATGATGGATGGGTCTGTATTCCCAGGCCTGACTTGGTCATTACCATTCTAATATCAGATAACAAGTGTTCTATAAAAATATTATTTAAATAAAACCCCTGAAGTTATTTCCTAACATCCACACCTGAAATGAGTGCATTTTAAGCAGGTTCAGTTTGATTAAATCTTCCAAGGGTTCATTACAAGACTAATGAAGATGGAGCTTAGGGAAGGGCTTCTGCTTTATAGGGACAATCAAGAGGCACAAGCAGTTTTAGAGCCTCACTGCACTGGGCAGGTCAAAGGTGATTTAAATGATCTAAGAAGCTCTCAGAAGTGGAACAAATTTATTTGGAAGGTTACAATAAAAATTTAACCAGGACCTTTGCTTTAATTTAGCTGAATGGAAGCAATTTTTTAAGGGAAATATAATCTAATTGCTTTTATGTTAGAGATGATAAATTCAAAGCTATAACATCTGAGAATTGCAAAAACAATTCAAACCATTCACGTTTAATAGTATATGATCCTGCTTATCCATAAACTGCATGAACTACCATTTCCTACTGAGTCTACATTAATGCATATTAAGATGATGGATTTCTGTGATCACTCTGCTTCAGACAGTAATTGTAACCTTGCTATACATTTTTCTAGTCTTTTCTGCAGACCTGCTCTGGCAGATAGTGAGTGATAATCTCAATTTATAAAGTTAGCTACAGCATAAAAAAATTGTTATATAATAAGTTGCTAAAGATGATAAAATTGGTATCCAGGGTTGCTTTCAGTCATGATCCTATTGGTGTTTACAAGAGAATTAAATGAATATTCAGCTAAATATAATCCCAAAGGATGAGGTAGACATACAGAAGATATAGCTTTATCATTTATAATCTATGCCCAAATGATGTGTGCATCTTCCAAATAAATGAATATCTTTTGGGGTGTTTGTAGTATAAAGTGTTTAATCTCTGCTAATTCTCAGTGATATGGGCAGAGTGGGTGCACCATTCATGTACATTTATGAAGATGATGAATACTATGTGTTGTTATCATATACAGATCTTTGAGACTGCATCTTACAAACATATAGATTTTATTGGAATTTACAAAACTTATATCTAGTTACTCCACTCATTGCCATTGTCCATATAACCATTGCTGGTTGTATAAAAGGATCTTAAGTAGTTTATAGGAAATGACAACAAATGGTTATTTAGTTTTGAAAAATGATTTATGGTTTCAGGATCTCCTAGGAAACTCTAGTGAAGTGGGCAAACAGGCTTTGGATAAACTGTAAGTAAGTGTGATTTCAGGTGAGTTTTCAATCTTGGCTTTATATATATAAATAAATATGGAAAATTCTAGAATTTGAAGAGAGTATCTGAATTTGATCTGCTTTGAGACAAAGGGTATAGAGTTTTGAAATCCATTCTTTCCTGTTAATCATTGGCTGTGAGCCACCAAGAGAAAGATGAAGGTAAAGCCACAGGCTAACCACACCTCTTTCTATTGAAGGAACCTAGGCAGGACACCGGCAGGGTCCTTACACATCCCATTATCAGGAAGACAGTGTTAAGTAGTTGGAAAAAAGGCACCCAGTTAGGTTGCTGGAACCAAGCTAAACCCATGAATTGCAATGAAAGTACTAAATTGCTACCCACTACTAAGATCACAAAATACGTTTTTCTTGATAATGGTTAGTATCAGTTCTCTTGCAGTGTCTGAAATACCAGCGGTGGCTGTAACCATCTGAACATCTGGTTTCCTGATCTCATGTAAATCTGTATTTGGAAGATGTGAATTTACTGCCTAAGAGATAGTCAAGCTAGGATTATGTCCCTTAGCATTTGCATGGAACTAAATTCAGTTTAGTGGTGCTTTATCAGATTTTATATTTTCTGACTTGTAAAAAGCCTTTGAAGAAAGTGGATAGCCTATCAAGAAGAAGCTCAACACCTTGTTTTCTGGGTGGGACTAATTAACTACCCTCATTACCTAACTGCAGAATATACAAAACCCTACTGATACAAGGCCATCGTGCTATGAGCAACGGTACGTGTGAAGTTATTGTTAGACACTTTTGGCCAGTGAACTAACTGAGAACAATGTAATCAGCTTCTCAATTTCCATAGCTACTAAAAAGCTTTGGAAAAAAACCCTGCAGTTTGTTCTTTTAGAATTATATCTGACTTTGTTTATACTAAAACATAAATTAGACAATCATGAATTTTTTGGGATCACGAGGTCTCAACTTGAAGTTAAAGCGAACAGCTTTTTAAAGAAGCAATTCTAGAGCTAAGGAAATAGTTTTGAAGCATTAATTACTCAAAGAGAAATGATGAAATTCCAGAAACAATGAATAGAATCATGGCCCTTGATAATCGTACCGTTCGCAGTACTGTCCTGCGTACCCCCGAGGGCAGGCTGTACAGCGGTAGTCATCCAGACCTTCCAGCACACAGGAGGGGCTGAAACTGAATGGGGGGGAAAAAACACATAAAATGTTAATCATGTATTTGGTCAAATTCAGTAATTCTACCCATTATTAAGGTCATTGGGACATTTTGAAGGGTGGGGTGATAAATATATTTATGAATGTTGATATATTTCTTATTTGTTTCAAAGACAATTAAATACCACTAATGACAGATTGGTCCATTTTGATGAATTAATAAGGTACCATATTAAAAATAACAGCGTTTTGGGATTTTTTAAATGATTTTAGGTAATCAATGTAAATATTTAATATTCAGCCAAGATCTCACAAAGACAATTTTGATAGGAACTTGTGTGCATGTGTCTTATAGTCGATCAGAGATCATGGAATGCCTTTCAGGTTAAAAACTAAGCAAAAAAAGAGTAGACAGAAAGCCGTGTAATTTTTTTCCCTGAAATCTCAGTCCACTTGCTCCTGGCAGTTGGCAGTTCAATAGGTGGAGTATGAATAGCTATTCCATACAGAACACAACAGCACATTTCCCAGTCTATCCAGATTTCAACATTCTAACGAAGTCCACAAAGTAATTTGATTTAATGTGTAGTGAGAAGACAGAGCATTCTATATGAAAATGAACAAAACCTGCTCACTATTCTACAGGCTTTGAAGTAACTGCTAACTTCCCTATCACACACACACACTTATCATAGAGCACAGCTCAAGAATTGCCCTTTACCTGGCTGTGCAGGGGGAGGGAGGACTTAATAAGACTCAAAAACTAAACTAGATTATCCTACAGTTTGGTTTTGTAGCAAACTTTTCTCAAACCAGTGCGTCATTCCCACTGGATAACACTTCATGGAGCATTGGGAACTTAGGAAGAGACTACTTCCTGGCTGTCAGGTGGTGATGCTTCATATATTCCATCTTATTGTTTGAGGTCTTTCAAATCTGTCCATACCAAGAAGCAATAGAAAGTACAGACCAAGATCCATATGGCAAAACACATACTAGAATCATAGTCTTGGGTTTGGGCATCACTGGGGTGGCAACTTGTTATAGCTACACGTGTGAAATTCATATAAATCTATGGTTTGTGCATGGATGCCAAATTTTAACTTTTATGAAATTTATGAAATATGCAAATAAATCCACTACTTGCAGTTTTGCTATCCCACCAATTTGTGTGTGTGTGTGTGTGTTCGCAAGAACTTGGAATCCCCAAGCTCATAACAGATACCTCTGTCAAGTTTTTTGTTCTTTTACTTAAAACTCGAGGCTGAAAACATATGTGTGGGCACATGCACACACATATTCCATTGGTAGTCATACACAGGTCTAGGAAGCAGATTCTAGACATTTTAAATACAATTCTAGACTAGGCAATAGAATGAAATTACATTCCATATCTGTAAAGTAATAAAGTCTTCAATAAATGAATATATAAGTGTCTTTAAAAATACAGTATTGGAATGTGGCAATCTTAGATGAGCTGACACAAACTGCTACATGATGGTTTTTGTAATGGACTTTGATTTTTCCTTTAAGAATTTCAAAGAGCTTTGGAAGGAGTATGTAGGAGTCCAGTCTTTCTCCTCTCATCTCCTACTCCCATCTCTCTAACCCTGACTCTCATCTCTTCTGTAGGATTACTTGGAACCCTTGTGTGTCTCTCTTAGTCACCAGCCTTTTCTCAGTCCCTGTGGTGACCAGTTTCAAATGTGCCACCGCACACCTTGTAAAATTTACAGGGTTCATTTTATGCGAGACCCTCTGTGGATTTCAGTGCTGACTGGCCTCCTGGGTACCACTTCCTTCTGGTTTTGATCCCTGCTTGTAGGCTGCTTCTTGACTACATCTATGTCGTGGTCTTCATCTGTTAATGTGATTTAAAAGATGTGATTTCTAAGCAACTTCCTTCATCCTGAGAGCTTTATACACTGCGTAGACTCTAACATATAAAGCTGATTTTTCTCTTCTTGTGAAAAAAAAAAATGCACTTTATGGTTATGCTTCTATCTCCCGTGCTAAATGCACAGTGCAATGCCGTCCCCTACTTTTGTACTCCATCAAAATGTTGTTTGATGTATAAATGTCACCAGAGCTGCTCTCGGTGGCTTCATCACATTATTCTATACCGTGCTGCCTCTGACCTCCCTGAAATTGCTAGCATTCACCTTTCTGCTGTCTTCTGCATTCACTCCACTCCAGTCACGTTTACCTGGTCTCTGCCAGTTAGGGGTCAGGCAGAGGCCTGCTGAAGTCAGGTGGTCTAATCTTGCTGCTCCTCCAGAGGCTCATTCTTCTACTTCATCCACATCACTGCATCAGCCACAAATGTGTGTGCAGGTCACTAACCCTTACTGAAAATGTTGCAAACCCATCCTTTGCGGCTACTTGCTTTTTCCTGGAAGCACTGTCTTAACATATATATTCCATTACATGTCTCTTTGCTCACTGTCTTACTTTTGAAAAATACAAGATGTGATAGAGCAAGAAATAGGATTATTTTTCTTGCTTATATATATTCCCAACATGAGGAAGATAGCATTGAATTAAAGATTTGTTGGCCAAAGAAATAGCTAACATACCTTTATCTTCATGGAATGCACAGTTATGTGTAATCCATACACAAAGGTAGGATAGGACACATGTACATGTTTTCTCTCTTATTCAGGATTTCAGTATCTGAAAGAGCATCTGGTTGAAGTCAAGACATGATGTACCATGCATTAGCGGCATGAAAAAGTACTAAGGCATGCTGGGCTGGTGGAAATGATTGCAACAGAAGTGGTCCTTCAACTGGATTCTGAGAACTGCACTGGATATTATACACTTTATCTCAGGTCTTTGTGAGAACCAAGATTTCTATGATGTTCAGAAATAAGCAAGCAGCTGTAACATGGATATCACGTGGAAAGGTGCTACGGGCCATAGCTTGCAAAGACAGGCTGAACTAGGTTTCTTTTTTTTTTTTTCTTTTTTTTTTGCCTCCCCCCCAACTAGGTTTCTGATGCTGCCTTCACGTCTGCCCTTTCCTTGGGTGTGCGTGGTAGAACACCCCACAGTGAGTAAATGGTGCCACTGAGTCAAACTGCTGAAGATTTAAAGTAATTGATTTGATATGAGAGAAAGAAGCAAATGCTGTGGCCGTGAGCTGGCCATCACTGTATCTTCCTTACCTTTTATTTCTTATGGACTACATACTGAAGTTACTAGAATAAGACATTTCACCTCTCCCATCTGTAGCTTAGAATTTATTTTCACACTCTGGGAAAAAAAAGTGCCCCTCTTTGCCCTGACTAGCTTTTCTACTTTGCCTCTTAACCTTCTTACTGTCCGTAGATCTTTTTGTTAATTGGGCTAATGTGTTCCAAGCTACAGCTGGTGAGATTAGTGGGTCATGAAATTGACCAGGAGTTTTCTAAAAATGTATGATGAGAAAATTGAATAAGTGGTGGGATACACGCATGCATATTTGGGTGTCCATATGTAGGCTGTGATATTTAAAAAGGGTGACTTATGGTTGTGGTTGATAAAGTCTGAATGCCATTTGGCGTGCAATGATGATGTTTTGAGTCTTTAGGGTTCCTTGATATAAAATTTCTACAGATAGTACAAACCAAATTATAAAATAAAAATATGAATAAAATGTTTTGTTGATTCTGCTAACCAACCAAGCTGGTATTGTATCTGTGTAATTTCTTAAAACTGGCGGGGTTTCCTAAAACTTCTTTCTATTTAAAGTTCACTTCCACTATTGTCAACTTTCAGTAGTCATGCCCCCACTTAGAAGCTGCTACATTTGCCCAGTCTCCTTTGAGAGAACAGAGAGAACAATGCTAGATGCTTGCTAGGTGTTGCTCGTCTTTCTCTTGGTGCCAGTGACAATACTGCCCAAGGTTCTGGTCTGTCTGGCTTCTCCCCTGCATTTGTATTTCATTTTCTGGGAATGAAGACTTCTATCACTTAAAGAAGCCCCATTTTGCCTTCTTTCTATGTGCTTCCCTTGGGGAGCAACAACCTGGGAAATGCAATCTGACTTTAATTCATTTATTAACATATTTCTCCCTTCATCTGCTCCTGCAATTTTCAGATTTCCATTCCGTGCAGCTATTTGCATATTTCTATTTTGACAGAGCTTTCACATCAATTTGAACCCATTTAAACCATAAATTACCTGTCTTCAGCAGCAGTTCTCTCCCGATATTCCTGGGTGAGTTCATGGCTCCAGCATTTGGGGGCCAAGATGGCTAAAGCCATCAGTCCTCAACTCTTGCCTGGACTCTCTCTTCTTATCCCTAATTATCCATCAGTCGTGCAGCGCTGTGTGTAACAAGTTTCTCACACTCCTCCCTGTGACTGTTGCCCTCCTATGATTGTTACTTGGCTTCCAGCTCTCATTACCTCTTGCCTGCACTAGCGCAACCTCCCTTTGATTGGACTCTGCTTTTCTTCTTCACCTGCTTCGTTTTATTGTATTCAGTTCTAACATAGAAGGCTTTCTAAAATTGTAGCTCTGATCAAATAAGTTCTTTTTTTAAATAGAAGAAAACTATGTTTTAAATTAACATAGGAAGTTAAACAGTCATTGTATAGATTGGCCCTCAAAGACTTCTCTGATACAGTCTCCGTTCTCCTGGCCATCTTCAGCAGTAATTGCAGAGTCCTTTAGACCCCACACTCCAAACTGAGGCTTACTAGCTCTGAAGCATGCCTTGCGTTTTGTTTTCTAAGCACCTCTGCATATAATTTCTTACTACACAAACCTACAAAAAACAATCTATTCTTCCTCTGACATATTCTGGACTCTTTCACAATTGAGAATGGTATTTGTGACTTTGAATTCTGTGACCATTGTTTTTATCCCAATATTTTATAAAAAGCTTCTCTAAGAAATGACAAAATTCTATTTTACCATCTCTGTAGCTGCGAGTATTACAGTATAACCAAAAGGGAATTATTATTGATTATTTTTAATTCAAATGGCTCACATTTTAATAAACAACGAAATAAATGGCATCCCTTGTTTAAGTATGGACACCAGAGGGAGAGTTGGGAAAGGGAAATAAAGAAACAATTTTCCATTTCATACACCTATCATTTTGTACTTGAACAATGAGATCATATATTTTATCTTCATCAATATCCACTATACCTAACAATTTATGCTTGACATCCTGGAAAGAATTATACTCGTGCAGAGGAAAGGGGGGTAATTTGTACGTAACTGTTTTCAGGACGCATACAAAGCTAAAGATAAATGTGTGTCAGTGGAAGTTCATTTTGTCTGCAAGGCTTCATGGTTCTTTTACACTTAAGGCATCCAGAATTTCAGTTCTAGACAAACTGTCAAACCTTCTTTTAAAAAACAAATTCTTAGAAGAAAATGACTTTCTCACGTAGAGATTGAAGTACACAAGTCACCTAATAGAAAGTCCAGATAGTCTTATCAAAAAGGTAGATAAAAACATTGTGGGGTTTGCAACAAAAGTTGATATAAACCAAGGCAGAAGGCTCCAACAGCATGAAAAAATGGATACTTCACCACTTTTCCCTTTGTGGTGGTGTTTCCATGGTACCCAGCTCAAACTATATGGACAGAAAGGGGTCTGTGCTCCTAACTGATATTGACGTTTTATAAAAAGCTTATTAGTAAGTTCCCAAATTTCATTGGCCATGTTCAATTGCCTTTTTTGGTAATTATTTCCCAATATTGACTCTAACATATATAATGAAATGAACCAGCCACAAATGTGATTTGGTATTCACTCCGGCAATCCTTCAGAGTATAAAGTGCAAGCTCACGCTAGAACTGAGTATTCATAAAACTATGTGTTTGAACACGCATCACTTGTCTCAGATACAAATACAATGTCAATATTGATATTTACATTTTATTAATAAGTATTATTTACTTGCAGGAAGGTTTTAAAAGAAAAATGAATCATAGGATGTCTACATACTGATTTTGGTAGTGTTTTTATCATATTTTTAAAAATCTGTGGCTTGTAATATTTTGTTGTCTACTGAAAAAATTGGCAAATCATAAACAGTCTATGTTCCAGGCAGATGGAATTACTAATGGGAAAATATGCTTATATGTATCAATCTTACTTGTTGCTGGGAGAAATCAGAGGACAAGCACATGGTTGACAGTCATTGGGCAATCCCCTGACAATTCCATAGTAGCCAAGGGCACATCGTTCACAGAAATCACCAGCAGTGTGATGCTGACAGTTCTGTAAAAGAAAATGGAGGAATGGTTGCTTTTCACGTACAAGAAGTTACAATGTACTGTGTCATAAAGTTCCACAGCAATATGGACAGAGAAAGAGGGAGAGGGGGAGGGAGAGAGAAAGCTTGCAGTTATCAGTTCTTGATTCCAGTAGCTTTAAAGATACTTTTTTATTTAAGAAAGTGATGCCAAGTGTGGTAGCTACATTATCAATAAGAGCTTCTGTTTTTACCTAAATCTATTTCTGTGTACATTCAAAATTAGCAAATACAAATTTAAGTACATCTCAAATTTTAGTTCTATGAGGAGTTGGGGAAAATGCTAAAAGACCAGGGCCCTGGTGCATGTCTGTTGGGGGAAGTCTTGGTTTAACTATAGATTTAGTAGATGTATTAAGAGACAATGCACACAAAAATGGTCAGCCTTGTTACTACATATGAATGCTATTTATCTACTCCCTGCATAATGTTGTTCATTCTTTACCAGTATAGAAAGCTCAATTTGATGCTGCAAACTTTGGTCAATATTTCCTTATCATGCTTCCATAATGAAGGTATTCCACTAGTATATTCAAAGGCATTTTCATAAAGAAATGCGAAGTGGTGTAGAGTAAGATAGTTTTGGTGTAAAAATTCTCACCACGTAGAATCATATTTCACAAACAGCAATCAGTATGGCTATAGGCAGATGTATTCATAAGGCACTCAAATGAGGAAAGAAAAGTACAAAATAAAATCCTACCTTGGTGAATTTATATCTGCTTTAGGAATTTAAAAAATGCTGACAATTAGAGAGCACAAAAGTGTAAAAAAAAAACAAGACACTTGAGAGTTGAGAGGGAAAAATTAGAGCTGGATTTCTAAGAGCTTAGTTTTGCAAGACAGGATTTGGAGTAGTCAGAGCAATGGTTTATTCCTTCATATCCTAAAAAGAAATGCTGAAAAGCATAACTCAATAGCAAGATATATGTAGATATACACTTTCCTCTCCAGCCTCACGTCCAGTCAGTGCTGCCTATGTACACTGAGCTAGCCCGCAGGAGTCCTTACTTATGGATCCTCTCCCCTATCTCTAGGACTTTGGTTTGTAAATCCTTTGCTCAGTTAATATCATTTTATCTTTTTACCTGGATAGTTCATGTCTGCTCATATGTCAAATGTCTTCTTCTCTCCTTAGCATTTTTTTTTTTTTTGGTGTCCTAAAGATGGCTTAGCAGCTTCTTCTAGTTTAACAGAGCAATTGAAACAGCATTAGCATGCCACAACTAATCTACATGACAGGATGAAAGAGCCATGCTCTGGGCAACATGGAGAAGATGGGTCAAGATTTTTAATATGGGAAAGGACAGGTGTCACATCTAATAAAAACAGAAAAATGGTCAGCAGGACAAAATGACTTCCTGCATTATGATGCTGATGTAAATGCCACACTCCTTCCTTCGTGGCCATCCAGAATAATCTACATATCTTTGCAGTTAAACAAAGCCTTTCTGTGTTTCATGGTAACACTCTGAGAGAGAATGATTCCAGAACAAAACAATTACATGTGCATTTTGGGCTCAGATTATCTAACAAGCCATTGAAGGAATGTGTTTCCTAGGGAAGGTAGGAAGATCACATTTCATAATTACAAAATAAATATGCCCCAAAGACAAATTATTCAATAACAGTCTTGAGCAATTTGGCTTTTGCAACAAAATAATTGTGTTTTTATGTAATCTAGTTATATCAGTAACAACTGAAATTATTGCTTGAATATAGTGATTGATACTAAAAATACAGAGGCCCAAAGAGGTCTTATTTTTCTTCAATCTGAAATCTAACATTATTTGCTTACCAAGAAAACCAGTGTATTTTAACCTTCTCTGGAATTTCCATCCTTCACAGATACACTGACACACTATACTTGGTTAAGTGAATAAGGCAGTCTGACTAGTTTTGTAAACAGAGCGTATAAATCATATGGCTACTTTAGAAACTTTGACTCATATTTTCTCCTATATAGAAATTTTTGCATAAGGAAATGTATATATTATGAATACCTAATAGGCTTAAACACATTCACAGAGTTTACACATTAGTGTTTCTTCCATAGTACATTAGAATATGTAAATTCTGCATGCTTGCATTACATGCTGGATTGCAGGTGGTTCATGTGACTTCTACCATAGCCAATAAATATAACCCAATCGTGCGGCATTTCAGACTTAAGGTGAGAAGTAACTGAACATAATCTGACACTATAAGGATACTTCCTAAGCCTTTTTTCTGGTACCACAAAATGCACAGACCCCATAAGGGAGGTCTCTCTTCACCTAACACAACTGTCAGCAATGGAATTTTTCTAGTACCATCTGAACATTTGCTTGATTCTTGTCTAGTGGCAGTAATCTGAGTTCTGCCTTCTGAAGCTGGGCTGATTAAGTCTAATTCCCATCCTCCAGGGAAGATGCTCAAATATCTAAGTACACCATTACTTCCTAAATCTTTTGCTATAAGCTAAGCCTTTAGCAATCCTAGCTACTCAGAGTTTCTTTTAAAACACGGGGGATTATAGGTGTTTTGCTGAGATTTGGAAACACCATAAATGTCTTTCTGGCCTTCATTTCTGGAACTTGTACAAGCAGCAATGCCCAGTATGGGTACCTAGTGTATCTACAGTCTAATTAGCACATCTAGATCATACGAATTAATATTATATATGCTGCTATCATCCTCATCTTCATAGCCCAGCACCTACCATTAGATAGGCATATTGGAAATACTTAGTAGCAAAAGCCATAAGAACAAATGAACAGGTGAACTGAATTAATTTTTTTTCCTGCTAATTTCATATTGTCACTTGTGGGTCATAAGGTCACCTGCTAGCATGTTATCTATCATTCAAAACATTAGAACTCTTTTCAGCTTTATGTAAGGTAATATTGGATGGATCTTATCCATAGTACTGGCAAACACTTTGAGCCTGTGCTTCTGGGGCTACATCATACCAGTAGTGATGTCTCTGGAGTGAAATGTTGTACGTCCTCTGCAGCAATGTATAGACACCATTAATCTATCAGCTGTGAACATGTGGCTTGCATTCTTACCTTTGTTTGTAGGGATATCGTGAAACAGGAATTGGATGCATATTTAAACAACCTGACATGCAAATAACAGATGCCATCCCATCCTCACTGTTTTTGACTTAAGCAAATTATTAATTCTCTCACGTCAGGTCATACATTATAAGAGAAACAATGATACTGCCTATCTCATTAATGTATTATAAAAATAAACAGGAAAAACATATATACAGTGGCCTGTATTACTAGTACACTACATAT
>NW_026067910.1:16571127-16577794 GCF_014885135.2 Alexandromys fortis | reverse complement strand
CTTATAAAAGTAAAAATAAAAATAGTAAAAAGGATAAATAAGTGCCCACCTCTAAATACCATCTCCTCGGTGGGCTTTAGCTTGGAACTTGTTGAATGTCTGTGTTGTTTCAATCCTTTGCTGAAGTCCTAACTCCTAATGTGATGGTCTTGGGAAGTATTATTTAGAGATGTGGTTAGATAATTAGGGTAGAGCCCTTGTGACTGGGATTTGTGTCCTTAGAAAATCTTCTGTATAGAGCCACTATTATACTTCTTTCCAACATGTAAAGACACTAAACAGATAGTATTCTTTGTGACCAGGAAACAGGTGCACACCAGACAAGAAATGTGTTTTTGCCTTAAGGGCATGCCATATTTTGAAACTGTAAGATATAATTTCTTTTGTGTATAAGCCAATGAGTTTGTGATGTGGTGTTTTGTTCCAGTCACCCAAATCAACTAAGACAGGGATAAAGTCTTGCATAGTGCTAGACATAATAATTATATAAAGATTGCTTCGATTGTTTATTAATTATGAGCATGTTCTTTCAAGACTATAAATGAAGACTAACCTGGTCATTATCATTTGAAGTGCTTTCAATCTTATTTTAAATTTTTTTATTTTATGTGTGTGTTTTGCTTGCATGTATGTATATGCCCCATGTGCATGTAGCACTCATGGAGTCCAGAAGATGGCATTGGATCCCCTGGAACTGGAGTTAGAAATAATTGTTAGCTGCCATTTGGTTGCTGGGGTCTGAACTTGGGTCCTTTGTAAGAGCAGCAAGTTTTCTTAACCACTAAACGCAATTTAACCTCTTTTATGCGGTCAACCATCTGCTAACCTGTTGTTTAAGCTGTGCATTGAGCATTTTATTGAATCTGTATTAAAAAAAAAAAAAAAAACTCTCCGAGGAGGTACTACTGCTATTGTTATTACTACTGTTTGATAAGTGTGGAATCTCAAGTACCAGCAAAGCTGCAGAAACCGACTGTGCTCATCCAGTCCCGAAGAGGAGAAACTGGGACTGGAGGCAAGATAGCGGAGCTGAGGGTTGTCACGCCACCAAAGCTAGGGGCATTGCAATATATAACATAACAAGCCTAACATTAAGCTGGAGCCCAGCAGAAGAGAAGTCAGTATGCTTCTGCTTCTTCTGTTAAACCATGAGGTCATTATAGTTGTTTTCTATTTGCCTCATAGGCCTGTTTCTAAGATAAATAATGTTGTCTAAATTCAAAAGTTGTAAGTGCCCCTAAGGACAATATAAAAATTCAAGTCATATCAATTTATATAACTGTGTGTGTTTGATGGAAGTATTTATTTGTTTCTTTCTTCATCTAGGGAATTCTTAGAAAATAGACTTTCACTGAGGATTCTTAAGGCAGAAAGCTCTCTGCAATACCCAGCTGAACAAAGAAAACAGCATGAAGATAAGACACTTTCCTCCTAAGAAAAGTGAAATTAAATTCTCATTTATGAGCGATTCCGAATCAATTATATGAATCAAATGCATTCCTTTAAAGCTACAGAAGAAGAGTACATTTAATTTGTGAGTTAAATATTTTCCCCAAAATTATCTGTTGAAATTTACAGACAAGAGAAAGTAAAACTATGACACTAAAAGCAAACACTAATTATTTCAGGAATTCAAGGATAGTTAACACTGGTTATTAATTTACCCACGATTGTCATCATTTAGTTGATGAAACTATACAGGATCACATTTTGAATCTGCCTTTACTCTCATCCGACCCTCCACAATCAATATGTGCTGCATGTTTAAGATCTTTCCTTTACTGAAAGAGAGTATCTCTGAGAATACAGGAACAGAAAGATGTTCCATAACATGACAAGGAATGATTTTCATAAGTGAATCTCCACCACCAAGCTTTATGATAGAAAAATGCAACACTAATATTGAAATCAGGAATTAGATAGGGTGTTGATTATTTGTCTACTTAACTTTCTGTGTAATTCTTAATCTCTAAAATTTATAAAGTAGTTATTATAGATATAGTTTATGAAAGAGACAACATAATTAAAAGTATTTGAAAACAATAATTTATAATGATAAAATAATTATAAATAATTGAAAATTTATAGGTTGCAAATAAAAAATGGTTGAATTTCAATTAGGTTAATAAACATGTTAAGAAAGTTTTTTCAGTAAAGACTAATTAGTAAATGAACTGGTAACACAAAACTACAATGCTTACCAGTGAAATTAAACTGTTAAATTAAAGTTGATATATTCAATTTTAATAGGCAAAATATATAACCTATATTTCATAACAGCTTACTCTAAGATGTAAAAATATTTGAAGAGAGAAGAGAGTAACATTTCTGGGTAGAGAAAATGTAACTAAACTGTATAAATACAGCAATTCCTCTTAAAGAAGTTTGATGCAATTTCAATAAAAATTCTAGCAACATATTTTGGAAAATGGATCAAAATAGTGAATAAAATAGATCTGGAATGAATACATGGATATCTGTTTAAGAAAACAAGAAGAGGTAAGAATGATAAAATCCTTGTTTACTACATAACACATCCTAAAATGAAGGGAAGCAAAGCGTTACAGTAAAAACAAAAAAGGCAAGTAGAATAAAAGTCTTAAGCAGATTTTAATATAAAAAATAATTGTATATTTAGAAATCATGAGGAAGAGATAATATTAATCAATAAAATGTGTTTTTGCTATAATATCCTTAAAGAAAAAATCATTACATTCCCACCCCACAAAAACTTCTAGAATGATATAAAAGATTTAAAGTTAAATTGTAAGACTCAAGCAAATACGGTAGGATCACAGAATATATAAGTACTGAGACTTATGTGCCTGGATAAGATTACGTGGCAACAAAGGTAATTAGCATTAGATCCCACTTATACCATGAATAGATCCCACTTATACCATGAATTGACATCAGAGTAATGAGAAACATAAAGAGGGCTGAGGAGGAGCTAGAGGGTTTGAAAATCCTCAGTGCCATGACTAGCAAATGATCCAAACTCAGACTTCCGTAAAGAATGGGGAAATCCATGGAAGCCAGCTCTGATTACAGAACAGGAAGCGTAAATCCTGAGGCTCTACCACGGCCCCAAAAGTAAGAGCTTGATTTTAGTGACGGAGTCCTAATAGACTGAGGAAAACTATTAACAGGGCATAGAAAATTCTTTGATGATGGATGGAGTGGTTGTTAGAAGAAGAGACAAAAAAGTGTGTTTTGTCCTGTTTTAAATGATGATGTAGATGTAATAGGGGACTAACAAGGATGCTCTTGAAAGGGAGGAAGATGTGAGCTCAGGAATGCCCAAAGAAGACATGACGTTGCCTTCCCCATTGCCTAGAGATTGAATACAAGGCCACAAGCATGCTATGCAAGTGCTCTCCCATGAGTGACATCTCTAGCCTCAGAGTTTGTCTTTTCTAGAAAAGATTAAGTCTTCCAATGTAAAGGAAAGAGTCAGGATAAGAGTTAAAAGACAGAATGGGATCAAGCAATCACTGAGGTCCTGTAAACTGTGGTTCTGTCTTTTCTGATTGTTGCTGATTTCTTAAGGAGCAACGCCAGTGATTAAGGAGACATATGTGTAGGAACAATGTTTAGCATTCAAGCATGAGAATCTGAGTTTGATCCCCAGGACATATATAAGAGGCCAGGTAGAGTGTTATGTGTTTGTAATCCCAGCTCTGTGAAGGCAGGATTCTCTGGCCTGCCAGCATGGCTTCCTTGGTAAGTCTCAGGCCAGTGAGAAAGCTTGTCTGGAAAAAATAAAGAGAAAGAGAAAGAAAAAGAAAACCAAGATAGATGGAGGATGAGGAATGACACAAAAGGACATGAAGCAAGCTGCTTTAAAAAATGAGATAAGGTATAAGGCTCAATGACGTGATAAAAATATTAATATATTAAGAACTGAACAGGAGAGAAATTGATGATGACCAAAGAAGCAGATGTTCAAAATGGAGACGGCAATGACAGAAGAAGTTGAGAGGGAGCAGAATGGGAGATTGATTTATGGATATTAAAATCAAGAAGGATTACATTGTAGTTTTGTTAGAGAGTGGAAATGACACAAGGAGAAACCGTGAGGGCTGCTGATCGGCTTAACAAGTAGAGACAGTGTGAAGACAGGCTTGGGAAGAATGCATAGCTGCATGTTGTCACAGAGAGGGGTGAGCCTGGCAGTGAGGGAAAGGGACAGCCACCCTCTCTTCAGGGCTAGGGACACAAAAAATCATAAGAAAACAATGACAACTACTTAGGAAGGCCACAGGTCTGGCAGCCTGTAAAGGGGACAGCAGTTTTCTATGGGCAAGCTAAAGAGAAAACTAGGGAAATATGGGAATTCTACATGTGATTTTGTTGATGTCTAACCATAAATTCTACAAGCTCAGTGATCATATTTCAGAAGACTAGGAGAAAAAGAAGGGACAAATAGATGTTCAGAGCTATGAAGTGATTCAACTTTAGGGAATCAGCAATGATAGGGGAACTTGAAATCCCAAGTGCAAATGGCAGAGGACTCCTGATGGTCCAAAAGTAAAGGGTGGTTCTAGATTCTGGGCGTCATTAGGAAGATGCAACGCTGAGAACAGCCTCGATTAAGTGAGAAATAGATAAATACAGCCTATACCATCAATGTATTTAAAGACGTTTGTGATAGGCACATGTGAAAAGCAGAATATAAAACTCCAATTGTACTGAATATTTTGTTTTTAAACAGAAAAAATTAGTGGGAAATATTTACGATATTAACATTCTGTCTTAGGTTGAATTTGGGGAAACTTACTTTTTGTAATGCTTCCTTTCTTTTGGACCCCCCACCTAGCTCCCTCTCTCCCTCCCTCCCTCTCTCCCTCTCTCCTTCCCTCCCTTCCTCCTTCCTTCCCTCCCTCTGTTCCTCAGTCCTTTCACTCCTTTCTCTTTTATTTGAAACACTGCAAATTGAAGTCAAGACCTCCTATATACCACAAACTCTCCACTATCCAAATTCTGTAAAAATTTGGCATCGTTTCCAGATTCCATAATAAAACTACTCTTGCTTATAACTATGAAATAACTCAAGACCTAATTTTTGACCCATGCATTCTCCTATGTCCTAAGCTGCTATTATTCTCATCTTTTGAAAAAAACTGAGCTTTCTCCATCATAATTTTTTCATTACGTCTTAAAATGACAAACATGGTAAGCATTCTATTTCAAGCACACAGTCACACTTCCTGCAGATGAAACGGGCCACTGAGTGGAGGACCTGCTGATTTGGAAAGAGGAGTGAGGGCACAGGTCTTTTCCATGAAGCTGCAGGTGCCTACCTGGCATACTGAGGTCTCTGGATCACAATGGCTGCTGTGTCCATTACACTGACAGGGAACACAGGTTCCTAGTGTTGGTCCAGGAGTTCGGCCACCTGGCTCAGAACGCAACCGGTAAAATCCTGGTGCACACGTCTAGAAGAAAAGGAAAGCAATTAGGAAAGCCACAGTCGTACTGTTGCTTCATCCATAGTGAAGGTCTCCAGTGGTTTTAAAGATCACCTCGATCCACACCCCTCCATGTGTGTATTTGAATTTGGGGGAGCACCACTTACATAATGCTGCTAGGTCCTTCTGTTCTCAGATGCAGACAAACCCTAAGTAGCCAGATTTTAGCAGAGGAAAATCTTTCATTTGCATCTTATGTCTTTAGCCCGAGAAGGCATGAAAGTGTCTTTTTATTGCGAGGTTTATTTTTAACTAACATTGTCATATAAACTAACAAGACAACTCCAGTGTCCTCAACAGCCAAAAGCATACTTCTCTGTGTTTGATGGATAATGGGCAAATGTCCAAAGAAACTCAGCAAAGCAAAATAATAAAAATTTCCTAGGTGTATTGTTTATATCAATATGGTTTAAAGATTATAAAAAGAACACATTCAAAATAACAAAATATCTATGTATCTTGAGTCCATTAAGTCATTCACAAAATTTATCTTCTCCTGATTTGTATTTTCTCATTTTGCAATAAAAATCCAAAAACCCACAGAAAAGTGCTGGCAAAGTTGGCATATGCAAATTCAAGAGTTTCATCTTCATAAAGGTTTTGTTATACAAATATTTCAGAAACATCACCGGATTTCTGCAAAAGGGTTGTTGGCGTGAGATGAGAGTGCCTTGTATTCCAGGCTCAATAGTCTCACTCATCAAACAGTGTCCAATTTTTGATTAAAGGGTAGGCAGCAGTTCTCAGATGCCACTGAGGATCGCAAAGAGGCCATTTTACCACCTTGGTTAAGTAGAATTTTCTTTCTTCCCTTAAAAATCTTGCTCTTGTTGATGAGAGAATGAGAGCTGGCTAAGTCGGGCAAACATGTTTTACCAAGAACTTCCTAATGCTTGTACATGCTTTTGATCTGGCCTAAGCAGCCCAGGATAAAATATACAGAAATCCCACAGAAGGAGAAAAAAAAAATCAATACTCAGTACTCTGTTGGTGTTTGTTTTGATTTGCTGACTGTGTACCTCAATTAAGCACTTAATTAAAAGTCTCTTGGCTTTTATTAGCCTATAACAAATTCTGATGAGATTTAATGTCTTCAAATTTGAGCAAACTAAAGGAAGACCAAATCTAGTAGTCAACACGCAAACAAACAAATAAAAAACAAAACACAAACTTTGCCCATCTTCGATCTCATGGCA
>NW_026067910.1:16488978-16571015 GCF_014885135.2 Alexandromys fortis | reverse complement strand
GATGATGCACAGGAGCTGTGGAAATGGCACATGGGTGCTGAGAGATGGCACACAGGGACTATGGAGGTGTCACATGAGGGGATGGGGAAACGGCACACAGGGGCAGGGAGGTAGTGTACAGGGGACTGAGATGGTGACCCAGGGACTGAAAAGATGTCTTATTGGGCAAAGTACTAATCACCTAGGTATGAGAACAGGAATGTGGATCAGTTGAACTCATGTGAACACGGAGAGTGTGGCAGCCACTCATTAACCCAAAGCTGTGAGCTCTGAGTTAGTGAGAACCCCCATTTCCACTGTGCAATCTACGTGCATCTCCCTCTACACTCATACAAACTGACACACGTGAGAACACACACAAAGAAGTCTACACACACTGCAAGCACACACATGTACCTCTCCTTCCTACCTCAAAATGGTGCACGGTATAGACTGCTGCAAATTGTCACTATATTGACTTGAATAAGTTTGCATTTTATTTACATGGATCTCACATTTAAATATCTTTCTAAATATTGTTATTTTGTTGGTTTATTTGATCAGGGTGTGCCTGTGTGTTTGTATACTGTGCAAAGCATGAAAACTATGAAAATTGGGAGGAATTTCTAAGAACTATTTTAGATCCCTACAAACAAACAAACATGACTTCGAAGAACAGAGTAAATAAACTTATACTTCATTGATTGAGGAAATCAAGTTCAGTGTCCCGGGCAGAAATGTATTGATAATCCTGGGATGGTTTGTACTGTAGTCCACCAGGTATTGTTCCTTATTGTGACTCTTCCTTGAGCTGGCGGCAGTGTCACAGCGCAAGTTCACACTGAGTTCTCTGAAGAATGCTCTAGGCCTTTCCTTTGGTTTTCAGAATTTTGAAAGATTCTGATACTTGATTCCACCCCTGGAAATTATAAGTGAGTTGGTAAAGAGAAGGACAGAGAGCTGGATTAAAACTTTTGGGGAAGGTGTAAGTAGTGGTCATGGCCAAGGATCACAAGCATACTCTTCATTCTGTCTTTTCAAAGTGTGTCTGAAAAGACTTTGTGAGTTTTTTGGAACTAGGGCACAATAAATATGGGAGCTGTGGTTTCAAGGTTAGTCTCTGTGAAGGGTATGGGACAGTTTTGTCTTTGTGATGTGGCTTCCTCATTCCACAAATCAGCAGGTGTTTAGTTGAAATCTAAAGTTTCTTCTTAACAGTTTAATATTGTATTCTGATGGGCTGTATTACTTGACAAAGAAAAAGACTATTTTTCATTGTAAGAATTGGAACATCAAAGAATGTTTAAAAGAACACATTATATTTATTTTTTCCATCCCCTCTCTTCCTGAATCCTTTTGTATTCATTCTTTCCATTAGAAAAACAAAACAAAAAAAGAAAACAAAAATATTTGAAGGTGTTTTTAAAATATCAATGTTTCTGCCCTCACTGAAAAAAAAAGCAAAATTCAATAGCATTAGAAAGCTTCAATTAGGACAGAAAAAAAGTATTTTTATATTTTCTTTAAAAGTTCCTTTAGAACCTGAAGAAAAGCAACAAACTTCCTCAGACTTCATTTTGTTAGATTTTCTCCCTTTTACAGTTAAAATTCTTCCAAGAATCTCTTTCCATGTCTTTAAATTTGGCAAAACTCAATTTTCTTCTGTTCTCTTTTTATCTTTCCTTTCATAATATGGCATTTCTCCAAAATATTGGAATAAGATTTGTAGAAAAATGTCAGGCAGTAGAGCCAATAGAGCGAAAGAAGAGCAGTGAGCCAGCATGTCTCGGGGCTGCTCAGTATATTCCTCTCTCCTGGAAGACAAGGGAAGTAGATCCCTGAGAAGACACTCTGCAGTGGATCTCTGAATGGCCTTTGCACACAGGCCAACAAAGCTTGAATTTTTATTCTGACCCATATTACATTCTATTGCACACAGTACTTTGAGTACTACTGGTCTCAGTTTCCTGTCCTGAAACGCATGGATCTTTTATATCATAATATTTGAATATAAGTTAATTTACATTTTTGGAAACAAGTTTATTTCAGTTCAAATGACAGCTTGGCTACTGCATAGCTGTCTAATGGTGGGCAAGTTCCTTTCCCTGCCAGGGAACATTGAGATCATAAATAATACTGTGGTGTTGGTATAGGTAGGCTGTGAAATGTGTTTGAGATTGATTATGCAGATAGAGTAAGTATGCAATAAATCCAGTTTTCTTTTTGTAGAGGGATGTTACAAGGATCATTTAATCCACAATTTAATGCTTTCCATAAAATTAACATAAGTGCCATTTCCTAGATAAAATTTAGATGTTGTTGCTAAGAATAAACTAAAAATAAAGGCCAGTCATGATTGTTCTAAGTTTCTCAGGGGGAAAAAATAGGGAACATAGACCATCTATCCATAACACATCCCTTAATGTTTGGAGGGATAACCATGTGCCACAAAACAATACTTCAATCAACTATATACCACCCACACAATAGTGGCCTCCCAGGTTACTTTGTACAGGAAAAGAACAGTCATCTTGCTGCGTGTACAGTCATGCCATGATGCTTACATAGGGTTGGAATTCCCTAGGGACACAGTTCTCACATATGTTTCCACCATTAAGGAGGACAAGCCTGCACGTACACAGTCTTTGGGTCTCTCTCCTACAGGTCATGCTACCAACTTGACAGAGGACCCCCTCAAAGGAAGTACGCATGCAGAAGGAGACAAGTCTTTTTTCTACATTATGAATTTTATGTCTTTCTAATAAGTATACATTGGGGATTTAAAATTTCCATTGCCCAACCTGACAGGTCCTGATTTACCGAATCCCAGCACAAGATCATTCATCTGTGATCCAGAAGCCTTACTAAAATAAGGCCTGCCATGAGGGGTTAAGAGACTGGAACTATCAACATATCAACGAGATATCATATTTAAACTTCTCATCTCTATGATGTCATTGCAGAGTGTCATAAAGCCAGTGTTGAAATATCATAGAAAATGGTGCCTGCATGTAACATAAACTGAATTTAAGTTTAGGCCATAATCTCCAAAGCTACTGTGGAAAGCAGGCTAAGCAGAGTGGTTCTGTAAACAGGTGTAATGCAGCAGAGTGTGCTCTCATTTGACTTCTAAAAGAAAGCTAGTTCCCACTGTCGATCATAAATCATAATAATTAGGTATTTTAAGGATAGGAAATTATGATGAACAAAACTATCCTGTCCTGCCACTCCAGGTATAAGGCAAAAGTGTAGTATCTTCGTAACCGGCTGTGTTTTAAATGGTAATACGTGACTCTGCCGTCATGCAATCTCTTTTTGTCTAAAAATAGAAATGAATAGCGTACCAATGTAAATATCTATCAAATTCCACACTGTTGGTGAAGATGTTGTAAAGGAACCATTTTGTGTATTCATAACCCAAAGCATATGTTACTGGAATGGGGTGGATTATTTCAAAACCGTGCTTAGCTCTTGCTTTGACGATTAGATTTTATGCCTGGGTAATTACACTTTAGAATCAAAATGGATTATAAATAAGATGTATAATGGATTAGAGGCAACGGGATGTGGAGAACATGTCAGGTATCTTATTTTGAGAGATCAGCTTTTATCTCCATTATCTCCCCACTAAATCCTCACTGTGAACAGTGTCTGTAAATTGGATCCTGAGTGGAGCCCACAGGACACAGACAAAACTGTGGGCACACACTTTTATGTGGACACATTCTAAGTTTCTTTCATTTGCCTTGATTTAATTTGCTGTAATTCATGTTTTCAGATAATGGCAAGTCATAAAATCAATGCCAAAGTGTGTTTTACTCCTTTTAAAAGCCTCTAGATCCCAATGCAAGAATTGAACATGAAGTATGTAGAGGTTTGTAGAGTATACTGAAATATTTTCATGATCTTCCATAATTTTTTTTGTTGAAAAATGAAGAGACTAATATTAAATATATGGAGAGAAACTGAGACATTACATCTTTCTTCTCAAGATACCTGAAGGTCAATCTTAATTCTGAATATTTTCTATAGGAAAATTACCTTAGTGAGTTATAACTTTCAGAATGCCAACCTTATAGCTCAGGTAACTATATAACAGTAACTATATATAATAATAATGAGCTCTGTGACAGTTAAGGGATTTGGCCAAGGTCACACAGCTTTCCAGCAATGCAGTCACACAATGAAACAAAATTCTATCTCTTTAGAAAAATTGAAAGTTATCTCTGTTCTATATGCTTTCATTTTTCATTCTTACTAAAGATTTTTCCATTTTTAATGTGCACATTGCCTCATTTTCCAGCCATATACTGTATATGTTTAGAAGGCCTATGTAGATAAGTATAAGTTTGCAGTGTGTAAAAATAGATGCACAAATCTACATGGGAAGTAGAAAAAGACAAGATCTCCTGGGTAAATTGGGAGCATGGGGACCTTGGGAGAGGGTTGAAGGGGAGGGGAGAGACGGGGAGGTTAGCAGCGAAAAATGTAGAGCTTGATAAAAATAAAAAAAATAGATGTACAAGGGAAACATATTTAAGAAAGAGATGGGTTATTTGTCTATTTATGATATAAAATTGACTTTTTACAATGAATATCACCTTTTAAGCAGGTGGTGGAACTGCTTCAAGGCATTTTAGTTACCCTATGAAATTGTTCTTTGAACAGTATGGAGCTATGCAGTGGTGGCTAAGTTGAACAGCCCTGAGTTTACAATGGGATTTTCTTCCATGAATTTTCTTTTATATTAATCCTTGAGGTGATTCTCTCTGCAAAAACCCTAGGATCAGCAATAAATCAGCCAAAGTGCTTGAAGTGGTGGAGTGAGGTAGGAATCACAATATTCACAATAGTTCTTTGCACATGCCATTTCATCCTTAAGAAACATGTATTCGATACTTTAATTACATTCATTTATTTATTCATTAATTTGTGTCTATGTGCTTTGGTTATGTGCATAACACAATAAGTGCATGGAGGTCGGAGGGCAACCTAAGGAAGTCTGCTCTTTCCTTTCACCATGTGAGTCCAGGGAATTGAAGAAAGTCAGGTTTTGAAGCTTGGCAGTAAGGGCCTTTGCCTGCAAAGGCATCTCACCAATCCATATTCAGTATTTCCAAGATGTATTTTAACTTTGACCTGGAGTCATGCATGACATTCTCAACAAAACTTCCAGATCGTTATTTACAAAATAAGCAGACTAAACTATTTGTACTAAAATTATCAGTACGTGGACTTATAATTAGTTTATGTGTCATAGCAACAACTCTTAATGAGTAACATTGACTACAAATCAATGATATGTGTGTTAGGTTCACAGCTCATACAATCTTCATAAGATTCTTAAGCTATAAGAGGAAGAGACATCAATGATATCCAGCTACCACGCAAACCTCACCAACTAATATGAGAAAGAATTTGGGGTGCAGCAAGTTTCAGAAAACTCTTTAAGGACAGGCATTAAATGAGGGTTCTGCAGAAGGCCAGATGTGGAAGACCAGATGTGATATCGTTAGTTACTCAGAGAGTTGAGTGTTTACCATTTCCAACCTAAAGAGGTTTAGAAGCCTATGCAAGCCCTGGACCATGATAAAGTTTAGGTTCAAATTCAGCCCAGTTCCTTATTTCTCCCAACTTTCCTAAATTGTGTTATTCCTTTTATAAGTTAATATTTGTAGAAATTGATTACACTACCAGATAGTATTCGAAGGAATATCCTATCAAAAAATGTTTTTAAAATTGTAGTGACTGAATGATAATAGCATTGTTGGAATAAACTTATGTCCCTTTGAGAAGACTATGTTGAATGTAACAGCCTGCTATTTAGTGCAGAAATTTTGTCTGTTCTATATCAAAACACTCTCAATACAGATATAACCATATCTTATAATCACTGAAGTTTAAATGCCTCTAACTGCTCAGAAATGGTGCCAAGACGATAGATGAGTTATAACAGACCAGCCTTTTGAAACACTCTCATCCCCCAAATGTGACGACCTAGCTTACAAATCTCTTCATTTTTATTTTATCAGATATTTCCCTGCTGTTGCGATTCTTTACAAGGAAAAGATTCATTATGATGTTGCCCCCGTGTTACGTGCTGCGTGTGAAGAATCAAGTACACAGACTAAGGGTATGGAAGTCAAGTGCAAAGGGGATTTGGGAAGGACTCCCATTTGGCTCTGGAAGGGAGCTGAGCTTAAGCAAGTTAGTGAAGGCTGGCTTACCTCACAGGACATTCCTGCATAGCTGGGAGGGCAGTCACATCTTTCTATCAAGTGTGCTGGTGGGCTTGCTGCAGTTACGTGTCCTGGTTCAGCTACTTCCATAGAGATTTCAGAAATGCTAGAAGTGGAGAACAGAGTCCATGATTACATGGCCACATACAGCCTCTCAGAACAACTCAAGCCTTAAGGAAGAACCTCCTTAGATTTCTGCCATACAGGGAGATTCTTTTGCTCTCTTGTTTTCAATGAACCGGAATACATATATTTATCAAGGCAAGGTGATATTATACATTGTAGAAAGGGGCCATCAAGCTAATAACTACACCGTTTTGAAGCTGCTTAGATTCCAGGGGATCAGTTACCACGTCTGATTACTATAGTTTTATTTCCTCTAAGTCTGAGATTATGTATTAGGAAAATATCCACATTAATCCTAAGGAGTTTAGTAAATTGGATGTCAGCTGTCCTGTTGAGAAGTTATTATAATTTTGTTTTACCCTCCAGTTTTTAAAATGGGAGTAGGTTCATGCAGACATGGCCAATTAATTAGACATTTATATTCATTCAAACAGGCAACCCAAGGTCACTCTCTCTTAGAACGGCTCCTGTAGTCACAAGTGAAATTGCTTTTAATTTACTACTTTCTTCCTCTGGAGCCTCTGGGTGTCCTTTCAAGAACTTTGGAAAGCCTACTAGAAAACAATGCAGAGTATGAGCTAACCCTGATCTTTAAGAGGATAAAGAACTCTCCAAATTAATACTTTATTAGCTTTATTTAGCTAAATCCTTCAAGTGACTTAATTCACCCATCCTATTGGTGAGAAAGGAAATAATATATCCCCAGTGAATCCACTGGCATCTTCTCATTAATTTGAAATTACGCGTTAAAATATATATGCAGTCCATAAACTCAAACTATTTCATGACTGACTAACTGCAACACGAAAATGTTCCGCAAATAAACTTTTAAGTGAAACACTGAATACTTTTGCCTCAATAAAAGGCACCTCCAGTAGCTTAAGGAGGTTTAATGATAAACTTTATAACAAGCATAGGTAAGTTTGATTGAATTATGAATGCCCATGCTGGTGTCACGAGCATTTTGCTCTACACTTGGGAGCTTTTATGAAACCAATCTTGGGCTAAAATGTAGGTTTTGCTTTCTTCTCGTTAGAGTAGCAATGGTTATGAGCTATAATCAACCACTCCTCTCTGCAAGAGAAAAACTTGTTGCTTATCTGAGCAGGCTTCTCGCTACTGAACTCCAGTGGGACTCCATAGCTACCTCAGGAAAATACACGCATTATCTGACCTTCCTTCTCTTTTGTGCCTGTGTATAAGATAGCAGTGTTTAAAATTCTAGAGACTCTTGAATGGTGGCAACAATAGATAGTTCTACCCCAAATGTTTCCCAGGTGATTAGAGGAGCTCACATGTGGGTGAAAGGTTAGAGAGGTGAGATGGATGGAAGTGTAATGGCTTTGCTTGTGTCTGGATATGGCTTCCGTTCGTGAGTGTTGAGTTTTAGAAGTTACTTCCTTCAAACTACACATGTAACTCTTAAGCTCTGTTTCAAACACTGCTATGGTTCTTACAACAATAAAGATGATGAATTATATTTTCCAGGGTTGGGGTCATTCTCAAGTTTTTAAACTTTTGTCAGGATTAGAATGTCTTTATTTTATTTTATTTAGAAGTGCTCTGCATGTCCACCTGCATGCAAGAAGAGGGAAACAGATCCTGTTATAGATGGTTGTGAACCACCACGGGGTTGCTGGGAACTGAACTCAGGATCTCTGGAGGAGCAACCAGTGCTTTTGAGCACTGAGCCATCTTTCCAGCCCCTACTGTCTTAAGTGACCAAGTGAGGTGATTCATCTGCCTCTCTTGTTTTCTTGGCAAGCTGACAACTTGAGTTTTGATGGAGTTTAGAAAAGGTGATGGATAGTGAAAAATGAAGACAAAACTGGACTGATCAGTTAGACTAACAACATCTTCTATGAACTTCCAAGTTCTTAGTGTGGTGTGCAGGAATTTGCAAAGTAGTCTGCTTGCATATCTAATTTGCAAATCTGCCTTGGCTTCTATCACAAGTGTACATTTGCTATTCTAAGGTAATTAACAATATAGGTGGTAGTGGATTTTTTTTTCAGCACATGTTTCTATTTGTATGATAAACCAAAGGAATAAAAATGAGAAAGTGAATTTTGGTTCATGATTAACTCTTTCACTGAAAGCCCCTTTGACAATGATATGAACAACATGAATCTTTCATTAGATAGAAATGAGTTCTCTGGGTGATTATGTGTATGCTAAGCACAGTATAAATATCTAAAATGTGAAATTTTTAGATTTATTAATTTGACTATGAGAGTCTTCCTCTTTTTTTTCTTTATTTTCTCTAGCATGGTGTATTTGTTTGTCATAAGATGATTTTACAAACATGTATTAACTCCATGTTTCTTCAGAACATGAAAGAAGATAACATGTAAAAGAGACATTGAGCTATTGAGTAAATCCAACACAATTTTCAGCCTCTGCAATAAGAACTTAACTCTATCGGTGTGAGTTCTCGTTTAATCTCATTGGATGATCCTTCTACTAGTGAAGATGTCTCCTGGACCCTCTACTGTTCTCCTTATTCTACATTATTTTATTCTATCCTCTCTCTAATTACTACTTTTATCACAGTCTATAAACATGTTTAGCTATTGTTCAAATGAAACAAACATCCTTGATTTTTGTCACTGAGGTCATTCTATCATTTTATAATCAGTGTCATAAAAAACAATAGTTCACACTTTTAATATTGGGTTCTTTGAGTCTCATTTATTTTTTAAAACTTTGAGACGATCTCTGACCAAAGATAACAGTGAAAGTTAATACTGGAAAAAGCACCAGTATGGTCCTAAGTGTCATTCTCAATGATGTTTGTATTAATTGGCCTCTTTGGTTCCCATAGAAACACTGAATACGTTCTTGAAATATTCCCAGTTTGGTTTCCTTGATTTCACATGTATTTCTTTAATTAACCCATGTTTTTTTATTTAACTATAATTTTTAATCATCTTACATCATGCTATCCAGGGTAAATGGACATATATGTTATACTAGCATGGACAGAGGTGCGTGCTCAAGAATGAAGGAGACTGCGATAACTTGGCCTTGACTACACACCTTCATGTTTCAAGGTCAGTGTTCTCCATAATCTTACAAGAGATTCACAACTTTATTTACAGTTGATAATATGCAACCCTCATATGTGCTGTGTTTAAGTTTTGTCTTGTGCATTAAACTTTCCATGACTAATGTAAGTTAGAATATTGTTCTTATGCTGCTTATTTTAGGGGCAAACTATGGTGTCTTCTACCAAGTGACCAGAAGCCTTCCTTGGTTTGTCTTCTTTCACCTTAGTTCCAAAGTAGCCACTAGCTGATTTCTCGTCTGTGTCTTCCTGACCAGCCCCGTACGCACCAAAACCCGAACTTAGCTTGAGCACTTTCTTTTTTACTTTACCGGCTTTGTCTCACGACATTTCCATAAGTAGCCTTGATAAGAATATAGTGAATATCATAGAGTATATCCAAGAAGTCTTCACGGGTCACAGTTCTAGTGATTCGAGGATCATCACCATAATATTTCCATTCTTTCTGTAAATAGCAAAAGAGTCTGTTGCGATAAAACTGAATTTAAAAATAAAAGCATCAGTATCTTTACACCAAACAACTACCAAGCTTACCTCTGTCATTTCGATTTCATGCCTTGTCAGCTGGCCAATGAGAGGGGCAGCCATATACCTGGTGATAATTCTAGCGTGAGTAGGAGTCCCACCTCGAATGATAACTTGAGGTTTGTAGGTTGAGAAGCCAGTCTCATCCCGAGCCTCAAAATAGATTGCATACTTGAGTTTACCTCCATAGGCCATCAACTGAAAATAAAATAGAATAAAAAGAGATGACTTAGGTAACCCCCCCAAATTACCTGACTCCTCAACCTTGTTTTATATTCTTCACTTGTGAATTCAGGGTTATTTTTACCTTTTTTCCTTCAAATTGTTCTGGCAGCTTCCAGTAAAAAGGCTCCAGATGGAGATCTTGCCTGACTTCATCCATCTTTGCAACAATCTCTGGGTGCTGGAAAACGATGCCTTTGGTGGTTGTGTGCTGCAGGGCCTCATCCACCAGAGGCAGAATGGTCTGCTCGTCACTCAGGGTCACCTGCGAAGCACAGATTTCAGCGGGAAGCTGAATATGGCTATGAAGCATCTTTTTAATGCTAAGTATGGAGACATGCCTGTCTGAATTCTGGTCCCTGCTTTGATGAGTTGTCACAGGGAAAAGAAATGAGACATGATGGGTGAAGGCAGCAGGGAATAACTGTTTGGAAATGGCTTGCATAATAAAACTCAGAATCTCTAAAAAAAAAAAAAACTGCAATATTTTATCACTAATAAAAGTTGAAATTAAACTCTGGAGAAATAAAGGGAAATGAAACTCAAAATAAGCCCAATCCCAATGCTAACAATGGGCAACTCCCGATGGCCGATTGGAAGGCACGCAGCAGGCTGTGGTCTCCAGGGCTGTGTTAGATGATAACAGTCCCACCCCAACACCTCCTTCCTCTGGATGTGGCAGCTTACCAAGCCAGGACACCAGGCCTCCCTGGCAGTGTTTCCAGTCTGCTCTTGCAATCTATTTCTTTATCAACAGTAACTGAACAATCTGCTAGGGAGAATTTAAAGGAGGTATTTATACCAACTGCCTAATGGCACATGGAGCCTTTACCATTTCTGAACACACACGGGGGACAAGGTTACTTAAATGTTTTGCCATTTCCTACTACCCCTCAGGGCCTGACTGAAAGATTCCTGCAGGAATGAACATTATACCATTACACGGCTCAGCGGCTCCTTACTCACCCCCATACGGATCAGACCCTTTGCTTCAGAGCACTGACTAGTAACGCCGAAGCAATAGCAGCTGCTGCAGCCGTGTAGATTCTTGGCATCAAGTCCATATTTGCCAGGCCGGCACCTGTCACAGTGGATGCCCTCTACATTCACCTGAAGAAAGAAGAGGCTCCTTCAGCATTCCTTATAATGTTGTAGGAGAAAGCTTAATAACGAGAAATAGCAACACATTTCTTTTTCATTTAGCAAGGTAAAACAAATGAACAAAGAGTCTAAGACTGATACCTCAAATGGTATTTATAGCTCACATCCCTGTCAGGATTTCTTGGGCCTTTAAAAGGTACTTGGTTCCTAAATGCACCTGTTACTAAGGATGCTGCATGCTGTTGCTGAGATCTAATGGTGCATTTCCGATGACTCCGCTGTGAGCAATAAGGATTTCAAAAGCAAAGGTAACTAATGATTTCTAGCTATGAAAAAAGCCAGGAAGCTAAAGCACATTTATATATTTACTCTAATATTATACAAATGTTATAGTACGTTATATATGCAACATACAGCAAATATAACATAAGGCTGTTATAAAGTGCGCATGTATGGGGCATGATAATCTGCTTAACTAGGGCACTTCATGCAGAGGCTGTTGTTTTCTGAAATTCAAGGCTCCTCGCTTCCCAGATTTCAATCTGCCATTTCCTCTGGATGTCTTTGCATAGACTTTGTCTCGAGAAGCTATGCATGACATTGTTTTAACCACATTTTTCTTGGGATTGATTATTTTCCAGAAATATATAAGGCAGAAAAAATCCCTCTTACCCATTTTAATTGGCTGTTTTTCTACATCATTTAGCAGTATTAATGAGGACGGAAATTTGCACATAGCTAGCCACTGTTTGTTCTGTCAGGACTCATAGGTGATGGAATTTTACTGAATCTCCATAGCAGTAAATATGCTAACGTGTGCAGTGACTGCGGATTAACTTCAGGAGAAATGGTTTGCGATAAGCTTGGTTATCAGCGGTGCTGTTCCTCTGACTGTGCCTGAGAGCCCTCCCTGCCCACTCCACAGACATTTATTTATGCAAGAAGAACACAGAAGAAAAATAACTCCACTCACTGTAGAAATGACACCCTGTGTACTGACTGGAAAACGAGATTGTGTTTGGGCTGAAAGGGAGTTCTTGAAAACTGGATCGTATGCCAATGATCGTACATCAAGAAAATCTGTGTCTGGTCATGAATGTTTGTTTGTGTTGCTTAATGAAGCAAGAATAAAACACCGAATGACGATGAAACTGAGTAACGGACTCCACAGCGAATGAGGGTTTTCCTCACAGCGTTTCAGCCCCGCATACCTTACAGGTGCACTGTCCCGTTTGATCGCTGCAGGAGCATCTTTTTGTCTCCGAATCACAAGAGGTGGCGTCTGTTCCTGGAAGGAAGCATTCACAGAGACTGCAGTGAGGATAGTTCCAGTGACCTCGGTTGCACTCCGAGCATCTCATACCAGAGAATTTGGGATGGCAGTTGCACTGGCCTGTGTTTACGTCGCATTGTGAATCCAAGGACCCCACTGTGCTGCAGTTACAAGCCTGTGTAAGGGAGAAAAACAGCAACTGTTGACACAACTGCCTAGGAAACATCTTAAAATTTTAATCTTAACGTTTCTATTCCACTTTGCAAATATGAACCATATAATAAGCGTTGTAATGCTGGAGTGTAGTCCTTTGGGACACATCGGTGAACATAGCATTAAAACGTTTCCTGCATGGAGAAAAATACATGGTAATCTAGAAACTACAATGTCGTGTGATAAGAAAGAAAATGTACTACTTGTTTATTTTATTCTAAGCTACCTTAAATTACATTATTAATTTGGTGTGTGCACCCATGTGTGTCTATGCATGTATGTATGCATGTGTGCTTACTAGTGTGTGATGTGGGAGTGTCATATATCAATCTGTTGATTTCATTGGTTAAGTAATAAACCAACTGCTTGGCCTCATAGCTTAGAACATAGGTGGGTGGAATAAACAGAATAAGATGCTGGGCGGAAGAGGAAGTGAGGTCAGACTCTGCTCTGCTCCGAGAGAGACCCGACAACTCTGCTCTCTGGAGCAGAGACACCAGGATGGACGGAGGCTAGAATCTTCCCGGTAAGCGCACCTTGGGGTGCTTACATGCATTATTAGAAATGGGCTAGTCCAGGTGCGAGAATTAGCCTGTAAGGGCTAGAGTTCATGGGCCAAGCAGTTCTTAAATGAATACAGTTTGTGTGTTGTTATTTCGGGCATGAGCTAGCCAAGCGGCTGGGGTGTTGGGGACACAGCCCCGCCGCCGCTCCTATTTCAACAAGTGTGGGTATACACATGCTCCTGTAGGTATATATGGAAGCAGAGGTCACCCTCAAGTGTCATTCCTTAAGTTCTACCCTCCTTGGTTTTTGAGACAGCGTCTCTTACAGGAGCTTGTGGGCTTACAAACTAGGCTATCTCTGCTGTGAGTTCTGGGGATCAAGGTTAGGGCCTTCTGCTTGTGCGGCAAGTGCTATATTGACTGAGTTACCCCCTCAGCCCGGAAGACAAGTAGCCTTCTGCCTCTTCCTTGTTAACCAGGGAAGAGGCTGTAGGAGGAATTGCCCTTAAGAGTTAGTTTAGGGCTAGTGCTATGCTCAGTGGGTAGAGAGCAGTGCGAGTGGTCAGGCCTGATGAATCCATCCTATAAGTGCTAGTGGCCAGGCCTAATGAATTGATCCTACAGGGAGGCAAGAGGGAACTGACTCCTGAGAATTGACCTCTGACTCCTGAGCTCACGCTTTGGCACATGTGCACCTGTGTGCATGCACACTCACTTAAAAAGAATCCTTATAATGGTATCTTAAACTAGTGATATGAACTGTGGCTATTATTATATTACAAACATGGTTTCTTTCTTTTTGAGCTGGATTTTACTTTCCATTTATTTAATTATACTAAGCACAACATTAAAATAAGAACTAAAAGTATATATAACCCTTTCAAAAAAGAACCAGAAACAAATCCTTTTTATATTGTATTCCTTCCTAATAAATATAGGGGAAATTAAATTTAATTAAAAATTTAAATATAAATAAGCTATTTAGAGTTGATTATGTGCCTGAAAATATATTAACATTTTACACACACACACACACACACACACACACACACACACACACACACACACAAGAAAGAGGGAGAGAAGAGGGAGGGAGAATTTCAACAAAAGTGTAGATTCTCAGGTATTTGTCCATGCCTTCTGGGAAAAGGTTTCAGTGTGAATGTTTAATAACAACTCTAGATGCCTGATACACAGTGGATGGTTTCAGTATTTTCTCTACTTCTTAATCTGGTCTGTCTACTTTAAAAACACACAAACATTGCATTTTATTTATTTATTTTTATTTATTAAAGATTTCTGTCTCTCCCGGTGAGGAAGAAACATTGCATTTTATAATCAACGCATCATCCATCATAACAACCAAGTAAAAGGCAGGACCTATGGTCCCGAGTGGGCTAACACTTGTTTAGTAGAGCAGTTAGGTGTTCCAACCTATGTTTCATTTACACCTACCACTTACTAGCCATATAGCCTGAGTCAAGTTAATTCACTTTTGGGTGCATCCAATTTTCCTATCGTTAAGAAATGATACAGTGACCTCCTCATAGAGATGCTGAAATGAGCAGACACAGTGGATGGCACACGTTTTCTATGGAAGTAATTTCGTGTTATTATCTCACAGATAATGAAAAAGAGGCTATAACTTGCATAGTCCCAGTTAAGTGGCAGGACATGGGTTTGAACATGTATGTTCTTTAAGAGGCTACAGGTTAGTAAGAAAGACAAAGAGAAAGCCAGATGCACCTTTCCCTAATTTAGAATTTACAGGAATATTCAAGACTGTCCAATGAGCCAAGTGGTGGTGGTGTGTGCCTTTAATCCCAGCCCTTGGGAGGCAGAGGCAGGGCCATCTCTGAGTTTGAGGCCTGTCTGGTCCACAGAGCTAGTTCCAGGACAGCTAGGGCTATTACACAGAAACAACCCCCCCCCCAAAAAAAACCCAAACAAAAACAAAAACAAAAAACAAAGATGGTTCAATGGTAAAAAACAAGGGATGGGTTTTCAACTCAATAGGAGATAGAGCAAGAAGGGGACTTCTAACAGCTGTAGGTTCTAATACACAGCTAATCCATTACCAAATCTGTGATGGCTTATCTTAATTGTAAATCTTAATTGTAAACTAGATACATCATGCGTCAACTAAAACCCAATATCTAGGCCCAGCTGTGAGGGATTTTCTTAGATTATTTGAAACAAGGAGACACACTTTGAATTGGGACTATGCCTTGTTGCCGTCCACTGAAAAGGATACAGAAGGAGAAAGCTCTGCTCTTTGCCTGATTGCCCTCACTCTTGCTGGCAACCTGAGCTATACTGTTGCTGAGTCCTTTCTTTGCTGGTATTAAAATGTGTTGGCATTCCAAAGTAGATTGCCTACAAGCCACTCTCCAGGACACCAATGCCAGATTGGGACCGCTCAGACATCCAGCCTCATGGACTGAGAAACTACAGGATTCCCCATTTTCATTTGCGAGACAACCATTCTTTGAATAACCGGGACCAAATTTTGTAAGCCAATCTATTAAATCCCCTTTTAATATGTATGTATATTCATATTCATCCAGCTATTTCTGTTCCTTTAGAGAACGCTGATTAATACAATGGCCCTCACATAACTCACTAAAGAATAGCAGATGTAGAATGAGCTTTCAGAATTGCCAATTTCACTGAGTATGTGTGGACTCGCTTAAATAAAATAATGATATGGTGCAGAAACAATAACCATGGGATAGATTTCCAAAGGTTCCAAAAAGCAACATCATTTTAGATGACAAAATAATATAAAGTGCCTTCTCACCAGTTTGCTGTATATAATCAAATAACTAGCTCCTGGGGTTTACTGACAGTACAAATAGACATTGGAATCGTTCCAGATCAGGAAGTTTATTTGAGAAATTACAGTGGGAATAAATGAGACAACTAACTGTGTGTTTAGATAGCACTATACCCAACATCAAACTTAAATTATAATTGGATGTAATGTTTGTTTAGCAACAGAGGGTTTATTCGCCTTTCCTCTGCTAGTGAAGGATGGCAGGCTTGGTATTCTACTGCAAGGACAGCTCAAATGACGTGTGTGCACACACCTCAGCTTGGAGGAATTCTCCATGGCAAAAAAAAGAAGAGACTTTCTCCCTTCCAAACTACTGTTGCTTTAAATTATATTCACCAAAGTTTTTAAATGGTAGAATGTATGCTTGTCAATAGTTTCTAGTAGCCACATGATTTTTATAAATCATTTGAGTAGCAAAATGTGCAGTTACTCAGAAATTTAGGTTGCTTTAAACAATAGTTCAAAATAATAAAATTCAATTGAGACTTCAATCAACAAAATGTTTATTCAGTTACCAGTAAAAGAATATGCCCCAAATAACTTTCGTAGATGTTAAGTCATAACCCTGCTTTATACTAACCATAAAGTATCAGCTTTAATTTCAAGAATTTCCTTACAATTTGGCCCTGTTTAATGCTTTGTGGCCAGAATGCACTCCTATGAATCTTATTTATTTTGCAATTCCAAGTGACAGAGTGGATACTCAGGTTTGACTTTAAAATGCAAATAATAATAATAATCACTTAGAAACCTAGAGCACTGTTTACCCTCAGCAAAAACTTTCAAATACTTAAAGAAATACTGTTTTTCAAAATGCAGCATTATAGAAAGTCAACTCAATACCATGAGAAGTAAGAAAATGACCATCTTGTCTAGTGTTTGTGACTTCGAGTCACATATTGCGGCGTGGTCTGAACTTCCTTAAACACTTACCAATATTTAAATTCTTTCTGAGGTCAGTGTATTCTAGGCCAGTGTTCACTCAATTTTAAATTTGTACGAATTCTCTGAGAATTTTGTAAAATGTCTTTGGAATATGTTCACCATCAACTCCTTCTGGTAACTCTTGCAAGATCTACTCCCCAGCTTTCTAAACCTCCTAGTCTGTGTTCTCTTTTCTGATCTTGAAATAAGTCATCAGCTCCAGTTTGTGCTGACAAGGCACTCCTGGGGTGGGGCAGCCACCAGAGCATGGACGCCCCATGAGGAGCCACACCTTAGGTAATAGCGACTCTTCCTCCTCTAGAATTAATCCACTGTCCAGATCTCCTCACTCGGAGTGGGGGAGCTCATGATCTTCTTCCCTTTTATCACAGGTAGTGATGGTTCACAACCACTCAGTCAAAAATAGAGTCTACCTGTCTACCCAGGAGAGTGTCATCGTGCTCAGGAGGCCACACTTTGTTGGCACATTTCAGTGTTCCTAAACTCAGGGTCACTGACTGAAAGGACTCTCACCCCCTTTTAAAATGCCTTTATTTACCACTTTAAACCCAGTAGGTGCAGTGTGACTCTCATCTTACCCGGACTTGTTACATATACACACTAAAATAACACCTACTTATTTTTAAAATCTACCTCTGTGTTTAAATGACGAAGGCAAAAAAAAAAAAAAGCCATCAAAAAACAAAACAAGAAGATTTTAGATGTTGGATAATAAAGTATAAAATTGTTATTTCTGAGAAAAAAAGAAAGAAATGATATTGTGAATAGAGGCAGCTTCAAGATTGTAATGCTAGGGAGAAAAGTAAATCAGAGAGTTGAGCTGAGAGACAACGGTACTTGCTTTGAAAATATGAAGAAGCTAAAATTTACAGGAGCAAACCCAGTGTGCTCAGAATGGGAGCTGTGCTGTGAGAAGTCTAGAGACATGCAGGAAAATGGTTGAGGCTTTGCTTGAATTTAATGTGCACAGGAAAGAAACAAAGCTCTGTGGTAGGAGAAAGGAAAACATTGAAGACATCTAGGATGAAACCTTTCTAGAGGTCACAGAAAACTTAGGTTGTTTAACAGTTCCGATTATAAGATGGGAGAAATTCAACAATAAATTGGGTTATAAGAAGGGTCAGAGGGAGACTCATTTGCCATAGATTTAAGGGTATTTTTGACACCTTCCCTATGAAAACATAAAAGCAAGCATCACAGGGGTCCAGATGATCAGTGAATAAACAGTGCACAGGCATGCAACAGAATATACAACGCATTTTACCCAAAGTCCCCCCAAAATGCGGGGAATAAGAACTAAAGCTGGAGGACTTGTAGTTATGATTCATTCCTTCCTAGAAAACTACAGCAACCAAAACAACACACTGTTTACACAATTACATAAGAAAATAGAAGACTCCAAGAATCATGAACATGAGACCAACTACTTTAATAAAGAAACCAAGCTAATTAAACAGGAAGTCTTTTCAATAAATGATGTTGGAAAAATTGGACAGCTATTAAAAAAAAGTGAATTTGATTACCTCAAACTAGAGAAAACTTATTAAATGTGGAATGTGAACCCAAATTGAAGAGCTAACATTATAAAATTTTATAAAGAAAATCACAGGAAAGAAATCTTTAGACTAAGAAAACATATTCTTCCAAGGCAAAATATAAGGAACAGAATCCAGAAAAGAAATGATGCAAGAAACTTATTCATTTGTATAAAAATTATATAAAGATACCAAGTAAAAGACAAGTTATATTTTTAGTTTTAATGTGTGTGTGTTACAGAATGTTCACTTAGAATACATACAAGCCTCTTATAATTATTGTTATCAATGGGAAACAACCTCAGAATAAAAGTGAGCAAAATATTTGTAATAGCTTCATAAAAGGATATACATAATTAGACAATTGCTAATTAAATAAGCAACACAATTCCCACCATTGTTTAACATAAAAGATTGCAAAAGATAGGAATGAACAACCAACTAAATCATTAAAATTAAAATAGTCAGAATTGTCTGTGTTGGCAAAGATATGGAGTATTCTTAAGAGAAATTAAAATTTTTGGTTTGTGAATAAACTGCTGACTCCCACACTAATGCTCATAGAAAAGTAATTAATGAATGTTCTAAACTGTGTATTAAATGTAAACAGGTAAGCAAGTTACAGGAGAGTATACAGTGTAATATTATTAAGCAACTAAATAGAACAAACTTCTGATCTTTGGAGTATGATGATAAACTTCAAAAGTAGGGGATGGAAGGCAAATCAAATTCACTGCCCTCGAGACTAGAAAAAGAAAACAACTGAGGGTTTCATATAGGTGAGGAAATCACTAAGCTCAACACAGTAGCAACAGGAGGGGTAAAGGAGAGCTGATTTTGTTGTTGTTGTTGTTGTCGTTTGTTTTTTCGAGACAGGGTGTCTTTGTAGTTTTAGAGCCTGTCCTGGAACTAGCTCTTGTAGACCAGGCTCGCCTCGAACCCACAGAGATTTGCCTGTTTCTGCCACCCAAGTGCTGAGATAAAAGGCGTGTGCCATGAGAGCTGACTTCAAAAAGGCACAAGGGATGGTTAGCTTATTGCAATACTAAGTCAAAGCTCATTGCACATTAGATAAATGAGTTTTAATCTCATTTAATTAGTGATTGGCAAACATTGAGCAACAAAGAACCAAGCCTTCCCTGAATGCCCATCTTCCAGAAGTTCCTATGTTCCCTGTAATTCCTAAAAGGAATATGTATGTTCTATTCCACTTTTTCCAGAATGGAGCCTAGAAGTCCTTAGGGCTTCTCCTTTTTTATTCCAAATCAGTGGATTCAATTAAGCATGAGGTGTCTGCACTCAGCAGCCCACACCACAACCTCACTGAAGCCACTGGGTCCTGGCCTGTGGCATCATTCACGAATACTTCATGGGTGATTCTTTGCTGCTGATGCTCAGACTGAGTCTTGTTCTGCATAGGGGAAAACAAGACTCTTCTGACAAAAGCTAGTTAATTTTACTCTTCAGATTTCCTTTAATCACTTCTTGTAAATTAAAGCCAAGTTAACTTGACACAATTTTAATAGGATATTTGCAAATTAATTTTTTGGTCTCTCTTGTTTCACAGATGTATTTTCTTTTTCTTAGAATGAGATAGTTATTTGAAGTTTTAGTATAGATTTTCCCTTCCCCTTCTATTTTGTAGGCATCATGAATTCAACTAATAAGTGTGTCTGCCACAGTAAAGTGGAAAATAATGACCAGTGTCTTTAAAAGACAGTCATTGATGATTCTATATTATTTTGTGATGTGATATTGGGTTGCAGTGTTCAGTTACAGACCTGGACTGAATGGAAACTCTTTAAGAAAACAATCAGCTGACAACAGTGATCCACTCACCTTACAGCCGGTGACAATGCTGTGACCCCAGGTGTTGGGAACACACTCAGAACATTTTTCTCCAATGGTATTGGGAGGGCAAATACACTGGCCAGTTTTCGGGTCACAATTGTTGCCCAGATGGGAACAGTCACAAGCTGCACAAGGGAAAGAAAAAAAGCAAAGATCAATCAAAGAAAGGCAAAATTTGATATAACATGGTGAATTCTTAACACAGTAATTTGTTCTTTTCATTTTTGATACTATGTTTAAAAATCCTTGAATGGGGGATGTACATACTTTGTTATTTATACTATAGTAATATTTCACAAAGCATTACATCAATAATTGCTGCATTTCACTTAGTAATTTCAAAATTTTAGCACTTTTCACTTTTCTATTTCAAGAAGGAAAAGATATCTATTGCTAATTCTCTCCTATTTATAATCTACCCAGATACTATAAATTCTAATGTTTTTGTTCATGTATTTATTTCATTTATTGATAATTAGGACAACGAGGGACAGCCATCTTTCCAGGTCAGTGGGTCCTTGTGTGTTGAGGTTCGGGGTGTTTGGGGGTTTAGTAGGGCAGAGAAGGGAACTTTGAGGTAGAAGTCCATCTACAATCCATCTATGGTCTATTCAGCTTCAAATCCAAAGGAACTTGGTATGTTGTCCCTTTTGTCTGGAGCTCTATAAGTACCTGCATGTGCTATCAGAGAGTGACTTTCTTGTTCAGAGTTTCTTCTCTCACCAGGTCTCTTTGTTCTAGATCCTAAGAGACTACATAGGGATAAGGAAGCTGTGTTCATCTGGCTGTTTCCTGTTGTGTAGGGGTGGAGTCAAGCTTCTAGTATTGGTCCTAGGACTTAAATGGAATTTAGGCTGTATATATTTATAAATACATTCCTTTGCTGTAAAAATTAACTCTTTTCTTCCTGATAATATTGATTTTCAATAAAACCAACAAACCCAGTATCTTAAATCTAGTGCACCATGTATGTAGTTGCAAATAACAGAATATATTTTAGTTTTATGTATCTTTTAAAATAGTTCCATCATGAAACTTTTAAAATAATTTCTAATTTCTTTACGACCCAATTTAGTACTTTAATTCCAAAGTATTTTTCTCACTAGAAATAAACTATAAGTATATGAATTTCCTACTTATTGTTTGTCCTCAAAGAATGTAAGAATTGGCTTTCAGAAGCCCTTCAAAGCCAACCATGAGAAGTGATGCATGTCACTCAGTGTGTAGACTCGATTCAACTGGAAAGAATACAGTTAAGCACAGCACTTGATTTAAAAGAAGTTATTGCAAAAAATAAATACACACCAAATACTTGAATTCAAATTGAAGATCAGTGTTGTCGGAAAGCTTTTAGTTGGTGAACTGATGGTTAAATCATTTTAATTGAGTCTAGTTAGATATTTGATTCAGTTGAATTTTAAGGGGTCATAATTATCAAAGTGTTTCATAGCAGCTGTGAATGTTTAACACCATGCTTGACATAGAGTAAGTACAAATAAATGGCAGTGGTTATTGTCTTTGCTATTGCTATAATTTTTGCTAATTCTAAGATAATAGATTTATTTATATATGACATTCATTAAGAAGAAAAATAGCATTATGTCTAAATTTATCTAATAAGAAACATGATGGGACAGTTTGAATCATTATTTGGAAATAGAAATTCTCTATGTAGAATTTCAGTGTAATTATACTTGAGCAATGAATTAGTTTTCTCTGTCAATGCACAATGTGTATTGCAATTTAAAATGTTAATAAAGATAATGGTAAGAAACCAACAATACTGATAGCCAGTCTTTACTCTAAATCTATTATTAACTCAATGAATTCCTACAAATCCTCATGACATAGATAATGTTGATAACCTAAAATAAAGATGAATTTTGCAGAAAAAAGGCATAGTCAAAGCAAACATCCAAGGTCATAAAATTAATTATTGATTGGAACACTAGATACATATAGGCTATTTGGCATGAGGAATACTCTTTTCTTTTGTATTTTATTAATTAATTAATTAATTTACATTCCAATCACATTTTACTATCTCTCCCTCCCAAAACCTTCCACTCCCCCAACCACTACTCCTCCTTTCTCTTCAGAAAAGGGCAAGCCTCACCTAACCACAACATATCTGTTTACGGAGACTACTTGTTTGTTTCCTGGCTGCCCAGACCTAAAATAATCACTCAGAAACTATATTAATTAAATCTCTGCTAGGCCAATCATTTAAGTGTATTGCTAAGTAGCTCTTATAGCTTAAATTAACCTACTTCTATTAATCTGTGTTTCACCACAAGGTTGTGGCTTATCGGGCAAAGTTCCGGCATCTGTCTCCTCTGGGGGCTACATGGCAACCCTGCCTTCTTTCTCCTAGCATTCAGTTTAGCTTTCTGGCCTAGTTCTATTCTGCCCTATCACAGCCAAAGAAGATTCTTTGTTCATTAACCAATAAAAAGCAACACATATACAGAAGGACTTCCCATATCACATATCAAGTTGCAATAAAACCAGGTATCTCTTTTCCTATTAAGGCTGGATGAGGCAATTAAGTAGGAGAAAATGATCCTGATAGCAGGTAACAGAGTCAGAGATAGCCCCTGCTCCACTATTAGGAGGCCCACAAGAAGACCAAACTATACAACTGTAACTTATGTCGTGTAGGAGGTTCTTCTGTTTATGTGTTGCCTTCATTGGTTAATGAATAAAGAAACTGCCTTGGCCTATTTGATAGGGCAGAATTTAAGTAGGCAGAGAAGACATAATTTAATTCTGGGAGGAGGAAAGCAGAGTCAGAGAGGAATGCCATGGAACTGCCAGAGACAGAATTGCTGAATCTTTCCTGGTAAGCCACTGCCACATGGCAATATACAGATTAATAGAAATAGGTTAAATCAAGCTGTGAGAGTTAGCCAATAAGAGGCTAGAGCTATTGGGCCAAGCAGTGATTTAATTAATACAATTTCTGTGTGGTTATTTTGGGGCTAAGCAAGCCAGGTGGCCAGGATGAACAAGCAGCCCTCTCCAATGCAACACTTATGGACAGAGGGCCCATATACAAAGACCTACACAAGCTCTTTGGCTGGCAGTTGTGTCTTAGCAAGCCCCTATGTTCCCATAATCCTTTCTCTGCCTCTTCTACAGGATTTTCCAAGGTCTGCCTAGTATTTGGCTGTGGGTCTCTGTATCTCTTTCCAGTACTTGCTGGGTACTGTTTGATGACAATGATCTATGAGTATTGCAAAATATGATTGGGAATCATTTCATTGAATTTTTTTCCCCAGTCATGTTTAGTTCTATCCTGTCTCTGGGCTGTCCAGACTCTCTGTTCTATCCTTCCAGGCAGTGTCAGGGATGGGGTCCTTCTCATGATATGTATCTCAATTTGGACCAGTTTTTGGTTGGGCACTCCCATAATTTCTACACCACCTTTACCCCAGCATATCTTGTAGGCAGGGCTAATTGTGGGGCATAGGTTATGTGGCTAGGTGACAGTCCCAATCCCTCCATTGGAAACACTGCCTGGTTATAGAAAAAAAGCTGATTCATGCTGGGAAAAGGTCATCCTGAGTGAGGTAACCCAGACCCAGAAAGATGTACTCACTTATAGGTGGGTATAAAGTAAGAATAACGATGTACAATCCATAGACCCAAAGAAGCTAAGTAACAAGAAAGCCTCAAGGCGGGGGGGGGGCACATGAATCTCACTATGAAGGTAAAATAGAAGAGACTACACAGGAGGGCTGGGGAAGGCTCTGGAAGGGGGTGGGCATGGGCAAATGGGGAGATTAGGTGGGGGTAGGATGGAGGGAGAGAGTACCAGGAAAGATAACTGAAATCGGGGCATATCTGGGATGCCTAGAAAAATGGAAACTCCTAGGAATCTATTAGGGTAACCTCTAGGTAACAGGAGGTTAGCAGGAGGGTACACCTAGCAGGAGGAAACACAGAGCATGAGGAATAATCTTATACTCTTAATTTGTAAAGACTCCTGTTGAATATAAAGAGAAACAGACAGCAAGATGACTGCCATCATTCATTTCTCTTTTCCTGTACTGCAGACAGAATGTGAACCAGCTTGCCTTATAGTCCTAAAACCATGTCCACTTCATGAGGTTAGAATATAAACTCAAGCTATGAACCCAAAAAGCACTTAAGTTCCCACTGTCAGCCATTTTTTCAGAGACATGGAAAATACTAACTGATATGCACTTATAATCATACCCAGTGTGATTTCTTTTTACTTCTCGTTATTCTGTTTCTCTGACTTAAATTACAAGTAAGTTGGCATTTTGGTATGTTATTATCACTTTATAATTCTAAATATTTTTATTTTCATTAATAACTTTTGCTAGTAGAGTTCACTGAATATTAAAACAGCATTGTTCTGGAGAGTTTTATTTTCTTTCTTTCTTTCTTTATTTTTTTATCAACTTGACACAAGCTAAAACTATTTGGGAAGAAAGGACCTCAACTGAGAAAATTCCCCCAACATACTGGCCTGTGGAGAATTTTTTTTGATTGATGATTAAAGTGGGTGGTGGGCCCACTTTCATGTGGATGTTGCCACCCAGAGTCTGGAGGTCCATGGTTGTATAAGAAAGCAGGCTGAGCAAGCCACGAGGATCAAACCACTAAGTTATATTCCTCCATGCCCTCTGTATCATCTCCTGCCTCATGATTCCTGCCTTGAGTTCCTGTTTTGACTTCTCTTAGTGATGGGGTGTGATCTAAGTATTGTAAGCTGAAATACACCTTTTCTTCTACAAGTTGCTTTTGGTCAGGATGTTTTATCACAGCAATAGAATCCCTAACTTAGAAAGCTTTGCATTAATTCATATCGTGCTGATATATTAATGAGAATTGCGCTTAAAGATCAGAATATTTTTTAAGTGGTTCTTTATAGCTTTTAGTGCTATTGAGTATTAGCTTAGAGATCACGCAGGTCTTAGGTGATCTCTATCATGTCACAAATGACTTTTTTCACCCTTTTTTTCTGGTGAAAGCCATCAGCGTAGAATTCAGGAGGTGCTCTGAAAGACACTGGTACCTTAAATACTTTGCAATATTATTTTGATTCTCACATGAATTTCCTTCAATAGTCAATAATAACATTTTAAAATCTTGCCATGGTGCTGAGAGTACAGTACAGAGGTAAGAGCTGTCAGTCAAAGAACTTAGTAAACAAAGGTGCAAATCATTTTTGTCATTGTTGGAATAACATCAACCCTAAATTTGTGTTATATAAATCAAAGCTAATTGCAATCTTTAATTTCACTCCTAGGGTGCTAATTGATTGATTAATTGGTGTGTGTATGTGTTTATGTTTAGTTCATGATTTGTGTGAAAGCTCTGGCTGGACGTAGGACAAACACTCTTTCAAGGAATCATGTTTGAAACTACATCCTGTATTTTTCCATGAAATAAATATCAAGATACAACTCGTTTCTCTCCCAGGATGTAAAGCCTTCTGAGGCAACTTTGATACAAGCTTGGTTTTTCTACCAGACACAAAAAAATCAAGAAAAAAACAAAACTCCCTTAAGTCTCGTGTCCATTTTGTGTTTGGTAAAATTGAGTTCTCTTAGTTTAAAAGGAATCTAAGAAACAATGACACCAAAAACCCTGGAATTTGATTTTTCAAGCTGTGGAAGTCATGGGAATAGAGGACACAGACAAAAGGGCACATCTACATCGGGATCTGCTGATTGTTGCTCAATGCTTGCAAGCATAGTTACATGCAGGGGAGCGTTCCCAACTGTGCTGTGTTCTATTTGTTAATTATTACACATAGCATATTCATTACTTTAAATATTCTGCATCACATACTTGTTTTCAACCTGCATTCTCTTTAACAGAACAAACTGTTACAAGAACCAGCAGCACAAACTCCAAGAACAAATACACAGGACAGTAGTCTCGTTTACAGACCTGTACAGCCTCCTTCTTGGAAGTTGAAGTAGCCATGGGCACAACGGTCACACTTCTTCCCTGCTACTCCAGGCTGGCACCAGCACTGCCCACTCTCGTCACAGTCAAATGACTTCGAGCCAAAAGAATTACAGTTGCAGGGAACACACCCCCTTCCCAATTGCAGGCCGAAGGTTTCAGGCTGGCGTGGAAAAGAAAAGAAAATATAAATCTCAGCAAGTGAACTCATACCAACAAGAAGCACAGAATCTAGAGAGCAGTCAGCAGTGAGGAACCCATGAGTCACCAGGCTCTCTGGTGGCACTGACAACTGTCTGTTTTTCAGTGGATTTTCTATGTTGACAAAGTGAAAAGTATGGTTAATTAGAAATATCATCAAAATTAATTATCAAAATAGGCACTATGTTGACATCTTAGTTTCAAAAGCCTTTGTATAATCTTCCTTGGTTCTAATAGCAATGTAAAATAGATTACGCATTACCTTCCTGGTTTTAATTTAACATTTTACTCACTTTACTGCTAATATATTAAATTGATTACTTTCAGATTTTGTGAACTACCTGTGCTTGGTTAAGACATTTTTCAATAATAATGATCAGGATTGTAGTCATTAAAGCCAGTTTGTGAGAAAAGATCAAGGCACTAGATTAGAAAGGTAAGGCCAGCCTGCTCATCCAAGTTTGAAACTGCGGGTCCCACGTCTATCTGGACCGATTCATCTCCCACCAGGCTTGTATTACCAGCTGTGAAGACATCCTTGAAATGCATGTTACCAGGCCCAGGATAACCATGTTTAAAAACACTGGTGAATTCAGGACTCATCGCTACTATTAGAAAAATGAGAACCACATATCATACTTAATGTACACCACTTTTCTTTTATAAATACAAAGTATGTCACATTATTATGGCATTTTAATCTGGAAAATTACTCCCTGTAATTACTTCTTTGTCAAAATAATTTGTATTTTGGAAAATTAGACTTCATAATTACTTCTTGGTAAAAATTAATCTTGCCATTTATTAGGAATCACCCAAAGAGAAATGAATAAGCTTCATTATATTTTTTAATATTATTGTTAGCAGTATTAGAAATAAATTTGAGAAATTAAAATTATAATGAGAATTAGACTTAATATGACTAGCTAAGAATAGTTGCATTGTTTAAAATGTACAATGAGTTGATTGAATGTGATAATCATGTTAATTTTTACTGTTCGCCTTATTTTAAGTTCTATTTGTAATTCAGATTTCATCATATTAAAGTAGAACATATGTAAGCAGTGACAACAAATAATTTTAAAATTAAATTCACCTACATATATATAAAGAAAAATTAAAATATTTTATTAATAAAAATATTTCAATGTAAAATCCTTAATCTCCGAGGAATTATCAGATATTAGAACAATGACTAAATAACAAGCAAGCTCGTTACAGATTGTTTATCATAGCATGTATTTCTGGTGACACTCAAATCTCCACTGTTAGAGAAAGTTCTGAATAAATTAAATTATAGTACATTCATGCTATAAAATGGGAAGCAATTAAGTAAAATCTATTTTGAAGCAGTTTTAATGGTAGGAATACATTTATGATGCGACATCACATAAAAATTCTAAAAGCAGCATACACATTATCTAGACTATGATTCCAATTACATTATGTACACATACATCCAGGCACACACAAACACACACACACAGCCACATGCACATCCACAGCCATGACACATGCACAAACACAGACACCAGACACCCACATATACAGAAACACTTGGATTCCAAAAGAGTCTAAACGATAATGTGCTTCGGTTTTTTTGGAAGCAAAACAGAAACCTAAATTTTATGTACTATTTTTCTTAATATTGAGTGTATGATGTGTGTTTGCAGTAGAGCATGTGTCTCCCGCACCAATGTAGGAGTGGAAGAGCCACTTTCCTGACTGGTCCTCTCCTTCCACTGTGGATTTGAGGCTGGAACTCAAGATGTCAAGCACTTTCCCCACTGAGCCCACTATACTTAAATTTTCAACTATTTGAATTATAGTTGTAAAACTTCCCATTAGTCATTGTATTTGAACTTTTTTTCATATACTAAGCCTGCTTGTAAAGACTGGACTTAACAATTATCTTTATTCCCGGAATCCTCCACATTTAGCAAATACACATATGTATGTATAGATATGCACATTCCTTTAAGGGACAAATCAATCAAATATAAAATGGATTTCTAAATCACAGCTGTCATTAATTATTGTAAGACTGATTATATAAAGAAATAAATAAAACAAATGGTTGCTAAAATCCTTTTCTAATATTTATATATTGTAGTTCAAATAAAAGTACCAAACTTCCTAATAAAACAAGAAATTTTAGTAAAATTGGTACTAATATATCTATTCCACAGTTCAAAGAAAAGCTCTCCAATAAATAAAGTTGAGGAACAATCTTGTAGTCTATAACTGAGATTACATAGAGCTCCCTTCCAGAACCCACAGAAAGACTGACGGCTCCCATCAGTACCTTTCACCTGTGGTAGTAACAAAGTCTAGCAGGTGCATGTTGCTTCCTATGTGCCAAGCACTGTTCTCCAACTATAACAAGTATGAACTTCCAGGACGATCCCTCAGATAGCTATAGCCACCTCCCTTTTGTGCATAGTGTTGTAACAGAGGCACATAACACTGAGACCTGAAGCCTCCACCGAGACAAGTGGGCAATCAGGATGCCTTATTACTTGGAACTTTAAGATTTATTTTTAAATTGTATGTAGTGTGAGAGTGTGCATGTGTGTGTCTGTGTGTATATGTGTCTCTGTGTGTGTCTGTGCATGTGTGTGCATGCATGTGTATGTGTGTGTGCACGTGTCTCTCTGTGTGTATATGTGTCTGTGTATATGTGTGTGCACGCATGTGTGTGTGTATGTGTGTGTGTGTACATTGACATGAGTGCAAATGCTGGGGATTTAGATACACTGGAACTATGGCAACAGGCAGATTGCTGTGAGCCTCCTAATGAAGAAAATATTTGTAAGTGGAAAGTCTTCCTTCGTGTCTGTTCTTCATTTAAAGAGGGTTATGTGTTTCTTGTGTTTGATGTGTACATGAGCAGAATCACGGTTGAAAATTAGCAAAACCTTAGTGAAAATGATATGTCAGGCTTCTGTTAGTACTCTAGAAATGTCACTTTTGATACCTTGGGTTCCCTCCAACAAAATTTTTATTTGGTTTGTCCACAGATATGCTTTCAAAAATATTTTATTTTATGTGTATGAGTCGTTTGTATGTGTGAGCACCACATTGGTGCCTGGTGCTTACAGAGGCCAGAGGAGGAAGTTGCAGATATTTTTAGCTAGGTATTGGGACTCAAACTTGGGTTCTCTGGAAGAGCAGTCAATGCTTTTAACTGATGAGACATCTCTCCAACCCCCACAGCCATGCTTAATGGATACTTATGCACAAATTTTAAAAGTCAGGCTTTAGTCAGGCATTGTACAATTTCTGCATTTGCAATTTGCATACTTAGCGAACAGTTTGCACACTTAGTTACCAAAATTATTCGGCAAAAGGTTTCCAAGCCTCTTCAGCTACAGCCCAGGAAATAGCATGCCCACACAACCATGCAGTGCGTACCGGCACAGGGGTCCAATAGGTTCCCCTGGGGCACCCTCTGGAACCGCTGGAACCCCACATCCGAGGTGACCCCAGCACCCGCTGCGCTCTGTGTGGCTGCTCCTCCGGATGGTGCACCTGCCTTCGGAGGTTGCACTGTTTCCCTACAAAGCCTGATTTACAGATACATCTTCCTGTCATATCACACTGTGGTGACACAGAGCCCAGGGGACTGCAGTCACACAGCTCACAGAATCGCTTCGCTGAGTCCCACCACGTACTGAGCTTTAAAACCCAAGAGAAGGAAAAACAAGGAAACAGGCAGAGTTGATCATATGGTATTATTCAAGTGATAGAAGCAGGGGTATTTTGAAACTTTCTACTAAAGGCCAGTCTGACATCTGAAGATGACTTGCTTGTTGTGAATAACAAAAGGTATCTATGTGAAAGGAGCCAAAACTGGCAGGTTCTCATGAGGGAACCTCAACACGGGGCAGGGCTATCACTGGAATCAGATACTGAAAACAACATTCTCATTGATGGGACAGTTCATTTTAATCAATCAGAATTTCAGTCATAGTTCTAAAACTATGATGAAAATCTTCACTATTTCCAGTGTTAATCCACTGAAATAAACTTTTAAATGACAGAACTTGAAGTGTGTGTATATGTGTTGGGGGGTTGGTTGGAAGCAAAAGGAGTGAAAATTTTCACCTCCCCCAAGGTGAATTATTTTACTCCCCACAGGCTAGAATTAAATTTATGTTATTTGTTTTGTAAATACTTAAATTACAGCAATTATTATAAAAAAATTGTACGTAGGAACACAGGTCAAATGCAGTGCACAGTCAATTGTGTTATAGTTGAGAAAACGTTTCATTGAGCACAGATATCCCATTTTCAGGAGGAAATAATTCTGGTCCCTTTGTTTAATATGTGTATGGAATCCATCATTGAAAGGAGGTGAGCATGGTTCTTACCTTACACTCATCACAGCGCCTCCCCTGCACATTGGGTCTGCACTCGCACTGCCCAGTTCTGGTGTGACAAACCTCTGAGAAGGAGCCATTGCTGTTACAATGGCAGGCTGTGAAGGCAAGATACATGGCAAATGAAAATACAGTTTCATGAATCCCAAATACAGATCCAGTAGCTTTAATCTGAAATGCTTGCGACCAGATGCATTTCAGACATGAGCTATACCTTAAGTTTTAGAATATTTGCATAGACCTCTGTGGTTAAACAACAGTAATCTGAAAATCCAAGACCTGAAGTGCTGCAAATCTGTATAGGAGTTGTTAAAGGAAACTTTAGCTTATGGGAATGTCAACACCTGAATCCAGTGTTAGGATGTCTTCAAGTTGCGAGGACTCTTTCAGACAATCCTGTAGTGGTAGGAGCCACGGCGGGGCTGCGTTCCCGCTGCCCAGCTCCTGCATGGCTAGCTTTATCCGAAATAATTACACGGAAACTGCATTCTTTTAAACACTGCCTGGCCCATTAGTTTTAACCTCTTCTTGGCTAGCTCTTACATATTGATCTAATCCATTTCTAATATTCTGTGTAGCACCACAAGCTGGCTTACCAGGAAAGATCTTAACCTGCATCTTTCTAGAGTGGGAGAATCATGGCAACTGCCTGACACGGCTTCTTACTCCCAACATTCTGTTCTGTCTACTCCGCCTACCTAATTTTCTGTCCTATCAGGGTCAAGGCAGCTTCTTTATTAATTAGCCAATAAAAGCAACACATAAAAAACAACACCTACATCACAATCCGTTATGTAATCCTTGTAACAATTCCACCTACTGTAGACATAGTTCATACATGCTTGGCATGTTACACTACTAAAATACTAATACAGTTGCTATGACAATCTTGAGACTAAGACAATGAAGTATAAAGAAGCAATAACATATACAATGCCATAAGCTTAGTAAGTGTTTTGGCCGTCCAGGAATCTGCTTGAGCCATGGAATCCCCTGCTTCCTGGTTCAATGCTGTTTAACTTCTTCATAGACACATTGGGGCAACATCTACTTATTATAATCACATGGATAAAATACATACCCCCGGAAAGTTGAAAAAATTTTAAAAAATTTTCAGTATCAATAATCTTCTTGACATAGCATTAATATCATTTTTTAGCAAACATTTTTAATACAATGTTTATTTACTATGTGCCAGTTTTTGTACTAAATTCCAACAATAAGAATGAGTTAAATGAAAATATATCCCTTTTATGCTATGAAAGCATATAAGAGAACAGAAAAAAATGTTTCAAATCTATTAGGAATGTAACACTATAAATACTAAAATTCATTTTTATTTTGTATTTTATTCCATATCCAAAGATAGAAAACATGCTTGGTTTAGTTACTCTTTTATCACTTTTGCATTAGAAAAAATTTATAAAGTTATCCTGAAACATATAATAACTAAATAACTCTAAAAACTATTTTACTTCTCTGAGAGAGCTAGCAATTAATGGCTTTCTCTGCTTTTGACAACTATATTTTTAATGGTATGCATAATTTCACTGATACCAGAATAAAATTGTGAGGGGGAGATGACGTGGGGTTTATTCATCAACAGCTTTGGCAAGTATGGTACAACATCACAGCTTTAAAGACATTAAAAGTAACTACTCCCTCATCTCCTGATATTATTCTGCTCATTTGGCTCCAGGTTCTACTTCTCTTGATCATTTTTCTAAAATTTGCCCTATCCTCTTCCATCAAAGTTTGGCCTTTAGTGTCTACTAATGCAAGGCCACTAAGAGAGCAGCCGGGCCAATGACTACTGTTTCTCAGTCAACAACACAAGGAGAGTTTACAGATGGAGTCAAAGAACAAGGTGAGAAAACGTATCATCATTAAAAACTCACTTTCATGTGAATATGAGAATTGCTCTGCATATTGTAGCTTTACATAAATTTATTTAGTACATTAGCTTTGCAAATTTCAAATTTTTAAGAATCACTAACTCCCTCTTTTAAAAGTAGGACCTACAAAGTTGAATTTACTGTAAAGATGGTGGTAAGTGATTATAATCATCTAAAAATAACAAAAGCAATAAATTTTGTATGTATCTATACAGAAATAGGACAAATATTTAAAGATTTTCCCATATACTAGTGAGATATTCATGAAAATTATCTTTACAAAAATAAAGTACTGCTTTATTCAAAAATTTGTACGTGTGTGTGTGTGTGTGTGTGTGTGTGTGTGTGTGTGTGAGTTCTTTAAGATGGTACCATTATGTAGCCCAGGCTGCCCTAGATCTCTGTGATCTTCCTGCCTCTGTCTCAGGAATACTGTGATTATTTTGCTTGGCACCACAGGTTATGAACTTGTTTTGGATGAGGACTTATTCTCCATGCATAGAAGAGATATTAATCCTGAAAGTACACAAATATTCACTATAATATTTTATAGACTTTAAATCAAATTATATGCTGAAGAGCCTTACAAATCATAGCCAGATCTATGCTTCATGGGAAGTGGTACATAAACTGATGATGATTCATTTATTTTGGTTGTTGCTCTTCTCATATTTTTCTCTGTGCTCCTAGGACTTCATGCACAGATCATAATAAAATAAGTAGAATGTCCTTAGCTTTGTGGAGGGAGTTATTAGAAAATATAAAAAGAAGTCACGAAATGGATACTTAGGTCTAGAATTAGTGAACTCCAATATTCACAGCTACCACAGGGACCACCTCCAAAGACCAACAATGGCAGTTGTCTCCGTTACCAACATCTCCTGCCTGTGCTACACCCAATAATCCCCACGGAAAACTTATGATCCTTTGGATATGAGGAAACCATTTCTAGAGTCCCATTTCTGATTCTAAATTTCCCAGGTAGCCCACGTGAACATAAGATATTTTTGCGTTTCCTGATATTTCACAGAAAGGCCAAATTCCGCAGTGTTTAAAGTCACTCTGGTCTTGTGGGAAATTTTGTTTAGAAAGTCAGTCTGTGATTTTAAGAAATGCCAGTTACTCCAGAGAGTGATTTGTTTTGACTTAACAAATAACCATTCTGAAAGGACAGAAAGCCTACAACCAGCTTCTCAGTTTAGGAGAAAAGCATCCCTTCCTGAAATAGGATCACTGCTGTTTACAGTAGAGATAACAGGCAGAGTTTCCTGTGGTGTCTGCAATTCCCTAGGTCCTGGGACTCACCTCAGCATGAGTCTCTGCTTACATTAATTCAGTAGAAAAGAACTGTTGTTAGTTTTATAGCTCTCTTCCTGAATACTGCATAGGTGCCAGTAAGATCCAGAACACTGATGTGGATTCATACTTTTGGAATTAATTCTCTTTTGCATATGGTGTTGTTATAAAGTAATTTTAATATAAGATAGTATTCCATATAAAACTGTGTTGTATGGCTAAGGAGGAAAAGATTAGATGAGAAATATGTTGTACCAAACTGCCTCAAGCCTTTGAGTAGTATTCTACAAATAATTTTGGCATGAGAATTAATCACTCAACTATCAGATGCCATTATGTAAAATCATTGTCATGATCTTACACTTGTTATGAAATGCAAAATCTTTATTTCTGTAAAGTCTTCATATGAAAGCAAAACCACTTAACACCTGCTGATAGGTAACATGCAATAATATGGACAAGTGGATTTATTTCAATCAAACAATTAAGTTGATATTAATGAAAAAGGCCAAATATACCTGTATCATTTCTAAATTACTTTCTGTTACAGATTTAACTTCATTTTAAAAATTTCATTGCATATGTATTCATAAATATGTGTATAATTTGAAAATCAACATTTAGCAATATAATACATTTTAAATGGTTTGTTCTGTTCATTGCTACAATGAAATATTTTGGAACATGCAGACTTTATGTCTTCACTGGGCATTCATCATCCATGTATCACAGATAATTTCCTAGTCTCCAATGCCCACTCAAGAACTCATCAGCTTCTCTGAGGTATCATACATCAAATCTGTCAGGGACATCAATAGTTCAGGACTTACGTTGACAGTTCTTTGCATCAACTGCGTCTCCAAAATATCCATCAGCACAGAGCTCACAGTACCGGCCTGTTGTTCCTGGCTTACATATCAGACAGGAGCCAGACAAGCTGTCACAGCTGCCAGGGATGGAGAAGTCAAGGTTGTCATTGCATTGGCATGGCTGACATGATCCTCCAGGTATGGAAGGTTGTCCAAAATAGCCTTCTGCACACCTAAGGTAATAATTTCCAACAGTGACATTTTAGTATGTGTGGGGGGGAGGGGTACTCAAGAAACCCACCCCACTCAATGTTTACATATCTTTCATATTCCTCTGCCAGGATAATATATTTTCCTCTTAAGCGTACTTTTTCTCAAATGCAGAGTGATTAAAAAATGCTTTTCTGTAACTGTGCTATAGATACAAGATGAAATCTGCCAACTCCACTCATAATTAGATTTCAGAAAAAAAATAAAATTTTGTCACTGACATTGAATATGGGTCCAAAGCATAATGAGAAATCTGTGATCGGCGTTATGAAGGAATCTAAGTTCATACTGCAAAGCTTTTATAATATAAAACATCATATGTCTCCAACTCCAATTGCCTGTTTTCTGTCCACATATATAAGGTTCATGTTTTTGTTGCTGTTGCTCTTACAGGAAGAGCTTATTATGAGGAATCAAATGCACGTTCAACATCTATTGAAAGAAATTGTGACTCAGAAAATATTATGGTTACTTGTGTAGGAGCTCTGACTATTTCTGAATTAATAAATGATTTGTGTATATTTGTGTATTGATTAAGAGGCTATTTTTCAATGAAGAATCTTCATTCAGTTGAAGTCTAAGTAGGGATGCCTTTCTATTACGGTAGTGTGCTGTAGGATGGTGCTGACCTATGACCCAAATTCACACCAGAAAATTCTAGGTTTTCATAAAAATAAAACCAACCCCAAACTGTGTATTTATTTGAAAAAAAAACACTTAAGTTTATCATTTATAAACTGTGGCATAGAAACCAATTATGAGTTATGCTACCCATTTTTTTTCCCTGATATACATGTTTTAAAATGCTGCTCAGTGGTACAGATGCTCAGATTCACCTTTGCCGAGATCTCCTATTTCTTTTGGCTTGGTCTCCTTAGTTACATTTTCTCATGCTTTGTATCAAAGAAGAAATGAAAGAGCGTTAGAAGGTGGTGACCACTCTACCTCTGTTAGCTTTGGCATCTTACTAAATAAAGTGCTTTGCAGCAAGGGTCAAGACTGAGAGGAAACAAGAACACTGTAGAAGAACATAACTAAGTTCATGTCATGCAGTCCTTATGCTCTTCTGCACTGACATGGTCTTATAAAGGAATGTTCTGCCATGTGAAACACAGGTGTTTCGACGCACTAATAACATTATTAGGTTAGAGTTGTTATTTGGTACAGATACATTCATCATTCTAGGTTCTAAAGAAGCATTGTACATTGGAAGATAATGTTGTAGGTTGCAGGTTTTATCATAATCTTTTAAAAGATTTTAATTATATCCACAACATGGTTCATAAAATTATGAAAGCTTTATATTCAGAGATTAGAAGAATACTGCTACGAATTACTATTGCCAATAATTACTTATTAATTCTGTATTACAGACCATGAAATAGCATTGCAGTATATAGATTTTTTTTCACAATTCCTTCTGGAGATTTTTTTGGTAATAAATAAGAAGATAACTTTAAATTTTAACCTGGCTTTACCCTATTTGATCTTCGAATATTGTAATAATATCCACATATTATTACATCCCGTTTCGCTTCTCTTAAGATTGCCTTTGATCAGTTAGACTAATAGTTGTACACCAGTAATTATCAAAGCCAACAAAAACCTACTACTTTCATCTTGTTTCTTTCAAAATTTCTTATTAGCCTCAGGAGATAAGGAATTATACAATGAAGTATTAGACATTTTCTTAGCAAATGTAGCAATTAATAAGTCCCATATTCTCCTGGAATCAAAATATTCATGCAGAAAATATAATTAAATAGAACAAATAAACAGGAACCTGCCACTTTTATTTCAGGATATAGACCAAGAAAATGTGTGACTCTACATGACAATTAATATACTGCATGATTGAGGAGAGAATTATGCCCTCCTCCAAGTGCACAGTCACAGGTAAGCAACCTATTAAACTTTTAATCATTTGGTGTTTACTACTGATGTATGTGTGAGTGTACTAGAATTTGAAAAGAGCTCAAGAGGTTCCATTAGGAACTATGAAGTATCCTGTTGGTGGAGAACATCATGCTACAATTCTAGTATTATTAACAACAGTTACTATTACTCTCTCTGTGTCACCTAATTAAATTTAGTATATAGCCCGGTAGGTTTTCCCAGCCTCCCAGATTTTCTCCTTACCAAAAACTAACTATAATGTAAAATCTCTCCCACTTTCCCAGAGAAGGCAGAATGAAAATAGTAAAAAAAACAGTTTCTAGGGTTCTTTGTTAAATATGGGGACATGTTGACTCTTCCTTTTCATATTTGTGATTTCTCAAGTCAAATTATAACTGTTTGACAAAAGAACCTCCTAATGTAAATATAACATTAGGCTATAGGATAGTTCTGTAACTGATAGTTTGGGAAGATTATCATCTATTATGAGAGGGGAATATGAATGAAGATGAATGGCTGAAGTAGAGACCAAGGATTATAGGAAAAAATAAACAGGACTGATATAACCTTTGTCTTCTCTTTGACCTAATTTACCTTCCTCATCCTTCTTAAATAATTAAATAGAAAAAGAGAGAAATCAACAGAGCAATTTTATATTACACTAATATAAACGAGGCATAATATTATCCTACTATCTAGGCCCAAGAAATAAGCATGTAAAAATCTTTTTATGTATGTTTTTTTTTCATGTTTTATTTTTTATTTATTTATTTATTTGTTGAAAAAATTTTTGCCTCCTCCTTGCCTCCCATTTCGCTCCCCTTCCTCCCACTTCTCTCCCCCTTCCTTCACTCCTCTCCCCCTCTCCCCACTCCATTCCCCTTCCCTCTCCAGTCTGAAGAGCAGTCCAGATAAAACCAGGCTCTCTGAACATGGAGGACAATGAGGGCTGATGAGAAGCCAAGGACAATGGCACTGGGTTTCGATCCTACTGCATGATCTGGCTTTGTGGGAGACTAGCCTGTTTGGATGCTCACCTTCCTGGACTTGGATGGAGGGGGGAGGACCTTGGACTTCCCACAAGGCAGGGAATCCAGACTGCTCTCAAGCATGTAAAAATCTTACCACAGAACAACTAGAGATACATTGAGGTTTAGAATCAAAGTATAGAATCATCAAAGACCTTCTCAGGATGTAGAGATGAATGTCAGTTACAGAACAGGTGATAGTGCCCGGTTCAAAAGTGGAAGGATTGTAGTCATCTTGCTGAGAGAACTACATCCGCAGGGGAGGAGCTTATAGCCTAATGAATTTGCCTGGGCTGGCTGTGGTGCTATAGTCTCACTATTTGCCATTCAGCTAAATGCTAGGCTGGCTGGCACTGGTGCCTTTGCCAAGCTTCAAGCAGTGCGGAGTCAGCAGCTCCAACTGGACACCTGAGCACAGCACTGAGGCTGCCTTGGCAAGGAGCAGTTTGGGGCACAAAATCTGGTGGAAGAAACAAGAGCCAACCACTCCCTCCTCCGATTGCATGATCACATGTGAGTAACCTTTAAAAACCGCATCTGTCATAATTTTGATTGTGACAGAATTATTAGGAAGGAATAAGGGTCTTTCTGCAGCCAAGACCTAAGGACTAGACACTGACACTTGGGCAGAAAATGCCTGCAGCCTTGTAATTGAGAGTGAGGGTATCTGAGCCCGATTAAGACCTCTCTGAAGTACAGATGATCTAAATGGGTTTTTGGAGGTGAAATAAAAGAAAAAGGGACTCGATTTATAGCTAATGTGGCTCTTCTATTTATAGCTAATGTGGTTAAAATTTGGTGACTTATAAATTTAAAAATTTTAAATTGATGCTAAACTTAAATTTAATTTAAAATTTAAATTAAAATGTGGTGAGTTTTCAAAATGATAAGCCTTTGCAGTCAATTACCTTCCATGTTTTCAGTGGTTACCTGTTAAGTAGCCTTTGGGCTGTTCTTGTTGCAGCTAGTGAGCTCTTTGCATTTGCCAGCTGGGGAGGAGAGGGGTTTAAGGAATCCACACTTGTGCTGTTCCACCTGTTCCCACAGAATTCTCCTAGGTAACGTGTCATGGTATGTTTCTGTGTCTCTATGTTGTGTGATATGTTGTTGAAGCCAAAAAGGCCGAAAGTCACTTGGTACCTGATTAAGTGCCACTGGCAGTTTTAATTAGCTTTGTGTTCTTTATTTTAATTCTTCTTTATAGTCCAGAGTTCACTCAAACCCTTCTAGCCTGTCTCAAGGCTATTTCTCTGCTTTTCTGAACAGAAAACCTGAAATCTTAATGAAGTATCATCATAAATGTCTTCTCTTCTCAATAACATAACTCTATTTCCTCTGTGAAACTCTTCCTCAACAAAGAAGCTTCATGAGTGTTTGCAAGCTACAACTAGCCTTGGCATCTCAAAGAATATCATTCATATTTTGATAATTCGTTGTATTTACAATGGGCATTCCCTTCTCCAGCTTTGCTGTCTACTTTGCTTGTGTTTTGCATTCCCTCAATTAAAGGAACACATCCATCCTTTACTATATAATCCCCAGTAAACTAATTTGGCAAGTAAGAAAACAGGAATATAGGGAATTCCTAGACTTGGCTTGTGTTTTTTTTTTTTTTTTTCGAGACAGGGTTTCTCTATGGTTTTGGAGCCTGTCCTGGAACTAGCCCTTATAGACCAGGCTGGTCTCGAACTCACAGAGATCCGAGTGCTGGGATTAAAGGCATGCGCCACCACCGCCCGGCTTTGGCTTGTGGTTTTTATTAGCTTTTCACTTCTTGTTAGTCTTTCGTAAAAACCAAAAATTGAGTGATTCCTTGGGAAAGAGGAGGAGAGGTGGGAATATGTTCCAGTCCTGCCCTAGCTAAGGGACTATTGACATTTGATTGCTACAGGAAGAGGAAGGCTGGTTTTCTACAAAGGAGAGACACCTTGTGTATTAACCACACTCAAGAGGTAGTCATCCAAAGCAACTGTATTCTGTGCTTGGGGTTTCTTCTGCTTGCTTATTCTTGTGTGTCCATCTTTTTCTTTAAAGGTGGAAGGTATGAAGTTGGGCGAATACAGACATTGGAAATGTCTGGAAAGGACTGAGGGAGAAGCGTGGATATGATTAAATTATATTTGGTAAAATTTCAGAGAATAAACAATGTGCATTATTTAAAAGAAGTCAGAAAGTAACAAATGACGATACAGACTCTGTCAGTTCCTAGAGTTAGGCTGAAAGATGTTGAATGGTTCCTGAACAGTTATTCCTCTAAGAGTGGGAAGGAAAGGGGAGACAGTAGAAATACCTAAAGGGAAAGCTAGCTGTGAGGACCAGGGAAAGGATGAGGTCATCTGAAACAGATGTGGATGAATTGTTCAGGACTGGCCAGCTACACTATGTGTTCATTTTTGTGAAACACTCATAACCACAGACACTTACCTACCACAGACACATTCACACAAACACCTCGAACTCCATAACTAGTTGTAACTTTAATTCAAGATGGCTTCCGCAGGGGATGGGAGAAAAAGTCTAATAGAGTAGCCCATGAATATAAGTCATCACCACTACCAAAGAAGACTGGAGTCTCAGGAAGAAAATGTATTGAGATAGAGAATACAAGTTTTAACCCATGTCTTCCTGACACATTCATATCATAAAATAAAAGCAGAGGATTAAGGCTGCATATACATAGTCAATTCTGAGCCAACCAAGGTGACCGAGTTTATTCACTGTCCACTACAGGGAAAGTTAGAACACTTGCCATGTGCATGGATATTTCCCGAACTTAAGTGACTATGGAAGTTCTTACTACAGGAACAGTGACTGCGGAAGATGCTATGTCAGTTGGGTTTTGTCATGTTGTGCATACAGGGTTTACACAAGGCTTTCACAGAATGGTTTTGATTACAAGATATACAATGTAACCAGTAGCTTTCTAAGCCTGACCTTTGTTATCTTTCCCTTCAATGTCCACAAATATATTTCAAAAACGTTTCTATTAGTATTTCTGATCCATCTGATGGGGTTTTTTGACTCATAAAAATACTCTGAAGTGGCAAATCTCAAGTGTTCAAGGAAAATCTTAACCCAAATCCTGACTAAGAAAATATATTATCTCATTACCTCTTGAATAATACTTGAATAGTAGATTATTTTTGGATGACAAATTTCAATTGGAAATAAGATGTACCATTGCTACAGAGTGTATGTATCTCACCCTCTTTTGCATCTGATTAATACAAATTTTAGACAAGGCATTTCTGTCAGGTATTTCTTCTCTTGCTGATTTTCATAATCAGAATTCTCCCTAGAACACATGTGACTATTCTTACTCAAGAAGGTTGTGAGCTACTTGAGGACAAAGATGGAAAGGCATATCCGTTTGTATTCAGTGTTTTACCTCGTACCTAATATGGTACTTAAAAAAATAAATATTAGTTGAATAAAATGTTACTTGTTAAATTGCAGGTGTCTCAGAAACTATCTAATGTGTAGAGAGGACAATGCACGAAGCAAAGCAATATAAATACATCAGAGACCATGCTCACCCAGAGAAGCAGATTTAATAGCCTTGTATGACAAAGCAGCTGTCATTTTCCAGTTGCCAAAAAAAGACTGCCTGTAGTGAGCTGGGGGATACTATACATTGATGTAAATCTGTCTTAGCGATGACATGTTGTTCTATTAGAATGTCATATATACACATGCTTTTCTTTTTTTAAATGAAAAACACAATTAAAGACGTTCGGTTTTTCAACAGCAAATAAATCCCTCTTATTTCAGGTCTATTCTCCACTTCCTCATTTACAGATGTTGCCACAATCACAAACAGGACTCACTGCTGCTGGCATGCTGTGTGCAGACTACTCACTGCTGGCCAAATTCTCCCTGGGTGAAGGTTTGAACAGGTGATGGCTGCCAAGATGGCAGGAAAAGATGGGCAGAAATAGCTCTCCTGATGGATAGCCTTGTTGAGGAGGAGAGAAGGCAGGCCATGTTCATGGTCTGGCTTTCTTTCTCTGCCTCACCCATATCCACATCAATGGTCACCAGGGAGGTGACTTTTCAGCATTAAAAACAGGGAGAGTGGTGTTCTGTTTGCCCACATCTTTAAGGAACTAACTTGCATCACTTTTAAATTGGGAGTGAATCACACAAGAAATAATACTTAAAATATATTTAAGGAAGAAATATGATTATGGAAATTGTCTAAAATAATATCTATGCTCCTGCTGCCCAGACACTTCACAGGAATTAAGATACCAGTTTAAGAATGAATAGAAGAAGATATAAGTCATGATAATAAATTATACTTTGTCTTCTTTCAAATATATTTACAGTAAATTATAGGCCACTTGCTGAACTATGAACTAAGAATTTAAGCCACATTTTAAGGACATAAAAGCTAATTATGAAAAATAAATGGTGCCAAGAGTAGACAGTAAGATAAATCGTAAAATGATGGCTTTCCACTTGAGCAACACTTTTTTAGAAAAAGTGTAGGTTAATGCTTAACCTTTAAGATTAAAACATTAATCAGATATCCCTGGAGTGAATGGAGATTTATAGACCAATTTCCAGAGAATAAATAAACTATCAAAATAGAATGCATTTGTGGGCAAGTGTGATAAGGAAGTTTATTTTACCCCATTGAGCATGGCAGCTTTTCTGGAGCAGGGGAAGATCATGCCTGTGACTTTATAACTCCCAAGGTAGAAATCATTTCGCAGGGCAATGTGGTATGTGCTTACCTCTCACAGCGTGGTCCGGTGTACCCAACAGGACATTCATCACAGATCAATCCCAGACTCCGGTCTAAATGGCACGTTGGACTAAAGCTGTGGTGATGTTTGGGGGACAGGAAGAAGAATACACGCGATCATTAGCAATGGATCCTCATATCTCTACCACTGCTGTGACCAAAGGGTACAAGCTGGCCATTCTCATCTCCCAGGCAGAAATTAGAATCTGGCCAGTGGAGGATGAAATGGCATTGCTATTTTGACAGATACAACGATAGCCCAGTGGAGAGCAGTGTCCCTGTGACATGTTATTAGCTGACTTTTGACTGCTCTGGCTCTGAGATCACCAATAAAAAAGAGCGGACGCATAGCAGCTGATGAAACTGACTTTCACATCCTTTCTCTCCAAGCACACCCTTCAGAATTGGAAGCAGTGTGGAGAAATCTGAGAGATGTTTAGACAGTGGTGGAGTCAGCATGGCAGTATAAGTTTTACTACCTGGGCCAGCAGCCATGGGGCATGCATCCACACAGGTTGCTGTGAATGTGCACCCACAGGCATGAGGTCACATGGGTGGAATCCTTAGAGAATCTTTTAGCAAATATTTACTGCGTGCATTCTGCTTGACTTAAATTCTACAAGTTAAACCGAGCCAGCTTTGTTATTTCGCATCTCTCAGCATGTTCCAAACTTTACCTGTCTTTAGACACAGTTCCAGTTTGGGGCTGAAGAGACAATTATTCTTACTCTAATTATGTTTTCTCTATAATATTTTCTATTCTACAATACAGAACAATTTAGTAAAGGCTTGCTTAAAAGCCAAATAATTAAAAAGATCACAATAAATTAAACATGCTGGGACCTGGTCTCTTTCAGTTTCTGATACTTGGCGTGACTCGGGATTATTTTTTTCAACTTTGATGCCAATCAGAGTGTGACTATCATTGAAAAGTAACTTCCCCCTGGTATAACTCTGAAAGGTCCTTCAATGCTTCAATAATTCTTATTTCTCTATAGTACCAAGTTATTATGATCCATTAGACCCTTCAGACTAGCTATTTCAACTCATTGTAAAGCCTAATGAATCTGTGAGATCAAGAAAACCTTGAATTTATGAAGGTTGTTCAAGTGGAGAGGTTCTGATGGATGCTGTGGTAACCTAGCTTGTGGTCTAAGAGAGGAATCTCTTGTTAGAGGAGCGCTCACAACAGGGGGGTTCAAATGTGTGAGGTCTTGGCACATATTAAAACAAACAAATGGAAATCCGATTGACTCCACTACTTGTCTTTGTTATTGTTTGCAAAACTGAAAGAAGGAATTGGATTCTGACAACTCACTATTGTGCAAATGTGTGTTCTTCCAAAATTGTCATTCTGCAACTGCCTCATCTTTGTGGAGAAAGGGACCCCAAGGGGAAGACTGAGCTTGCCAAGCTTCTTGGACTATAGTGACTGAATGAAAACCAAGTGAATTATTTTTTAACATTCTAAATCAGTTTACCATAAAGACATGCCAACGATGGCTGACAAGCTCCTGACACCTTAAAACTATTTCTAAAATAAACCTTAAAATTCTCAAAAATACTCCCTTGTCAGTTAAAACTAATAGCAATAAAGTCAACTGAGCTCACTGACAGAGAACAAAACTTTCTCAGAAAAATATTAAGCAATAACAATTTATTCAATGTGACGAGCTCTTACATTTCAGTGTACTTTTATCATAATTGTACTGCATTTTAACAGATTCCTATAGGCTGGCTGAGACAAACTTAATTTTTCTTCCTCAAGGTCATACACTAATTTCCAGGAGAATTTACATGAGATTCATGACTGCAGGGTCTTCATTTGATCCTCTCCTCTCCCTATAACCACCTGTCATTCAAAACTGCTGGTGAGAATGCATGAGTTTAAGCTCCCAGTAATAAAAATGCTTGCTACAGTGTATTCAAATAAAATCTCTTCTTAAAATATCCTTCCACATATGCTTTCATATTTGTAAATAATGCTAACTGTTTCCTTTCTAGGGTAATTGCAGTAGCAGTTAGAGAAGAAGGTGACAACCAACAACATAAATACAATTACAATGAGATACTAATGCGCATAGCAATGATGCCTTGAGTCTACTGGTAGAGGAGGCATCTCCAAACTGATGCTGGCCCAAATGTGAAGCTAATTGCTCTGGGACACAAAGAGGGAAAGATCACTGATTTCCAGTGATTCCAACCTTATGCCATTCATCTCTAGTTGGCTCACTCTTTACCAATAGAGAAAAAAAGTCCTGCTTCCTAGATTTTCCAGTCCAGGACACTAAATATTGGGTGAGCCAGGAGCAAACATGAGGGGAAGGGCAAACTGCTCCTGGGATGAACTGGACAGCCATTCTTGATAGCTAAGCTTGTGTAGCTAAAATTTATTTATAAGTCAGTGTGTGTGCATGTATACACTTATATGTACAATTATAGCACTATATGAATCTATATGTGAATCTACTTATGTGTAACTATGAATTCACATGTACAGTTGTAATTAGCTTTGTTCTAATCAGTGATAAATTGTCATGGAATATAGTGGAAAAGCGTGTCCAAAAATATGTTTCCCAATTATTACTACCAATTTTGACAATTCAATGTTACTGTGTGTGTGTGTGTGTGTGTGTGTGTGTGTATGTGTGTGTACATTGTAGTGTCCATGTGTATATTGCTTTGGTATTTATGTACCCACATGTGTATGAAGCTGCACATGTATGTGTGTGCCCATTCTTGATGGCCTGAAACTAAAGCTGGTTATCTTGCTAGATTAATATCTACTTTATTTATTGAGTGTAGGTCTGTCTCTCTTTAGATCTGGAGTTCAACAATTTTAACTAGTTTTGCTAGGTAATTTGCTCTTCAGATAACCTATCTCTGCTTCCTAATTTCTGAGATTATAGATATTTTCCGTGCCTAGCCAGCTTATACATAGGCACAGGAGGGTTAAACTCTTGTCATGGTATTTATATTGCAAGTATTTCATCCATTGAGCCATCTCCCCAGCCCAATATAACCTTATTGTGATCCCTAAAATCAGCTCTAGAAAAGTTTCACTGTTTTACTAACATAGCTCTTAGTATTCCTGATGCCTACCAAGTATTGTTAAGACAGTAGTACATAGGACTTGTCAAGGCCCAACATCCCGTTCACTCTGACAATACCTCCAAACACATTACACAACTGCGGGAAATTTCAAAAGTCTTCAATGATAGCGTCTATTTCTTTCTACAACCTAAGTGTCCAAGCAATAATAATAGTGGATTTTTGCCTTTAAACTATTAGGTGTGTAATCAAAAGTTAATAAATATAAGCTGAAATGTTTATACTTTGTTTCTCTGGAAGAAAATTTCATTACTTTAGTTAGTGTCTATAGCTAAAATATATACATCACTAAGATGAAAAGGATAGTGCACATTCTAAATAGCTGATGAAGGTGATCTATATTTATAATTTAAATATTATATGCTCATCTGTATCCATATATTTTAATAATCATACCAGTCTTTTTATCTCCCTTACATTTGATTTATTTAGCAATATTATCTAAGAAATTTGGTGCCAAAATGCCTGTGATTTCTAATATTTATGACCAGGGATTAAGAGATAAATCACTAAGATAAAACTATCACTAAGGCTGCACTTCAGATGGAGGTTGCAGCAACCTTTAGCTCTTTTTGATTATTTCTGAATAACCTGTGAAAATTCAAATCTCATCTTATAAATTAAATGTGAATATTCAATTATACCTCAGAGCACCTGCTCAGATCACAACAGTAAAATTTTCCTTAAGGTTTTTTAATTCCTCATACATAAAGAAGCTTTCTTTCTTTATGTTTTTTGCCTAAACCTACGGAATTGTTTTGATGAAAATATTTATGTCATTAGATAAAGATAATCTTTTCCCAACATGGTTGTGTAGCTAAACTGTAATCATTTTGTAAATCGTTTTAAATTTAAAAGAATATATAAATTAAAAAAAACTTCCATGATTTATAAACTATGTGGAATATCATTAATTCTTATTTTTCTGTTTACAAAAATGCCACAATTATATCAGTAATTTAAAATATGCAGCCTCTCTCTCCACAAATTTGCTATTAAAAATAAAATTATTTTACAAATAAATATTTAGTTTAATAAATTATCTTAAAATTATTCAATTCTGCCATTTGTTACTGATCTTAGAATTATTTTATTTTATATTATACATTTATTGTTTTTTATATTATATTTATTATTTTATTTTTTAGAAAACTTGATCAACCTAATTAAACCAAACTGAAATGTATTTGTTTTAGGAAACACAGTTATTAGACACTGAGATTCCAATCCCTTTGGCAGCGTGAATGGGTTTTTAATGTCTGCTGAGTGAGTTTTACCAGGAAGAAATAATTAGAAGCCATTATAAAAAGGTACACACAGTGAACATAGAAGGATCATGGTTCATGAATGCCAGTAAATACCAAGCGACTTCTCTTCCGAATGACTCTCATACACAAGATTGGTCAGACTTGAGAGGAAATCCATAATGTTTATCCATTCAAATATATCTAAACTTGTAAAGTATACTGAGCTGGAATTCACAAGACAAAATGAATGGCCAATGTTGCTGAACTGAGAGCTGTGCAAATCCTGACAATCTTTTGGCTTAGAGATGTAGGAAAATCTCAGGTGCCACCTGCCTGGTTTCATCAGTAAAGACTGTCGTGGAATAATTATTTTTATGTGTAGGTTAATGGCTTGGACAATACCATTCAGCCACAGTGAACATGCATTGAGCCTTTAAAACAAACATGCCCCTGACAGTGATATTGTCACATTATGTCCGGCCCATGCCTACTTCATGCAGCACGGGCATGAATAGCCATTACTTAGGGAGTAATTTCCTTTACAGTCTTTGCTTTCCAGTTTCCTTCTTTTTCTCTGACACCTTTAGTGATTAAAGGTTCTTCAGTTCTGTGCTTGTCTGGATTCACTCCCTGAACTCTAGAAATGCATGATTATTAAAATACATTAAACCAGTATCTCCTTTCTTTTCAGTGTTTCTCTATGGAACCTAACTTACCAGGCAGATCAATGAGTTGTTTTTATTGTTCTCATTTAAAATGTAGATTTCACTTTCTTAAAAAAGTCCTTTAACGTGTACTGCCGAGGACTTGAAATAATAGGGACATTAAGTAACCTCAAATTCCAACGGGATAATTGAGATTATGACTCTGAGTAGTTTACTTTAAATCAGTTCTCCGTTCCCTAGCATCAACTATTTTAAGTGCTTGACATTGTTTAATTGTGTAATTCACACACAGCTCCCCAAGGGGATCAAGTTGGTGAGCTGAGTGGCGTTTTGGTAACCTGCTCAAAGTTTTGCATCTTGAAGTGTGGAGTTAAGAGGAAGCCAAGGAATTCTAGCTCTAGATGTGACATAAAAATGCCATCTCTCCAGAAACTTCATTTATTCATCTATAAAATGAAAGCAATGCTACCCACCTTACAGGGTTATACTTGAAGATGGAACACCGAAATTCAGAGACTGGAACTACGTCTTGCTCTGACAGTCTGCCTCCACTACACGGTAGCTTGCCCTCTCTTGTTAACAGTGAATTCTGAAGAGAAGTGTGCTTGGAGAGGAGGGGGAAGATTCCACCAATGTGACCAGCAGGAACCTCAGTTCCCCAGAGGACTTAAAGAATGGCAGAAGTCTTTCCAGAGTTTTCACTTGGAATATTATTCAACAAATCTAACAGATGACCACACAGAACAGGGTCTTCTTGGTTAAGGCTTTGGAGTTTGCCCTATTGATCAAATTCTCATGTTAAAAAGCTGCAGTTGACAGCTCTGCCTGAAGAGCATTTACAATTTCTGGTCTGTGATGTTATGACAGTTGCGGGAAAGAGCTGAAGGAATGTACTACAGCAAGAGTTTTATTAAGCATCAAATTTGCCTTTAGGAGGAATTTCAAAAATTGAAAAAGGAATTTATTTTATTTGAATTTAATTACAAATAGAATTGTAGCTCAATGGTCTGGCATGTGGTCCATCAGCATGCTCAAGGTCCTAGGTTTAATTTGCAGCATCAGAAATGACAACCACAAAGAAATAAAATGACACTTCCTTATAAATATTCATTATAACTATTATTAATTTATTTTCAGTGTGGTGCACACCATAGCAGTATTTTTTGTCATTGTGGCTGTTTCCGGACCTGCTCATTAGGACCTGCCTGTGCTTTGGGAATGTGCCCTTCCAGCAAGTGAAATATAGTAGTCGCATAAAGTAAAGAGACTCAGCAAAGCTGCATTTTTTTTCTCTTTCTTTCTAAAATGTCTGCTCCAATAGATCATTTATGTAGGTGAATAAATTAGAAAAACTGATAGAAATTAAATGAAGTTTATAATATACATTTTCAAAAATCTATATTGCTTCTGCAGGATAATATAGCAATCATCCATAGTTCAATATTCATTTACGACACGATGATGCCATGGATCAAGTGTAATAAGCTATCTATAACATAAAGATATATTGCAGTAAATGATTATTTATGAGGAGTATATATCTGTACAAAGTAGGTCTGTTGTTTGGAATTAATTTCAAAATTTCATGTGAGTTTTATCTAAGTTCTAAATCAAATCTAGAGCCCAAATAGCAAAACCGTTTGAGATGGGCACAATGTAAAATACTTCCCATTTCAGCGCTTACGTCACCGCCTTGAGAAAGTCACAAATGCATCTTTCTGATATCAAAAGTGCACCTGTAGAAGTGGAAGTGAAGCTCTGAAGTGAGGTCAACCTGGTACTTACTTATTTGATGGGATGTTGAGTGGACAGGCACAGGGTTGACAGTCTTCAGAGGTTCCTCGAGTGGGATCACCATAGAAACCAGGAAGACATTCATTGCAATAGGGGCCACCTGTGTGATCCTTACAGTCCTGAGGAAGAAGTGCACACCAGTTCATTACTTTGGTTTGAAGCACAACCACGGTACCAAATAGTTCTCCAAAGTTATTAGTGTGTTCCCATCTGGGAGGAAAATTTCACATGTTAAATGTTCAACTTTACAGCACAAAAAAGCACAGAAAGTTAACTTAACACCTATTTAATATTCAGCTTCTAACCACACTAGTTTTGGTGTAACATACTTAAAATAAAACAATGGCCAAAATTCGTTAAGAAAATTTTCAATATGAAAATTTTATTTCCTATTTTTATTTTTATCAGGTTGTGTGTGTGTGTATTTAGACATAAAGCCCTAATAACATTAAAAATCTTTATAGGAACTGTAGTTTATTATGTAAATCCTTTGGGATTTACTCTCTCAGCTCAGACAAAAATTTGGACTTAATGGACTCTAATGGATTGGACAATACATTCCCATATTATGTCTATGAGGACACTACTTGGCCTGTAATTAAATGTTAAAAAAAAGAAACTTTAAACATACAACAGCATACAATGAAACTATAAGGCATGTAACTATTGCCTTAATAAATTAAAACAAATCAAAAATACATGCACTTGCCATTTGTTTTGAGAAACATGTCTTTCCCAAAAATACAGAGTAATTTACTTCTTGATTTTTTTTCATATTAACTCAATTGTCTTCCTTGGGTTGGCTGCATTTGTAAAAGTCACCAAGTCTGAGATTCAGGTGAACAATTCAGTTGCCAGTACCGAATTGTCTCTGAGGCTTCCAAGAGTTTATCATGATTAGTCTCACGTGATACAATATCAAAATGTACTCTTTACTAATGAAATATATTTCAGTTCCATAAGGATATACAATTAATAATTTTCCTGCATACTGAAAAGGAGCTCATAGAACTCGAGGGTATGAAGCTTTTATTTTATTATTAGTAGAGAAATTCTGTGAGAGAAGGAGCTAAAATACAAATTAACTGTAAACTGGGAGTATAAAGTTATTAACCTACATGACCACTAGAATAGACCAAGTTAATGAAACTATGAATATTATTTATTTTGATGTTTTAAAATAAGAGTGATTTCAATTATATTTAGTAAATGAACTCAACAGAAGCATAGGTATTAATAAGAAAAGGTACAATTCTGAGAACAACCTATTAAAACTCCTTGGAGAGGTCAGGCTTGTTTGTTAAGAGATATTCAAAATATAATCTATTAATTTAACTTTGAACTTCCTATTCAAGTCTGTGATGTAAAGGAGCTGAAGTTCATTGACTGTGAATAAGAGGTATTTTAAAACAATAACTGTTATATTTAAAAATGGGCTTGTCTTTATTTAAATTTCTTTCTCAATTTTTTTAGCAAACATTTTAAAGAAATCACAAATGTTATTCTTGCTGTTAACAATTATCACAAGATACCAAGGAAAATGGGTCCATTTACAGAAAATGGTTTTTCCTTTTATTGGGTCTTCCTGTCACTTCCTTTTACTTTTCAAATTTACTATAAGTCACTTTTTTCTTAAACCTAAGAAATTGCTTATTATTTTTATATTTCAAGTTGACATGATAAAAATTAGATCTATAAAATCTTTTGGATTTTTAGAGCCAGATTCAACTTATTACACAGCAATCAGGCCAAAATTAGAATTTCTGAAATTCAACTAAAATCTTAGATAATTTGCATGTTTTCAACTGCAGATCTGAAAGGGAAATAAATGCAGTGTGTTCAATATACTTTCTATTTTTACTTTTCATTAAATAGAAACAAATTTTCTTAAAATTTAAGTATGTTTGTAATCAAAACTGAGGCAGCACCAGGCAACCAAAACAATGGAAATCAAAACTGGGGAAGATAGATTTTTTTTACTCTATCTTTGAACAGTGAACTGGTTGTTTTCATAGGTAGCTGGCTATCAAATGCTTGCAATTCATATCATGAAAATACTGAGAACCACACTGCCTTCCGAAGTGGCTTGAAATACTCTCTGGGTTTCTTCCAATGAACATATGTTAAGATAACTTGTCATGCAGATACACTGCACAGCAGAAACCCAGAATTTGTTCTGAACCCAAAAGTGCTCATTTGTAATCAGGTCTCAAAGGGTAGCTACACCAAAACACCTTTTAAAAAAAATAAATTCCAGGTTCTGGCTATTACAAAAAAATGAACATAGTTGAACAAATGCCTTTGTAGTATGACTGAGAATCTTTTGGGTATATGCCCTGGACTGGTATTACTGGATCCTGAGGTAGGTTGATTCCCAATTTTCTGAGAAACTGCCATACTGATTTCTAAAGTAGTTGTACAAGTTTGCATTCCCACCCGCAATGGATGAGTGTTCCCTTTACTCCACATCCTCTCCAGCATAAGCTATCATTGGTGTTTTTGACTGGTCAATAAGAATTCCTCTCACCCACAATACCTGCCCACTTCCTACATCCTAATATCATTGACTGTGTAGATGATGTCACAACTAATCCATTCAGATGGGATTGCAGCACAGAGGTTATCAGCACCAATACAGAGAAGTGGCCCCTGACCACCCCCAGAAGAGTCCACAGGAATATCTGTTCCCCCAGGAAACCCACAAAGAAGAGACTGTGTCTCAGCTACTAAGAATCATGGTTTCCCCAAGATCCTTCCATCATAGGAAGGTTGACTTTTTTCCTTTTGGCCAATTAATTCTCCATTCCTGTTCTCACCACTCTACTGAAAGGAACTATTTTGTTCTGAAACAAATGGTCCCTATTCTACAATGCATCATATCATCAAATGCACTAACTTCAGGATTTGATTTAATCCTAATGAACTCAACTTCATAGAATGCCTTAGGGGACATTATGAGGTTGGTATTGTAGCATATTTATTTTTGTCCTTTCAGGGTAAGTAAAACAAATTAATGTTAGTTTGGAATTGTATATATTCTACTGCATACTAATAAAGTGTTTAAAGGTAGTTCAATATTTCCCCCTGAGTCACTTTAAAAGGCTGTAGTATAATTAAAATGGAAATCACTCTATCTTTTTATTTGTAAAATCGCCATTTGAAAAATCTACTGATCCACAAATTAGGGCTATCATGTTTTATGTTGCTCTGCAACTGAACAAAAATCTTATGCAGAGAAAACAGAAAATGCGCCATAAACTGAAATGTTAAATTATATTGAAACAAAAGCCCTGATTTTTCATTTTGGATTTTTCCTAGTAACATTTAAGTACAGGAGAAAGCAGAGAAATCAGCAAGAGGAACACAACATACGAATTAGAGACAACAGAGTTTGTCTTAAATTCTGCAGAGAGATAGAATATGATATTCTCTCAAATTTGCACCACCTCAAATTGTGTTTTGTGAGACTAATGGTACCGGAGTTCTTTCAAGCTTCATGCCAGGGTAGACAATATAAAACTGGCATGCCCTTGAGTTCCTTTGAGTGTCTGTTCAGAACTCTCCAGGCCTCCAACTACTTAGCAGCAGCACAAACAGTCCTCTGCACTTGGGTAAAAGCACAGAGCCAATCGTAGAAGGAACAATTCCACTGAAGATGCATTATGCATGTTTAGTATGTTAAAATAAATACCAACATTTTAATTGATCTCAAAGCTCAAATATATATATATAATGTTCTTATTTTCTGAGTGAAAGAAATGTCTAAAGTATACAAAAGTGAATTATTTTTATTATGATGGTTATGTTTTATGTTTTTCCATATTTTTAAAATAGTCCGCTTTTGGTAGATTTATAGAAGAGAGATAAACCATATATATTCATAGTAGATGTGTATCCTAGTCCTTAGTTACACTTTATAATGATATATTTGATCCTAATTCAGTTTTTCGACAAAGATGAAAAGCTCTTTCTCATAGTAGCTAGACAGATCACATACGAAAGATCATTCTTAGCTTCCAATTCAGTTTTGGATAAAGCTGTTTGGACACATCACCCCTTAACACACATGTTCAAGGTTGTAAAGGTAGCAATAGAATCCCAGAGTTTGTTGAACAGACTTTAGCCTTGTCAGTCAGCATCCTCAAGAGAAGCACTTACCAGGCACTCCCCTGTGATGTCGTCACAGGATTCTGCATGACCAAAACACTGACATGGTTCACAGATGCCTCCGAAAATAGTGCCGTTAACTCTTCGGTGCCTAGGCCAACAGGACTGAAAGAAAAGATGTGGCTTTAGAGACTTTTCAGCATTTTAAAGAGAGAAAAGTAGTTCCCTTTTTCCTGATAATAGAAAATAACCCAGGTAGCAAACTCAGCAAATGTGCTTGTCAAAAAAGCAGAGCCATTATTGGAACATTACTACTCTGCTATTACTCCTGACACTGGGGTTTCGTACTGACCTTACTGTTATTGGCAGGTATGAGATTAGAGGAAGCATTAGCTTGGTGTCTCTTCTGAAATGGTAAAATAAAGCAGAGATATAAAGAATTGAAATGTGACAGTCTCAAAGCAAAAAGTACAGACAAGAAAACAGAAGGAAAAGCACCGAGAAAGGCAGCATCACGAAAGGAGCTTGCAGAATCTTAGGCTAAATGAGCACACGATACCATCACAGACTGATTCTCTGCGTGGACTACCTCTCTCCACATTCCGACTGCCCTTAACACCTTCCCTTCCAGAGAATCTTCAGAGTCATGTGGAAGACATGCCCAAGGTTTCCTATCTTTCGTTTCAAAAACACACCTTGTGACTGGTACACATTCATAATTCATGTATCTTATCTTCAATTTCTTCTGTCCTTTATGCTTTCTCATATTTGTATAAAATAGGTTATTGTTTATTTGGCATATATTGCCTTGCTAGTATATTTATGTTCTTTGACCACAAGCATGCTTGTATTTCACCACTGACAATTTTTAAATGTGGAGCAAAATTATTTGAAAAACAGAAAAGCAATGACAGTGGGGTGTTTGCACAGCACGTTACCTGCAGGTCAGGTAACTTCCCATTTATTGTCGCCATTCATTACCTTTCCTTTCTGTGTGGACTTTCACAGACAAGATGAGATGTAAAAAAGAAATGTGCAAATATTTATGCCCTCTGGAAGTTTATGACACCCTCAGGTTGCAGTTGCATCCTGCGAGTTATTTACTATGTTTCTGGATGGTTAAATATCATATGTCAGAAAAGGTCTTTTTTTTTCTAGCTGGGAATGGAAATGACAGAGAACCACTGAAGTAATAAACTGCACAGAACCATGCTGTGTAGTGTGGGAAATGATCCTTTTGCCTCAGGATGTGAGACTTCCATTTGAGCAACAATAACAAACACATGAAAAAGATATACTAATATTTCCTATCCGAGAAGAAAATAAAGTGCACTTTCCTCTTAATTTGAGCAGTACCAAGACAATGGTTCTAATATCATGTCTCCTTCCAGTATGTTTTTCTCCATTCCAGTATAGGTGATTCCTTCTCTAATATATACTTTTCAAAACCAGTTAGAATCTACAGTCCAGATGAGGAAAGATGTAAGGGTGTTGACGATACAAAGAGAAGTGATTTATTGTTGTCAAGGTGGATCCTCATGGTATTTTCTTTAATACACACTTTTAAAAAATAATTTAAAATGTGCTTGCATCAATCTTTCTTTAAGCATTCCAGTTTCTTATATTTGCAGTGGTTTGAATGGAAATGACTTTCATAGCTAATAAGTTTGAATACTTTCTCCATTTTGTAGAACTATGTAGGAAGGATTAGGAGGAGTGCTTACACTCAGGGAAGTATGTTTCTGGGGACAGTGGGCTCTGATGCTTTAAAAGACCACATGTCATTAATAGTGTGTCCTCTGTCTCCTGCCTGCAGATCAAGATGTGAGTTCTGAGATGTTCCTGCCACCATGCCTTTGCTCTTCCATCATGGCCTCTAACCCTCCAGGGCAGTTAGCACAATTAAATGCTTTCTTCTATAAGTCATCTTGGTCATTGTGTTTTTCTTTTCCACAGCATTAGAAAATTAATTTATAAACCTTTTCCTTTGACATGGAATTTATATTAATACCCATGGAAAAATTAAAATCATTATATGTATCTTTCCATTTATAAAGCAATAATCACCAAGATTTTTATCTACACCTCTGTACCCATTTCCCATCCAAAATAATAGAAATGGAGGGAACAGTATTCTAAAAGGAATATTATTTAACTAGTATTCTAGAACCCATTTATGTTTTTACAACATTCTGCCTCTCAGTTTTTTTATTGAATAATTAGCATCCTTGTGAAAATATGGTCTATTGTCTTCAGCAAAATTTACCACAAAAGGGAGAAGAGCAAAATCACCCTCACAATGCAGTCTAAATGGAAAGTTTGAAAACTTGATGATGGCATAGAGTTGAGAAGAAGGAAACATTTGAGGGAAAGAGGAATCATCTGGGTCACATGACAGTGATGATGAGTAAGATAAAATGTAGTCATGTGATTTCGTTAGGCTACCTTGAATTTGATGGCAAGAGCAAAGCAGCTTTGCTTGAGTAGACATAAGGATGGAATGAAGTGTGAAATGTCACCGAGGAAGAAGTGGCATTTAGCTTTACTGAAAACAAAACAACAATTTTTGTATGTCCCCTCTCATAATCCATTCTCAACACCTCTGCTTACTTCAGTTACTTAACAATTATATTTATTTATTTCCCTTATGTGGGGCTCTTTGCTCTGTTTGTGTGTCTGTGTATAAAATTGAGCCTGGTGCCTGAAGAGGTGAGAAGACAGCACTGCATCCCCTGGAACTGGAGTTACAGATTGTTGTGAGCCACCATGTGGGTACTGAGAGCAGAGTCAGAGTCCGCTGAAATAGCAGCCAGTTCTCTTAACTCCTGATCTGTCTCTTAACCTTCAATGTTGTTTCTAGAGACCAACCACATCTGTAATTCCTAGAACATTGTCTTCTACGTCTAAGGCTTTAATTGTCTTAAGTACATATGATCATCAAAAACTGTCAACTAAGTGAAAGTATAAATACATCTAGGAAGTAGTTAATATTAATTCACTTTTATAGAAACAAAATCTTTCAGGCTAACACTTAGTAGCCCACTTTACTTTCACACTTTTATCTATCAGAAAGGCAAATTATAAAATATCAGGCACAAAAGAAAAATTTTAAAGATTAGTCATAAAAATTCATAAGATGTAAAACAAAATGATGAGCAAAAATAAAATAGAAAAAAAAACATTCTTTGAGTGAAGTTCAACATAGAGTAGAAATGGGTGTGACTAGTAATTAAAGGTCAGAGGAGTATTTTATTACTAGATACAGAGAACAAACAATCTACACAATCTATATTATTATAAGACTGCAATAATCCTATCAAACTCTCTATAGGCTAAAGTATTGTAATACTGACATGTGACCTTGTTTCTTTAAAAGATCATTACTCTTTATGCATAATAGCCACTTATATTTTGTTACTAGCAGTTGGAAATAAAATTTGATAACTACAAAAATAATGTCCAAACAAGAAACATTCCAAATCAACATTGTGACCCCCAAATAAGATGAAAGAGAATAACTTAGTCCATCATTGATGGACTGTTGCCTGGCATGTCATCACCAGGCTGGAACTGAGACATATTGTCCCTGTAGTTCCCTCAGCTTTCAACCTATTCCAGAACATTAGTGATAACAATGCTACAGTGACTGGCCCAAAAAGTCAAGTTCAATGCAAAAAAAAAAAAAACAATCAAAACAAGTCAGGTCAGGATGGAGAACATTACATCTAAGGGGAGAAAGCTTTGTTAAGACTTCAGTGTTTAACAGAGGTTAAATAAAATAAAAAGCCAGAGTCCAGAGTTTAAAAATTCATTGCCCCGACTTGACTAAGTTCTTTTTGTCAATTTCAATGTATTGTACTAAGAGTCCTGAAAGGTTTTATTTTCACTTCTTTATGTCTTTATTCTTTCCATGCGTACACAGTTCTTTCTTCCTCTCCATCATCATGTGTTAACTTCTCCATAATATCGTCCCACACATCTTCCTCCACTGAACAACAGCTCAGCCCTTTGAAGGATTATCTCCATTACCTTATTTACCACTTACTGCTCTCTTCATTATAGAGTGCTGTGATTCAATTTTCCAGTGGTGTTTGTTCTGTCTATCGAAACAGATTACTGAGTCTTTAAGGACAGAGGCTGTGTTGTATACTTCTTGCTAATTTATACAGATGAATTTATAAAATTTGCTAAATATATAACTTATCAAAAATATTTCTAAAGGGTAAAAGAAAAAAATCAAATAATTGAACAGGTCTAATATTCAGATGATTTTATATTCAATGGGCATTTAGTATGAAAGTTGATGGGGAGAACTGAGAATAAAGTAGAGCTATATTAAAAGCGAGAATAGAAAAAGGGCATTTAATATTCCAACTGAAATAGGAATTTAAAGCTTCAAAGGGATCTGACTGGTTTGAAATCAAAACTGGAAGACTTGTAATAAAGGAATATTTTATCAAGTACAGCATATGTTTTATATGTAAAATCAAATTTGAGTTGACATAACTAATTCATATCCATGATTATTTTTCTCTTATCTCTATAAATTTTGGAAAAGTACGTATTTCAATGAATTACATTTAGTTTCATTTCCAGACAGGCAAAATTCTACCCAGTTTAAAGAAAAAACATTAGTCATGAACATGACTTTAAGCTGTGTAGCCTCTGGAAGCATGTATTACATTAAAGAGTACAGGAACCAACAAAGTGATGCCTGGGGTGTTTCTACAAATAGCATAAACAGTATTGTGGAGTGGAACATCTCAGAACACTTAAATAACTCCTTCAAGGTACCATCTTAAACATAAGTTCTTATTTATCTATAAGCCATTCTTTCCATCAGGAAATGATGTGCATATGTGTGGTGTGTGCTGTGTGTTGTGTGTGTGTGCACGCACATACACATAACACACACAGCACACACACACACACAAAACACACTCATGAGAGATTTCAAGTAAATCAAATTTCAAACTATCTAAAAGAAAACACATCAATATTCAATATTAATTATTATTTCAAAAATCATTTTAAAATGATATTCTGAGTTATTAAGAAACATTGATCTTTTCAATACAAATATAGAGCAATGAGACAACAGTAAAGTGGCCAAGCCTCAGGTGTTCAAGAGTAGGAAAGAGTTTTCATGCAATTTATTTCTCCCACACACTCTGCCCTTGAAGTTTCAAGGATTGTTTGCTGCGCCCAGGGTGCTTTCTTCAGAAAAAGCTAGAAGGAGAGGTTGACAGGGCTTAAAAATGGAAGAAGAAACAGAAATGAAACAAGTGTCCATTCCCTAATAGAAATAAAAAAGAAATATTGTGAAATGTTATTTTGCCACAATCACCTTAGAGCTGACTAAAAAGGGAAAGAACGCACAAACAGCAGTTGTAGTAGGGAAGCGATTGAAAGGACACTATAGTTTTGAAAATACGTGGGTAACGCTAAAGAAAAGCCATGAATTCTAATTACTCCTTTAATTTAGCATGGATGATGGAGGGGGTCCAAAGCCCTACACTTAACTGAGGAGTTATTGGCAGCTGACAACTGCTAGGGGAGAAAGAACCATTCTTTTCTGGGGTTTGGGCCTCTGGTAAGTTGTCCATGCTGCTGCAGATGACCATGCGCACACACATTTGGGAGGTGCTCATTGGACATAGTATATCAGTAAAATCAATCAAGGAGAAGACATAAAGTAGAAAAGAGCACATTTTGAGGACCCAGTGATCAGGAGAAGGAAAGTAGGGGCAGGTATAATATTTCACTGAAAATATCTATAAAATTTTCAAAGAATAAAAAAAATTGAAGCCAATTTTATATAAATATGTTTATGCTATTATGGATTGAATTTTCAAAATGCCCGTTTCAGAGAAGTTCATCAGCAACATTATCTGAGGGGATTGGTTCCTACAAACTTACTTCACAAGAGTTTCCACTGTACCCAGGCGGACACTGGCAAACTTCCACAGCAGTTGCAACGCTTTTATCAGTAGGATAGGGGACAGCAGATTCAAGATTAACAGAACTCAACCTGGGAAGAGAGAAATTAAATAGTAAGTAAAGACATTTCTCTGAAATGTTTTGAAACTAGATGAATAGTGATATGTGAATATCTATAACATGGTAAACATGAATAAACAGTCCATGCTGAAAAAGAATGCTTCTGTAACTTGAAGCTTCTGTCATTCACGATAGAATCATTATTGGCTACCAATGGCCTCTGCATCCATGGAGTCAACCAATTTGTATACTGAAAATATTTAGACAAAACACTTATATCTGTATTGAGCACCTGTAATCTTTCTTAAATAGCTATTGTGATTATTTTCTCATAATAATGCATTGCATCTATTTGTGTGACACTAGCCTTAAATTAGGTATTATGCATAATCTATCAATTTAATGCTATGATTTTAATTTAAAGTATCTAATATCAGTTTACATGGAGACTTGAACACTTGATCCTCTGTCAGTGGTGGTGTCTTTGAGTTCTTGTGGGGTGTTCTAGACATAGGCCTAAGGTGACAAATGCAGAGACACAGTTTGTCCTGGATGGTTATCATTGGTCCCTAGTTCTGCATCAAGGTCTATCAGCTTCCCAACCAACTGAGATGTGACAAATTATATGGGATGTAATATGTCTTCAAAACCTCATGTGTTGAAATGCTTGGACTCCATTTGATGGTACCATTTTGAAAGGCCATGGAACCTCTGAATATTGGGCAAACTGGCAGAGGGCCATCCAGGTCAGCTTTGGTGGTTCGTCTATGTTTCTGGTAAGGGACTTTCTGCTTCTCATTCGATGTAGATTTCATAAGCCGTGTCCTAATTTTCTACCTCTGTCAACCTCTACCAATACACTTCATGACATGATAAACTGCATTCTCTGAACTGTGTTCCAAAATATGCTTTTTCTCTTTTCAGTTGTCAAAGTCAGGAATGCTGTCACAGTGAGCTGGAATTTCCTCCTTCTGGCTAGCTTTCACAACAATAAACCCTGCTCTTCACGTTGTTTGAGGGAAAGAGCCACCAATAATCCTACCTAGATGCTGACCACATGGGGTACAATAATGTCCTTGGCATGATATGTTGTGATTGGTTTGGGAGTAATCACTAACCAAGTATATTCTGATTAGATTATTTTCAAAAGGTTATGGCTGAGAAATCGTACTCTCTAGGGGTGAACTTACTACTACTGTTTTGCAAAATGGTCATGGTGTCAATTTGTCTTCTGAGTTTTTATATCTATACTTACAGATTAGTGTTTCTCTCAGCTTTCATCAATGGCATTTCATTTTGCAGGGAACATTGGTTAATGCAGAGACTCAAAACTGGTAAAAAGCAGTGAGAATAAGTAACCACAGTGTCCCTAAATAGGGAATCACTCTCTTTCAGACTCAGGGTACATTGTGAAAGAGAGGGCAGAGAGAACGTACAAGCCAATTGTTGGCGAGGAATCTTGTAAATCCTTTTTATTGCTGATATGAACAGAGCAGCAATAAACATCAACATGCAAGTATCTCTGGGGTAGGATGAGGAATTCTTTGGTAACATGGCTGCTAAGGAGTAGTATAGTTGGATCATAAAGTCATTCTCTTTTTAGAGTATTTAAAAATCCCACTATGCCAGCAGACCCTCCCATCAACTATAAATAAAGGATCCTCATTTCCAAACCCTCTTTCTTTTGCTATCATTTGTTTTCTTGATAGTAGCCATTCTAGTGGAGTGAGATGGAACATAAAGCAGTTTCAATGTCTGTTTTCTTGCTGACTAAGAATATTGAACACATTTTACACCTACTATTGGCCATTTGTAGTTCTTCTTTTGAGAACCGTCTATCAGTTCAGTGGCATGCTTATTGGTTGCGAAGTTTATTCTTTTTTGTTGCTTACTTTTTCATTTCTATGTATTAATTTCTATATCAATCTTAAAGCAAGAAAGGAAGGATTAATTTGAGTCTTTTAAATATGTAGATAAAAGGAGTAAAGGCACTGAGTGACACCTGAAACCTTCAAAAGACCAAGCAAGATCTTTAACTGCATATACATACAGCCAACACTATTTTTGGGCACTTTCTTTGAACATCTTGGTAGTAGGTCTTAAACTAAAGGGCCATTTTTATTGTGCTTCCAAACACAGGTCATATAAAAATCACGAGGTGGAGTTTTTGCTCACCAGGTAACCTCACACAAGAAAGATCCAATTTCATGGGCATTTCACAATTTATCTTTTACTATTTAAGATAGTCATAAAATATAATTAATAGCTTGCTGAATTAACACAGGTTGAAAAATACCAGGCTAACTACAATATAAACCAATTATATTTTACTTTATTATAAGGGGCAAACTCACAAAACAAAAATGAGAAGACTAAGCTCAGCTATGTAGCACGGGAACCACAAAGAGAGTGAACTCTGGACTGCCCAGCATTTTTCTCTGGGTACCCAAAATGTCACGCCCTAACTTGGTCCCTCTTCTTAAAGTACATAGGTTGGCAGAAATTCCTCATCACCTTCCCTTTTTTGTCTAAATAAGAGCGTTTCAAACCCAATACAAAACTATGTACTATAGGAACAAATATCAAATATAAAATTACAACCAACACAAATAATATTAAGCAAGAAACACATATTAAATATTTATAAACATTTTCTTTTAAAGAGTCAAAGTCTTGCATCAGAAATGGCTTGGCTAAATCATAATAGGAAGATAACATTACTATCTAATCTTTAACTCCATCAAAGGCATAAGAAGGGAGAGAATATTACTTGAGTAGGTGTGCAGGAGAATTGTCTGTATTCTGTCAATCATGTTGTAAATAAACGCTGATTGGCCAGGCAAGAAATATAGGTGGGAAAACCAGACAGGAAGTAGAAATGATGTAATGAGAACAGGAGAATTCTGGGAAGGAGAAAGTTGATTCTTCCCACTCCTACCCAGACCATAGAAGCAGCAGGATGTGAGCTGCCCCTGTGAAAAAAAGGTACTGAGCCACGTGGCTAACATAAATCAGAAAAATGGGTTTATTAAGATAGGAGAGATAGCCAGTGAGAGGCTAGAGCTAATGGACCTCTATAAGCTTTATAACTTATAGAGATCTCTGTGTGATTTTTCTCTGGTACTAAACAGCTGGGGGTACCAGGTGGGACAGAAACCCCAACAACAAACAAGTTAGGCAGGAAGTGCAATCAAGCATCTTCCAAAGTAAGCAGTATATGACAAAGACAATTGGCTTCCTGAGCAATCGCCCAAAGTCTCATTTGCAATGTTGAAGCAACCAACTTTGACTAAGGCCTAACATAACTGACAGATCATTTTTAGAGGCTTGAAAATTTTTAGAACTGTCTTATCCTGTCTTGGCAAGGTTTGGCAGTATTTTGTGTGTGTCTCTGTGTGTGTGTGTTCTGCTTATTTAGTCTGGACACCATATACTTTGTCAGTGGTCAAGGCATGGGTAGTTTCTTGCCTGAAGGCCTATTGTGGCAAAAAGAAAACAAACTCTGTGTGGAGTGTCCTTGGTGCTCAACATTTTCTCGGGAATATATTGGTGCTATCAGGAACAATTGTGTCTCATGTCACCAAAACTGTAAGTTCTACAGATCCTTGAAGTGGTTGAAGATTGCCTATCTAGCCAAAATACAATCTCTATATAACTAAAGAACCCAATTAATCTGACTATATGTATAACATGAATAATTATTGACCTATAATACTAATACCTGTATAACTTAGAGACTTTCTATTAGAATATTAAATAATCTGTAAATAACTGTGCAGTAAATGAGGGAAATGACCTCAAAATGTAAACAATATATAAGTATCTTGATCAGAGGTAGGAATATATAATGTAATAAAAATATATCCTAAAAATTGTTTCAATATACAAAATGTTTTAAACAGAGGTAGAAACATGCATGTATACAATCTGACAAATTAACTTGGTATAGGTGTACAAATATAAACAGAAATAACAAATATAATTTGAACTTCTATCTATATACAAAAAAACTATACCAAATATAAATTGTTCATAAATAATAGCTCACAAGTATTCACTCTTTTATCCACTATTAGTAGTAGTAGTATGAAGGTCACACTAAATTATTTGTTATCTCAGTGGCAAACTCACAAAACAAACAGAAGTTCAAGCTCAGCTATATAACATGTGTTAGTTGAGAATCCCATACACATGTATAATGCATTTTGATCAAATCCACTCCCATTCCCTTCTCTTCAATTCCTCTTTTATTTTCCCCATTACTTTATTCTTCTTAAAAACCAAAATCAAAACTATCAGAACAATCCTAAGTTCACTTAGTGCTGCCTTTACATGCACGAGTATAGATCCTTCCACCAGAGCACACGTAGTTTCTAAGGGGCTCCATCTCTGAAGAAAACTGACTCTCTCTGTCTCTCTGTTTCTCTGTCTCTATCATCTGTCTATCTGGCTGTATGTCTGAGCTACTCTCACATTTTAGAGGGAGCAGTTTTGTCATTTAGGTTATTCACAATACCATGCAACAGCCACCTTTATCTAGATCAGTAGTTCTCAACCTTTATAATGCTTTGACCTTTCCTCATGTTGGGATGACCCCCAACCATAAGATTATTTTTGTTGCCACTTCATAACCATATTTTTTACTGTTACAAATAGTAATGTAAATATCTGATAAGCAGATGGTCCTAGGTGACCCTTGTGAAAGGGTTGTCCCACCCCCAAAAGGGTCACCACCCAAAGGTTGAAAACAGCTGCTCTAGATCCAAGGCACTTTATCAGCCCTGAACTACACCTGTCCCGGTTGCCCAGTCAAGGTTCCCCTCTTGCTTCATTCTGCTCTCTCATACTTATTTATTTTAAAGAGTTCCTAATGGTAGACTCAGTAATGCATGATTTTAGTGTCTGCTTTCTCTCATTTAGTATGTTTCTAAAGTCTAGCCTCACTGCTGTACCCAGCAATACAATTTTATATTTTTTATGTAATGTTCACTGTATACCAAACTTTGTTTTCTACTCATTTGTTGATGAATATTCGAGTTTCTCTGCCGTTTGAATGCTATGAATATTTATAAGTATGTATTTTTGTACCTGTTTTCCATTTTCCATGGTTATAAACTTTGGAGAGTGTCTAAGTCAGCCAAGTTTTCTTAACACAAAGGGCACACAACTAAAGGTAGTGTTTACTTAGGCTTATACAAACATACATTATTCCTCGATAACATAAACCATACCATGTGCTATACATAGGTAGCAGGACTGTGTCAATTTTTGTGCCACAGACTTTTGATGAGTAAATGGATGGGTGAAGTATGATGGGTAAATAGAGAGACATATTCAGGGTTAATTAAAATACACATAAGTTATTAATTAACGAAAAACAGTTATAGTAGACATGAAATTATCACATCTTGTCACAACAAGTCCAGTAAAATCTACCATCCACATATCAGAGAAATGAAATGCAGTAAGTAAAGATTTAATTGTGTGTTCTCTCTGACATAGAAAACAAAGGGGAAAAGTTATAGGACTTAAAACCATAAGCCAGGAATGTCCTACATATATCATGGCATCCAGCTGCCTAGAATTAATGTACTATCAAATAATAAGCCTATAATTCTGATCATTAAGAATCAAATGGTTTCACTGTTGATAAATTAGTTGATTACCATATAAAAGAGTCACAGCTTACTAACTAGCAGCTTGATTGATAAAGACAGATATGTTTCAGGACTTTCATTATAAAAATTTCATTATCAAATGTAAAACCCCAAAAAGGGACATTGTGGAAGAGTGATCGTCTGAGTACTTCAGGAAACAATTTAAAAATCGAGATACAAAACCAGAAATACTTTCAGTGAACTGCCAAGTCTCCTTTGTCTTTTGAACAGCAGATGTTCTTCTTAATCTGTGTAACCATTTTGAGCTGTGAGAAATTTCAGCACTAAAGCATCTTTCCCTGTAATATTCCACATTAGTATTCACTGAGCAATCCCAATGTTCATTAAGTTCTGCTGTTTGTTAAATGGGATTTTAATGCGTTTAACAGTTTTAAGTGTTACCCATGAAGAAGGCGCTATTTTTCCCCCTTCAATATGGTCATTTGCTTTCCTTGATACCATGCTGCATTCATTTAAATACAAAGTATTGGCAGCAACAAAGTACTGAATGCTGAAATGCATAAACTCTCAAAGGTTTGTCGAAAGGTCAAATGCTTTAACTGAGTCTCCTTCCTGTGACTTGAAAATACAGATAAGGTGATGGATGAAGAGAAGAGACATAACTACAAGAGTTACTATGGAAAATACTAGAGTCACATCAGACACTGTCCTGTTCATTTATTAATGTTTGGTTTCATTTTTTCAACAAAGCTGGCTATGTCATGGTACACTAAAACCACCAAAGCAAAATGATGCATTTTGAAACAACAAAACCCCTGTGCTCTTAAAATTCAGTTAAATAACCCACCTTTTTCTTTACACATTTTTCTTAATCAAAGACTTTCGTTTTATTCAAACTTAAAAAAAATGTTATGTGGGGTTAATCACCACAGAAAGATTTGTATTGCTTGTAAAATATTTTATTCTGTTTTACATTTGTTAAAACCTATGGGAGTGATTCAGCATCCTTTCTTAACTGGGTCTGGCAGTGTAGTTTTTGGATCCCAGCACTTGGAAGGCTGAGAGGCAGGAATAAAGCAAGTTCAAGGCCTGTTGCAGCTGCAGAAGGAATGCAAAACCAGCCAGGACAACGCAACAAGAGTATGATTCAGAATAAAGAATTAGAAGAGAGCAGGAGCTACAGCTCAGTGGTGCAAGGTCAGACTAACAGGGGAGGCCAGGTTCAGTTCCCAGAACAAGTCCCTAGCCTCTGCCGTGTGGATTACTAAAACAGTCTCCTTAGTGGTAACCCATCATTTCTACCTCAGTGCTAATGAGGTGAGAGAATGATTTAGTGATCTGGGTGATATCTGAAGAGTTCCTGGGGAAGAAGAATTCCTTTATTTCAAGCATGTATGTGTGTATTTAGGGCATGTGTTAGTATGTGGTATGTATGTGGTGTGTGTGTATCTTTGTGTGTGTGGTATGAGTGCATGGTGTGTACAGTGTATATATATATATATATGTATGTGTAGGGGATATGTGTGTGTTATATGAAGATGTGCCTGTTTGTGGGGTATGTGTGTGTATTTGGTATGTGGTATGTGTGTATATGTATGTAGAGTGTGTGTGATGTATTGGTATGTAGTGTGTGTATGTGTGATGTATGTGCATGTAGTATGTGTGTGGTGTATATGTGTATATATGTGTGGGGAGTATATGTGTGTTACATGTGAGTGTGTATATTTGTGGGCTATGTGTATGTATGGGGTAAGTAAAATGTATGTCTGAGGGATGTATGTGTATGTCGTCTGTGTGTGCTATATGCACACACGTGAACGTGTGAGGCTTGGGGTTAATGCTAGGTATCTTTCAATTCAATTTTTCCCCACCTCATTTCAATTCAATTTAAATTCATTTTTCCCCACCTTATTTTTTAAAGCATGATTTCTCAATCACTAAATCTGGAGTTCATCAATTTTGCTAGGCTTGTTGTCCAGTATGCTAAGGTTCTCACCTGTCTCTGCTTCCTGGGAGCTGAGGTTAAAAGTGAGAGTTGCCCTTTCTGGCATTTTGATTGGGAGCTGGATACCTAAACTCTAGTACTCATGTTTTTTTGTCAAGCAGTGCGCTTACTAAGTAAGCTACCTCCTCAGTCCTTCTCCAAACATTTTGATCCATGTCAAGTAGGGAAAATAAATGTGAGGATATGATGTCACTACAGGCATTTCTAAAACATAAAATGCCAGTACAAGATTAAACCTCAATTTCCTTGGTCATCCACATGCATGAAGTATTTACTCTTACTGGATTATCCTTTATATGATTATAAATACATGCAACTTGCTTTCATTCCGGATTATGCTTTCAGTGTCGCACATTGCATTCCAACATATACCAGTAAATCACATGTTCTATAGTCATTTTTCCCTAACCTAGTCTTCAGTCTGGAAATTCAGATATTGTTTCAGCCAGATTATATGGCAGAGAACTGAGATTTAGACAATATACATGCAAGACACTCAGTATGTGTTTGCAGACTGAATGAGTCCAATATAGATGAACCTGAAGGAATGCTTCAAGACTATAGGAAGAAATGCCTGTGGGCTTAAATCCTGACTCCATCTCTCACCAAGAGAAAGCAAAATTAAGTTATTTAAGTCCTTTTAAGTACTAGCATCTTTGTTATCATATTTTTTAAAAATACGATCACCTGGGTGGCTTATTTGAAATATAGATAGGAAGTCTGTATTCTTCAACTTCATGTCTTTTATTAGCATCGATGGTTTTGTTTGTGTGATTTTTTCTAGATAATTAATAGTATAAATTCTTTCAAACTCTATTAAATATAAAACTCCTAAATTCATGAGAAAATTCACATAAAAATAGCTTAACCCTTTTTTTATTGATTTTTATTGAGCTCTACATTTTTCTCTGCTCCCCTCCTTACCTTTCCCCTCCCCTTCAGCCCTACCTCAAGACCCCCAAGATTAGGAGGTCTTGTATTTTTTATACTTCTCATGTAGATTAGATCTATGTATGTCTCTCTTAGTGTCCTCATTGCTGTCTAAATTCTCTGGGATTTTGATTTGTAGGTTGGTTTTCATTGCTTTATGTTTAAAAACCACTTATGAATGAGTACATGTGATAATTGTCTTTCTAGGTCTGGGTTACCTCACTCAAGATGATGTTTTCTAGCTCCATCCATTTTCCTGCAAAATTCAAGATGTTGTTATTTTTTACTGCTGTGTAGTACTCTGTTGTATAAATGTACCACATTTTCCTTATCCATTCTTTGGTCGAGGGGCATTTAGGTTGTTTCCAGGTTCTGACTATGACAAACAATGCTGCTATGAACATAGTTAGTTGAGCACATGTCCTTGTGGTATGATTGAGCATCCTTTGGATATATACCCAAAAGTGGTATTACTGGGTCTTGAGGAAGATTGTTTCCTGATTTTCTGAGAAATCGCCACACTGACATCCAAAGGGGCTGTACCAGCTTGCATTCCCACCAGCAATGCAGAAGTGTTCCCTTTACCCCACAACTTCTCCAGTATAAGTTGTCATAAGTGTTTTTGATCTTGGCCATTCTTACAGGTATAAGATGGAATCTCAGAGTTGTTTTGATTTGCATTTCTCTGATGGCTAAGGATGTTGGACATTTCCTTAAGTGTCTTTCAGGCAAAATCGCGGAGTAACTCTAACCAAACAAGTGGAAGACAAAAACTTTAAATCTTTGAAGAAAGAATTCGAAGAAGACACCAGAAAGTGGAAAAATCTCCCATGCTCTTGGGTAGGCAGAGTTAACATAGTAAAAATGACAATATTACCAAAAGCAATCTACAGGTTCAATGCAATGCCCAGCAAAATTCTTCACAGACCTTAAAGGATTGGTACTCAACTTCATATGGAAAAGCAAAAAAACCCAGGATAGCTAAAACAATCCTGTCCAATAAAAGGACTTCTGGAGGCATCATAATCCCTGACTTCAAACTCTACTACTGAGCTGCAGTACTAAAAACAGGTTGGTATGGCATAAGAACAGACAGGAAGACCAATGGAACTGAATCGAAGACCCGGGTATTAATCCACACACCTTCAAACACCTGATTTTTGACAAAGAAGAAAAACATATCAAATGGAAAAAAGAAAGCATCTTTAACAAATGGTGCTGAACTGGATATCAACATGTAGAAGAATGAAAATATACACATATCTATCACTATGCACAAAACTCAAGTCCAAGTGGATCAAAGACTCAACATATAGCAAGCCACACTGAACCTTATAAAAGAGAAAGTGGGAAGTACACTTGAACTCATTGGTACAGGAGACCACTTCCTAAATATAACCCCAGCAACACAGACACTGAGAGAAAAATGAGATCTCCTGAAATTGAAAAGCTTCTGTAAAGCAAAGGACATGGTCAGCAATACAAAACAACAGCCTACAGAATGGGAAAAGATCTTTACTAACCCCACATCAGACAGAGGTCTGATCCTCAAAATATACAAAGAACTCAAGAAATTGGTCATCAGAATAACAAATAATCCAATTCAAATATGGAGTACAGACCTAAACAGAGAAGTCTCAACAGAAAAATCTAAACAATAGTATAATGAAATTAATAGGCATTTAAAAATGTTTTTGAAAATTCTGTATTTGTTTGCATATAATGAATGCATATGAAGTCTATCTTGATAAAGTCGCAATAGCCTTGATTCTGTCCTAGCAACAACTCTACACTCTGGTAGCTGACCCAGGTCTGTAAGAGGATTTCTAAATGTCTACCTTTTTTTTTTTCAGTAACTAGAAGATCAAAATAGACAGAGTGCTGACCCCCATGTGAAGTCAGAATTCCAGGTTGTTTATCTTCTGGTTGCTGAATAAACTCTAGGAAGTCTCACACTGGCAGTTTAATGTTCCTTTTCCAGAAAGATGGTCATTACTTTGGTTCACATTACATTGACAAACCACTTCATCTACTCTCAGGAGTCAAGGAAATTTGATAAACCCAAAGAAGTAGAATTCGGCGAACTCTAACAACATCTATCATAGAACCAAAAAGAAGACAATTGGTGAAGAGTTCTGTGTCTTATAGGTACCTAGGAAATATTTTTGCATAAGTTAATGGTCAAGGATATTACTAAAGCCAAGATTCAAAGAATTTATTATATACATATATAATATGGAAGTAGCCTGATTTGTCTTACATTTTTCTTTACTCATGGGGCGTGTGGATGTACATATGAATATATGTGTGAATGAGTACACATGTGTAATCAAAAGCCGATATTAGATGTCTTCCTGGGCATATATACACTTCATATACTGAGTCAAGGTCTCTCAATTAAACCTCCATGCCATCAATTTTGCTAATCTCGCTTGTTTTAAGGACCATTCCAGCTCTGCCTCTTAAGGAAACTCACCCAGTCCACCTGGCATTTATGTGGATGTTAGGTATCCAAACCGTGGTCCTGATAGCTTTTGTGCCACGCCCTTTACCTACTGTTCCATGCCCTTATGTTAGCTTCTTTAAAAAAGTGATGCATAGTTACATTTTTCTTCTCATTATACTAAATACAATCATAATTAGGATATCAATTGGCTATACTTAGTGAGTCTTTTGAAATTCCGGTTAAGCATGGCAGAAAGCATTCTCCCAGTTGTGGAAATAGCAGAGTATAACATACTCTAGATGTCTCCAAGCCTAAATGATGTTTAGAGACAGTATAACCACATGGAATGAGAAGACAAGTCAGATGTAAATACTTCATATTTGTGAGGTGATTTTCTGTTAGAAAAAAAGGTTTCAGCAATTCTCTAATTCCATTCCCAAAGTGACCTTTTGAAGTTGGCGAGGCAATTGTCTTCCTTATTTCAGAAATGAAGTGACTGAGGTACAAAGAGGTCAAAGCCATATTCATGTTTACAACTATTAAATAGCTGTGTTGGAAACGGAAGTCAAAATCCTTGACCTACAGCTCAGTTTTCTATCCAATTCCACCTAACCTTGCAACCGGGCAAACCTAAGCCCATTTTGCTGAGATAACTACCCTTCAGTGAGTCTAAATATGAAGTGTTATTGCAAGGCTCCAATTTCCTTGTGCTTGCACACAGGCAGTCTACCAACTCAGGAGCCTACTGTGCAAGAGAAGTCAAAATCAATTCAAGCAATGTTTTACAAATAAGACTCAATTTACTGGTTGATCAGAGATAAACAAAATATCTCAAGCTAGCTGATTCAGGATTCATGGTGACTTTTGGCTCTCCTAGAATAGGTTGGAGCTTATATCTGACATTGGCCCCACTTCTTGGTCCACAATGTTTCATTAATAAGGTTGGCAAAGAGCAGACACCCTCTTGGAGAGCTTCTAAGTCAGCTCACATAGTCACACTTCATGACCACGTTCATAAGTTCAGAGAAAACGCCAGACAGATTTAAATGAAACCAATGACTTTAAGATGGGTAGACTTTGAAACTGGCTGGCATAAATCAGGATGGTGTCTTCGAACTAACTAGAAATAAGCCCTCCAGCTACTTTTCGTCAATTTGGTTGTCATTCACTTTCAAAGCTGGAGGACTCATTTCTTTATACTGTTTAAACATCATGACAATCTCTATTTACTAAACGGGAGACAAAAAAACATAATTAATTCCTAAGTGCTGCATCTCGCCTTTATAGCACTTTAACCCAGCTTCTAGCAGAATTGCCTATGCAAAAGAGGCATATTGTTTGGCAACGGTTTTGTTTATGAACCTGCAGCTCCCTCCTTTGGGAAATGGTAATGATGATTGTACTTTGCTGAAATATTACAAGCGAAAGACAAACTCGGCAGCACAAGCAAATAACAGGGTTACAATCTACAACTGAAGAATCCGGAGCAGGATATATTGCTCTGAATAAAGTCATACCAGTTGTCACTGTGGCATCAAACCTGATCTTCTAACTTAATCTCCTTGAGAATCAATGTGCAATAATATCTTGTGCTACCATCTGGATTTTTAAAAAAAGGAGGAAAAGCATATTCCAATATATCTGAAATAATAATTTTATCAGACAAAATGTCATTGTTTCTAAAATAATACACTTAGGAGCTTCTCATTAGACTTCTGTGATCAAATTTGGCTCAAGTCAGGGTTTTCTCTTTATCCATAATATATAGAGAAAAAGAAGGAACTAGCCTTTGAATGTATCCACATTAAAGCAGTTTATCATTTTAACTACAGCTTTGGTTAAAATTGGATGAGAAAAATACTATTATGGGCATATTATACTTAAACATCAAGATGCCGCAAACACCAATCACTTGCCAAGATCAACAGAGCTTATTTGACCTCCAAAATCTCCCACTCTTTCCTTTAAACCATGTGTTTATAATAGTGTCACAGTGTTGTATAAGGGGGTGTCTAATTATGTAAATGAATAAGCCTGTATTTCTTAATATAATCTAGATAGCAGTTAATTGATGAACAGAAGAAAATATTTTATAAACCAGTTTTTAAATATGAGTAGCTTGTAATCTTCTATCTTCAGTATTTCACTATCTGAACTGCCATAAATGACACTGTCTTTTTGTTTCTCAATAGAAAGTCATTATCACATGCTCTATCAAAACTACAGGGGATTCAGCAGTGTTAAAAGTCCAATATTTAAATTTTAAAGGTTTCATGTGATTACCTTCCAGAAACAAAAACCTATGCTTATCTTTAACTTAAAGGCACAAAACTAGACCGTTTCAAATGTACTTTTCTGGCACACTTTTGTTTGCCCCAGATACACATGTGAACACTGCGAGATGGAATTCTAGATCTTACCTGAAGATGGCATCCATCCCTAAATTGTATGTGATTTGCATGAGGATGCTCTCCAAATTTGCAAGCACAGTCATAAAATCTTTTCTACTGACTGGTAAGTTTGTTCCATGTATGGTAAAGGAGTCTTCTTTGAGTTGTAACTCCTCGGTGTGTTCTTCGGTTGGATCTAAATACACCTCCTTAAAGGCTGTGCTGATTCTCAAGTTATTTCCCTAAAGCAGGGGTGCGGGGAGGGGGAAAAGAAAGGATGTATAGGTAAAATTGCATGAAAGATACAAAATTTCTAAAGGTTATCTGAATTTGGATTCTCTACTCCAGTTCATTTTCAGGAGGGTTTTAACTTAAGGTTGTCTTCCCCATGATTTAGGATTTTTCTGGTGTACATGAATCAAAGACAAAGAAATGTAAAGAACAACCTTCATCTCATATACTACAAAGTCTACCACTGTGAGTTTTGCATGAACTTGCCTTCTCCATTAATTAAAATAATAGGTATCACATATATATGCTGTTGCAAACAATTTGATTTCATCCAAGCATGAAAATATCATGTGTTTATGGCAGAGATAAGAACTGCAGTGTATCAGGCAAGGACATTTCATTAATATATAAGCTAAACTATTTCTGACTTCCATATAAGGAAAGATCTGCACACTGATGTTCAAAATAGGAAAAGACCGTCATAAGAATCATTGCAGTTTACTTAGGACATTCAAGTCATCCTTCTTATTTAATGTTCTAATGGTACATCATCTTTCAACCTTCATGCTTAAGAGAGCTCCTTTTATCTTCAAGGAATCCCAAGATACACATGCAGTTTTATGTTTATGTGAAGTCTAAACCACTTCATTTGATTCTGGAGGAAATTCATTCTGCATGAGTAATCTTGTCATTCTGCCACTGACCCCTAAGCAAGGAAGTCTTGGGGCAGTAACAGAGCCTACAGCTCAATCAGCATCTTCTGTTTGGAACCACTAACACATATACAGGTGTGCACCTAGGGGTATGTATGGAAATACTTGGGGAGTATCCGTCATGGCAGTACGAGAAAGTAAGACAGGGCTCTAAGAATATTACTGCACCCATCATTTGGAATCATACATAGCCTTCCAGTTCCCAGAGGCAGTTTCTCTTGTATATTTTCTTCCTATAGTAAGATCTTCACGTCAAGAGTTACCAACAGCTCAACAAATTACTTGGCCCCTTTCCCTTTGAATATGTAAACAAAACAGAAAACCAAAAATCTATAATATAATGAATTACATAAATCAGTATTGACCTAAACACATGGATCCTGTAACCTTATAAGTGCAGAAATATGGTCGTATTTTAAATTTAAGTTTCAAAATGTGTCTAAGTGGTTTACTTTGTCATCAGAACCCATTCTGGATTTTCTTGGCATGTATCAAATTGAAACGTGGGCATGGCATAAAACTGCTGAGATGTATTGTCTTTCATAGTATGTAAATCAGCATCTGTCAATCAATTAAAAGCAGTGTGAGTGGCCTCAGGTGACATGGTGATATCATGTGGTTGCACAGTGACATGTTTATTATCTCACCTCTAAGATAGTCATCAGCTGAACAATTTTTTCTGCATCCTCTTCCGCTTCTTCGAGGTCATATGAGATGGTAAATGTCAATTGTCCTCCTACAGCTGGTAGCTGGAAGAGAAGAGACACATAATCATTTCAGCATAGAGGGTGGTTTATCGAATCGTCTTTTATGTACTATTTTAAAACCATTTTATTGTTCTAGAGGGCAATATTTGGAAGAAGCAGCAATCGCCAGAGCGCAGACTAGAGACAACAGACATTTCTGTAGGAGTAACCTTTATATGAACCTTGGCCCATCAAGAGCTACCTTGAGATAAATATAAATTCATGGGTTATTTTCCCAGTAATGTAGGCTTGATAGAATAGGATACGTTCTATGAAATCAAACACAGATTTCCCTGTCATCTTCTCAGTCCATAGCTGATCCCAAACAGAAGGATCAGTGCCAAACTAGACAGTTTCTATCCATCTCTGCAGTTACTGTCATTCTGTAGCTCTGACTACAACCAACAAAGACATCCTTCCATTTGAAAGGCACTTTGCATAGACCATGAGCTAAGCTGAGAAACATTATTAGTCAAAACAAAAATAAAGGTTAGCTGCAAAATTTACATGTAAATTCAATCAGGACTACCTGAGAAGGTCTACTTTTGCCTATGTAATCAAGTAAGCTTGTATGGATAAATGTTATTACTCCTTCCTCATTAAGCAAACTTCATTTCTTCTAACGTATGCTTGATGCTTGCATTTTTCTGACATTGACGTTAACCTTGTAAAATATATTTTTCCTCTAGAACACAAGATCGTTTTATAGGACAGGTATCAAAAATAGATCTGGGAGTGACATATTCAATGTAAATGTGGCAGGCCCTTAAATATTCTATCCTGGCACTGTAAACAAAGGCATCACTAGAACAAGGCTGATGATTTGTATTCTGCTGTTCACTTTGTACTGACAAGCGAAGCCCCAGCTTCCCTGACCTGGGCTCTCTGTGTGTCTTTTCCTGGCAGACCTTGACCAGAAGGTACTTCCCAGGAAGGCAAAGGATGGAGGAGGAAGAGCCTGGATCCCTTCGAGTTGTCCCACAGGGGCTACGCAGAGCTTGCTATGGCTCATTAAACAGGATTTTACATTGCAGCTCAGCATTGGCTTAGAAGAGCTCATTACATGATGCTCTGGAGGGACTGAAATTTAGAAAACATTTATGCCCCTGTTCTTCTGAGTAATGTGCTACTCTAATGTCTTTTCATATATAAAATAATACTTATCTGCCTGGACAATAGCATTTGGCATTATTATAAGTAATGGGGGACGAATCTATACACCATGGTTTTGGCTCCCAACATTTCACGTAGCCTGCTTGTTCAAATTAGCAAGACATCAGTAAGAGGCTAAAAAGGCTGCAACTGATATTTATTAATATCTCAAAGAAAACAGAATTATTTAGTGTTTTCTATTAATAAATATATACAGAAGGTAGCCATTTGAGATCCCAATTTGGAACATAGGTATAGTGTGAGCTAATGGGAATTAGGACTTTAGCACGGGAATGTGGGGATGATACACTGAACCCAGAGTTGCATACTAAATATTCAATATACCCAAATTTTATGTCCTTGCCTGAACCTTTCTAGGAGTGAAGCTTGATCATTTTTTTCAAGTTCCATTACTGAATCAAGGCAAATGCTGCATTTTAATACAGTAACCTAGTACAATATTGTTTTTACATTATTACACATTTTTTTACATTAGAATGGTCATGCTAGAAATTTCCTGATAGAATCCTTGTAGTTTTCTGTTAGCGCAAATACTTGCCTGGTTAACATTTCAACAGCCAAAAGACCAAGGAAAACCATTTTTAATCATTTTTAAGTGTAGTAAAAAATCTTTTAAAAAATCATGAGTACTAGAACTGAAGGATTCTAGAAAGGTGACAGTTGTCCCTTTCTGGAATCCCCAGACCCAACCATTAGCTTTCACTGAATAGTTCAAGAAGACATAATATTTGTGGAAAAATATGTGCTATATGTAATTAATTTTTCATAATTTGAGCTTTCTAAAACCCATTTATAAATTTCATCTTTGGGACTTTAAGTTAATTTAGGGGAAAACATTCATTTTCATCATTTTATTAAGCCTTGCATAAGTCAATAGAACATCTAATTTACTCCCATGATTTATTAACTCCCTTGAAATCATTATATTGGCTAGAGAAAAAAGGGGCTTTCCACAGGGAGGAGTAAGACACCTTCAGTTCACTTGGATATGAATATTGTAATTACTTGGTGCATTATACTGTCCCTATAAGATGTGAATGTTGTATGCCTTTTTTTTCTAGGAAAAAAAGTAAATTTCTTGAGACTCGGTCATTCTGTGAGATTTCCTATTGACTTAGCTTTTTACTTTTTTTCTTGGTTATTTATTCAGAAAAATTTTCTATGGGGAGATTCAGCGACCAAGTGGAGAAGGAATTTCCTATTGGAGGACAAAACACCGTTCTATTCCAGGATGTAGTTCAGGATTAAATCCTATATGCTCCAGGCCTCATTTTCACACCTCTAAGAAAACAATAGCTCTTTCCCATGAGCATTTGCTTTAATTCTACCTTGGTTGGAAAGAAACAGCTTGTTTGTAAGTAACACTGTTGCTTCATGCAATATGGGACTCTTGTCTAGCATAATAACATGGTTAAATGGAGCAGGAAAACTTTCCACTCATGAGAAGAAAATCGCTGGATGTAATTGGCTTTACCAACAAAGTATTGGGTATGGGGCTGTGCTTATGTGTGTTCTACTAAGTTTAAAGGAATGTGAATTGAGGAAGTGTGGGGTGCGGCACCCTACTGAGGACATTGCACACCCGGAGAGCAAATTCTTCTCTGGGAATAAGCAGGGAATATTTGGCTTTCTGATGACAGATGATCATCACTGTTATCCCAGTAAATGGAGTGTAAAACCTAATATTTGCTTCTGCTTACCAGAGCAAATATTTCAAGAAGAATATACTAAAAATGAAATGAGTAAAAAGGTTTTGTAATAATGAGCTGGATAAATTAAACATAGCTGTAAGTTTCCATTTAGTACCACAGACAGTATAAGGGTTTCATCTTTCTACATTCTCAAGACTTAGAGACTAAAATTCTGAAAAGCTATTCCTTCCTTCTAGACAAGTATTTACAATGTATGTATTCAGTATGTTCATGGAGTTTCAAGGTCCCAATGTGGTCTTTCACACATTTATGATACTGAAGTAGACACAATGTTTTTCAGAGATTGTACTGTATTAGAACAAAATCAGGCAGTATTAAGTTATAGAAGATGTAGAAAACTTATTATCATGTGCCCTTTTAGCATATAGGGAATTGACTAAAAACTGAGGTTGCCAAAAAGAGATGATACAGTCGAGAAATATTGGTTTAGGAGGCAAGAGACCTCATAGTATAGAGTTTCTGTAAGAAGCAGGCTGGATGCTTTGTAGCATTCATGCCACGGCTGTGTCAAAGGGCATTTCCAGGCATCACTATACCCCACAGAGCTTTAAGCTAGGTAAGAGTGATGATTAGCTTCCTCTTCTGGTTGCCTACATAGCATCTTTCTAAAACTATGACAGCTAGCCAGTGGGCATGGTCCAAGTCAGTACCAACTTGATTTCTTCATGGTTTATGATTCAAGCTATTGTATCTTTAGCAAAAGAGTCTTACCATCGAGTTCAGGGGGATAACTAAGAGAAATGGTAATATCCTGTAGTGATTAGGGGTATGTAGGACCCCACTGGCCATCAACTCAAAAAGATGTCCCCATCCTGGAGGTTTTATTTCCAACCTACAATGTCTGGTAGGACAATGTTATCCTGTCATATAGTAACTCCATTTAAATTCTTTTATGTATGTGCACGTATTTTTTTAGGACATGTGTATAGTTCTAAAAGGCCTCACAAAGCTAGAAATAGATCTACCACATGGTCCATCTATACTACTTTTGGGCATCTACCCAAAGCACTTATGTCCTACTATAGAGATGTTGGCTTCTACATGTTCATTGCTGCTCTGCACAATATCTCCCAAATAGATATTTAACACTCTGTTAACATTATTCTGCTCTTATGAAAAATAAAATTTTAAAACTGGTAGGTGGATGCATGAAACTGGAAATGATCATTCTGATTGAAGTAACCCAAACATAAGAAAACAAATATCATCTCTTTTCTCCCTCATGTGGCTGTTAGCTTCAAGCCTTCAGATGAGTGTTATTCATTTGGAATACCCATGACAGTTATAAAAATAGGAAGAGACTGTGGGGAGTAAAGTGGGCTTTCAAGGGAGGGGAGATAGAATGGAGTGATATAAAGGGGGGATTAATGCAACAGGAAGAGCTAATGAGATGTGGTGGAGGAGGAGGAGCAGGTATGGATAACTGACATTAAAGACCCTTTAAAGTGTAAAAAAATTCATAAAACATACACATACATTAAAAAAGTGCTGAGTTGGGTGTGGTGGTACACACCTTTAATCCCAACACTTGAGCGACAGAGGCAGGTTCATCTCTGTCAGTTCAAGGCCAGCCTAGCCTACAAACTGAGTTCCAGGACAGGCTCCAAAGCTACAGTGAAACCCTGTCTTGAAATACAAAACAAAACAGGAAAAAAGAAATGCTGAATATTCTTAAGCATTTTCCTGGCTATTTTCATTTTGTCTTTTGAGAGCTTTGTATTTAGTTCTTTGCTCCCTTTTTTAATTGAGATGCCTTTTTTCATTATCTTGGTGTTTTTAGTTCTGTGTATATTATAAATACTAACCATCTTTAAGGTGCCTGACTAATCACTTTCTGATTGTATTTAAGACCTGTTTAATAAGGTGGGTCCATACCTGGATCCATTCTCTGGGCTAAGAACATGAGACTGGATAGGTCATGGGCCATATGGTAGAATCCACTAAAATTATAGACATAGGATTAAAGCAAGTCCTAGTGACCTCTATCTATAATGATAGGTTAGTGCAACTCCCAAACCTCATCAGAGAAGCTTCTCTCCATTCCCAGTAGATGGTAGCTAACACTGAGACCCACAGCTCTTCAAAACATAGAGAAAGAAACTATAGAATGTTCAACCCCAAATGGGGCATCTATATCATATTCCTTTCCCCAAAGTGCAGGGATAATTGTTGAAGATGAGGCATAAACATTATGAAAACCAGAAGTAGTGAATGACTTCAAGGAAACAGCATTCTCTGACAGAACAGGGCAATTGCTCATACAAATTCACAGCAGTTATGGCAGCATGTACAAGGCCTGTGTAAGCTGAAGCCAGATAAACATCTTAGCATAAAGGTGGTGATGTGAAAACCAGGCCCTATCTATAGTTCAGGAGCTTTTTAACAGTTAGCTGCAGGAAGAAGCACAACTAGTTTTCTCTAAGATGCCATTGATTGGTCGGCTATGCACTGCATTCTAGGATAGCTCCCAATACTACGAGTATTTGGCCAACGTAAATCGAACTTACGGTTCCATTCACCACTCAAGGAGGGTATAAAATTGTGGCTAGGACCGAGGGTATACTCTGAAGTGCTGGGAATATGAATATGATCAAAATACATCTTTAATATTTTTAAGAATTAATAAGATATTATTTTAAAGAAGAAGCTTGGAGGCTGTTTTCTTCTACAGAAGTGGATTCCTTTCTCCTTGTTTCCTACCTGCCTACTTTACCTCCCTATTTCTTTTCCTCAATCTTTGACCCATTACTTTCTTATTCTAATTCTTCCTAACTAATATAGAGTTTCAATGGTAACTTCCTTTTACAGTAGCTCTATTCATTTCTTTAATTAGAAATGGAGGAGGCAAAAGTAATTTGGGGATGTCTCTTTAGCCATTACAACTACAGTCAGTCCAACCAGATAATTTTGTTATTTCTCAACATCCTAAGCTTTGAGAGTACAAAGTAGGAGTGCACATGCTGCCTGTGACCAGACCAAGAACAGATATCCAGGGTTGATGACCAGTGACAGTTCCTCAGTGCGACCAACAGTGGGGGGACCATCGGATCCATGCTTTGCACAGGTTAACCACACTAAATTTATTCTGCTTGAAATTTGCCGATTTCACCAAACTTTCATGAATTATATTTTATTCAGTGCTTCAGAGTGATAACTATAAGAGACACACAACTTAATGTTTTGATTGGATAGGAGGAGAAAATAATTGTGAGAGACATACAAAGAAGAACAGAGAGGACAGTGTGAGTGTCTACACGCATAAAGGTGAATTCATGGTCTCGTGTACACACTCTTCATATGTTTTCTTTTCTATGCCATGAACCAAGACAAAACAATATGGTCCATATACTCATCTATAATGCAACTCAATGGGGCTATAAAATTGTTTTCCAGATCTCAAGACTTTTGGTCGCATGTGAAAACCACACTCTTGTTGGTTCTCCTATAAGAAGAAACCCCGTGGATCCATTTTAGTGTACAGCAAACAGGTTAGTTTTTCTTTTCCTTATGTATAGACCCAATTGAGGCCTCTGAAAATAATAATGACCCACCAAACATATTACTTGTACACTGCATAGTAGATGAACAATAGATTGAAAGAAAAAAAAAGCATCCTGTACAGTAAAGTTAATACTTGCTCTTCCAGTCAAGTTCCCTGATTTAGAGAACTATTGCTATTTTGTGACACACACTGATACTGAACAAGTAGAATCTCAACAAATGTAAGCACAGCAGCCAAATTCACAAAGCTGTTCTGTGGCTCAGACTCAAAACAAGGTCTTTGCAACAGCTGTTCACTTTCCATCTACTTAAGTTTGGATGAAACATTCCACTGACAATGTTGCTATAAGCTAGATTAATTTATATGCAAAAATCCTGTACAAAATACGTGTAACACATAATTAAACATCTATCTAATCAAATAAACTACAAAATATAGTTTTATATATACATATTTAGTTTTTTTTCTGTCTAGGGCTTAAATTGTTTTCAAGAACTTTGCCAAGAATATTGTAACTGTGTGCTCTTGACACACACAACATTGACTCTGGTTCAAACAACAAGGCTCATTTTAATTCAAGTTCCATTAAGTTAAAATAAATAGGCTTACTGTAACATAAATTACAAATGAGTAATAACAAGATACACAATCCTTTAAAAATGTTATGGAAACTCTGGAGAAAGAGAAGAGAAGAGAAGAGAAGAGAGAGAGAGAGAGAGAGAGAGAGAGAGAGAGAGAGAGAGAGAGAGAGAGAAG
>NW_026067910.1:16484832-16488472 GCF_014885135.2 Alexandromys fortis | reverse complement strand
ATCTATCTATCTATCTATCATCTATCTATCTATCTATCTATCTATCCATCCATCTATCATCTATCTATCTATCTATCTATCCATCCATCTATCATCTATCTATCTAAATATTTTTGCAAAAGCAGAAGTGAGACTACTAGACACAGTGTTTTGCTTGGATTCTAAATGTTACTCATCTGCTACTATTTTATTTCCTCTTCTCTCTCATTCATGACTGCTGCTGGTGATTCTTTATTGGGGCAGTAGAAGTTGGTTGTGAATTTCAGAAGATAACAATCTTAGAGGTTCAGAGGGTACTAAGTCATACTCAAGAGAAGAATCAACAGGCCAATAAAAACCATCTAAGTATCTTTTTCCAAAATAAATGGAAGAACTTGTGTCAGTGTTCTAATATGTCTATTAATATGAGCATCTTATATAAATCACACATATATGAAGCTCATTCCTAAATCTTTAACATCCTAGTTTTGGGATTCAGATTTTATGTGATGTGTAATTCTTGGGGAAGTTTCTTATGCTTCCAGAGGTTCAGTTAAATGACCTGAATTGCTCATCTTTTAAAAGCTCATTTTAATAGTAAAATGAGAACATACACATGTAGTCCTTCATTTGGCACAGTGTACACAGTAAATGAAAGTTTTTAGCCATATCATTGTAGTAAGTATCATCTTCCAAATTAAAATTCTACAAAGAGCCCTCAATTAAGCCCTAATGGCAGAAATATTTATTTCATGATTCTAAATACTTTCTTAAAGAGAAAAAAAAGTTCTCAGGATTTCTGGGAGATCATAGTGATGGAGGACTCAGCTCTTACATGTCTTAATGTTTCCCTGTGGTGCTGTGCTAAAGCATTTAACAGACAGTAGACCCTCCATAAATATCTGCTGATTTTTAATAGCATTCATAACCTTCTATCATTTCAAAGTATTATATATGGAGAGAACATAAAGAGCAAAATAAAGTTGGGCTATCCTAGAGATAGTTTTCAGTTGTTATTTTAAAACATGTCTCTATTGGTTTCTCTATTCTTTTAAGTCCTAAAAACAAATCTAAGCAAATATATCCACCTTAGCTTTTCAGTGACGTGAGTTTACTTATGGCCACTGTACTGCTGACTGGCAAACCATGAATGCATTAGTCTTAAAAGAAGGAACTTTTGCCATTTAGGAAGTTTGATTGGCAGTTAAAGGGGGGGGATCAATATTTAAGCCATTTAGACATTCACACATATAAATCAACTTTATGGTCTTCTGATTTGCCAGTTTCTATGTGGTAGGATAATAATATAAATCTCAGCACCCAATACATACTTTATAAGTTGTAAATATAACTGCAGTATGTTACGATCTGTGGGTAAGCCATATAACCCTTGAATTAAAAGGACAGCAAATACACAGGCTTAAGGAAGTGGAGGTGCACCTGCCCTCATAGCTAGTCAGAGCACATCCGGTACCCTGTGATCAGTTCCTGACACCACCATTTAAGAGGGTAGTTGACAAATTAGAGTTCATCCAAAGAGGTGTGACCGGGATGCTGATGGCTCCAAGAGCTAAACAGGGGTTTAGAAAGGTAACACAAGTACTTAACCTTAGAAAGAGACTTTAAAAAGCTGTTTTCCTGGAACATTTGAAGGTTTATCATCTGTGATAGAAAGGGAAATTGTGATTTATTTTGTGAACATAGAACCTGTATCAGAAAATGTCAGGGGAGTGGTATTTTTTAAAAATCTGCATAAACATTGAACATCTAGAATTGTCTGAAATGCAGAAGTGTGTGAACACACTGTATCTCTGAAGGTGCAGGAACAGAGGTCTATTTGTCTGGGTTGGAGAAATACTCCCACACCGTCTGAATGGTGGGTCTAGAACTGATATCTTGGTATGATATGTAATTCCATCCTTATAGCTCTGCAGCTAAGGTATTAATATTAGATTGCTTAAATATTAGAGGGTGATCATTTGCAAATTCTAATGTAAAGCACCAGAATGTTAATTACGTTTAGACACAATTGTTCTATAATTTTAGAGTTAAACAATATGCAGGGCAGAGGGACATATACATAGACATAAGTAAAATAGATAAAAATATAATGATATGTTCCCTCTCTAAATGTATTCCATATATTTACTCTGTGACTTTGGGAAAGTTGATGTAACTCAAAGTAAAAAGAAGAAATGTTTGTACCTAAACGATGAGAACACTGACCTTCAAGTTTTAGGTTTCTTTCTGAAGCAAGGAATCTATGACAGGAACATGTGTAAAATATTTTCTTTATGTTACATATGAGATATAGAATTTATTTAAACATTGTCTCCTTTGCTTTTTTGTTTGTAGTTGGAATTCAATTTAAGAGTTCGTGAATTTAAAGTGCATAAAACAAAAATGTTTTTTAGCATCAAAACATACTGTTTCTATTGGCAAGAGATTGCTAAGGCATCATATTTCATGTATTCAACTGATAAAGGCTAAAATTTTAATAATATGCACTATTAGTGAGTTTGGAGAGGACAAATACATTGGGTAAAGAATTTATAGAAACAAGATCAGCTGTTCTTGGTAGAAAAGCTTTAAAAATACCCTGATGTCCATCAGTATGGATTTCTCATAAATACAAAAATGATGCTGATGAACATGATGAATGATGTGTGCTTAACAAAGTGACACTATTGAACTTGCAATTTGGCAAAAGTTACTCAATTTATCCTCAAAACAGTATATACATGGCCTTGTGAGACAGAAATATTATTGCTGACATATTTTCATTTCAACCATTGAGAATCATTAGTTTGGAATGACACCACTACCCATTCAAGCAAACAACCAGGATTTGAACACTAATAGGCTAGCATAAGAATCATTGACAAACATTTATGCCAACTGTTAAGTGAATATGAATTTATTTATCCTACTGAAGTAAATCAAGCCTCCCAAGAATATCATTGATATTTTTTAAATTATATTAAGTAAAAATAAACTATAACATTATAATAAAATGTACATGGCATTAGATAAATTATTGGGATGGAGTTATATATATGTATATATACATATACTTATAATGTTTTAAAATATATGAAATTATAAAGAGAAATATAAATATTAACCCCCAAATAGATGATTGTTATTATTTTTATATTATTTATTCTTTACATAATTTTATCAGATGAAATAACTCTCCCTAACAAACTTAAGTAAAAGAAATTGGCAATTTTATCTAGAATATGTAAATAAAGCTAAATATCCGTGAATCTTCAGTACAAGGATGTCATTATTTTCTAATCAAAATGTATCTGTCTTATAGAAAGTATTTTCAAAATACATTCAGAAATTCAAAATGAGTATGCATGTATGTATGTATGGCTGGCATATATAACATGAGAGAAGGCATCCCTGAAAACTGTAGAGTTTACTTAGCTATTATTTAAAATATAAATTATTTTTTTCTGAACACACACACACACACAAACCCCAAAATATAGACTATGAACTCAAGCTTGGTGGTAGTGGCATAAACCTTTAGTCGCAGCATTTCAGAGGCTGAGGTATAGAGATCTCTTTGAGTTTGAGGCCAGCCTGGTCTACAGAGTGAGTTCCAGAATAGCTATGGCTCTACAGAGAAAGCCTGTCTCAAAAAAACAAA
>NW_026067910.1:16482117-16484135 GCF_014885135.2 Alexandromys fortis | reverse complement strand
GGGGGGAGGGGGAGAAGAGTGGGGGGAGGGAAATGGGAGGCTGGGAGGAGGCGGATACTTTTTTTTTCTTATTCTCAATAAAATAAAAAAAAAGAAAAAACAAATAGAAAAAAAAACTACCTTTCTTAATATTTGAAAATTTTACCCAAGCATGAAAATGAAAATTTTGGGTATATCCAGGCATATTCCCACTCATATCCACCCACTCATGATTTTTTCCTCTCATTCTTTTCTTGTGCTTTTTTTTTTTTAAAAACCTACTGCCTCTACTTAGTACCACCAATAAATGTGTGGGTGTAGGGCCATGGGTAGACAACCAGGTACCCCTGAGGAAAACTGACTTTTTCATCCCATAGTTCCTCTAGAACTCCCAATAACTCACTGATTCCCAATAGCTCTTCTCGAAGGGGTGGGACTTCATAACTCTTCCCCTTCCATGCTGGGATTTTGACTGGCTTGACCTTTTGTACAGGCACAATTTCACTGTTTCACATCTCTAATTATGTTTAACTTAGCTGACATAGAATCTCAGTTTTCATCAAAGGAAAAAATACTTATGTTCTTTGGATCATACAACTTCAGTGCAGTTTTGAAGACCTCTTGTTTAACTGGAAAATTCTTCAATTTAATGCATTACATAGTACTCTAGACTTGCCTTCATTTCATTAACTTTTATTTTCTTTAAGTAGCATACTAGAATAAAAGGCTTTTCATGAACAGTGTTTGTGAGGAAGAGGCAGAAAGATCTCTGCAAATTCAAGACCAGGTATGACAACATATTGAGCCTCTATCTCAAAAACAAAACAAAATGCTTTGTCAAGATCTGCATATTTAATCACATGTATATTACTAAGTAGTTCAGACTATGTCATCCCTAACTACAAGGAAGATAATCAGGAGAAGAAGGGGAAAAACAAGGAGGAAGGAAGGAGGAAAGATTGGTGTGGGAAGTCCTTATGTATATGTGTTGCTTTCATTGGTTAATAAATAAAGAAACTGTCTTGGACCTGCACAGGTCAGAACAGAGGTAGGCGGGTGGGGGGACTAAACTGAATGCTGGGAGAAAGTAGGTGGAGTCAGTGAGAAACCATGTAGCCCTGCTGGAGATGAGACAGATGCTGGAACTTTACCTGGTAAGCCACAGCCTCATGGCAATACACAGATTAATGGATATGGTTTAAATTAAGACATGAGTTAGCCAGAAATACGCTTAAGCTATTGGCCAAACAGTATTGCAAATAATATGATTATTTCAGGGCTGAGCAGTCAGGAACAAACCAAATGGCCTACATACAAAAATTTAGAGCTACAACGTGGTCGACTATATCTACATAAAACCTGAGAATGCTTAAAAAGGAATTCTAGACACAAAACAACCAGAGTTTAACACAGCTTCTTGCTCTACTTGCTGGTGACATGATGCAGTTCCTTAAGAGAGGTTTTCCTGATTCAGTGGTAGCAGAAAAAATAATATATGGCTTTGAAATGGCGGCTTCCTGGGCTGTCCTGGCAGCACAAACTTTGGTTATTTAAGGAGACTGATAACTTGAATGGGGTTTGTGGGCAGCATACTGCAAGTTACTTGTTGGCAGCATGGGCCGATTGATTACCAAGGCTGAGGTGGTGAAGAAGACTCCCACTTGGCAGTCTCAGAGGCAATGAATAGACCTCTGCCATGTCAGACTGCGCAGAGCCAAAAGGCAAAGCACCCTTAGTTCTAGTAATGTTGCTTAGCATTTTAAGAAGCAGTCCTGGACAGAAAAGGATTGCAGATACACAATAAATACAGATTCATATTAAAAAACAAAAACAAAAACAAAAGACCTCTAAATGGGTCACAGTGTTGGATAAATGTACATAGGCTTGGAAGAGAGAAGAAAAATAGTATAGAGAGTTATAAAAGGAAGTAAATTGTTTTAAAAAATAAAACAAAGTCTTTAGCAAAACAGAGCACAGACAGTCATAGATAAAAGGAATAAAGAAAATAATCCTTGTAAAGATGGAATATACACAGAGAG
>NW_026067910.1:16470620-16481949 GCF_014885135.2 Alexandromys fortis | reverse complement strand
GTCTTATGTTTTTTTTTTTTTTTTTTTTTTTTTTTTTTTTTTTTTTTTTTTTTTTGAAAAGAGGTCCTTCATTTGTTTCCACAGAGGATGGAGAACCTGTGGAATCCTTCAAGGCTAATGTGGTTTGATGGATCAAGACCTTCTGAAAAATCATAGTAACACACCCCCCCCAAAAAAAATTACTTTGCCCAAACAAAAGTAGGCAGCACTTTGGAGAGAACTACACCCAAATTCCTAAATATTTTTATAATTGTTTACATTTAAAGGGGGATATGCTATAGAGATGGATACTTTGCATTGGTATGGATCTTGCTTTGTTGACATGAACTTAAGATCAATTCTGTTATGTGTATATTTCTGCTCTTGATTAAGGTATTGTGTTTTTATAGCTCATTTACAAATATAATGTATAGTTATTTCTTAAATATAGTTAATAGATAGTCATCTATAATAATCAAGCTTGTAGTCATGTTAGTTAGGTTTTTTTTAGATGTACAGAGATATATTTCAGGTGGATAGAGATTTTTAAATCTTTCAAAGACCTTCAGAATATGGCATTTAGAATGTTTAAGAACTTAGGACTTTTCATGACAGTGAGACATAGCTGCTCCTGGCAATACCAAACTACTTCTAGAGGATGATGGCCACCAAAGAGGCTCCTTATGGCATTGATTAGTCATTTGGGAAGAAACTGCTCTTGCCTTTACTACTTGATGCTATGCTTTATGAACTGGACATTCAGGACACACAGAGAAATGACTGCTGAATTTTCTTAAAGGTGAGATGGCCCTTTGGGGTTCCTATTACAAGAAAGAGTCTGCCAAACATTCTGAAGTACACAGAAAAAAGCAACTGGTGGACTTTGCAATTACAAGGCAAAACAGATCTTCAAATTTCCTGCTTCATGGAAAATTAGGATACACTGGGCCTGTGGGCTGAATATTGGATGTCCCAACAATACAGAAGAACTTTGGGTGACTGTCCAGGTAGCAAGATGTCTCTGTCAATTCTGGAGTTTTGGAAATTGCTTATGATGCACTTCCTGTTAATTTAGATAATATTATATCCTTCTGGAGTTTTTGATGGTGTTGAAGAATATATAACTATACTTATAATTTTCCTTAGTTATAATAAATATAAAGTAGATATAAATAATGTAACTGTAATTCCTGTTTTATATGTAATTTTACTATGTTAAAGTTAAAGCCTTCCTTTTTATCTAAACAGAAAAGGAGAAATGATGTGGGAAGTCTTTCTGTATATGTGTTGCTTTAATTGGTCAATGAATAAAGAGCAGAATGAATAAAGAATTGGTCCTGAGAAGATCAGAATAAAGGTAGGTAGAGGGAGGGGGGAACTAAACTAAATGCTGAGAGAAAGAAGGTGGAATCAGTGAGAAGCCATGTATTCCTACCGGAGACAGACACTGGAACTTTATCTGGTAAACCAAAGCCTTGTAGCAATACATAGATTAATGGGGTTGGCTTAAATTAAGATATGTGTTAGCCATAAATACTCTTAAGCTATTTGTAAAACAGTATTGCAAATAATATGGCTTCTGTGTGATTATTTCGGTGCTGAGCAGCTGGGAACAAACAGACGGCCTCCCATAACAGAAGACAATGCCAGGACAAAGAAGAGCAAGAAGGAAATCAATGGTCAGTTTCTGAGCAAAGCTGAGTATTTTGTGAGATGTTGGAATAAGTTTTGGATCTTCTTCTAAGTTGCTTAATTCCCATAAACTATGGGTACCCTCTGAGAACAAAGGGAGAAAAAGGTGTTTCTTTCTATCTTTCTCTTTTGTCTTCTTTTTCAATAAAATAGAGTTTCTGACACCCAAAAGCCAATAGTCCCGACAGCACTCCACAGTTTCTACTAAGAGTTCAAAGTTGGCCAGGAAAGCCCCCCTATCAATCACAACATGAAATGCACTTTCTCACACTCTCATGGGGGTGCAAATGTTTGTGCAGCTTGAGAAGCTTTTGTTCTCCATGCTTTTTCACATTAGCACAGCAACTGTGTACTTGGTAGGGGTCCACCTTCATGTGCCCTGTGAACTTTCACCTACTGCCTTAGCCATTGCAGCTTGTACTTGATTTTCTGTATAGTTTCTGGTGATTTTTTTTTTAAATTTCTCATTTCTAAATGAAAATCCTTTCCACACAGACCAGATGTTTCTCCATTTGGAAGAAGGCAAGCCATTTCACATCATAAATACCGAATCACATCTCAAGGTCATAGTCAAAAGCTTTTATGTCTCATTAAATGTCAGGCTTCTCATCAATTTCCCTCATTGAGCTCCATTTAGATCTTGGGATGTGAAAATGCATGGGCCTGGGGTTATTAGTTAGGAGGTTTCCAGGGCCACTGGCGACTAATATAAAACATTTCCAACTACATGTGCAGCACTTTATGTACTTGTTTCAACAAAGTACATGACAGTAGCAAACACTTTTCTAACTCAAAGTTCCAGGAGCTTTCTGTTCCATGTAACAGCATGGAGCATTGTCTCATGGAGGGAGAAGGAACAAGATGCCTCTATAACTTAATCCATAATCTAGCAACTGAGATACAAAATATTGACATTTACCTTTCTCCCAAATCAAAAACCAATTTAGGCCAGTCATGTAATTTTGAGAATTGGATGGTACAATTCTGATGTAGAACAAAACAAAACAGTAACAACAAAAGCCAGAAAACAACAACAATAAAAAAACTCTTAAATTCAATAAAGTCAGCAAAAGCAAAGTAATATTCATTCACCTAGGTCTGATCATCAATTTTCATGCATTCAGAGATAAATGAGTGGTATTTTGATAACATGAACAACCTTCCAGTGTTTCATATGCTACAACCTAATTTCTAAATGTAATCATACATCATCAGGTAAACAAAATCAAGGGATTATATTCATATCCTCATTTGTCAAAGCATCTTAGATTATTTTTTAACATGAAGTATTTATTTTAACAGAAAGAAAGCTTGGTATGGGAAGATACATAGTAAGCTAGAGTCAAATTGCAAATATTGACAGCGAATCTGGGTCTTTCGCTTTCCTCTCACATCTTCCTTTGTGATCACAATATAATTGTTTGACTTACTGAAGAGTTTTTTGTTTTGTTATATTTGTTTTAAATACGGGTTGCATTTCTTTGCCAGCCATCCTGATGAGTGCCATTGAAGTCTTTGCTCCCTGGCCCAAGTCTATAGGGTGTGTTCATTGCTTTAATCAATGAGGACTTTAAACCTGGTGTTCTTAGACTCCTGAAGAGAAGTTTCAAAGATCACAGCGCCTGTGCCTTGCCTTTAGGGTACATTTCCCTTTGAAGCTCAGCAAAAATCACGAAAGTCATCATGTATTAAGGAAGTCTGAGCCAATCTACAAGTCATGTGAGGGAGACCTGATGGTTTCCTCAACCAAACATAAACTGTGCTCTTATAGTCCAAGCACAGATGGGTAAGTGAAAAGATTTCCAACATTCAGCTGACCTATGGCTGTTCAAGTTGAGTACAGTGGTATATTTGACAAGTTTAACTATTAAAAGATAAAACTCTAATGGTCAAATGGCCTTCAATTTATCAGTATTTATTCAGAGCCTATATAATTCTTCTGATATCCACTGTTTTCTAAAGAACAAAGTAGTGTAGTTTTATAACATCATTATTTAAGGACTCAAGTCTTTTTTAAATCACGTTACTCATTTATTTAAAATAAAAATTTCTACAGTATATCTTTTTAGGACCTCTGGCTTTTAGGGTCTCCACTGAGAAGTCAGATGCCAGAAAAGACTACTATATCCAGCAAAATTAACAATTCCTGTAGATGGAGAGAATAAGCTATTCCACGATAAAGTTTAACTTAAACAATATTTATCCACAAATCCAGCCATACAGAAGGTGCTAGAAGGAAAGCCCAACCTAAGCACACCCATGAAAACAGAACAAATAAATAATCTCACATCAGCAAAATAAAAAGATGGGAAACAACATACACACACACACACACCACCACCACCACCACCGTCACCGTCACCACTAATACAAATAACAATAAAATAAGAGAACTCAACAATTTTTGGTTGTTGAAAACTTTTAATTCAATGGTCTCAATCCCCCAATAGAAAGGCACAGACCAATAGAATATGTAGAAAAACAGGATCCAGTCTATTGGTGTATCTAGGAAACACACCTCAATATCACTTATAGATACTACCTCAGTGCAAAGGATTGGAAAAAGATATTCCAAGCACTTGGATGTAAGAAGCAAGCTGGTATATACTCTTTCATATGTAACAAAATAAACTTCAAACCAAAACTAAGCAAAATGAGATAGGTACTGTTATGACATTTCAGTACTTAACATCTATATTCCAACCTGAAGGATCACCATGTTTTTAAAAGAAGCACTACTATAATTAAAACTCACACAAACTTTCACACACTGATAGTGGGAGACTTTATTCCTAATCTCACTAATAGACAGGTAATTCAGACAAAAATTAAACAGAGAAATACTGAAACTAGCAGATGTTATAAATCAAATGGACCTATCAGGTATTTTCAGAACACTTTACACAAAGGCAAAAGAATACACCTTCTTCTCAGCATCTCACAGAACTTTCGTCAAATTTGACTTAGTCACAATGCAAGTCTCAACAGAAATAAGATAACTGAAATAACACTCTGCATCTTATCAGACTACTATGGATTAAAGCTAGATATCAACAACAACAGAAACAACTGTAAGCTTACAAACTCATGCAACTGAACAATTCTCTACCAAATGAAAACTGGGTCCAGACAGAAATACAAAAAAAAAAATTAAAGGCTTTCTAGAATCTATCCATAATTAATAATTAGCATACCCAAATGTATGGGACACAATGAAAACAGTGCTAAAAGGCGAGTTCAAAGCACTAAGTGCTTACGTAAAGAAGTGGAAGATATCAAGTAGAAGCAACTTAAGACATACCTGAAAACTTTAGAACAAAGAAAAAATAATCACAACCAAAAAGAATTGGTTTCAAAGAATAATCAAACTCAGGGCTTAAATAAATAAAATAGAACAAAGAGAATAATACAAAGAATCAACGAGAAAAGAGTTGGTTTTTTAACAAAAATCAACAGCTAGACAAACCATTACCCAAACTAACTACAGCACACACAGAGAATATTCAAATTAACAAAAACCAGTATTCTACCAAATTTGAAAATTTAAAAGAAACAGATAATTTTCTTAATAATTACCCTTAAAATGTTAAATTGAGATCAGATAAACAATTTAAATAGATCTACAACTTGTGGTGAAACAGAAGTAGTAGTCATTGCAAGTCTCTCAAGAAAGAAAGAAAGAAAGAAAGAAAGAAAGAAAGAAAGAAAGAAAGAAAGAAAGAAAGTAAGTCTAGGCCCAGAAGGTTTTAGCACAGACTTTCAAAGAAGAGTTAATACCACACCCCACATTCCTCAAATTATTCCACAAAATAGAAACAGAAGAAACATTGCTATTTTATGAGGCCACAGCTACCTTTAAGCCAAAACCAAGTAAAAACTAAACAAAGAATGAGAATCACAGACCAATTTCCCTCATGAACATTGATGCAAAAATACTCAATAAAATGTTTATAAACCAAGTCCAAGAACACATCAAAAAGATTAAACAAAATGGTCAAGTAAACTTCATCCCAAGATATGCAGAGATGGTTTAATATATGAAAATCAATAAGTGTAATCTACCATATAAAGAAACTGAAAGAAAAAAATGCATGATCATCTCATTAGTCAAAGGAAAAATCTTTGGAAAACTCTAATACCCCTTTATAATTAAAGTCTTGCTGTGATTATTGATATAAATGGCAAACCTACACATAATAAAAGAAATTTAGTGCAAATCTATAGCCAACATCAATTTAAATGGAGAAAACTTAAAGTAATTTAAATCAGGAACAAGGCAAAATTATCTACTTTCTCTTTATCTATTCTTTAGAGTTTTTGAAGGCTTGACTATTGCAATAAGACAACTGAAGAGTATTAAGGTGATACAAATTAGAAAGAAGTACTTATTTGCAGATACTTGATAGTATGCATAAATGGTCCTTAAAAATTCTACCAGGGAACTCCTACAGTTGATAGATACTTTCAGCAAAGTGTCTGGATACAAGATTAACTCATAAAAATCAATAGCTTTCCTATATAAAAATTACAAACAGACTAAGAAAGAAATAAGGAAAACTTAACCTTTCACAATAGCCTTTTAAAATATATTTGGGTAACTCTAACCAAGCAATTGAAAGACTTGTATGATTAAAAAAAAACAAACAAAAACAAAAACAACTTTGTCTTTGAAGAAAGAAATTGAGGAAGATATCAGAAAATGGAAAATTCACATACTCATGGATCGGTAGCATTAGCATAATAAAAATGGTCATCCTACCAAAAGCAATCTACAGATTCAATGCAATCCCCATCAAAATTCCAACAATATTCTTTGTAGACCTTGAAAAGAAAATTCTCAACTTCACATGGGAAAAAAAATCCAGAATAGCTAAAGCAATCCTGAACAATAAAATAACTGCTGAAGGTCTTACAATTCCCTATATCAAGTTGTACTACAGAGCTATAGTAACAAAACTGATATATTATTTGCATAAAGATAGGTCACTAATCAATGGAATTGAATTAAATTGATCCAGATAAAATCCACTCACGTATGGACCCCTGATTTTTCATAAAGAAACCAGAAGTACTGAAAAAAAAAACCATCTTCAATAAATTGTGTTGGTCAAACTGGGTATCTTCTAGTAGAAGAGTACAAATAGATTTAGAATTATCATCTTGCACTAACTCAAGCCTCAGTGGACCAAAAACCTCAACATAAAACCAGTTACACTGAACCTGACAGAATAAAAATTGGGAGACAGCCTTGAATACATTGGCACAGGAGATGATTTTCTGACACCAATAGTGCAGGCAGTTAGATCAATAATTAATACATGGAACTTGTGAAACTTATGTAAGTAAAGGACCCTGCCAATCAGACAAAGCAACAGCTCACAGAATGGGAAAGATTTTAGGAACCATAAATTTGATAAAGGACTAATATCCGAAATATATATTATGCTGAAAGTCTAGATATCAAGATAACAAATAACCCAAAGGGTACAGATAAAAAAAAGAAAATAGAGGAAACACAGATGGCTGAGAAACACTTAAAAAGTTTTTAAGTATGGGCAATATATTTAATCATCAAGAAATACAAATGGGAACTACTTTGAGAATCCATCTTACACCTGCCAGAAGGTCTAAGTTGAATAACACAAGTGGCAGCTCATGCAGACCAGGATATAGAACATGGAGAATATTCCTCCATTGTTGGTGGGAGTGTAAACTTGTATAGATACTATGGAAACCAATATGACATTTCATCTGAAAGTTGGAAATCAATCTACCTCAAGGTCCATAGGCATAAACCTAAATGATGCCACTATCTACCTCAAGGACTCTTGATCAGCCATGTTCATGGAGGCTTTATTCACAGTAGCCAGAAACTGGAACCAACTTAGATGTCCCTCAATAGAAGAATGGATAAAGAGAATGTGGTACATTTACACAATGGAGTATTATTCAGTGATTAAAAAAAATGACATATTAAATTTGCAGGTGAATGTGAGGAACTAGCCAGAGGGGGTGGAATACACCAGGAGAACATCCGAATGAACTAAGCAAGGCACATATGAGCTCAGAGAGAATAAAGCAGCAAGTACAGGGCCTGCAGGGATCTGCATCAGGCCCTCTGTGTATATTACAGCTTCTAGCTTAGTTTTTTTTTTATAGGACCCCTGACTATGAGAACAAGTGGAATTCTGACTCCTGTGCTTGCTCTTAGGACCCTTTTCATCCTATTGGGTTCCCATGTCCAACCTCAGTATGATAGTTTCTGATTCATCATATTATATTTTATTTTATCATGTTTACTTATCTTTTATAAGTCTGTTCTTGTCTTATGAAAGACAGAAAGGGAATGAATCTGGAGGAAAGGGGAGAACTGAAAAGAGAACAATATATTGTATTGTTCAATAAAAGAAAAAAATGAAATAAAATAAAAATAAAACAACTTAGTCAAAAACATCTTAAAATTTATCAAATTTAGCAATATATTTTAAAGTTATTTTTAAGAGTTTAAAATCAAGAAATGAGCCGGGCGGTGGTGACGCATGCCTTTAATCCCAGCACTCGGGAGGCAGAGGCAGGCAGATCTCTGTGAGTTCGAGGCCAGCCTGGTCTACAAGAGCTAGTTCCAGGACAGGAACCAAAAGCTACAGAGAAACCCTGTCTCGAAAATCAAAAAAATAAAATAAAATAAAAAAATAAATAATAAAATCAAGAAATGAAAGAATCATCCAGGGAAAATATTTTTGATGCAGGATAGGTTCTATAACAAACTTTTGGTAAATTAATGCCAGAATAGACATTTTCAGAGCTGCATTATATTTAACTAATGAGAGCTGCAGAAATGTCAATGTGCATCCTGCTCATTAAGCAGAACATTCATCACATTATTACCTTCTCTAATGGCTTATTTTATACATGTGGCATTCAACAACTCCAATCATGTGTCTGGGTCAAATGAAAATCCATTTTAATTTTAGTTATTATCAGATAATCCAATAAGCATAGTGTTGTATTTGGGCCAATAATATCTCACCCCGGTCTGATCAGACACAACTTATGGAGGCAGGGAAGAGAGTTGATTGTTTCTATTTTGCCACAATTCATAAAAAAAAGTATAAACCCCATAATTTATATTATGGCAAAAGTATAGCAGATCCTTGTGGCTGTGTCAATGGATGGGAAGCATAGATATAGAAAGTCTGCTCTTTGGGAGAGCTACTGGCTGTGTGCTGCAAATGAACAATAGAGACAGAACACTGAGTTTTTACAATATCCTAAAATGTCATCATCATTTGCCCCTCACCAAGGGCTCATCAAAGTAAAATCAAATGCAAAAGTCTGAACTGACTAGCAACACCATAACTGGTAAGAATATATTTTCTGTTCACAAACTATGTACTAAACTTTGCAAATATTATTTTGAGTTCAATGTATTATATGTTTCTCAATCTCTTGGATTTTCTTACTTGTAATTCACACAAACATCTAATAGAGAATATGAATCTAAAATGATGGATTAACTGGGGTTTGGTAAAAGGTTTGTCCCTTTGACGTTTCTGAAACATATTCAAGGTCTTAATTTTTCCAAGCCACACATTTACTAAAACAATTAATCCAGTTTATTACATTTTGTCATTTAAATTTATAGTCTTAATTTCTAGTATGGAGGTGAATTCAGATGAGCATTATTTACCATTATGTTTTGTGAGATATCCCCAACAGGTTCATGTGCTGGAACACTCAGTCACCAGCTGGTGGCGCTGTTTTGGGAGATTGTAGAACCTTCAGCCCTGTGTGGTACAGCTAGCAAAAGTAGGTCAGTGGAGATAGGCCAGTGGGTGTTAGCCACTTTGGTTCCATCCACACTGCTCTTCTACTGATTCATGAAGAGAAGCTGTTGCTGCAAGCTCTGCCTGCCACACACTAAGCGCCCCCAGTCAAAATGTTTTTTCCACTTCTGAAATCATAAACTAGAGAAAATTCTTTTTCTTTAACATGCTTCTGACATGTATTTATTTTATCAATGTGACCAGAAAAATAACCAAGGTATTTAACTTTGCAGATACATTGGGTTAATGATCAGTTTTATGTCTCTGATTATATGTTTGAGGTGATTAACCTATTCAGTATTTAATCACATTCCATAAGATTGAGTAAATAGCTCTCTATATATATGTATATATATACAATTATATAATTATAATTGTAAATATATATATAATTATATACAATTAACAGCAAATTAACTTAAATTGACAGAACTTAATTTTAAAAGTACAGTCTAGAGTTTGAAACTATTCATAAAATGTCCTCATCAGAATAAACACTTTCCTTCCTTAATAAAAGCTTTGATAAAAATAAAGTGACCAAATCTAGACTGAAAATGTAACACCAATATAACATACACGGGAGGAAAAAAATGACAGTTTGAGAATCTATTTCTTTTATATTATCTCCCTTCTTTTGTTATATTTTAAGCATCTGGACTCTGCAATAAATACTAAAGAACTCAGAAAAGTTAGTACAAGGTCCCCCAAGATGGGATTCCACATATTGTTATGGTAAATGATTCACTTAGAAGCTTCTGTCTCTGGATGTATAATATCATGTCAACAACAGTGAAATGGCTGAATATTTTGAATTAAGCAGTTGTGTATCATCTTAGTATAAAATAATGTTTTTACACACTGTACCCGTATCTTATCCTCTCATCACTATGTGCAAACATCAAATTCCCTTTTTATTTCAAAGCCAGTCTGCTCCCATTCCTCATCAAAATACTTCTTCACTAAGCTGGTGGCACAGACTTTAAATGAGGCAAGCAGATCACAAGTTCAAAGGTAGCCTAGGTTACATAGTAAGCTCCTGAACAGCTTGGGCCAAAACTGAAAACTTATCTCAAAAAATTATTAGTAGTCAATGTTCATAGTGAGCCTAGAGTTTCAAAGAAAGCTGCTCATTTTTTTAATATTTATTTTTGTGTCCTTTGCATTTGTGTTTTGTCCATGTGTATATCTGTATGAGAGTATCAGATCCCTTGGTAATTACTAGAGTTTCACACAATTGTGAGCTGCCTTGTGGGTGCTGGGAATTGAACCTTGGTCCTCTGGAAGAGCAGTCAGTGCTCTTAACTACGGAACCATCTCTCTAGTCTTGCTCAATTTTTAAAATTTTATTTGTTTATTTACTTATTTATTTGTTTTTATTCATTCATTCATTCATTCATTCATTCATTCATCCTGGCCACAGTTTCCCCTCTCTGCTCTGTTCCAAGCCCTCTAGCCCAAGTCTGTTCCCAACTCCTGGTCCTCTCCCACTCCGTTTCTGTTTAGAAAAAGGCAGGTCTCACATGTGTGTCAACAAAACATTCAAGCTACAGAAAGGCTAAGCACCTTCCCTTGTATCAAGGCTGGACAAGGTGAGCCAGTATGAGGAGTGGTGTCGCAAAAGTCGGTAAAGGAGACAGAGCCAGCCCCTGCACCCACGTTTAGGAGTCCCACAAGAGGACCCAGCTGCACAACTGACATATATTATAGAGAGAAGGCTGCTCTTAACCTGCAGAGTATGAAAACACCTTCACAGCCAGAAGTGGGGAACAGGTCATCCTGGAGATTGTATCATGGTATTTGTCACAAATGTTTCTCTTGCATTCTTTTTTTTT
>NW_026067910.1:16349963-16470396 GCF_014885135.2 Alexandromys fortis | reverse complement strand
TCAAAACCCAGTGGCATTGTCCTTGGCTTCTCAGCAGCCCTCATTGTCCGCCATATTCAGAGAGTCCGGTTTTATCCCATGCTTTTTCAGTCGCAGTCCAGCTGGCCTTGGTGAGCTCACAATAGATCAGCCCCACTGTCTCCGTGGGTGGGTGCACCCCTCGTGGTCCTGACTTCTTTGCTCATATTCTCCCTCCTTCTGCTCCTCCTTGGGACATTGGGAGCTCAGTCCGGTGCTCCAGTGTGGGTCTCTGTCTCTATCTCCATCCATCTCCAGATGAAGGTTCCGTCCAGATGGAACTCTTCAGCACCTAAACAGGGCCGCCTGGTAGCCCAGTGATCCAGGGACAGAAGGAAGGATGGGGGAGGCAGTGCAGGATCCAGGAGAGCACAGGAGCCCCTGGAGCCCAGGCTGAGGGTGCCGGGCTCTCTTAACTGAGGACCTTGAGACTCACCGCTCTTTCTCTTGCATTCTTTAATGCTCAGTTTTCTTTGGCGATAGTTTTCTGAAGCCTGGCGTGAATGGGAGAGGGGGTAAAGGGAGACACATTCCTTCTCCATTTCTTTCATCCCACTGTTTGACTATTTCCTCCTCACAGTGTGCACAAAGTGTTTCCTAACTCCTCCTACCCAATGAAGGCATCTTCACATCATGCAGTGTTAGTCCCCATATGCCATCGTGAGGGCTTCTTTCTGGTTTGGTGTCCTATTGCTGTCAAAGGAACTTATCAGTTGTCTACAGGACTTAGCAACAGAAACATATTTCATCACAGTTCCATAGGTGAGAATTTCAAACAGGTCTCCCAAGAGAACATGATTAAAATTGTTTCTGCAGAATACGGCTTCTCTGTAGCCTCCCAGGGTAAAGCTGTGTCCTTGTCTATGTAGAAGGCTGGAAGAATCCAGCTGCTGTAGCTGTGTTACTGAGATTCCCATAGACATGCTGGCTGGCTGCCAATGTAAATTACCAGATCCTGAAAATGGTCCACATTCCTTGGCTCATGTGTTTCTTTCTCTTCAAGGCCATCAAGTCTTTTTCATCCGTCAACTCTCACCTCCTTGTCTCTGCAATGTCACTACATTCTGAAACTCTTTTATTTTCTTCTTGTGCCTTTAACACCTCATGTTGTGTCCACCAACTTCACCCAAGATAATTTTTCACATCAAGGTAATTTAGGGGTTAAATATATAATTTGGCCAATGAAGTCCATGCTTCTCAGGCCATGCACTAAGCCCTGTGTCAAACCTCAACACTGATGAAATCCAGGAGGACACATCTGTTACACACATCTGCCATACTAGCATGAGAGATGTAGAGACAAAGGACTAGAAATTCAAGGTCATTTGAGTCCTCGCAGTGAATCTGAGGCCAGAGAAAGCCTTATAAGATCTTAGCCAACAAATGAAAATCAAGAGGTTTCAAATTAGTCACACTTACAAAGCACAGTATTTCAGATTTTGTTTTTGTTTTTCTAGACTGTGTTTATCTGTGTATCCCTGCCTGTTCCGAAACTCTCTCTGTTGACCAGGTTGGTCTCAATCTGTAATCCACCTGCTTCTGTTTTCTGAGTGCTGAGATTAAAGACATGTGCCACCACACCCAGCTACAAGGTACATTTGATCATGTTTGGTAACATACTTACAGGGTTGAGATCTTAGGATCCTGGTATTTTTTTAAGTGGGATTGTCATTAATCCTATCACATCTATCAATAACAATATAAACAAAAATCATTCTAAATCCATACAAATCATTGGTTCTTAACCTGTGGGTCATGAGCCCCTGGGACACATATCAGATATTTGAATTATGACTAATAATAGGAGCAGCATGACAGTTATGAAGTAGAAATGAAATAATTTTATGGTTGGGGGGTCACTGTATTAAAGAGTCACAGCATAGGGAGGTCGAGAACCACTGTCACAAATGAATGCCCGTGAGGAAATCACTGGCTAGGAGTTCTGCAAGCCTACCCAGAATTCCAGTTTGGAGTCAGGTGCTGTGATGATAGTTTTGAAATAAGGTATTATAACTTTTAGAAGAGGTTTTTTTTTTTTTGTAAGATATTAGATGGCTGCAGTGCTCTCAGGGAGTAATAGAATTTAGCAGACTAAATCATAATATGCAGAAAAGGAAGGCTCACTGAAAATTCTGACAGACGTCTAGTAACAGGGCTGGGGCCCAGGCAGACACTGCTGTAATAGCAATGTCTACCTTACCAGCTAATGCCATTCTGCTGAGTTCCAAGCAGGGAGAAGCCGAGATCAGCTCAGAATATAAATCATGTCAAAAGTAAGAGTTTAGCACCAAAACGAATTCAGCAAAATCTAAGGTGACTTTGCTAAACCCAACATGTATTGACAAAAATTAGGAGCATATTGCATGCCTTGGTCTGTAATAATATTATCCTGCCAAAGGAAAAGCATGTTTATCACTAGACAGATAGCTTTGCTTTTAGATTATTGAGCTGGAAAAGAAAGAAAAAAAATAAAGTTTTCATCTAGGTGCAGTAGGTGACCACTCTTACAGTTTCACTGGTTTTGGGAATGCTTGTGGAATTAGATGTGTCCTGACGGTATGCCAAAAATAACTATATACAGGGAAAGTATAACTATGCATTTATAAACAAATGTCCCTAATATCTGATTACACACTGTTTTATAAGTCAACATTTTCCTTCAAGCTGTTAAAGCATTTGATTTTTAATATGCTCTGAGAAAAATATTGGGGAACATACTCACCTCTGACTTGCATTTTCTTCAAAACAAACAAACAAAACCCTAAATTCTTAATTTTAGTCATCAATACAAGAAGAGAGGAAGATGAAAGTGTGTGAACAGTTCGAGGGACTAAAGAACAAAAAATAAAATGCGTTTATGCCTAGAGAAAAAAAAACATTTCTTAGTGTTCCTATTCTAGATTGAAAAATAAGCAAAGAAGGATCCATTGTGGATGAAGAATGAGAGACTATACTGTTTCTCTGTGACGCTTGCTCCTTGACGAATGAGCACACTTCATACTGTGTGCAGTATAATGGGTGAAATGGTAATATACCTGAAAAATGTGCAAAGACCAAGCCACACAATGCAGGTAAAACAGCATCATGTCAGTTCCACATAAAATATTTAACACATACACACACATTTACATGTTCAATGCATTTAGATTATTATTATTATATGAGAAATAAAATGACTATGTAAATATCCAACTAGAATCTTCCAACTCAAGTAAAGTACATTTCCACAGTGTTATTTTAGCCATTTCTTGTTAGCATATTTTATTTGTGATAGAACAAGCCCATGATTGGGGTTATTTGGGGGTCTGCAAAGCAGTGTGATGTTAGATTAAGTCATTTTTGCTTTAGCGACATGCATAAAACCTGCATTTCAATGATGGAGAAGCTACAATGTGTTTAAAATTATGTCAAAGATCACATATCCTCACTGAAGCTGATATGAAGAAAGACATGGGTGCTGGATACCCTAAACTGCTTTGGATGGTCTGGAAAACCGGGACCTACCTCACATTCCATGACTGACAATAGCATGTTGGTTTTTTGTTTGTCTGTTCTCTGTTCTTGCTTTTGTTTGTTGAGACAGTGTTTCACTATGGAGCTCTGACTGAAATACAACTCTCTTTGTCAATGAGGCTGGCTTTGAACTTCCAAAGATCTACCTATCTTTTCTCCAGAATGCTTGAATTAAAGGCATGGGCCACCATGACCATGAGTATTTTACCTGCATGTATGTCTATGCACTCTTATAAGCCTGATGCCAGCAGAGGCCAGAAGAGAAAACGTGGAGCTGGAGATACAGATCCCTGTGATACACTTTGTCGGTACTAGGAATTGAACCTGGTTCCTCTGGAATAGTAGCTAGTGCTCTTAAAGGCTGAGCCATCTCTCCAACTGCAAGCATCGTAAACTTTAAGAAAAGGGAAAGAATGTATCTTCTGATATAAATGCATCTGTCTTGGTAGCTCAAGCATTCTTTCAATCTCCAATTCAGATTCTCACCGAGAACATCAGACCTGTCTGCTATCATTTTTAGCTAGAACATGGTATAGGGTTCTCTGTGACTGAAGTTATAGATAAATGGTCATTAGCTGCTCTGTGGGTTCTTGGAATCAAGCACAGGTTTTCTGGAACAATAGCCAGTGCTCTAAATCACTGAGCTGTCTCCCAAGCCCAGTACTAGAAGTTCCTGAAATGGCCTCTCTATACTCAATGTTTTTGATGTTGTTAGTAGCTCGGCTCTTGCGTGACTTCTTCTCAAGCTTCATGCTGACTTTGCTAGTGTTTATCTTTGTGACTGGGGGTAAATTCTAAGTCTAGCAAAAGTCACTGTTCTCACAAGTGAGAACATCAAACACACTCTAATTTGCTATTACCAATGTTTTTCTCAGAGTAGCTTGAACAGGGAACCTACCAAATGAAGAGGCTAGTGTTGATCATATATTAGACCCTTGAAAAACATTTGTGGAAGGTAGATGTGGTCGCAGCAGCCTTAATCTCCTGCTCTCAGAGGCAGAAACTGTGGATTTCTAGTTTGTAGCTAGCAAAAAAAAAAAAAAAGGTGAAACTTAAGTTACACCCAGTTATAACTACCATCTTATTACCCTAACTGTGTAAGTAAGTATAGACTTTTACATACACATCTTTAATAATATCAATTTATTATTCAGTAATACATTTAATAAACAGTAGCTTCTATTGGAAACAATTGAACATATATTGAAAATGAAAATATTAATAAAAATATCATCTATGTATAATTTCATGGAATATAAAATATGGAAAATGAACAACACTCTCTGTCTTAAAAATATAATTTCATATTCTCTCCAATTCAAATGCTTTCTGTACTTAGATCACCATAATTCTCTAATTTATTTTACCTCTGACTATTAGACAATGTTATAATAACCACAGTCTCTTCAATTTTAATAAATTTTCAGAAGGTACTGGATAATATTAGGCATTTAATGAATGTTATTGAAGAATGTGAAACATCGTTATTTTAACTTAGGGGCTTACTGCAGAGATAAGTTGCATCTAATTTATAAGTTTCCTCAAGGTTTTAACAACCAGATATAACTTCCCAATTTTTCATAAAAGGTCTTATAATTTTTTGTGCATATACTGAATGAAAACAAAGGTTTTTAAACTAGGATTTAGTCAGTTTCATTGGAAACAAGAAGCACAGTGAACAGCCATTGTCTGTAAGCACATGAGTATAATGAAGGTCCCCATAAGGTCAGCAAGACGCTGTTCCTTCCAGGAAGCTGTTTTGAGATCATAGGAGAAGAAACACTGAACTTTTCCACAATAGAGTGAGACAGTTCAGTTCCAATATCATTAGATTACTGCAAATAGGAATCCACTCCTGTTTTGATATATTAGGAGTTAATTGGGACGCCATCTGTAGTAAGAGCGAAGCTGCTCTTAATGTCGTCTGAAATAATGAATTTGGGCACATTATCTGTATTAATCTAGTTCATATTTCACGTCTTTAAGCTTTGATTCATTACTCTCATTTTCTTTTCTTGCATTAAAATGACTGAAATGATGATGAAAAGTTGATGTTTCTGTATTTGAAATAGAAATCAATAAATTCTGGCAAATTCAAGTGTTGTGATGCAAAAGCTTTTGATTTTTGAATAGGTCTAATGGGCTCACACATGGTTACAAGTACCCTCTCTGTTACCTCTAAGGGACAAAGGGAGACTCTACCTGGTTCTTAGGAATCTGCTGGATACAAACTATATGTCACTGTCCCAAATGCATTGCTCTCACAGGGACAATAATAAACATATGGGGAAATTTATGAGGCCCATCTGTACCAGTTTCAGACTCATCTCAAGTCACCATGGCTGACTAGACCCCAGCCTATAAGTAAGAAACAGTGTTCATCTATGAATAAGTCTAGAATACATTACACACTGGGGCTTCCAAGAAACTTTACTTTGATTTCATCTTCGATGAAAAATATTCAAAAAGCATTAACCAGACCCTCTAGTTATCATTCCGAGGGGGGAAGCACTTCTTTTTGTCATGTGAACAAAATAAAATTTGCTTGTCACCTGACAAAAGAGGATATTATATAAAGCACTGTGAGGGTACTCACAGGGGAAAATCCTCTGGATAGAGCAATACCCTGTTTTCTGGGAACCTGATTGACAATGATCTATTGACACATGTTCCTTTGACTTGAAGAGAAAGCCAGCTATGACACCAAAAAAACTAGCTCCTTACTAAAAGTAACTGGAAGACTGACAAAACCATTTCTGTGCTGGTGTATTTATACTATTAGAATAATTACAAACCTTTGGACACAGGAAGACTATAGCCAACTGATGTTTGAACTTGTATAAAAAAAACTATTGTAGAAGTTAGTGATTCTAAAATTGTTTTATTTTGTGTTTTATATGCACTCCTGAACTACCTAGTATTTTAAGAATATAATTATATAGTTTACTTTCTAGCTCCAAATATAATTTTTAAGATGAAGACCTTAATACAAACTTATAAAATAATATGAGTTCCTGATAATTATACCTCCTTCTAAGTATTCTAAATAGTTTTAAACTATTTTCTAAATCTGCACAAGGAAATCTGCATCATAAATACTGCAAATGTTATTTTACTGGTTTTATTTTATTATCTATTAATATTCACTATGTTAGTAAAAAGAAAGAACAGTTTTCTTTAAGACTCAATATAGATACCATACAGCTTCTTACAATTCAACAGTAGCTTGCCTCTTCATGATAAATACCTTTAGTCATAAAGCAGATTATCCCATCCCTCCAAGAAAATGTCCTTTGTATTCTAACCATTAATTAAAATTACTGCTAACACAGCATGATCCATTACATATTCTAGAACAGTAAAAATCTACTTATTGTAAAATTTAGCTCAAGGCTATTCAAATAACCATGTGTCTCCATTTTTATTCCAAAAACATCATTTTAATTACAGAGATTACTTATTATTTATATAACATACCAGAATCTGCTCTAGGCGGTCCTAACATATGAAAGGCATGTTTTGCCCTCAAGAATGTTCTTCTACCATCAAACTGACAAGAAAACAAAAGAAGCGCATGTTCATGAAATATAAATGATGAAGTTGTTATCTCCACAGTGGAGAGAGTTGCTCTGTAGAAAGTTGCTGCAGGTTACCATGGTGGTACAATCAGACTTTATGTTTCCCATTTGCTCTGTGAGTTTTCGACTTCTTCAAAAATAAAATTTTCTGTCTCATTGGAGATTTTATCACAATGTAAACTGAGTTTTGGCACACTCGATCATTACTGTTCCTAGTCACCCTGAATCATTAATTTATTCATAAGCTTGAGTTATATAGGTTACAGTTTTATTTTATCAAAAATAAAAATTATATACTCAGTAAAAAGGTGTTAAAACAATGATGAGACAAGCTATAGATGGGAAGGAAGTATTTACAAAAGTTATACCTGATAAAAATCTTTTTCAAAATAATCTATGACTTCTTCAATATTAATAGTAGGAAAATGAATATAGTGATTCAAAAGTGTGCAAACACATGAAGACACCTTGTGAAATATTACATACATTTGCAAATTAAGCATGTGAAGAGGTACTCAAGGCTACACATCATTACATAAGTCAAAACAACAAAATATTTGTACACACCTAATAGAATAGTTTAAGTGCAAAATAATGGCAACAGAATGCTAGTAAACATATAAAAACAAGAAAACTCACATACTAATGAGAATATAAAAATAGTATAGCAGAGTAGAATGTTGACAGTTTCTGACAAAACTATTCATCACACAGTGTAGTAACCACACTTATTCTTCCACTTGGTATTTACACACACAACTGAAAAGTTACGAACAATAAGTTCAAACAGCAGCCCTGGTGTTTATTCTGTGAAATAATCCTTTTTTTTTTACCTTGTGCTCTCAGATTGGTTTATTAAAAATCTGAACAACCAATAGCCAGGCAGAATTGTGGGGGAAGAGAAGACTCTGGGAAGCAGAAGGGTAGGGACAGGACAGTCAGATTCATAAGGAGCGGCATGGGCATTACAAAGAAAGGATAGTCAAGCCACATAAAAGAACATGGATAAAAGAAATGGGTTAATTTAAGTCATTAAAGCTAGTTAAAAAAATAAGCTATTGGATGAGTTTTTACAATTACTAAGAACTTTCCATGTGGTTATTTAGAAGCTGGCAGGCGGGACAGAAAATTCCATCTACAAATGGAGTCCTACATTGGCCATCAGATGATGCATTTGTCTAATTATTTTTTATCAATAAAACCTTGGAAGTCAAATATTGGGGTAAGAACCTGAATGATCAGAGAAGCAGCAGAAATGCAACCAGTTGACCAACCTACCGTCTCTTTTATTCCTCCCTCCAAAAGGGCTGAGACCTTCTCTAAACCCTGTCCTACTACTTCCTGTCCTCAATCCTCCAAAACCTCTATTGCTAGTTTTCATCAGCTAGTAGTTAGCCCCACTCTCTGATTCAATGTAAACTTTATTGTCAGAATGAGATCAAATTATCATACAACATTTATAGCCCAGCTTTATGGATAGTGACAGAATTTTGATGTAACTAAGATGCCCTTCAGTAGTTGAAAGGATAACTAAACTGAGTTTCATTCTGGAAAGGAATATTACTCACAACTAAAAACAAATGAGGTCTGGGCCATGAAAGCACATCGAAGGAAATTGGATGCATATTACAAAATAAAGTAAGTATTAATCTGCAAGTCTGCTCAGTAATGTCCTCTAAGTACAGGGCATTGCAAGAAGGCAAAACTGGGGGAAAAATGATGATGACCATGGTCTGTGTCATTTTGTCACTTAAACATTTAAATCTGAAAGTAACATGTGTCTGAGAAAACATATTTTGACATGGCTGGAGAGATGACTTTGTAGGTAAAGTTCCTGCTGAGCAGACACAGAGATCTGTATTCTTAGCACCTACATAAAAGGCCACTACAATAGCGCCAGTCATAATTCCAGCATTTGGAAGGCAGAGATGAGCCCTCCTTAGGGCTCAGGGTCACCCAGCAAAGCTGAATGGATGAGCTACAGTTGATGGAGAGACTCTAAAAACACTACAGAGAGAGGCTGATAAAGACATGCAATATAGGACTCTAGCCTCCACATACATATGTACACACAGGGACCTGTACCCACATGCATACACACACACACACACACACACACACACACACACAGAAGAAAATTAGGGTTGATTCTAATCAGTGTGGGTTCAGAGTGATGGAAATGTGATTAGAAAGGAACAAGCCACAAGGAACACTTGAAATACCTTAAAATATATAAACTTCTACTGCACAGCATATTTTAGAATGAGACAGACTAAACAGTATTAAATCAAGCATTTAAATTGCAAGCCACAGCTGACCAAATATTATTGTATCTGTTTATTTTACTATCTTGAAAGACAGCTGCTTCCTAAATGTAAACAGATTAAACTCAATTTAACCAAATTCTTACATTTGATGGCGTAAACTTGAAGTTTGAAAATAAATAGCTTGATTTTAGCCCATCTTGCTAATAAACTGGCCTACTCTTTTTGCTTTATTTTATTTTTACAGTTTTAATCTTGTATTGAAGCAGAAAAAGAGGTCTAAGTGGATGTCAAGAAGTCGTGATTCTGTGTGTGCTTGGACGCAGGAGAAGCTGTGCATCTTTGTTCAGAAGCTTAAAGGTTTAGCTTCTCATCATCCACATTCCATTCTAGGTGTTGTCAAAATGCAAAGGAGGTAATATATGAAAAGAGGCTGACTTAAGAGGAAAAGAGAATCTTGTCAATCCACACTCCCTTCTGACCTAGAATGGATGGACCACGGATAACACAGAGAAGCATCATCATGACAGCCCAGGGTGTAGAAACCACTTAATAGAATACAACTCATAGTCCTCTCAGCCCTGAAATTTGCTTCCATGTAAATGTTCACATCTTGAATTCCTACAGAACACTTGGGAAAAGACCTTTACCCACCTAGTGCTCTATAGGCTCAGAAAATCTGAGGGTTGAGAAATAATTGAGAGGACTATTCAGGCCTTCCCCATGGCTCTGAACAGATATGGACTTAATGACTCAGGACATTTTATGCGTATATGGATATTTAGAAGATCTACTCAGACACATCTTAGGAAATTCCAACTAAGAAGTTTTACCGAGGTTTCAAACTTTACCATTTAAAAGAATTCAACCTATGTTTTTGCTTCCTTATTTTCTAAGAAAATAGAAATAATAACTGTTAACAGAGAAACTCACATTTATTCACTCAAAAAAAATTGTGGGGCTATCTGAAGCAATCTGTGTGCTTCTGGGAGCTCAGAATCCAGTTGTAAGTGTTGTGTAACTAATAAATTTGTAGAAAGTCAAAGGGAAATGTCTCTAAGTGTAGGGAGGTCCCAAGGGAAGTCCTAACTCAGAAAGAGCTGTCAGAGACAAACCATATAGAACTCAACATCTGATCTTCATTGTTCAGGATGAAGGGAAGCCAATTAATCAGGGAAACTGTAGATGGAATGCCTTACAAAAGGAATGCTGAGTCATGTACACTGAGACAGCATTAGATAGTTATGGGCATTTAATGATGGATGAGTGTCTTAAGTTTCGAGGGGGTTGTGAGTGTCGAAAACACTCTGGGGTTCCCTTTTATTCTTCCAATGTTAAGCTTCTTAAGGAAGTAATTTGGGGTTTCTAAAGCATCTCTCCATCAGGTATGGGAACAGTGTTTTAGAGCTGGGAGGTAAAGGTAGATAGAAAGTTCAATGGCTTTTTGTGCAATCTACATAGAAAGTGATGTGTCCTAAACACTGGTGACTCTGGGTCTTGAATCATCTTAGTTGCTGCGCTTGACACTTCTCACATTGTCGACGGCTGGGCTTATGCTTCATCAGTGCATCTGGATACGGAGAATAGCCCAGCTGGGTAAAATTTTTCTCTTTTCAACTGTTGTTAGGTGGTGCCTTTCCCATACTTTGTAGATTTATTATCTCCTACCTCATAGTCAACTGGGTAAATGATTCTATATGGTGTTAGAATCAAAGGTTTTTAAATCTGCACAAGACTTCTAATTCGTATCATCTATTTTTTTTTTCCTCATGTTTCTCTAAAATTAGGTTTTCCTAAGGGGAAATCGGATGAGTATAGGAGTTATACATGCAGGTAGAGTGCCTAACTCAGTCACTTGCATATCTACCACCAACATCACTGGCTCTCTCTCACCCAGGATCTCAGTCTCCCACCATAACTAATACCCACCAGGTCAGATGATGTAACCAGGTCCTAACCAATAGCCCTGTAACCAGCAGTCAGAGGCAACTGTACACAGGCCTGATGACGTGAATTTGAAACCCGACTTCCACAAGGTGGTCAGAGAGATCCTACTGCAGAGGGGTATCCTCTGACCATTCATGACATGGCTGCATTTACACATATTCACACACACACACACACACACACACACACACACACACTTAAATAAAAAAAAAGATTCTGTTTGTAAACTGAGTCTTTTGCTGATGTGGGATTTCCCTCTGTATGCTGTGATTACCATTAGTGAAAAAAGAACTGCTTTGAGCCTATAGTAAGGCAGGGCAGGGTGGAGCAGAGCTAGGTCAGGAGGACTGAACAGAACACTGAGAGAAAGAAGGGCGGAGTCAGAGAGAAGCCATGTAGCCCTGCCAGACACAGACAGACACTGGAACTTTAGCAGGTAAGCCACAGCCATGTTGTGAAACACAGATTAATAGAAAAGGGCTAAATTAATATGTAAGAGTTAGCCAATAAGAAGTTAGAGCTAATGGGCCAAGCTGTAACTTAATTAATACAGATTCTGTGTGGTTATTTTGGTTCTGAGTGGCTGGGATGAACAAGCAACCTCCTTCCAACATTTTGCAGATTATAAGGAATGAAGCTGTGTGAGAGAGTTAAAGGGCTGGTCTCTGTTGGTCCTTATCATGTAGTAGTGTTCTCCAGATGGCTGTGCTCTTAAACTTCAGGAAAGTTAGAAGTCCTTGTAGGATATGAAACTGTTTCCAACTCCCTCAAAACATTCTGTTCCCAGCAAGTCTCACTTCTTCCTCAATCCAAATATTAATGACTGCATTTCAGACTTCCTACTCTAAAAGAAAACAGTTGCTTGCTGAGTTAATTTTTTTTCCGGTGTGAATGTGTCTGCCTAGATTATTCTACTTATAATTCTACTTATAAAGAATCAGATAATAAAATTAAATTTGCATAATGTTTAGTAGTAGCCAAAAGATAATTATTTAGGAGATTTCTTGTACACGCTAAACGATAAGATCATGAGGCTGGCCTCTGAATTCAAATAAAGCATGTTACAGTATATTAAGCATTGGAAAGAATAAGTTTGTAGAACCATCTACAGATGATATGTATCTATAGTTCTAGATGTCATCCTAAAAGAGTAGCTCATATTTATGGATGAAGAGTAGGGTGGGAAGTTTCCTAAAACTATAGATTCTGGGGTTGGAGAGTTGGCCCCATGAAAAAAATGCTTGCAGCCATGTGGTGACCTGACTTCAAATTCTTATAGACCACATCAAAGAAAGACACAGTACATCAATGTTCCTATAACAAGAGGGGAGGCAGAGTCAGGAGGCTCCATAGAAGCTGGCAAGCCAGCTAAGCTCTCACACACAACTCAGAACAATAAAAGGACACCATTGCAAATGAGGTAGAGAGCTAGGACCAACAGGTGAGGGTATTCTCTGACCCATGCATACAAAATTGCCCACAAACATCACACACACACACACACATGTATACATGCATACATGTGTGTACATATTAGAAATGAGAGAAAAAAGGTGAGAGGAAGAGGGGGGGAGGGAGACAAGGGATGGAGGGAGAATTTCAACAAAAGTGTAGATTCCCAGGTATTTGCCTAAGTCTTTTGAGATAAGGTGTCAGTGCAAATATTTAATGACGACTCTAGATGGCTGGTACTGACACACAGTGGATGGAGAGACATCCTCCAACGACTGCCATGACTGTTAACAGAACTCAGTTTCAGAAATAGACTTTGATTTCCGTATTTCTCAACCCCTTAATCTGGTTTGTCTCCTTTTAGTGAAAATACTTCACTGTGTGAGTCAGGAAGATGGAGTTAAACCCTGACTGGGCTGTGCCTAAGGATTCAAGCTGTTGTGGGCTTCATTCCCAGCATAGCTAATGCTCTCCCAAGCCTAAATATCTTTACTGACACCAAGATCAAGAGCTTGGCACAACAGAAACGATTTACTTTCAAACCAGTATGCTATCCATCATCTTCCAAGTATCTGCCAGCCAGTGAGATATATTGAATCACTCTATTTTAAAGTTAGAAAAGAGTCCTGATCAAGAACATAGTTAAGATTGTGTTGCCATATTGAAATTGTATCTCTAGACTATTAGAAGGGGAAAAACAGTCAAAGTGCTTTAATCTTTAAACAATACTATCGAATCCAAATTTATAAATTATTTGCTATTAAAATAGCAGCTGCAGCAACACACTGCTCTTTTTGTTTCTTCTGTGTTGTGAGTAGAGACAAGCTTAAGCAGGAAACCGCCTGGAGGACCTTCAATGGCCAATAAACTTTTTGCCTGTGAGTTGTCTTCACTCTGTTTTCCTACAGAAGACATTTTCTATAACAGTGAATTCTTTTAAATCCAGCCCCAGATGAAAATTAGAGAAAAAGTCACTTACTCTCCTACCATAGTATCACTTTGCAAACATCAGGATAAGATTCCTGATAGTCACTTGGAAATCAAAGTACTCTAAAATTAAACATACACCAATAGGTCCTTCCAAGCCATTTTATTTCATGCTCTGTTTTCTTCACTCTTCCTGCATTTCCCTTTCCTTTTCCTCCCTCTCTTCTTCCTTCTTCCCTCTCCTTTACCCCTCTTTCTATCTGACATTTTCCTGTGGCTTCCCCCTTCTCCTTTTTCCTATTTTCATTTTTCTAGTTTTAGTAAAAAGTTGTAAAGCCTCAATGGAATAAAGACACAATTAGAGTTAGCAATAATAGCTTCTGGCCAGTGTTTATTATTTTCCAAGTCCTCTCTTGACTGATGGATGCTTATTAATTCATCTAATCCTCACAATAGCTCTATGAGGTAGGTATTGATATTAATCCACTTTTCACTGGAGGGAAAGTAAGTACATTGTAACAAAGTCACTACACAGATTTCATTAAAGCTGCTGTCTGTAAGAACTAAGGCCAACAGAATTCTGTGTTCCTACGTTAAGCAATATTGGTAGTGCACATAATTTCTTTTTCTTATTTGTAAATAAATAAAGTTAATGCTTGAGCAGGTGCCAAGATGATTTTCTTCCTCAATTTAGATATATCTAAACTAATGTACTTACTGATTTATATCAGCTTCTTCAATATGTGATTCATAATCTTGACCTCGGCTCATTGACAAATATCAAGATTTTATATCATGTGTTCTTTACATTCCCAGAGAGTTATCAGTCTTGCAGGAGCTACTTCAAAAATGCCCTTTTCCCATAGAGCCAACTAGCCCCAAACCCTCTCTTTCTGAGCTGCTAGTTCAAGTTAGTCAAGATGTTGTCTCTCCTCAAAGCTTTACTAAAATATTTATTTTTCAGAATTTTGGGAATTTATAAGCCAGAATTTGTCTAATACCTTGTAAAAAAATCAGAAGACTATATTATATATAATATATATACACATATAATTAACTTTATGTCTCAAGTTCTTAGACCAAAAAGATGGCTATAGAAGCATATTAAAACGATGCTACAGCTACAGTTGCAGTACTTCCTACAGAATTTTTGACACTCCTTCACAGCCCCAAATCAAAGCATGTACGTTTGAGTGATAAAATTTTTCTATAAAGGAAAAGGAGCTCCAGGATAGTTTTCCCAACCCACGTGAAGGATGAAGTGTGAAATGTAATGGGTGAAGTTTCTTCTTTCAAACACGTATTCATTTATTTATTCATGTGTGTTCAGTGAAAGAAGATACTTTTCCTTTGGAACTTTTACGCAACTAAGAGACTGACAAGAATGAAATACGCAAACACTGTAAACCTCAAAATACTTAACAAACAAAAATCCCAGTCCCTTCATCTCCGAGCCTTGCCCCCAGGGTGGGGTGTTTGCTAATGAAGGAGTCAGCATGATAACTCTTTCAGATATCCAGACATGACGCACAAGGAAGGTGCATTTCTTTGGAAATCTCTGTAAATAAATTCATAGGGTGAAACAGTCATCGGTGTCTAGTCATGTGTGCCCTCTGCCTCCATGGCTGTCACTGCTGTCTATCTGAGGCTGAGAGGTAATGGCCTCATGATTCAAGGAAACTGCTGAAGTGTGTACTCAGGCTTCGGTTTGAGAGATGGGTTCATTTATCATCATAATAAGCCATTACCACGGATAGGTCACAACTCATTGAAGAGACAGTCAGTCTAATTGGCTCAATTCTACGAGCTTTCGATGTGCCCCAAGGAGATAAGCACTCTTTTGCAGGTAATTTTCAATCACCCACAAACTTCCTGTTTAATAATTCATCACATTTCAGATCGGGGGGGGGGGTCCTTACTCCCTCTTCAATGTGGCAAATGCGAGATGCAGGCTGCTCAGCATCCTAGACTCAAGTGATAGAGCGGCAGCTTCAGAGTGAGTCAGGTAAGACAGCAGCACCTGGTCTAACACAGCTGCCGCTACTGAGAGGGACAGGACAGCACAAGAAATAAAAATGTCAACTCTGTCCTTCCCCAGAGGCCTTACTGCAAAAAGAAGGATTTACCGAAGAATCTCGAATGATGCAAGTACTGCTATTAGCCTCCCTGAGATTAATTAAGCCTGACAACCACTGTTTAGCAGATAGGACTGGTCCCTTAATACGTATTAAGGGATTACATTTAAGGAATAATTTTTACAGCAAAGTGTAGAAGGAGAAATAACAGCCTGTAGCAGACTAAATGGTAAGCATAAATTTAGGCTGTTTTAGTTAACATGTCTTGTTTTACAAATTGGACAATGTTTTCTTCTTGAGAAGTATAATAGAATAGTCCTTGACAGAAGTTCACCTCAATTTGAATACTAGATGTGACTCTAAATAACCAAGTCACTGTACAAGTACAAACACATTTTTTTTGTACTTGAAAATGAATGCTCGTCATATACATACATATATATTTATACTTACATATGTATCTAACCATCTAAATCTATATGTATCACTCTACAATATTTTGCAACTACTATTCATAAAAATTCTAGTTCATTTATTGTTTGATTATATGGCTATAGCAACATTCACAGTATCACTCATTGATCGATGGACATTTCTGTGGCGGAGATCCCATTTGTGACACTTTACACAGGCATATGGCTATCAAAGCTGAGCCCCTGGAAAGGAAGATTGTAGAAATATGTGCATTTGTTACCTCAGTGGAGGTTTCTAAATTTGGTTTTCTTTCAGTGCATCAATGTATATTACAACTGGTCTATCAACTGATGAAGGTCTGTTTCTTTAAACCTTCATTAAAAAGCATGCTATCTATTTTCTTACTTTTATCATATGGTGCATGACAACTGACTGATCAGTATAATTACCAAATTAAAGAACAAGTGAATGTATTTCCTTACATTTTAGGACCATTTTCTTTCCTCTCCTAGAAACTGTTCATTCATATCTGCTGACTGTTTTTCTATTTGGCTCTAGGTCTTGCTCTTATCTATTTCTATGATTTCCTTTGAAGAATTGAAAGATTGCCAGTTGTTTGTCAACTGTTACACTAGGAAAGAAAACCATTGGGCTTTACAAAGAATTAATATTTCATTACCTGGTTTGCTAAGGCAAATGTCTTGGACTGGGCAGTTTAAATAATAGAAATCTACATCCTACATTTTCAGAAGCTAGACATTGGACACCGAGAGGTTGACATAGCTGAGAAATAAGAGTGTGTTCTGGACATCTTCCCTTGCCTTGAAGACAGCTGTCTTCATGTTCATGTGCTGCTGTTCCTGTTTGTGTGCTTGTCTGTCCCACACTTCCTCTCATACGAAGACTCTGGTTATATTGAGTTGGGATTTTCTTAATTGTTTTCATTTCATTTGTATTAGTATTGCTATGAGATATTGACTGTAATTTTGAAATTTATTTATTTGATATGGGGCTGAGGAGTATAAGATGATACAAATCCTTTTTCTTTCTTTATTGAAGAAAAAAACAGTGGGACATTTATGCCACTTGTTTTGAAAGAGATGACATGCTAAGTGTTAGCTCTACTCTAAGACTTTCAAGATAAAGTGCAAAATGTTTTGCAGGTATTTCCAAGACTGGCTATTTCTTCAATGCTGACATTTAAATCATATGATTTCTTTACTTGTTAAAAATAAACTTTCAGACTCTCCATCCTCATTTGTAATGCTATCACTACGCATCAGGCACTGTGTCAGCAACAAATAGGTATGCAAAGAAGTATGCCTTAACAAAAATCTTTTCCTGATAGGAGGAGTACATGCAATGTAAATTATCATAAAGAACAACTACAGAAAAATGGTAAAGCAAATTATATTTCCTGAAAACATTCTATGTGCCTAGGGCATATTTTTAGAACTTCATGTACTTCTGAAGTAGTGTCCTAGCTCTTAGTTTGTAAATCATGGAAGCCAAGATGAATGGATCACAGCACTAATAAAAACACACTGTCTAACTTGTATCTATGTAAGCTGTACAGACTAAGATATTAACCAATTTTACGTCAAATATTACCAAACCAGGTCTTTTTTTTTTTTTTTTACATATGTAAGAGTTCTCTTTCAGGTCTCATGAACATGAAGAGTGAAAAATTGGTCTGGAAGCAAATTGTTGGTGAGGATGCTCCCTTCCGAGGGTTGTGAGGAAGGGTCTGACCCAGGCTTCTCTGCTCCCGCCCTGCCTCTCCCCTCCCCTTCACCACTCTCCCAATTTACTCAGGAGATCTTGTCTTTTTCTACTTCCCATGTAGATTAGATCTATGACTCTTTTGCCTGCTCTTAGGTCCCTTTTACTCCTCCTGGATTGCCTCACCCAGCCTTGATGTAAGGATGTATGCTTAGTCTTATTATAACTTGTTGTGTTTTACTTGATTGATATCCCTGGAAGAGGGGCTGCTGTTTTCTGAAGAGAAACAGAAAAGGAGTAGATATGAGAAAGTGGGGGAGGTTATAGTGGGGAGTCACTGGGAAATGTGAATGAATGGTAAACTGTGATTGGGATGCAATGTATAAGAGAAGAATAAATGATGAAAAAACTTATAGATAATTGGTTTCTGAAATAATGTTGGTGTGTTCACTTTAGTTTTGAGATAAGGAGTGTCAGAGGGCAAGATAAGGAGTGTCAGAGGGCATTGGAAGCTTTTCTAAACACACTGACCATGTTGCCATCTTCCCTTTTCCCAGTTCAGAAACTTTTACACACAATACTTGAAATTTTAGCCTAAGTTGCTATCTTTGGTCATTTATTCAATAAATGTTGTGCTCGACCTGAGGGCTAATACAAAATAGCAGGCCAGAGGTCTTTGAGCTAGCAGTAGTAGGGAAGAAAAAACCTTTTTGTTTATTTTTCTAATACATTTAGTCTGTGTTATAGGACCAGATTTCCATCTGGTATGCCTTGTGCCTGGAGAATTTTCTCCATCTCCTCTAATGTAGCTCTCTTTGTGATTTATTTCTCTGAGAAAATCTTTGTCTTCATTTTTCAAAGATATTGTTGTCTGGTAAAAATTCTGTACTGACAGTACAGGCTTTCTTATTTTGTTGCCTTTCATTTCTCAACATCAACAACACCAAAAATATCCCTTAAAATATCTTTGTATTACACTTTAGTTTGCGAAACCTCAGTCTATTCAACTCTACCAGAACAAAACACCACACACTGGGCCACTTAGAAACAACAGAAATGTGTTGTTCACAGTTTGGAGAACATGGGGTCTAACACCAACCTTCGGTAGCCTCATCATCTGATGAGAGCTTCTTCTCTGCTATAGATTATGGCTGATTTCTGGATTTTTGTTTTTATGGAATTCCTGAGTGAGCAAATTAGTGTGTCCTTATGTCTATTTTCTCTGCCTTTTCTTTGGCCCTTTTTTGTACTATTCTGGAGTGTTTGCTTTGGTTTTGTTTTGTCTTTCATTTTATCTCTTGAAAGTCTATTGTTTTCTAACAAGAGACAATAAAGGAGATGGATCCAGATGGGTGAGAAGGTATGGAGAAACAGGGAGAAGTAGAGGAAGAGAAAACCATGATTAGAATATATTAAATATATTGTATAAAAAATAGATTTTCAATAAAAACACTTTTAAAAAGAAAAGCACAACATTACACCCTTAAGGTGCAGTTCAGTTCCCTTTACCCTTTTTATAAGAAAGCTAAATTCATTAACAATGGAATAAGCAAATCACTTCCCAAAAGTTCCACCTCTGAGTTCTATCACATGAGGTTGGGAGGGCACCAACACCCAGACCATCCTACAAACTGTCAGTTTCTTACTTTCTTTTCCTCTTTGTATGATAAAGGACTCTGACAAAATCAGCTTAAGGGAAAGGGGGTCTAGTTGTCTCACAGTCAAAGCTATCCTGTTAGATAAGTCATGAGTGCAAGATTTTGAAGCACACATCATAACAAATGCAAGAGAGATGAATCCATGCATGCATGCTGCTGTTCAATTCTATTCATTTTCTCTATTTATATCATCAGGGACCCAAGCCAGGCAATACTTCTGCTCAGAAAGAGGACTAGTCTCTTCACCTCTATAATTAACATAAACTAGCTAATCATAGAGTCATCACCCACCTGATACCCACCTCCCAGCTGATTCTTCATTCCATCAAGTTGACAGTTGATCAGCACAGATGCAATGTGCTCTGCTTCTTGTCTTTATTCTTTTCTGCATGCTTTATCACTTGCTACACCCCTGACTGCTACCTCTTCTTCTGCTCTCTTCTTAATCAGATTGTATTGTTTCTTGTCATGGTTATTCTGTCATATTTGATTTTCTTCCCTTGACCTGATTTTGCTTCAGGTGATGGTTCATATGTTCTACTTCTTCTCACGTGTTCTGTGCCACGTATTATGTGATGTGATACAAGATCTGGTGGATTTGGGGCTGCTAAGTCCCAGATTTCTTTGTACTTTAATTGGATTGGACTTGGTTTTGGTATGCAGTTTTATTTTTTGTTGTTTTTGTTTTTGGTGGGGGGAAGATAACTCTTTTCATTAGATTCTTTCCAGACTTGCCTTCAGAATTTGTTAGCATGGATCTCTCTACTAAGAAAGTATCCTATACTTTACCCGGGGTCCTCCCTGCTATGAAGGCACTCCAGGTCAGAATATGGGGAAACAAACCAACTCTAGGCAACAAGTTTTTCTTCAGGTATTTCCCCAGCCACTTCTTTTTTAAACTCTCTTTTTTAAAAAAAAAATAATCTTTTTTCATTTTACATACCAAACCCAGTTCCCACTCCCTCCCCTTTTCCTGATAACCACTTCTTTTTGGTGACTGTACAACATCTTTGGCTGGTTTCCTTCATTTGCCACTCAACAGTTGGGTCCCTTCTTGCAGAGATGCAGATCTCTTGCAGAAACGCAAGATCACTTCTTGCAGAAATGCAGATCCCATGCTATTCTGTAGCTTGTTCTTCCTTTGCATTTGACTGAGCAGATTCTTTCTAAGTTGGCCTCCATGCATGCCAAACTTTCTGATTGGCTTTTCCATGCTCTTTTGAGATTTTCCTTCAATATACTTCCCTTCAGAAACCATGGCTTGGGAGCTAACCCGAGGCATCTATAAACCTAAATTCTTTGGTTCACCTTTCTCAGTGATTGTGTTACCTTTGAATCTCATACTCAATATTAGAAGCTGTCTAGTCACATACTTTTGGTCAAGTGTTCCTATGACTTAAATGAGGGAAATAAATCCAGACTCCATTTGTCAGCCAAGCAGACAACTCATGCGTTATCTTAAAGAGCTCAGTTAGCATGATTATGAAATTTTAATCTTTGTTTCCAACTGGAATTCAGTTTTATTCATGATAAGGTAAGAGTGCATAACTTATCCTTTTCCCTGCAAATTATTCTTGACTCCAGAGCCATGGTCCATCCTACTGGAACAGATTTGACATTTGGCTAAAAATTAAGTGTCCACGTATGAATGGGGCAATCGTGGACTTGTCTTTTAGCTAAACTAACATTTTGAATCTTTGTATAAATAGTGATTGCTAAAAGGTGTTTGCTTTTATTTTCATCTGTAACTTTAGATGATGAGTTATATTTTCTTACCTCCCTGGTCAAGGTTTTATTTAGACCAAAGATTTCAAGTCATACAAAGTTGCAAGAGAAGAAGCTCCCACTGCTTGTAAGACTAAAGGGAGTGAGGGGCTTTTTTACCCGAGTCAAATCACTGTGTTGCATTTTGTCATTTTTCAAGTTACTGATACTTAGTATATGAATTCTCGTGTTTTGACCTTATTCACCTTTTGATATCTCCTCTGTAATTTTTAAGTCATTTTAATTATTATTTTTGTGTGTATGTTCGTGCATATGTTTGCATGTATACAATGTATTCTTCCTAAATTGGCCACCACCTTTATTTTGTGAGACCGGGTTCCTTAGTGAAGCTGGAACTTGCCAATTTGGTCAGCAAGCTACAAAACCAATTTTTTTTTTTTGCTGCTGAAACACTAGGATTAGAGTTGAAGGCTGCTCTTTATGGTTTTCACTTGTAGACTAGAGATTTGAACTCAGATTTGAAGCTCAAACTTGTACAGCAGACACTTTACTGATACTGCAATCACCACAGAATCCTTATTTACATTTCTTTACATGTCATTATCCTCTTTCGCTTAACTTTTTTTTCATTCTCTTCTTTCTGATTTAGGTTTGTGTCTGTGTCTTCTCTGTTGTTCTTTGCTTTCTTTCCCATTCAAATAATTCATATCTTTATTTTTTTCCTTTGCTTGAGATAGGGCCACACTCGATAGCCCGGGGTGGATTGAGCTCAAACCTTCTGCCCTGGTCTCCTGCCCTGTGCTTATTGTTTCTGCTCATACATGTTCTGTTGGGTATGTTGCTTCCATACTTTTATTCCAAAGTTAAATGACTCAAAGAAGTTAAAAATCAATGTCTGGACAATTCCAAATGCAAAGGGTAGCACACATCTAGTTACCCATTGTGTTTTCCTTGTTATCCTAGTTGAGGTCTCTCAGTTTACTCGCTGATGATTTTTGACTACGTATATTAACACACATGAAAACAGAATTTCACAGCTGAGTGAATATATTAGATGAAATATTTTGTGTAGAATCATAGTGACCATGAATTCCTCTGGCCTGACCAAAAAAAAATTCCAATGATAAAGTACTAGATTTTATTAGTTTTGTTGTCTATCAAACCACAACCTATTCACACTGAAATACTACTAATGAAACTACTTTATCTCCCTTATAACTTGTTGTTACCCTGATGTGGGAGGTGATGTATTTTGTGAATGTGTTTTACTGCCATTTGTTAATAAAGAAGCTGCTGTTGGCCAATGACTTAATAGAATATAGTCAGGCTGAAAGAGATCTATATACAGAATTTGTGAGAAGCCATGCAGCCACTGCAGGTGAGAAAACGCCTCCACTGGTGCCCGTTGGAACCTTGCTGGTAAGTCACAGCCACGTGGTAATACAAAGATTAATAGAAATGGGTTAATTTAAGATATAAAAGTTAGCCAGAAATATGCTTAAGCTATTGGCCAAGCGGTATTGCAAATAATGTAGTTTCTGTGTGTGTACTGCGGGACTGGGAGATAGAAACCTCCGCCAATATTAAACTGAATGTTTCCCTACCTAACTTAACTCTTACAGGTAATTATAAAAAGTGTTCTTTGTGCCTATTACATTTCATCATAAAACAAGGAAAACAAAATGTGTATGAACATTAGAATGCTCTTTTATATACTATTTTTCTAAGAGAAATAAAGTACACCTCAAAGTAATATTATAGCAAGAATATCTTTGCTCTAAGACTATTCTTGGTGACCTTGAATCCTTGGGAGGGGTAGGTACTCTTGCATAGCAGATTTCATAGTGATTATAGTCAATGAATGATTCCTTGGTCTATTCATGTTTCAACATGTATTTACTCATTTATCCTTAACAATTTATCTGAGTTTTTCCAGGGAGAAAATATTTTCTGGGTCCCAGTCTATTTCTAAATCATTCTTGATAGGTTTTGATTTTTGAAATTAAAGAAACTACCAGCTGACTTACTCTTTTAACTTTTATGGCCAGGTCTTTCTCTACATTCAGAGTGATTTTAATTAATCCATTTGACTTAATTCAAAATTCAAGTTAGATTCAAGTTAGAGGGAATTGTTGGTGGAGAAAAGAAAGGAAAATTCCACTTGTTGGTGACCTATTTATTTATGTATTTATTATATAGGCTCTCACTCTGTCTATCCTAGAAGCACTATGTATCCACGACATTACTAACCTCAAACTCAAAGTGACCCTCCCTCCTCACTTGAGTTCTGGATTTCAGGCAAGAGTACCCTACTCGGCTTGAACTTCACTTTTGAACAATGTTGAGAAGCGTGGAAGATGACTGCTAGTGTTTTAACTTTTTTAAACAAATGAGTTTGAAATTGCTTCCAACTTCCAGAGAAACTCCCCCTCAGGGGTCATATGTCAACACCCTAATTAAATAATTTTTTGATCCTTGTTTGTTTAAGAATGTACCATCAATCAATGTATTTTCTCAGATCTTTTTATGTAATAAGATCCACACTGCCTGAGCGATTCCAGCATTCATTTTCTTCCTGTACACAGATGTAAAGTGGGCTCTCCAGAGAACGTCTAGGGAGTACAACAAAAGAATTTGCCAGAGATGCTTCATGGAAAGGCTTCATCAGGCAGAGCTTAAACCCAAACTAATTATAGTCATTACTAGCAGCATAAACTAATGGATGTTTCTCTGAACTAGTCAAAGATATCCAATATGATGGTATCAAAAATAAGAGTGATTTTGTCAAAAAGAAGTCTCCTATGGTTAATTCAGTAATGTTCAAAGACAGAATTTTAAACTTAACAGGAATGTAAAAACTGAAACAAGTGCACCAAAGCAGCTTCTCTGAGAATTTTACAGACACAGAGAACTGCTCTTGGATACTGCACCAACCATTTCAGTCCACTAGGGGACCCTTAAGCAAATGACTTTATCAGTATTCCAGCAGCATTTAGTTTACTAATGCAGTAAATTAGCCTAACTCTGAAATTCCCAAACTGTTTCTGAACAGCAGCTGCTTTCTGAAAGCCAGCAGGGTTCTCTGTCCTCTATCTAGCTCTGTGCTCCTCTTCTGCCTGTTCCCCCACACAACAACCACTTGCACAATGCCCTAAAGACAAGCAGTAACATTTGCCCAGGATTGTGAAAATAAAATGTTACCCACTGCACCCAGTGGGCAGCTGAGTTATCCCTTTTGGAGAATTGAGAATGATATGGGAAAATCACATAGAAACAAACTCTCAATGGTGCCTGACATCTGCTCACATAGGAGAAAACATTGGCATGATTACTAATGAGGAATTAATTCACAGTTGAGATGATGAAATAGTCTTGGTGGCCTGTATATAAATCGGCTAAAATCTTCTGAATTTCATCCATGATTCACACATACTTACCATGTTGTAAGGAGGCTGCTTGTTCATTTCCTGGTTGCCCAGATGCCCAAAATAATCACACAGAAACTATTATTTGCAATACTGTTTGATCAATAACTTAAGCATATTTCTGGCTAACTATTAATTCTTAAATGAACCCATTTCTATTATTTTACATTTTACCTCAAGGCCTGTGGCCTATGGGCAAGGTTCCAGCTGACAGCTTGCATCTTTCCCCTCTGGCAGCTACATGGCATCTCCTGAGTCTGCCTTCTTTCTTCCAGCATTCAGTTTAGTTTTCCCCTCCGAGCTCTGTCCTACCCTATCACAGGCCGAAACAGTTTCTTTTTTCATTAACCAATGAAAGCAACACATAGAAGGACTTACCACACCATTTCCCATTTTCTGTTTAAATAAAAAGGAAGGTTTTAACTTTTACATAGTAAAATTACATATAGCAATACAGGTATTAAGCAAGAATTACAGTTATAATATTTATATCTACTTTATCTTTTATCATATCTAAGGAAAACTATAACTATTTATTCTTCAACTCCATCAAAGACTCCAGAAAGATGTAATATTACCTAAGTAAGCAGGAGGCACATAATAAGCAACTTTCAGAGTTCTAGAAATAACAGAGACATCTTGCTGTCTGGAAAGTCACCCAAAATTTTCTGTATTCTTGGAGCAACCATCTTCAGCCTACAGGCTCAAAGTATCCAGCAGACTTTTAAATTTTAAAGACAGTTCTGTCTATATTGGCAATTTATCAGAAGCTTTTTTCTGTATTCTACAGAATGTCTTGAAGACTTTTTCATAAATTAGGAACTCCAAAGGACTGTCTCGCCTTCTTTAGCTAACTTCAGAAGTCATTTTTCTTTGGGTCCTATATGTCCAGTTCATACAGCATAACATCAAGCAGTCCAGACAAGAGCAGTTTCTTGCCCAGATGTCTAAAAAAATCCATAAGAAGCCTCTTCGATGCCCATCTTCCTCTTGAAGTAATTGGTACTGCCAGGAGCAGATGTGTCTCATTGTCATAAAAAGTCTTAAGCTCTTAAAACATTTTAAATGCCACATTCTGTAGTCTTTGAAAGGTTTGAAAATTATCTATCCATCTGAAATATGTCTCTGTACATCTAGAAAATCTAACTAACATGACTACAAGCTTGACTATTATAGATGATTNGCAAGCAGATCTCTGTGAGTTTGAGGCCAGTTTGGTCTACAGAATGAGTTCCAGGATAGGCTCCAAAGATATACAGAGAAACTGAGAGAGAGAGAGAGAGAGAGAGAGAGAGAGAGAGAACATTTGTATCAATAAACCAAGATTGCAGGGTTCTAGCTGGCAGCGCATCATGTCTTTCCACTCTGGCGGCTACATGGATTCTGCTTACTCTGCCTTTTTTCTCACGGCATTCAGTTTAATTTTCCCCACCTAGCTCTGTTCTACCCTATCACAGGCCAAAACAACTTCTTTATTCATTAACTCATAAAAGCAACACATAGAAGGATTTCCCACACCACTCCTAAAGACCCTTACTTTCCACAAAGTAGTGTTGTTTCATAGGATTAAAGGTATTCTGTAGTGAAGTGGTTTGCATTCTTGAGTTTGGTGACAATCAGGATGACTTGTATGATGTCAAAGGAGCTCTTTTATCAGGTGTGGTTAGGGTGCTAAGAGATGCAGGAAGAGCTTTATTACAGGAGCACACACACACAGCATCTTTCCCCTCTATTTCAAGCAGCTGTATAACTAAAGACATAGAAACATGTTTCTCAATTTATCCCATTTACTTTTAAGGAAAAGTGATTACATTTCATGAATAATTTTTTTACCTTAGGAATTAACACTAAAAAAAGTAGAGACGACATCATGTTCTCATTGTCTACAGGCCATGGATATCAATAAGACTCAGCGATTAAGCAGATGTAAAAGAAAATCATGATGTACTATTCCTATCAGATTCTGGCAGTGGCTCTTATTCAAATGGCAATTACTGGCAAAAAAAAGAATTAGCCTTAACTGTTTAGAGAAGGGAGCTTATTGAATTTACAAACAAGGACCTACAATTTTCCATTTCCTTAGCAAGATATTAAATCAAGCAAGCTAAGTGTGTCATCATGACTATAATTTACGTGATGTGACATGACAGTTAAGATGTACTGTGGTAATTTCTGAGAGCTGGCAGTATTATTGTGGTATCAAAAATTTATATGGTTCAGTTATTAAGGCAAATTGTTTCATTCATACTGAGGATGCTGACAGTAAACCACTGAGGGCTTCCACAGTACTCTAAAAAATGCCTTCCGTCGTCAAAGAATTTGCACACTCTGTTACCATCATTTTGCTCATGGAATGGAAATGGGGATACTGGCAGGCAGTGCTCTGTGAGGTGAAAATGATCTGCTGCAGAATATGAAGTGTTTCATTGTGGGTGGTTAGAAGAAACAGCTCAGCCAGACGAAGGAAGTTATCTTTGGGATCAAACTACTATGAACAGGATGTCCAAATGCTTTGCTCTGATGTTATTTCATATCCCACTTGCTTGCTTTCCTTCTGTTAGTTTGATTTTCAGCCAACAGAAAGAAAAGGCATATGACCAAAAAAGAAAGGATGGAAAATATGGTAATGGTAATTTCTATTAGCAACTATCTTTAATTAGCTAAGTTTTAACATAGTATCATCAAAAAAAAAGAAAAGAAAACAAGAAAGAAAGAAAAAAAGAAAAGAAATGTTTGAAGCTCATTTGATTTTGACCCAAATTTCTTCATGAAGCTCTTTCAGCAACAACAACAACAAAAAAAGAAGTTCATTTTTATTTTTCTACTTTTTGGCAATGTTAATAAGCAGAAGAAATTCAAGGCAGGCATATAAGAGGTTTCTAAATAGAATAGGATAAAACGACTTCATGTCATAAAGGGCCTAGCAAATAAAAGTTTAATTATATTTTTATTACAGCTATTGAATTTTATGCAACATATGCTGTCTACGTTAAAATACGTGTTCACTGAAAACCTGCTTTATTCATTTACACATTTTTCGTAGTAGCATTTAGAAGCCTGTTAAAAATAAGAACCTGGTTATGACTTAAAATGTTTCCATCAGTTAAAATTACCAGTTCCTATTCATTGAGCAGTCTATATCTACTATCATTTTTGTTTCAATGCTCACATATTATGTAGTACAGATAGTAATTGTAAGTATACTTTTGTTTACTTAACCAATGAAAGGGTTTTATTTTTTAATATAACCAGTATTAACAATATGTTCTCAGAGGTGGAAGGTGATGTCATTACCCCATCACTAGGTTTTGCCATTGCCAGCATCTGGTGTAGTGTGGTAACTTAATCCCTGACTAGATACTAATTTTCATACACTAGGAAAATTATTCACATAATAATTAAATTTAGTTTCTAACAAATTATTTGGCAAAAGAAAACAGAATCCTAAACACACCAAAAAATACATCTAGAGAGACTTTATGTACAATAGCAAAAACTTCACACACACAAATACGTACATACACTGTGAATTTTCAAGGTTGCTCTCGTTGTTCATCTCTGTGTGTATTTTACATGTGTGCTTTCAATATGGCTAGTTCAGGGTACTTCTCTGTCCGAATTTCTAAAAAGTATGTAGTCTATACATATCTCATAGCAAGCATTGAGTTAGATACATAATAACTCTATTTTTCCAATTAGTGTGCATATTGAATAGAAGGAAAAGGCAACTGCCTTGCTTATCAATTTTGAAATAAAACTGAAAGAGATGAGGGGGACTTTGTAAAATATGCCACCCTAGACTACTGTAAAAGACAGTTATATTTAAATAAATATATCATGGTTTACTCCAACATCTGAAATATGTTTTCCAAAAGACTCTAGCGATTACATTAATAGTCATTGTTTCAAAAAGCTTACCTAGAACCAGTATAAAAATCTAAAGCTGTCAAAGACTTTTGCTATCTCCAACTTTTTATCAGTCATGTCATGTGAAGATTGTCCAACTTATCTCATTATGTTGCTCCTGGAAATCTAATACAGTAGATGTTTGATTTCAATTAAAAAGTATTAACTAAAACTCACTTTCTACATAGGCCATTTAAAATATAGTTTCCATCAGAATGGACTTACTTTGTTTCCCAGATATGGAGCTGGTGCCCTCCAGTAGTATCCATTCAGGAGGGACCTCCGTGCCTCCGAGTTGCTGATGCTTATCTGCTGAGGTGAGTCTGCATCATCAAGCTGGGGAGCCACCTGAATGCGGCCTGAGATGTCTGTGAGATACCAGCCACGCATATCTTGAATCTTAAAGAAAATATAACAGTTTCTGGTTACAAAAACAAAAACAAAACACACAACACACACACACAAGCAAAAGATAGAAGTAGTTCATTTATTCCAGCATTGAGCTTGCTGGTTTTGAAATTAGGAGTGGGGAAAAGCTGCAGACACTTAAAAGCCGTAGGGACTGTATCCGGTGTATATATCACCATGCTTACCATGTATATTCCCATAGAATCCATTGTTTATTTTTTAATTGACGCTTTTGAGAATCTTGGATGACCCATGTAATATTCAGTTTTTACTGTTCCTTAAAAAGTGACTCCAAGGGCCAGCGATGCATGCTTGCACACATGCATGAGCATGCCCTTGTGGCAGATGTGTCTGTGCATACGAGTATGCAGATACAGTGTGGGTGCATGTGGTGAGGTTAGAGATTTGCACCTACTGTCTTCCTCAATTCCTTCACCATTCAGGTTTTGAGACATATTCTCTAACTTTCCTGGCCCTGATTTGGTTAGATTGGCCTTCAAGCCCAGAACTCTCCCATCACTGTCTCCCCAGTTTCTGGGGTTATTGGCTTGCCGAAAGGCACAAGGGCCATTTATGTGAGTCCTAGGGATTTTAATTCAGGTCCTCATGTTTGCATAGCAAGCAGGTTGGTAGCTTAACCGAAAATAGAAGTTGATTCTAACTCACACAATTGTTATAATGTCATATAATTTGTCAAATAATTTGACTTGGAATTTTAGACTCTTCACTTCAGTCATATTTATAACTGTCTTATGAAACCCAATATCTCACAAGTGTTGCAATTGTATTCATGGAGCAGAGTACAAAAGGAAATCATACGTGCAAGACCTAAAAAAGGTAGTTCTTCATTCAATATTTCAATGCTTCCTACTTTATAAATGTTTTGTTTTGAGGCTCCAGGTCATTTGAATCCACAAGAATGTTGCTATGACAACATATACCAAAACTGAATATATACTTTTCCCACATGATTTAAGTACTCTGGGGACTTATAGCCTGGCCCAGAAAAGGAAATCACTTTAAAGTAGGAATAAAAAAAATGAGTAATGATTCTGTAATGATTTGCTTTACAGTGTTATACCCCAGTCAAGGTCAGGCCTACCTTCTACTTCCAATTGAAGCCATCCTGTCTAGTTTAGACAAGGTACTGTTTGCTGAGACCTACCGGCAAAGACACCAGGGTTGTTTTAGTTTCATTGCCACTGTGACAGAATAGCTAACATCAACACCTTAAGGTGGGAAGGATTTATTTTGCTTCTAGGTTCCAGAAGATTTGCCCATCACAGTGGTCAGGTTCTGGAGGAGAAGAGCCATTTAACTCCTGATGCCTGGTAGGCAGAGTATAGAGTGGAAGAATCCATTGTCTGATTCATCTTCCCAAAACCTTTCCTTTGGACTTCTTTCCTCTTGCCAGGCCCTACTTACAACATTAATGCCATCTTCCAATTGTCTATTCAACATTTTAATCTATCAGTAGGATAAACCATCTGTGTAATGAGAATCCATGTAATCCACACTTCTTTGCCTATATGCAGAGGAGTACTCTACTTAAGACCTTCTCGACCCTCAGTCTAGGCAAGCTGATAACCAAGGTAAATCACCACCAGTTTCAGAATACTACTGCCCAAGGGATAGTTGGTATTGCAACTGATTAATAGCAACAGGGTGTTAAGGTTAGCAATGTATAGACTAATTATAACTATTAATTTTCTTTTTTTGTGTAGAGATTATTTGATTTATTTTTGTTCATCTTTAAAGCTTTGGGATATCTAAGACAGCCTTGCTCAAAAGAAAAGACCAAACCGGGTCAAAGGCTATTGGCTAAGTAAACAATAGTAAATTCTGACATCTGCTTCTCTATCTAACTTTAGTTGTCCTTCAGGTGTTCTGAGACATTTTAATAAGATTGTGGATCTTCGTTCTGAAGACCAAGACTTGAGTGAGACCTCTTCTCTGTCCCTTGGAAAACCATAAAACTTAAATTTAGCAGTGGATTTGTCAGGAACTGTTAAGCATGACTCTGTAAACAGAATGAAGAAGTTAGACTTTGAGTCCATTTGTTATTGTTTCCTTGAAGTTTTCTTTGAAATCAATACATTGGATAAGTATCTAGAGATCCTCACTCAGACACAAGAGTACAGTCAAAAGCTACTTGACTTAAAAGCGATATAGACAGTACAACATTTCATGATTGTGCTCTGGAGTAGTTTGCAGATTGAAGCTGGAAGAAGTGCTTAGGAGGGAGCTTATCAAAAATATCAGTCTGTAAAATGTAACTCTGGCATGCCTCTCTGCTGTTCACAATTGAATAATAACTCTCTAGGAAGAACCCCACAGTGTCTCCGGGGTCTCTCTCCAGAGATCTATGTCTTCATTTACTCTAAATGCCTATTCTCCCAGCCTGCTTCCTATATGGTCTGCACTCAAAGTTCAGACAAGGTGACTATGGCAATTCCCCCAAATCCCGTTTTCCACGTACATTTTTTCTACATGGGAACAAATGGTTCTCTGAAGACAGACAATGAGGAGCATGATGGGCAATGTGGGTAGACATGTAACATGTGTTTGCTTTAGAAAGACAGTCTCATTTATTCCTGAAAAGCTGACAAGACCGGTTTCTATTAAGTTACACTGAGATTATATTTGTGAATGGAAATGCAATATTTACCATTGTGATTGTATGTTTTCTCTCATACATCCTGTGCTTGGGATGAAAGCAAAATGATTTTCATTATGATTCACACAGGGGACCTGAAAGGATTGTATCTATCTCAAAGATGATTCAGTCCAAACACTTACAATAATACTGTAATAAAATTATTTTAGTTGTTTGGGGGTGTGGTGTGTGTTTGTATATGGTATGTGAATGAGGGTGGATACCCATCGAGGTCAAAGGAAGACATCAGATTCCCGGGAGCTAGAGTTACGGTCAATTGTGAGCCACCGGCTATGCGTATTAGGAACCAAACTCCAGTCCTCTTCAAGGACAGAAAGCACTGAGTTATCTCTCTAGACCACACGTACAATCTAAATGTTTTGAGACAAAGTACAAAAACAGTATTTGAAGGAAATCCCTTATGCATTCCTTCTGGACAAGTTTAAGTTTTATCTAAGGTTGCTTTCGTTTGTTTGCTTTTGTTTTGTTTTTTGATTGTTGTTGTTGTTGTTGTTTTTTTTTTTTTATTCAGTTTCCTACAAAAGAACAAAAGTAGCAGAGATGGGGAGAAGCAGGAGCTTGGGGCAGCTTGTGAGGGCAATGAGCGTCCTTACATTTCCATAGGTCCAGTAGGAACTCTGACATCTGTTGGATACCCCTGAACAGAAGCACTCATCACAGCCTTTTGGATTGTCCTCTTGCAAGTTGAAGAAGCCAGATTTGCAACGGCTGCAGTCTTCACCTTCAACGTTCTCCTGAAAATGTAGGGAGCTGTATTAGCAACAGAGGCTCTTCCAAGGAATGGCTAGATCTCTGCTTGCATAAGGAAAACATGACTGTAGTCCTCATTTTACCTTCGCACCCACTTTGAAAGCACAACAACGTAATGGAAAGCAATTGTTCTAAAGTGTCCTGTTTATACCTGTTGCTCTAACATCACATTCTCTCTCTGTCTCTGTCTCTGTCTCTCTCTCTCTCTCTCTGTCTCTGTCTCTCTCTCTCTGTCTCTCTCTCTCTCTCTGTCTCTCTCTCTCTCTCTCTCTATATATATATATATATATATAATGTATGTATATGTGTATTGTGGGGTTTACTGAGTACTAAGCACTGCACACAGACTTATTATTTTGATATTTATTAAGAATGTAGATTAAATATGCTGAATCAAAAAATTGTGTTAGTCTGATGAACATGGAGACAAAATTAAGCTCACCATTCTGTGAGCAACTTCATCTTCAAATATATGATGAAATCAAAACATTTCTAATAATACAAAAAATTGCCAAATACCTTCATATTACAGGTTAAAAATAGATGCATTTGAGGTAAGCAGAGAAGTTTGAGATGTGGAGAATTTGGGGAGAATATATATAGATAAGTAGAAAAGGGAGAAATTTTCCCCTTCTTGGCTTAATAGGTTATTTATATAGTAATATTATGGCGAAAACTCATTCTTATTTAGTGACTGTTCTCCAGATTAAGATCATTAATCTTCCTCCCAGTACACAGAAAATGTGTTTGCTTCTAGGTGAGGCAATATTGTGTTCTCAGACCAAAGGAAGCTGACTACTCAGCGAAAGCCTGGAAGGTGTCAACTCTTTAGTTAAGAATTGCTTAATTCTGATTTTGACCTCCAAATGAAGGCTTCCTCTGCAGGAAATAGATTTCCAGCATCCCTAAGCGTGCATGACTCTCTATCCCCCTCCTTCCTGCATTCTCCTTCTGCCTCATTGTATAGTTTTCTCTTTCCTTAGACAGATAACGTGTTTCCTTACTGTTTCTGTAGCTTCAAATGCAGTTTTATTATCATCACAAAACCGTATCAGAGATTATTCTTTCCAAATTTATGTAATATTTAGTCAGAGGTGGAAGCCTGTTGTTTTATTTCCAGTACAGCGGCTGCACCTGAATCTAGTACTGAATCCGCCAATAATTGAGGCTTCAAAGGAGCAGCCCCTAAGAAACTTTTATATCTCTCTGGATCTGCCTTCTGTCCTTGTTGTCGAATGCAGTTTTAACTAAACCTCTATTGTTCCATTATCAATAAGACTTGAGAATCAGAGGCTGGGATGAAAACCTGCCAGCTCACAGAGGTTGAGGAGCAGCTAGCTGACCTTCTTTCTTTTCCAGTGTCTCTGAAAGATAGTTTCCTTCTGCTCTGCCAAATCAAAAGAGACCACCACACCCAAAGTCCCTCCTTGCTACTTTTGTGGTTGTCTCTACTATCTTCCATACAGTCTCTTACTCTTTATAATAATTTCTGTGAACTAGTTGCTAGCCCTACCTCTTGACACAAGGTAGACTTTATTTAATTAATGAAAACACAAAGTCAGGTGCACAGGGTTATCATATAGCACACAACAGAAACCCTTCCATGTATATATTCCCAGAAAATAGCAAGTTTCCTTGACAAGGTTGAGAAATGGCTCCATACTTCATACAGGTTTACTAATATTAAACAAATTGCTTGGTGGTAGTATTTTTATGCCTATCAAAGTGTTATGCACATAGTAGATGCTTATTAAAGATATATTTGAGAGGCTAGGGAGATGGTCTAGTTGGCAAAGTGCTTGCTGCATATGTCCAAAGACCTGAGTTCTAGCACAAACATTCAAGTTAACAAACAAAAGAAAACAAACAAACCAAAAAAAAAAAAAAAGCATAGCAGTAGATGCTGGGTGTACAGTGTGAGCTTCTAATCCCAGTACTGGAAAATCAAAGTCAGGAAGGATATCAGGCTTCCTGGATAGGCAATCTGAGCAAAATCCACAGACTCTAAATTCAGTGAAAAGCCCCTGTCTCAAAATATAAATGTGGAGTTTAATAGAGGAATACACCCAACATAGCCTTCTCTGGCTTCCATATGAATGTTCACGTAGACAAACCAACACATACATTCACACATACATAAATTTATGTAGTAAGCCAATTTTGAGAATATGGGGTGGTAAAAAATGTAAAAACAGAAGACAGAAAATGGTCCCCAAATAAGGAGAAATTTGCAAGAACAAATAAAGAGGTTCTTCTTAGATCTGAGAGATTTATTTAAACTTTGATTTTTGGCTCTTAATATTCATGACCTATTCGTAACTCCAAATATTTTTGCATTTGCTGGATTCTTAACAGGCTGGCATGCCTACAGTGCCATCCCATGTCTTCACATATTTCGTTTGGCTATGTATAGAAAATAAAGTGTGGTTACTAACATTCTCACCAGTTTTAAATTTTCCAGGCTGATTTCAAATATTTTGTGACAATAGATGTCAGCAAAATACATCTACTTTCAGACCTCTAGGGATAAAAAATCCCCAAAGCTGAAAGGAGAATCTTCAAAAGATTGGACAGGCAGGAAAGATGAAACATTTCTAGAATTATAAAATTTAGCTTTTTCTGTTGAAGACACAGTACAGCTAGTCTGAACACTGTGTTCTTCTGGGCTCTGTCTAGTCTACTTTTCATTTACTCTAAATTGGAAGCAAATAATGCCATTTTTCTGAGATTCAGACTGAGCTAAACAATTAGAAAATTTTAGACATCAGCTACAAATCCCTTAGCTGCACTTTAGCTTTGTAATGTGACCTTGAGAAAAATTATAAGTAAATCACTGCATATTCAGTTTAATCTAATAACCTGAATCAGCACATTAAAGTGGGAATTCTAGGTACTGTAAGAGATGAGAGTAGAGTCAAGGTCTCTGTTCTTAAAAGCCAGTGTCTATCTAGATAAAAGGATACACCTGAAATCAACTTTGCTGGGAGGTAGAGTATGGTATAATGTAACCCTGAAGCAAATTAACTTATGAGAACATACTTAAGGAAGCACAAATTCTTACTGTGAAGGCTTTATGATGAGAAGGGAATTGCAAATAAACCTTGAAGCATGGTTTAAAAGTTCTACTTGTCAGTAGGTATAGGGAGACATCTATGCTAAGAAGGACAGTGAAAATAATGTTTAATATGAAGGAGGTTTCATTTGCCACTTATTATTCCAAAATAAACTCCCTGAAACTTTCCTATATGGTAAAAATTTCATTTGTTATTTAAAATTAAAGGCTGGCTGTCAAATAATTGACATTTGAGGGTATCCTAAGAGACAGAACCTCTTCTCTTAGGATATGAGAGGAAATTAATGTGAGCTAAGCAGTAGACAAATTCAAAGATTTATAACTGAGGCAGTTGACAGTCATAACTAAAATGCTTATGAGATGTGAGACAGTGGGACACAGACACATTTCATTACTATACAGTACAGGAATGGGTTAACTCAGCAGGTTTGTATGTTCAAACACATCATCTAACAATGAATGTTATATTAGGGCAGTGGTTCTGATCCTTCTTAAGGCTGCAGCCCTTTAATACAATGCCTTATGCTGTGGTGACCTTCTCGACCATAAAACTATTTTCATTTCTAGTAGTTCATAACTTAACTTTGCTACTTTTATGAATCATAACGTAAATATTTTTGTAGAAAGATGCTTGTCAGTGGGGTTGTGACCCAAAGGTTGACAACCGCTATGATATGGGGAACTGAGGCACGATTAATAAAAATCAGGGACAGATAAGCAAGACATCCAGGCACTGGCTCTTACCTCGACCTCAGTCAGAAATGGCGAACCTGCCTCCAGGAATCTCAGAATAAGACTAAGAGTAGAGTTGTCTCCTCCCATTTTATAATCCTTTCTAGGAGTGGGATTAAAGGTGTGCACCACTGGGATTAAAGGCATGCACTGCCTGGTTTCTTTGGCAATTACTGTCGCTACTGGGATTAAAGGGGTGTGTTGCCACTACCTGGGCTGTAAGGCTGACCAGCAGGGCTGCTTTATTCTCTGAACTTCAGGCAAGCTTTATTTATTAAAATACAAATAAAATTCCACTGCAGGGAACTAACCAAAAAAATATTTGAGTCAACCTTCTAAAATAGTTTTGTATCTGTGTGAACTAGGTTCTCATTGGCTACTTTCTATTAGTACTCACTAAATGTCTTATCTCACTCATCTGGAGGCTCCAGAGTCATGCTGTATCAGTGAGACTCCATGGCTAATATAGATGAAGTAAACATTTGCTACTTGAGCATTCCCTAGTGATGTGATTATCTCTTTAACAAGACCCTGGCTGCAAGAGTTGAGCGAGCTTCCTTAGTTAGCAGTACTCCATCCTTGTCATACATGGTAGGAGATTACCCATTCTGCATGCTTTTGCTGGGAGAGAATGACTAACTCCTTTTGCTTTGTTTCTCCTGGGCTCATCAATGTGTATCTTCAGTCTACAGTTATCCTCATCTGAAGCTGTTCGTGTGGTAAAATGTAACGTGAATATAACACATTTTTACGAATTCTGAAAGTCCTTCTAAGAAGTTACTGAAACTTCTGTGGTCTCTAGAAACCCCAAAACACCAATAAAGCATTGATAGTCGAGTTAGAACATGGTGTCCAGCCTCTGTTTTTGTCTCGTTTAGTTTAACTATTATTTGAACTAAGGTATTTTAGGTCCAGTCACAGTTCTCAAATTAATTTTTCAGTTTTTTCATAATAAGCTGCAATGTATCAAAATGTCAACATGGCAAAAAAAAAAACTTATTTAGAGCATAATGTTGTAACCAATGGGCATTACCCTGTCTCAAGCATCTGAACTTGAGTTAATCAGAGTCTGCTAACTAGTTAGACCTTGTTCAAACAAGGGGAAATATCTAGACCTAACCAATCCAGTTATTCCTGTACTTTATCTTCAGTTTGTCTACAGATGCTTACTGGTCACTTTGCAATGCAGCGCTCTCTGAGTCTCCTCTGGTTCTGAGTGTTATGTGATTCGCGTAACATCTTTACAAGGAGCCTTCATGTTAATGTTTGATGAGATTAAAGTGCACTCATTAAACCCAAAATTGCAAGACTGTAACTGTTGCCAGGCTCTACCAGAGACAAATGTTAACACACAACTAACTATAAATGGTGGTGACTTTAAGACCTACTTATGTGAGGACCTTTACTACTTCTGCTGTAGTCTGAATGTGAAAGGCCCCTGTAGACTCAAGCACTTAACTCTTGCTTTCCAGAGGACTGGACTATTCTAGAAGCTTGTTGAATCTTCAGGAGCTGGAGCCTTGTTAGAAAAAGTGCATTACTGCCCTTAGACCCTGGTGTTTTCACCATCTAGCCCACTTCCTGTTCATTCTCTTTTCCCTGTTGCAGCTACCTCATCTCCGGTTACATCTATACCATGAAGGACTGTATCTCCTCCAACTGCTGAAACAGTTAAGTCATAGTAAACACTCTCTCCATCAAGTTGCTTCTTATTGGCTAGTTGGTCATGGTAACAGGAAAACTAACTAATACTGCTCCTGACAGGGTCTTTTGAATTTGGCAAAACAAAAAGGTCACAATCTGAGCCACTCTGCTGAGTTCACTAGGACTCTACCTTTTAGAGACTTCAATGGGGAAAGCTGCACTTCTTAGGTTCTCCTTCCTTTACCAGATCTCAGGAAAAAGCACCTGTGACAACACACCTAACAGTTGATGTATAGTGTTGTGTTAGAAAATGTTTCTTTAGAATTGCTAGTTTTCAGTGATTACTGAAGAACACAATGGTGTAATGAATGCACTTCGTGTCATAGTCATATCATTTAGATGCAGAAGTAATTCTGGGACTTTTATGTGTGCTTGAACAATGCCAAATGACCCTCAACTTAGACAGTGCATGCTACAAAATAACCTACATAGTTAGCACTTTTATACTAGCATGATCTTGGAAGCCTGAGATTTACTCTTTCTGTAGGTTTGCGGCATTATGTTTTGGGGTTTTATTCCATCCACAAGTCAGCCTCTTACTGTATCCCCGTTTCATCCAGGAAGATCTTTTTGATTGCTGAGACTTGGAACTTGCATGTTTTGACTTTGCATAAGAGTGTACCTTCTGATCTACAGGAGAGCTCTCTGCACAACATAATTCCCTTTGTTACCCATGTCAAATTGTTAATAAATGCTTTGCACATTATTTCTTTCTGGGACTCATTTATCCAGTCAGAGCTCTGTGTCTCTAGTCCAGGTATGGTAGGAAATAGAAAACTTTTCTCCAGAGGATTGTGGCAAAAACAACTGGAAAATGCACAGATATCTTAGTACACATAGGAAAAAAATCCCTGCTCTGAGACTTGTACAAAGAGCATATGCCGTGGCTGACACCGGATTACCACGACAGTCCCCACGTCCCTGAAGGAAAAATAAGCAGAAAAGTGACAGAATTGATACAAAAGATGAATTCTGTTTTAAGCTATTGTAACATTGTCCTCTGCAGCTGGGAGCCTTTTAAGTGTGGCTACCTACTAAAGGCTATTTACTGAAATAAATAGATAAAAACCATGTTTTTTTTGTTCTTTTCCTACCTATTACATTATAAGATTGGCAGACCATCCCACTGGTCCCCAAACTGCAGGTGGGAGAATAACACATCCCAAACTTCTAACATTGAGAGCTATTTTCATTATGATATTTCCCCTTCTTTTTGTTCTGTTACTTCTTTGTACTGATTGCCTTTTAAAGAGTTACCAGTATAATTTGATGTTTCAAAAATATTAAATGTCTCTTAATTTTATCTAAGTAATCAGAGTCTACTCCATTAAATCTCTCATCACTTCTGGAGGGCACCTTTTGTCAGTTTATTTTGATATTTTAAGTGTTTAGAGTCCATTAGTGATTTGCAAATTTACATATTTAATGATAAGTGTCTGCACTGAAGCCAATGAAATGGTACAATACCAGGTTTCTCGCTTTTATTCTGGAAATAACTATTCCTAGTAAACATTCACTGGTCATTTCTTGATTGTTCTAACTGCATAAACTAACTTTTAAATATGAACCAATCATAGCCTATGGATTTCTCATAGTAAATATTCCATGTAATAGATAGCACCTTCTTCCATGATGTGATATTAAAAGTGTCACTTTCCTTGAGACCAGCGTTTTCAACGTATTCAAACTATTTTTCATTACCATGGCACTCAAGGGGCATGACTGGTCATATTATCATCATAATCTTAACTAAGAACCCTTAAAGCTGCAGATGAACTGTATGTATAGGTTTACTGTAGGAACACACTTATCTCACACATAAAATTAATGTTTTTTTTTTCCCCTCCTGAAATAACACCCATCTCCTCAGGAAGGCATGCTCGCTTTACTCTCATAGTTCTATTGACTACACACAGCAAAAATGCCTAATTAAAAGATATTGTAGTCTATCCTACAAAAGACTCTAAGTGTCTGTCCTTTCTTTCTTTACAACTATTTTTTGCCACAAAAAAACCCTAAATTTGCAAAGCCTTTCTATGTAGCTATTTTTTCCCTTCAAGTCAGATGCTGTTGGGTTGACATCAATTTTCTTTTCATGATGGCTTCCTCAGTACAGCCTCTCTCTGGAGAAATAGAGTCACAATAGCTTTTCCATTTCTGGACTCATGAAGCTGCCACCTTATAAATTAGGTACAACTTCCACAGCGTGTGTTTAACTGATCGTTAGTCAACTGGGAATTCCATTGACACAGTTCCTGAGAACATTTACAGTGATATTTAAGTTATTTTTTTTATTTTAATGATAATTGCTTCAGAAATTTTGGAATCACGCTAAGTTTTTGAGGCCTGTGTAGTCAATTGTATGTTTTTCTTCCATAATTATTTTAATGTGTCTTAGTATTGAAATAAGTTAACACATAGAAGGATAAATACTTAATTAGCAGTGTTTGTTGAGTGCATATTCTTTAGATAATAATTGGTTTAGGGAAAGGTGAAAAGAAATGAGAGTGTTTCACTTCTCACAAACTAAGTTTTATTCAATGTTGTTTAAAAGGAATACCCATTTACTAGTTTACATGGTCAAAACTGTTTTTTACCCAGTAACTATTCAAATAAGATCTCAGTGCAAAACAGGACTTTGTTCTAAATGCACCAAGAATAAGTGGGGCTTTATAAACAGAACACAAGAGGGTGAAGCCAGAGAAAGCTACCAACAGGGAATATTAAAAATGGGAACAATTCTTGTTAAAACTCCCCCAGCAACTTGCTTGCAGAAGGCAAGGCAGTTTGCTCTAATGGGAAAGACGAGGGACTCACGAGAGGCTTATTTATGAGGGTTCTTATTAGACACTCTTAGACTTGAGGATGAAGCCCAAAGGAAAGTTTTAGACAGAAAGAGAGGTAAGAGGAGTCTATATAATATTGTGTAAGTAAAGAATCTTTCTCACTCATGTGTGTATGTCTGCATATGTTTGTGTGCGTGTGTGTGTGTGAGAGAGAGATTTATGTTACTGTTATGTTTTCTCTATGAAATTTTGATTAAAGATCAAATTATTTGTAACAAAATTCTTCGCAGAAATGTTATGACTTTAGTTTTATAAACTAATGGGATAACTATTCCTGAACACAAATAACGAAGATGGCAATTCAGAATGTACAAAACATGAAAATATCACAAAAGAACCAATAAGTGGACTCTTCTCAATACTTGTGAAAAATCAAAGCAACAATCAACCAAAAATAACCTTACTTGGATCTACAATTCTGTACAGAGGATCTGTTTTCTAGACACACCTAATAAGATTTAGATAAGAAATACTCAGTATCATTGCTGTATATATAATTATGCAGTGTTAAATGGGACAAATAATGGACTGCCAAAGTTCATAATGTTTCAATTCTTCTCTTCTTTGTGTTACTTTCTTTTTGAGTGACAATGAAGACATTTCATAGGTTTCATCTCATCACCAGAGGTAAGACAGACACAAATAGGATTCAAATGCAGAAAATATTTAAAGGGAAATTACAAAATGATTGTCACAGGAGAATGCTTCCTAATGGGAGATTCAAAAGAGCTTTGAAGTAAAAGTGGAAATTAAGCCGAGACTAAAATCATCAGACAAAATAAACAAGAGGAGAGATGAAGTTTCCCAAGCAGCTTGAAAGAACTTAGAAAACTACACTCACTGAAAGCCTGAGGACTGAGGATTTAATCATATCTAGAAATGGTAGCAGATGTTCACAATCAATCCAGACAGGAACACTGAGGCCCAATGGTCTTGTGGACTACTAAGGTCTTAACAGAAAATGCAATAAATAAAAAACAAAACAAAATGAAGCACCGACTCTAATTTATCATCTTATACTAAGACTCTGGTAAAAATAAAGCCATGTGTTCCTTCTGGAATCAAGGTCAGACTAGAGTATCTGTCACATTCTACATTCCAACTCATTTGAAATAAAGAGCACAACACCAAACTACAAAAGGGGCAACTTCTAGTATGTGGTACCAGGATATGTGCAATGACCAAGAGGTAGGTAGCTGTTACTTTTAGAAGACTTGTCACCATGATTTGCAAAAGGTAAGACTTTTCAAGATGTATGGAAAAGGCATAGCAATTTGGAAACATTTTGGCTAATTTTCCTGTTCAGAAACATAAGGCCCATATTTATTAATATTATTCTCCATAGAAGTCTAGAAGAGAAAACCTGTGTGAAAAAAGTAGCAGTGTAGTTGATTTTTTGCAAGTGTTACAAACTTTTTAAACCCTGTTAAATATGAAAATTCCTTTTTATCACCAGTTATCTATATTTTAAATTAGAAATTATTTTAGAGAATCAGAAAGGGGCATTCTGTATAATATCACTTACCTACCACCTAGTAATCAGACAGGACTGATATTGTACACGTTTACTTTACCTATATGTTTATTACTAGACACAGCGGTCTGTCATTTAATTTCAGCTCTAACTTTGTATTTTTTCTCTAGTCAACTATCATTCTAAATTTAATTTTTTTACATGTGTGTTCATCCACAAAATTTACAATTATTAAATGTTTTCAAATTGACATGAATGCAAATTTTATGGCAACCCTTTTTTAACTGAAGTTTCTGGAACTTATGAGTCCTTATGCAAGTAGATTTACTGTGCTCACTTTAGTTGTTTCTTTTTATTAGATTTAGTGAAGATTTAGTTACTTTTTGTGTCTCTGAGGAATTGGTTACAGAAGAGCTAGTGTCCCCAAATCACTGATACTCAGATTTTTAGATAAAATCTTGCTTCAACTTTCTGACCCTTGTGTATCTTTCTGCTCAGCTAAACCCTCCCCAGATTAATTCCAAACCCGACTACAATGTACATGACATGTCAATCATTGTTACCTGAACTTATGGGGTTAAACAGAAAAGTGTACATGTGTTCCATATATACAATTGCTTTTCAAACTTTTTTTTTCTGTTCCCTGTTTTCTTGATGGTATTTGGGATCAAATCTAGGGGTTTTGTGCATCTCAAGCAAGTATTATAGCAGTAGCTATCTAGCCCTAGTTGTTCATCCCATGATGAGGTGAACATACAGAGGTTACATACACAGACAAGGAAAGGGAGGTTACCATAATTCATTTTGGGAATTTTTTTCTTATAATTATTTTTCTTAGTTTCATTATACCACCTATTTATGTATAAAACATCTTTTATGCACATTTAAAAAATGCATTGTTCAACTTGTTTGTGATAAATGTTTAGTCCTGACATTTCTAGAGCACAGGAGACAGTCATCTCGAGGATGTCAGTGGTACTAACCCATCCTAATAACAATGACAAACATTCATTTCCATTTCCCCAGATTATCTGTGCTGTTTGGTAGTATCAGGTAGATCCACATTTTAAATTTCATTTTACATTTCTGACTATTTTTGTCACTTTATTTGTTTTTTTGAGAGCTCTCTCCGTATTTTGATCACATTCATTTCCCCCTTTACCTCCACTCTTCCCTTTCCCTGCCCACCAACTTTTGTGTCATGTTGTTTAAACTCCTGTCCAGTTTGTGTTGTCTGTATGCTCTTGGATGTCTGCCTTCCACCTGACTGTACTACCTAACAGGGGCCACATGCTTAAAGAAAACTGATTCTCTCTGAAAGAAAGACTTGTTTAAAGACAATTATTTTTTCACTACATGAATATACATGCTTACATACGTACTTTATACTGAAATAAAACTTATCATTTTTAGCCGGGTGGTAGTGGCACCTGCCTTTAATCCCAGCACTCGGGAGGCAGAGGCAGGCGGATCTCTGTGAGTTTGAGGCCAGCCTGGTCTACAAGAGCTAGTTCCAGGACAGGAACCAAAAAGCTACAGAGAAACCCTGTCTCGAAAAAATAAAAAAAAAAAAAACATCATTTTATTGTAAGTATCCAATAACATTTTTCTTCTCATAAAGATTTTGATCTGTATTGTGTTATAGGAACTCCTTCAGACTATAGCCTTTAAGATACCTGTCTATTTTGTCTATGGTCTCATGTACTATAAGTCCAGAAGAAAAACATGTATGGCTCTCTTTGCTGCTGGATTTGGTTCCAGTTCTGAGCTCACACAGAGGACTGTGGATTGCAATCCTTATCATGAGTTTATTCCCAAATAAATAAACCTTTCTTATATTTCATTCTGGACTATTGTGGATCTCTTTGGTGTGCCAAAAATTGTGGCCTAATGTGAGACATGAATCACAATCCTGAGATTAAGAGTCTCATGCTCTACTAACTGAGTTCTCATTTTAAAAATGTAATGTATAATTAAGAAATACAGATTAATAGATAGTCATCTATAATAGCCAAACTGTAGTCTTGTTAGTTAGGTTTTCTAGATGTATAGATATATTTCAGATGGACAGCTATTCTTCAAACCTTTCAAAGACCTATAGAGTATGGCACTTAAAATATTTTAAGAACTTAGATTTTTCTCAACAGAGAGACATATCTACTTCTGGTAGCACCAATTATTTCAGAGAGGGTGATGGACATTGAAGAAACTCATTTGTTTTCAATGTGACAACATAATTTGGGCAAGAAATTGCTATTGCTTGGACTGCTTGATGGTATGCCATATGAACCGAACAGACAGGACTTAGAGAAAAATTACTTCTGAATGTGCCAAAAGATGGTGAAATAGTCCTTTGGGGTGCTTGCTTCATAAAAAAAGATTGTCAGACATTCTGCAGGACACAGAAGAAAGTGACTGACCAACTGCCACTAGAGGCAAAAGAGTCCTTCAAATTTCCTGCTTCATGGAAAAGTCTGCCATATACTATGGGCCTGTAGGCTGAAGATTGATGCCTCAACATTATAGAAGAACTTCAGGTGACTGTCTAGAAAGCAAGATGTCTCTGTCAATTCTAGAGTTTTGATAGTTGCTTACAATGTACTTTCTGTTTACTTAGGCAATATTATATTCTGGGATCTTCAAAGAGTTGAAGACAGATAGTTATAGTTTTCCTTCATTATGATAAAAGATAAATTAGATATGAAACTTTATAATCACAAAGATAGATGATAGAGTATTTCCCTTAATTTGCCACGTGTAAATAGACTAAATATTGTAACTATAACTCTTGCTTGATGACTGCTTTGTTATATGTAATTTTACTATGTTAAAGTTAAAACCTTCCCTTTTAATTATACATAAAATGGAAGATGATATGGAATGTCCTTCTGTATATATGTTGCTTTATTGGTAAAGTCAGGCATGAAATCAGAATAGAGATAAATATATAGAGAGAAAGGAGGCAGGGTCAAAGAGATGTCATACAACTGCCAAAGGGGAAGGATGCCACTGGAAACGTTCCAGTAAGCCACAGCCTTGTGAATACACACAGATTAATAGAAATGGGTTAATTTAAGATGTAATAGCTAACTAGAAATACGCCTAAGTCATCAGCCAGTGCTGTAATTAATGTAGTTTCTGTGTGATTATTTGGGTGTGGGTGGCTGGGAAATGAAAAAGCAGCCTCTGTTTACAATATTATTTTTCAAACAGTTGGCACAACTATTTCAAATCATACTTTTTTTAAAAAGAAGATACCTCATTCCTTTCTGCACTAGTGGGTGTTCCTTTCAGTATTTAATTGTATGCATGCTGTTTTAAATATTTAGCTATTTATCATTCTTATAAATGAAAGGTGATAGGCAATTCATCACAATGCATTGTCTGTACATTGTTACATAGTTCATTATAAAATACCATGATATAATTATTTTGTGACATAATTTTTGGTGTAAATAACTCATTCATTTTGTTTGTATACTTTTTATATTTTTACAGTTGTGCTTGCATCTTATGAAATTTGCTTTCTGCAATTTTTTATCATAAGATTTATTAAATGCTAATGCTTTCTATTTAAAATATCTCACTTTTGAATGACTTAATTTTAATGATGCTATTTGGTTAATTTTTATATCTTATTTATGATTTCTTGATGGAGGAAAGTCATTGGTTAATAAAGAAACTGCTTGGCCTGATAGGTTAGAACATAGGTGGGTGGAGTAAACAGAACAGAATGCTGGGAGGAAGAGGATGTGAGGCAATCACCATGCCTCTCCTCTCCAGGGCAGCCGCGATGAAGCTCCTACCCAGGATTTATGTAGGCTAGAATCTTCCTGGTAAGGGCACCTCGTGGTGCTAGACAGATTACTAAATATGAGTTTAGCAAGATATGAGAGTTAGCCAAGAAGAGGCTAGATATAATGGGCCAAGCAATGTTTAAATGAATACAATTTGTGAGTTGATATTTTGGGGGCTAGGCTAGCCGTGTGGGAGCCGGGCGGGACAAAAAGCAAGCCTGCCCACTTTTCTATAATTTTTTTAATTACTGCTTATTGTAGCATTTCAGTGTTGTCTTTAGAGCATCAAGTGTCTTTGTGGTGGCATTTTTCTCATTAGAATTACAGTCTCTCTTCTTATGAATTGGTATTTAGCCAGCTTCAGGAACTTTCCCTGTGAGCACAGCTAATCACCAGAGCTGTCTCCACCTTCTTGGTTCTATCTCCCAAAGAAGCCAATGAAGTGAACCTTGCCCCTCTCCTTTCTCAATCCTTCCTTAAACATAGCAGATGTCCAACCTTTCTTCAAAAGTGTGTATCTAAAAGTGCATCCTTTCTCTTGCTTGAATTCCTGTATTCTACAGACTCATGAAGTTCCTCTGCCACCTTAAGCTTAACTCTACGTGTCCTGCACTGGAGTAAGTAACAAACATGAGAGATGCCTGCAGCACTTTGGAAAAAAAACAAACAAAAAACAAAAACAAAACAAAAAAAAAAAAAACAAGAGCTTTCTCAATGCATAAGGGAGGAGAAAAACTGAGGCTGTAGGATTGCCCCAGCAGCATTCAGCAGGGGATGGAGTGGGGGTGGGGTCAGAGGCAGGTGGTTCCTGAAGCAAGCTGCCACTCAATCACTGCTGTCCAGTACTGGTCTTGGAGAGAGTTTTCCTTATAGATAATACTGGAATGAAGTGCACTAAATCTAGAAAATTTATTATATTCAAGGCAAGAAAGCTTTCACAATGGCTTTCTGTTCACTGTGTGCAGTAAGTGGCCCAACCTCAAGATAAATAGTCTTAAATAGTCTCTAAATGCTTCAATAGTCTCTAAAATAATACATGCCTATTATGTAAACAAATGTATGTAGTTTTATTATTGTTATTGTATATAGTAAACGTACATAAATTATACAAATAATATACCATATAACATTTTTTATAAATGCTTTTTCTAATATGTATTGATATTAAAGTATTTTATTATGACATAATATTTATGCATATATACAAAATACACACCAACTATTATATATTCCTAGATAAGCATAATAAATTAGTAAAGGAAAGAAAAGGCTATTAAAATCTTAATTTAACTGTCTTGCTTTGTAATTCTCCATAAAAGATATCAAAATTACTTTCATGTTGGTAATAATAGGGCATGCCATCATTTTAACAGATTGCTCATGCACTCAGTTAATACAATGAGTAGCATGGAACAGACTTCTGTAGCTGAAGTAAATCAGTCTCATCTTCTCATACTTGCACACGCCTCTGTTTCCTATGTGTGTGAATGCTACCAGTGTAATATGTCCTTTAGTGTTAACATGACGAGCTATTGGCTGACTATGTACAAAAATAAAATGTCCTTTCTTAAAGTAACCATGGGAGAACACATTGAATCTTTAACCAACTCAACGATGCCTTCTTACACTTTGGCAATTAGATGGAAGAATTCAAATATGGTGAGAATTGTAAGACCTATCTCCACTCAGACTTCAGGGGATTATTTATTTATTTTTTTGAAATCTTTGACAGAATTCTTTTCAGAAGTAGCTGCAAAAGTATATACATACAAATTTGAAACAGCTACCTTTTCAAGTGGTACACACATTTTTGTGCAATGGGAAAACGTGATTTGTTATAACGTGACATAGACCACTAAGGGGGGGCCTATGTATTTGGAGGATTTATATAAATGAAGGGGTGGCAGTGATCCTGGTTAGCATTTAATGATACTTAAAAGATATGCACAGGAGAAGCTTTACATGCCTAATGGCGGCAGGCATAACAGAGAAGCCAAGGGATGCTGTCCTCTGTCTCGACATTGGGACACAGCTAGATTAAACTACGCACCTTACAGCTACAGGGTCCGACACAAGGGTCCGCGTTTGTGCTCCCTAAGCCACTGCAGTTGCAAGGTTGGCAGTCTGGATAGCCAGTGTATCCCCTCACACATCGATCACAGCTCACGCCTCCAAAGCCAGGCTTGCAGTGACAAGATCCAGGTCCTAAACCTGCAGAAGAAGCATTGCATATCAGCACTTTTGAAGGAAACACACAATTTAATTTTTGAGGTTGGAATTATAGTAACTCTTAAGTTGAATTCTGATCACAAAATTAGTTTTTAAATTTTTACTATTTAAAAATTTAAAGCAACTTTGAATTTAAATATATTGGGTCCCTATTCTTCCCTTCCCCTAAGTTCCTCCAAATTCTCTTCCCTTCCCTACTCATTCAATTTTAAGTACTTTCTCAACAAACAAAAACCTAATACAACAGTAAAACCTAGGAAACAAAATACAGCAACACCCAAAAAAAGAGAACACACACACACAGACACACACACACACACACACCAAACTGTAACCAAATAAAAGTACACACAAATACTGTGTAGTTCATTATGTTTGTCAGCTACTCCTGTGCATAAGGCCTGTACTGCTGTGGTTAATGTCCCCAGTGTCACTCTCTTGAAGAAAACTGATTTTCCCTCTTTTAGCAAGTATACGTGACAGTTCGGTTGTTAGCTTTTACCCTAGTGGCTAGGTTTTCATTCCTTCATTCATTAATTGATTTTTATATATAACACAATAAAATAAAATACACAAGATAAGACAAAAACTATCACATCAAAGTTGGACAAGACAAATGAACAAAAGGAAAAGAACTCCAGGCGAAGGCACAAGAATCAGAAGCACATCTTTTCTCACAGCCAGGAATTTCATAAAAACACTATAAACTGAAAGCCATTATACACACTAAGGATCTGGTGCTGACCTGTACAGGTCCTGAACATTCTCCTCCAGGCTCTGTGAATTCATATTGAGCTCTGCTCATGTTGGTTATATGGTCTTATTTTTCTGATCATCAGTAAATATATAACTAAAAGATCTGGAGTCTAAGTAATAACCTCAGAGGAACTGGAGAGATGGTTCAGCCATTAAGAACACTGTTGCTCTTACAGAGGAACCAGGTTTGGTTCTAAGCACAATATGGTGACTGAAAATCATCTGTATCTCCAGCTCTGGGGATCCAACAAGCTCTTCTGGCTTCTGCCAGTACCAAGCATTCATATAGTGCACATACTTGCATGCAAGCAAAACACATAAAATAAATAGATCTAAAAGTATTAAAAAATAAGGCATAAAAGTTGGAGATATGGTTTGGTAAATGGAGCATGCAAGCACAAGGATATGGGTTTCGGTTCCTAGAACCCACATGGAAGTTGAGTGGGTCAGTGTACATCTGCAAAGCCAGCCTGGAAAGTAGGATTAGGCCTTGCAGAAGTAGGCAGATCACTGGAGATGGATGGCCAGTCTGTGTAATCAATGAATAATCTCTGGGTTTGGAGAGAGACCTAGTCTTGAAAGACAAAGTAGACAGCTGTGAAGGAAGACAACCTATGTTAACTTTTAACTTCACACATAAATGCCTGAAAACCATACCCATGTACCTACCTACACTCATGTATCCACACACACACACACCAAGGGGTGCTTTCCATAAAGTTTAAAGCTTGTGACACAATACTGGAAAGAATAAGCTGTGTCTTGAGTATATCTGGTAGCACATAATCAAGCCTGCCCTGATCACCATAACAGATGGGGACGTCCTTTGGAATAAAGATGGATCACTTAAGAGTTAACAGTGGTACTTGTGCTTATGCCCACAGTGATGCTAAAGAAAAGGCTGAATGGGGGTGGAATTGGAGTCGTGGTGTGAGTGTGATAAACATACAGTGTATAAAATTCTCAGTAAATTAATATTTCTTTTTAACTTTCAAAAAGAAGGCATCCATAGGAACAGATTTCAGACATGGGGGAGGGATATGAAGTTGTTATAATTTCCCTGTTCTTTGACAGAGAAACGTTACAGATAATACAGCCAAAAGAACACCTTCAGTCTGTAAAGTGAAGACTGCTGTCTGTTGTCCATGCCTTTGGTGATGAAGATAGGAAACATGTTTGAATGAATGAATGCGAGAAACAAGCCTTCAAAATAAGAGCCGATCAATGAAATATGATTTTCATCAGACCATAACAAAGGGTAATGAAATGCAAGAATACATCATAATAAGATGTCATGTCACTGAACAAAATGAATATTAAACACGAATAAGTCAAGCATACACTCTATTACTATCAAGAGTATGTTTGCATAATGTGCATAGGAGTTGTGAAATATGACTGGAAACAGCAAACACAAAGAACATATGTATATATGTCGGGAAAGGAGGGAGAAAAGTAAAATTCCTGGATAGATACTAATTAGAGCCATGAAATATGGAAGATGTAATACCATAAGCATTTAGTTTACATTGATAAAGAATTAATAAAGTAATTTTGTTAGACTTTTGCTTCAAAACAATACTGATTATAGGAGTTGGAGAGATGGATTGGTGGTTAGGAGCATGTGCTGCTCTTCCCGAGGAGCCTGGTTCAATAGCCATCACCCATATGGAGACTCAAATGTCAACACCTTCAGTTCCCTTTGAGTATCCAGTAAAGGTAAAATATTAAATAAAAAAGGAGGGGCAATATTAAAGTTTTTCTTTATAAAATTTCATTTTTGTGCTTCTAAGCTACCACTATATGATACATTTATTTTTTTCTAATTTTTCTATTTCTTTTCCTTTTTTTTTCTTTGAAACTGGGTTTTTCTGTAGCTTTGGAGCCTGTCCTGGAACTAATTCTTGTATACCAAGCTGGTTTTGAACTTACAGAGATCTGCCTGCTTCTTTCTGCCTCCTGATTACTGGAATTAAAGGTATGTGCCATGACTGCCTGGCTAATTTTTCTATTTCTAATAGAATTTTGAATAATGCACTAATTTTGATTGGTGACTTAATACTATTGATAATTGTAGTTAACTTGTCATTAAAAACAGAAAAAAATTTATGATGGCAGGATTTAATTTCAAAGGTGTTAGGGCAGAAATACACAGTCTTCATTACTTGCTACTTTAAAGATGCTGCTCAAATTACCCAGAGCAAATATACTGAAATTAGCTCCCACATATGAATTTTACCATTTGCCATTTGATTGCTTGATGTTTAGAGTTTATTGTGAAATGTATTCCTTAGAGCTTTGGGTTTCAACTCATAGTTGAACTGTCTAGTCCTTCCTGCACACTTGGCATCGCAAACGTCTCAGAGTGTGATCTCTCTACTTGCTTCCCAATGCTGTGCACAAATCTCTCAGTGAAACTGCCAAACACCTACACTGGACCCAGTGGAAGTTGCAGAACAGTTTAAGTAATAGGACTTAAAAATACTGTATGTATGATATGTATGCTTTATACATACACACTTTCGCTCTTTATGCTCTCTCTACATTCTTCAGACGTACACACACACACTCACACACATATAACATCATTTTCCACAAGAATACATGTAAATGATAGTGGTCCCATAAGATTATACTGCCTGGTGATATATCATTAGTTTGTATAATGCAGACTAAGACATTTCTACAACTAAACTTTTTAGGATAAATTTCCCAGAATTTATCCCTACAATAAAGTGCCTTGTTACTGTATACATATATCAGAGCAGATGATCTTTTTTCTTCCTTTCTTTTCTTTTCTATTTCTTTCTTTTTGCTTTTCAAACAGTATAGTATAGCACAAAATAAATTATTATGGAGAATAAAAATGGGGTCCTAGAAAGCACACTGTTAGATGTCAGAATCCTGACGGTGTGGACGGAATTCCTGCGAAACTCTCTGAAAAGGATGGTGTTTGACATGCCGCCGTCCTTTCATCAGGGCGGCAGCTCTCTACTGTCCTCACCTCGCCGGGCATATTTCTCATCCTTGACACAGACTTCACTTAAGGAGCCGACCGGATCACAGTGACATGGCTGGCATGGACTCGGATAATTTGGTGACACCTGAAAAATAAGTGAAATGATTTGAATCGAGTGTAATAAAAATGCCAGAATTTTCAACTCAGGAAACAATTCAGGACAGTTTTTTTAAAAAAAAATACATAACCAATTATTTTGATAAAATTATCAGTATTTATTTAGACACAGAATGGAAGGCTTCTAAAACCCATTTTTTCTAAGTAGATATACAAAGTAAAGCATCTGATGCCATCAATCTGTAGATATTTATTACTTAGAGTCAATAATCAATAAAATTTTTCCATGATTTATAATAACTGCATTATTACCATAACACAATGATGATATTTGTTAGGGATACTCATATATATCACATAACTTAACCTGCCTACTTATTCTATGTCTTAATAGGACATGGTTTAAAATCAGCAATGTCAATTTTACTCCCTGTTTACTTTTCAAGAACGTTCACGCTAATCATGTCATAATTATTCAAGTAGAAATTTACATTTACTGCTCAAAGGGGGCACAATTAAAAATTTAAATTAGAAACCTGGCTTTCTAGGAAGCTGTATAACCTGGAAAGAAATTTTCAGATTCTGGTAGTAGAAGAAGTTGAGCTCATATCCCATGGGGGCCTGCCTGTTCAGGCCTCACCCTTCACTTTGACACCAGGACAATATCAATTACTCCAGAGATGTTCTGTAGGGGAAATGAAGAGGGACAGATGGAAGGTGTCTCACAAGATTCCTGGCATAAAGTAAGTGCTTAGGATCACTAGTAGCTTTAACTGTTGACTAATTTAATTAAACAAATCTAAACTGCTCACACTTCTGCTCTCCCTTTTGTTTTTCCAGATGGCCAGGTTGAAAGCGAAAACTCTAAACTAGCTTCCCAGGAACTGAACATGCATGAATATACTTTTCTCCTGTAGACTGCAGCTTTTATAAGTGTCTATAATTAGTTTAATTTTTAAGGGGGAACTTTTTTGTTGATATAAATCATGATGTAAAAATTAGACTTGATTATATATCTAATTAAATATGACTAAAGTTCACTACCATTTAACAACCATCATTTGTTTAAGACATTTTTAATCAAGTCCCCATGGAGCTAGCACTGTACCTAATGCAGACCTGAGCCATGTTCTCTACCTTAAACAAGTTTAGGGGAATAAAAGGTTTGTAAGACACTGATTAAAGAAATGTAATAAAACAGACACACGCGAGAAGCCTCTAGGATCAAATGCCACAACTTATCATGTTCCATTCAAATAGTAATTTTGTTGAAACAGTGGCTTTTAAACTGGAGCTTAAAAAGAAGGAGTTATTTGTGAATAGACTTTAGAGCAGGGCTTTCTACAGGGAATAGCCACCAGACTTTAGAAAAGAAAATCCTCTGTGAAATATTACAAGACATTATAGATACTTTGAATTAACTTTTGACTGTTACAACCTAATTCGTGTTTGCGATGACAAGAAGGAGTAAAACAAAGCCTTCTAGAAAATTATTATGTTTGATACTGATAAGAAAAAGTTGCCTGAGTCAGATCGTTGGTAAGGAAATTCTCTAACCTATGACACTGACAAACAGATGTGTTCTATTTGTGAATTCATTTAGTGCTCTCAAAATAATTCAGATTATTACTAATTAGCTCTTAGTAAATTCTGTTATTTTATGTGTGAAATATACGCATGTAAATCAAATCAAATATATCAATTTAGTAGATAAATCTAGGATCAAATTAAATTCAGTACTACCAAAGGCCTCATGCCTGCTCTGTAAATGCTTCTATTCTAGGCTACCTCTCTAAACATCAGGACATTTTAAGAATATAGTGAAAACAACAATTTTTCAGACACAAAGTTCTTAATTTTGTAACTTTGTAAATGTCTACCCAGATAGTGTTTGTAAAATTTTCACATTTTAAAAAATTCTTTTTTAAATATAAACATTTTTTTGCAATAATTACAAAAGTTGTTTATTTTTTTAACTGTGTCACTTGTAAAAGAAATTAAACCCAGTTATCAGTTATGATTATGATAATGTACCTTGGTCTGACATACCATCAGGTGAAAATGTGAATTTAGGGGAAGTGTGAGAATTAATTACTTGATCACTTTGAGCATAATAAAAAGCAGTCATGAACTATAAAAATTTGATGTTTGAGCTGGGCTGTGGTGGCACACACCTTTAATCCCAGCACTTGGAAAGCTGAGACAGGCGGATCTCTGTGAGTTCAAAACAAAGCCGGTCTACTAAATGAGTTCCAGGACAGCCAAGGCTACACAGGGAAACCCTATCTTGAAAATCAAACAACAACAACAACAACAACAACAACAACAACAACAACAATAATAATAATATAATTTTCAAAACAAAAGCTGATGTTTGGAGAACAGAATGAAAAAATCTACTGGAGAGATGCTGTGGAGGGGTGGATATCTACACCTGTGTATTAACATCTGCTCACAGTTTTAACTGATTGATTCTGCATAAAACAATTATTCACAGGATGCCAAGAAGTTCAGTGGAAAGAACTAAATAGAAAAGAAAGAAACTTGAGTAGAGTTTTCAGTGCTTTGCACCAACTAGACAGGTTTTAAAAGAACTTAGAAATGTAAGTTAAGCACCATGAGCTTCCCATCAGCCGTCTCTCTAGCATCAAATGCTCTCGTCCTCCACTCTATGCTCCAGCAAGTTTACTCTACTTAGGATGCATTCAAAATATTCAAAGGAAGAAAATGGGATCCAGGAGGTTTGTACTTTATCACCACAAACACACTGTAAGAATGTGTGTTTGTAGGCACGAGAAAAACAGAAAAATGTAATCATCATTTATGAAAGAGAAGTCGATAAAAATAGACCCCATGGAGACCCAGGATTGAAATTAACACACAAGGAGGAAATGCATGAACTGTGGATGTGTCTCATAATTAATAGAATGGTGTTTATGAGGGATGCGTGAATAATTTCAACTGAAAAACTTTACAAATATGAGAAAGGCGGGAAAAGAAAAACTCCAGACAGCTGAAAAAACAAAATCTCAAGTTTTCAAGTTCATCTGATGTGTTTAATTTAGATTATGAATAGTGGTGTGGTTAACCCAATGGCATGATGTCAGATAAAGAAACACTATATTGAATCTAAAAAATGGAAAAGAAATAAAAGGTAATAAAGACCTCAGTAACCTGAAGAGAACCATTAAGCCCCTCATCACACAGGTAGTTAGTCTCAGAAAGAAAAAAGAAAACATAGACCAAATAATACAGTTAATAAATAATAGCCCATCAGGTCTCGAGATCTCAGCATTTGGGAGTTGGAGGCAGGAGTATCGTAAGCATCCTCAACTGTAAGTTTAGCCACCACTTGGGCTCAACAAAACAAAATGAGTACCCTAAAATATTCTGAATTTGGATCAAAATCAAAGTCGGTTGCTATGAGAAGCTCAGTGAACCATGCAAGATAAGCAAGGAGGAATCTTGACAACACACCGCTGTGTGCTGACGATGGGGACTCTATTTTGTGTGAACTGACCAGTGGTAAAGTGCAGGGCTGCACAATGTTGTTTCTGTCTCTCTCAACCTCCTCCTACCCTGTATCTTTTCTCTTCCTTCATCTCCTATCACAAAGGAGCATACACAGACGATGCACTTAATCTGATAGGTAGGGCGGTTTTCCAAAATGTAGAACAATTGTTGAGAGAAGCAAACCTAAAAGAGGTATCTAGAAGGCAGTGGCATTGGGACAAGCTCAAGATGCCAGAGCTCTGGAGACTGAACCCCGAGAGAGATGAACTTGACTGGACTGCAAAGTCAGTTTCAGTCTATCCTAAACTATTTGGTGAAACCCTGGCTCAAATTCACACAGTCACATCTTTATACCAGGAAATGAATTAAGAAGGATTACACACAGTGGGAACAAGAAACAAATGTCAGATGTGGTTTCATAAGGACTAATGAAATTCAACAGATGATGGTACCACACCCAGAAAATGCTGTAGGCCTTAAAAGGAATAGGGGATAGTCAACACACAAACACAATTTTTATAGTAAAAGTTTGACTGATTGGAAGAAAATAAAACTACTCTGAAAAATAAGATGCATCAGCATGATCAATGAGGGTTGTCTGTAATTTCAATATTTGCATGTCTGGCTAGGTAATTTCAATGTGATAATAGCTCCATTAAGAGACTCTGTCATACACAAAATAACATAGAAATATGAAACCTATTAGGTTTAGCTATATATCTAATTTAAAAAATTAATATCAAATTTTATTCCAACCAATCATGAAAAGTAAAAAATTAAAAGCTTGGTTATCTCGCTGGGAAATTCTAAATTGTATTAAATGTTTGGAAGAGATCTAATTTCCATTGTACATAATCATTTTTTTTAATCTGAGGAAAAGAAAGCAATTCCTAGTTCTTTGGTTTGAGAGTAGTAACCTATATTGCAAATGACTGACAAAGATATTGTAAAAACGTTAAAGTCCCAAATTCCTTATACAGCAAAACAAAACTCCTTAACTAAATAAAATCATCCCATGCATGAAATTATAATATTTTTAATAAATAAACCATATTTAATACATAACTTCAAAATTGTCTTCATATTCTGCAAATAAATACAGGCTAACCACTTTAACACACAAAGTGAAAATACATATATTTATTTTAATAGATTCAGAAAAGCATTTGACAAAATGCTTCAGCATTTTTTTTATTATAAAAATTCTCAGGTACCTGGGATGAGCAGAAAAGTTGCTGAATCTGATAAAAGGCACCCATAAAAATCCCATAACTTTTACTGTGCTCAATAGTGAATTATTATGTTTATATTTAAAGTGAGAACAAAATAAAACTGTCAGCTCTCACCATCCTATTTAACATCAGCATAAATATTTCAAAGTAAAGAGTGATCCTGACTTTATTTGGAGACAAGATCCATGTGTGCAATTTTAAAGCATACTATAAGAATCCTGGAACAAACAAATGAATTTTTCATAGGTACAGATGACAAACTCAGTATTAATTTTTTCTTAATCATGAAATGAAAGAATTGGAAAAAAATTTTACTTAACCATTTAATTACTATTAGGACACAAAAATACAAACAAAAGGCTCATTTAAACTTAACCAAGCATATGTACTATCTTTATTTCAAAATTACTGTTAAGTTTTGAGAAGTACAAAGAGATATGATATGTTCATAAAATAACTCAATATTAATATGATATTCTTTCTCTCATTCTTATGCATAGATTCTAAGTAAATAGCAAACAATATTATCTTATTTGAGAAAATGATTGTAAAATTTTATGGTAACCACCTAGTGTTTTCTTGACCAGTCTGAAAACATATACATATAGTAACATTATATAGACCACACACACACACACCACCACCACCACCACAAAAATTAGTGAAAAAAGAGGCCATGAATTTTAAAAACCAAAAGGGTGAGTTGGGGAACATGGGAGAGCTTAGAGGAAAGAACAGAAAGTGGGAAATGGTATAATTATAACCTCAAAAAGTAAAAGAAATAATTTTAATTTTTTGTGGAAATGCAAATAAGCTACTGAAAAGAGAGCCTTGTTCCAAAAGCAGTATAAAGTGGGTGAACCCGCATTGCTTGACTTCAAGTGTACTGATATTAGTGAACCTAGAATGTGGGCTGAAAAAACTGAGGCGCATTGTGTGGCAATGTAATATGACTACTTTTGTTTGTTTGTTTTCTGTTTTTTGAGACAAGGTTTCTCTGTATTTTTGGAGCCTGTCCTGGAACTAGCTCTTGTAGACCAGGCTGGCCTCGAACTCACAGAGATCCACCTGCCTCTGCCTCCTGAGTGCTGGGATTAAAGATGTGCGCCACCACTGCCCCAAAATATGATTTCTAAATAATTAAATGTTAGTCTAAATCATTATTTCATGGCAAATACAAAAATTGCTCAAAATATTATTTAAAAATTAAAAATAGAAACTTTCTAAATTGAAAAAGAATAATATCTTTATTTGAGCAAATGTTTCATGATAGAAGATACACAAGTGGCCAATAGGCACTTGAGTTAAAAAATAATATAATGCTATAGTTTCAAGTCATCTGAATGACAAAAAAAATCCAAAAACGTTGTCAACTATAAATATCAGTGGATACATGGAACTCATAAAGATAAAAAATTTTTGGTGAGCATGTAAAATGTCTTGATTATTTCATAACAATATAGAGATTTCTCATAAATTTTAATAGAGACTTGTTTTATGAGATAAATATTTCATTCTGAAGTATATATCCAGAAGATAAGTTAAAAAAAGACTACAATATGACATATGTAGACTTGTTTGTAGGAAATAATCAGAATCTGAATGTCACCTCAATATCCATTGATGGGCGAATGGCTAGAATTACTTTCTATGCTCATGCAAAGGAATATCATTAGTTCTTTTAAATGAGCAGTTATCAGTACACATTCCAAGAATAAATCTTCAAATTTATGATAGGAAAATGAAGATAGAAATGAACGAGCACTGTCCGGTTCTAGTTTTTGTTGCTGTTGTTGTGGAACATTTACTGAAAGGTAAACGTATGAATTTTCTGAGATCAAAAGACACTTTTGCTGCAATGTATTCCAATTTGAGGAAGTCAAAGGAGACTCTTCTGGAGCCGCTCTGACATAGCATACTACATCCTTAAACAGGTACAACACACTTTCAGGTAAGAAAAGTCCTCAGTCACCTTTTAAAAGGCAAAGTGCAATGTTTTAGAGATGCTGTTATGTCAGTTTGAGATACATAACTCCTATGAAAAATCAAAAATAAAGCTTAATAAAAGAAAGATATACTTTACCCCTTTTGGTCTGAAGAATCCATCAATACATGTCTCACAATTTATCCCAGCCGTGTTTTGTGTGCAGTTGATGCACACACCCCCTCCGATGTACTTTCCGTGTATGTTTAAACTCAGATTTCTTTTGGCAACATTTTCATCATAATAGCATTCTTCAGCTTTTCCATGACAATTGCATGCTACAGTCAAAATAAAAAGCAGTAAGTACTAGCTTCATGGTTTAAATATATTTAAAAATATTTCATTATCCATATAGTATGGACACGCAAGTCCTTATTAAAAGCATTTGTACTTATTACATATATGCCAATAAATGCATTCTTGTAAGGGATTTTTGAATAATTAACATCTATAAATTCAACTGAAGGGGAAAATGCCAATACAATTTCATATAGTTCAGTCTATACTCCATTATGACAGATAAATTATTGAACAGAACACTGAATGATTAACAATCATGTCATCTATGATTAATAATGCCCCTGGGTGACACTCTGCACTATATCCAATGGGTAAAATGGGCAGGGAGGAGTTAATTAGTCCCATTTTCATCATTAATAACAAATAAAACTTTTCGATAGGCAAGATTCTCTGCTAGTTATTTTATATTTGCTACTATTGATTTCGATTATGATAAAATCCTCTTCAAAAATCACTAAACCAAGTCAGAGACAGGGGAAATTGCATACAAGGTATCTTCCTTGGTATTGGACTCTGTTCTGGAGTGAGATTCAGCAATCTGTATTCCAAATTGCTGGTACAGTCCTCCACATTCAATGAGAGATTTACATGGTAGGTATCAAGACAGAATGAGAGCCCCAGGTAGTTTGGATTGGATGTTCTTGCCCTTGATTAGCAGTCATGTGATATAAGTAATGCCCTCCTTTCACTGAGACTCAGTTTCCACATTATTCTTGAGACAGGCAATAGTCATTAGCAGACAGGAAGGTTTTAAAAGCATCAAAGGGGATGATACATGCAACATGATTACCATAATGCCTTTTAAATAAGTTCAACTGATTTGTCTTGCTCTGCACCCTCTTTATATTTTTCATGTTGCATTATAGGAATTCAAGACAGTGGAGGAAAAATCACTTTTCCCAGAAAAGACTTGGTAAGGTTTTGAAATATATATAGAATTTTTATGAGGTTAAGAATCAGGTGATGTGGGATTCCCTTCTGTATGCTGGGAGAAAGAAAGCAGAGTCAGAAAGAAGCCATGTAGCCCCGCTGGAGACAGATGCTGGAATTTTACCCAGTTAGCCACAGCCTCTTGGCGATACACAGATTAATGGAGATGGGTTAATTTAAGGTATGAGTTAGCCAGAAATACGCTTAAGCTATTGGCCAAACAGTATTGCAAATAATATGGTTTATATGTGATTATTTAGGGGCTGAGCAGCAAGAAACAAACAAGCTGCCTTCCTACAATTGAGGAGCAATATTTGTCTCCTTCCTCCTATAGATTTGGTTATCTTTTCTTTCATTGATTTGTGTTTGTGTATCAGAGGACACACACACTATGTATGTACACAGCTGTTTTGTGTATGTACATAGTCTTCTGAACTGTCTGACCTTACTAACCATACTGTTCTGTCAATAGCAGCATGGGTATCAACCTTGTTAATGACAAGTTGTCAGGAAGTTTCTCCTTAAGCAACAGTGCACATATACTGGGGTCCTTGAATAAGGTTGAGAGCTAGATTCTCATCCGTGAAGCTAAACTCCTTTCTGTGTTGAGACACTTTCAGGAATATTTTGCTGCCATTTTATAACTTACTTCTTTCATTTGTTTTGTAAACGCAAAATATTTAAGAGAATTCTAGAGAGGCATGTTATAAGAAATATATTAGTAATAATGACTAAAATAATGCAAAAATTAATTATTGTAATATGGCCTATCTACAGATACCACCTCTGAGCTAAATTATTGGAAGTGTAATTTCTATTTTAGACTAAAGGTGTGTCAACTTGAATTTTAATATATTGACAAAATGGCCATTCCATGATGTTATGTTAGATGACTCTCTACCCAATAGACATGATCAAAGTCATCCCCCATAACCTTACTAATATTGTATCTTATTAATACGATTATTAGCTCTATCAGGCATTCAGGTATTTGTTAGGAGGATGGATGCATACACTGACAAATCAAACAAGATTTTTATCATCTTAGTTGCTGTGTCTTCATCTTAAGAATCATCTTTTTTTGTCTGAATTGTGAATGTCAGTTTTTGTTGTTTGCATAACAGCATTATTATCTTTCTAACTGACATATAAGATCTCCTAATATAGTAAGAATATCTCTTTGTCATGGTTGTGGAAAAAGCCTTCTCCAACCTGCTGACTTTGGATTTAGAATATAATAATTTCAATATATTTGTAGAGTTTTGAGCTTTATTTTAGGGAATACATAGAAATTAACTCTCCATGCATTGTAAATAACTTTATGTGTTTAAGAAAAGGCACACAAGTATTTAAACATCCTCCTTTAAATATATATTTTAAGGAATAGTGAAAATTCCACCTGTCAGCATAGAGCTAAATATGCAATGTAGTACAGAATTATCTACCAGTATTTAGAATGGATGTAAAATGTGGGCTAATGTTTGGTGCTTGAGTGGCAGTCCTCACATTCTCTGCAACCAAAACCCTCTATCTGCCTATCCACAACAATGGTACTGTGCCTCCCTCTAGGTGGATGGCTTCAGAGGACAGGGATGGTGTCTGCTCCCAATGAGCCATTTTCTACTCTGTCAGCAGCAACTTTCCACTCCACAGGAAGTCCTTGACATATGCTTTAAATAAAGCCTTTGCGAGAGAACGAAAATTTGTCACTATTCAGAGATAAGTTTGCTTTAAAGAAACTAGATCGATAAAAATCCAAATTAAACTGAAATTAATAAAAAACTGATCATGTCTTATATAGAGAGTTTTCCTATCATAAGATAATTTCCTAAATATTAAACTTAGAAAGGAGACATTTTCTGTTTAGCTTTATAAGTCAAGCTGGGTTGCTTAGCTAACTTATGATTAAGATACCCATTTTTAATTTATGGACTTCGAAATATCTTTATTTTCAGAGTATGGAAACGCACCTTCCCCTCTGCCTTATAAGAAGAAAAAAGACTTAAAATACCAACATTTTAAAATTACATAAGAACAAATGGGTCTTACAAGAACAGGGATGACTGAGAAAAGCTGAAAACCAACAGTGGATCTACAGTGGTGTCTGAGCATTCAGTGACAGTTAAGTCTCTGTCTGTGTCCACTAATAATAGACATGTATCAAAGATATTCAAGAAATGGTATATGTGTAGCAACAAAAATCTCAAAAGGAGTGTGCTCTATGATTGTAGAATATTTTACTCAATTGTCTTAAAGTCTTACCACATCCATCATATGAGCCAAAATAAACATAAGCTGAATTTGTCTATATTCAACATATAGGGTTATATTTCTTACTTGATAGCAAGCTTGCTTTGGAAACCTTATCTACACTTTGAACTTAAAATATCTGGTTTAGGCTGGCTCACTGAAATATTAATAGGAATTCAGCTGAATTTGTCTTACTGACAGTGTGAGTCTACAGTTCTGCAAAAGCATATATTGAGATCATTTTTTGCCTTAAGAAAATCTAAGAAACAGAATTCTCTAGAATTCAGGTCACAGGAGCTGGAGGGATGACTCAGAAGTTATGAGCACTGACTGCTCTTCCAGAGGACCCATGTTCAATTCTCAGCACCCACATGGCAACTCACAACTGTCTGTAACTACAGGATCCAACACCCACACACAGACATACATGCAGGCAAAACACCAATGCATATAAATAAAAATAAATAGTTTACATATCTAGAATTCAGGTCACTTGGGTGGACTACTTGATTAAATTAGTCTCTAAACTCAGGAAGTGACTTTTTAGTCATTTCCCTAAAGAGAAACAGGCATTCATCTTAACTCTAAGATAATCATTCAGAGTAAGCACTCTCTTTGACATACTATTCGCTACTTTTCTTTTTCTCTTGGTGCTCATGGTTCATCAAAAGCTATAGCATAGTGTGTGCTAATAATCACCACAGATGCCATTTTATTATAACTAGTCCTATAGTAGTGTTGCTATGAAGATTCTACATTTAAATTATTTGACTATTGATAATCAGTATGCCAAAGCTATAACTCCCCCCCACACACACATTTACCGAAGCACTCTTTAGGGTAGTCGATACGTGGAATCAATCTAATGACAATTTACTGTTCTCGTTGGCATCATGAAACTGAGAGAGTAGGACCTAAAAATGAGACTAAAGTCTCATGCAGTAGCCAACATTATTCAGAGCATCTGACAATTTATACTCTGAGTGTTAAGAAGATTCATGTAAGAAATGTATTCATAGAGACAAACTGCATATGGCAAAAACATGTTTTTCCATAACAAACAAACAAAAAAACCAGCTGAAGTAAATTTACTCCTATTCACTCCATCGAGGAGGAGCATGAATACACATTCCAAGAACAATTCTGTGTTTTGAAGACCCTGAAGTCACAAGACTCTCATCTTGATTTTTCAAAAGCATTGAGAATCCTTGCATGACTCCAGTCTTGAACTGCTTTCCCACAATGTCTGTCTACTGAAGAATAGAAATGTGGAATGTGCGCACAATGGACTACTATTAAGACAGAGGATGAAATATTCTGCTTGCCATCAAATGAATGGAACTGGGTTATGTTATGTTAAATGTAATAAACCAGGCACCAAGAGGCAAATACAGCATGGCCTCACTTAACATGTTTAATGTAGTCTGTGTGAGTTCATTAAATTTAGACATAGAATGTTGATTAATAGTAACGGGCAAGAGGGGGTGGGAGGGAGAGATGGGCAAAGGTCGGTCACTGCTTACTAACTTACAGTTAAATAGAAGAAACAGCTTCTGTTGTCCCACTCACAGAATTATAATGCTTTCTACAAAATGATGTGCTGCCCTGTTCACAGCAGAAGGGGGCTTGATGTTTTTACCACTAAGAACTGATAACAATTTAAGATTGAACACTATGCAAAGTGTATATGTAACTGACACATGAAATCCCATGAATTCACGCAATTTTAAATGTCAATTTTAAGAGTGAGATTTGTGCCCACAAAGTTTCAGTTCTTGGCCTCCGTATCACCTTCCACTATCTTTCCTAGCCACTGTGCACAAGCATTGTGCATGCTAAGTGTGATTCATAAATCCTTCCATTCTCTATGAATAGCCTGGTTCTAGCGTGAAGTTAATCTCTCACCTTTGACTGGGCTCTCGTATGAGGCGATGGGTGTTTAAAGGCTATTTTGGGGGTGTAAGAGATTATCTGGACTGAGAGTGCTAATTCAGACTCTGCAAATATCTCTGTTTAGAAGTTATCTCCATAGGCTCTAGGCTTCACTTTCTGCTTACTTACATTTCTGTTTATGTGTGTGGGTTTCCGGTTGTTTCTGTTTTCATGCTGCCTGTTTCTGTTTGCATATGCTTATATGTTTGTGTGCCTGTTTCTTGTTGTGTTCCTGTCTATGAGTGTGCTTGAGTGCTTTTGTTTGTGTGTGCTCTTATATGCATTTGTTAGTGGTTGTGTATGTTTTTGTATCTTTGAGCTTATATGTTGCTTTGTATTTCTTTGTGTTTCTGTGTCTGTGTTTTATGTGCATGTGTTTCTTTGTTGTATATTTATATGTGTGTTTGTAATGGTTTTGTGCATTTTCAGGTTTGTGTGTTTTTACGTATGCACATTTGTTTTTAATGTGTGTTTCTGTTTGTTGTATGTTTTGGATATGGTTATGTGTGTTTATGTGTGTCTTCATGATTTTTATGTTGGTGTCTAAATATTGAGTTCTTCTTGATGGCAAACTGTGTATAGAATTTTCTTCTCTGTTTTCATAATCCTTACATTTATGGTAAGTTAGCAGCATTTGATAAATATTTAGAAATTTAAGATGAAAACCCAAGAAAGCTGAGGTAGTAAGACAATTGGTTGACAAATTTACTAGCTATGGTTTTGGCTAAAATATATAGCTGGAATATGAGTTTGCCTAGCCAACATTAGCTCTCAATGATGTCCTCTGTGTCCCCAGCTAGGAGAACGACACAGGTGTCCTGTCAGGTCAGAAGCATACCTTCACACTCAGTCCTGGTAAGGAAAGTCCCAGCTCTCCACGGCTTCTGATGGAATCCCGGGCAGCAGCGGTCGCAGCTCTCCCCGCAGGTATTGTGCTCACACTCACAGCGCGATTTCTAGCCGCAAAGGGAGAGGGGCATATTTCTGAGTGTTGCATAGAACCACAGAAGAGGGGCTGTCTCTGAAAGGTGGGTGTAGGAAAACACTAACGTATAAAATCGGGGTCATCGTGTGCAGGAGACAGTGGCAGTGCCGGGGAGACTACAAATCTGCACCAGCGTGGTTGGTCCCTGCTGTAGTTAGAATCACTGGGTTTAGGTTCTGAAGAGACCAGAGAGTCCCAGTTGAAGACTGAGTTCTGCTTCTTCAATATCCTGGTACTTTCTTCTCGTGGCACATGCCTAATATTAAGTCTTACTTCAAAGCCCTGTTCAAAGTCTCGGAAGTGACAAAACAGGAAGCTAGGCTTCACTTTACATCTAGGTCCCGAGGAAAGGCAAGAGTTTAGAATCTCTGTTACTATGGCTTTTATCTCTGTGCCCTGTGTTCTAGTCTCTATTCATAGCCTTTCCAAGGCTGCTTTTGGGGTTCTCACTACTTGGGAAACACTGTTCATCACTGACCTCAATAGATAACGCCGCACAAGATACACTCAAACTAGTCCTGAAAAATTAGCCATCTGCCTGTGATGTGATGTACAAGTCATTAATTAGAAAACGAACTTCGGGTATAACGTTACTTGTAGTGAAGTTTTAGTACATGCAAAAAAACCAACCAAACAAAAACAAAACAAAAAAAAACAAACAAACAAAAAAAAAAAAAAACGCTGCATGGCCTTATAAACATCCCCTTATTTTCCAATTCAATTTATCTCTTCCCTGTGCTGCACAGTTGATGATTCTGAATTTGCCAGTTTGTTTATGACAAGAGAGAAACACATGCTCATTCATCTTGAGGCTGTGTTCACCTAACACGTTCATTGTCGTTGATGAAAAGTTCTACACGAAAGCTTTCGAGCCTATCCGAATACTCCCTTCTAACCAATTTCTTATTGCCCTCCCCCACATCACAGGGACGTCGCTTCCTGTCACAGGGACACTATTACGCTTACCTCTGTGCACAATTTTCATTTCTTTGCCTGATTTTTTTTGATTAAAAAATTTTAAAGGACTGGACAGGTAGATTGATGGCAGGCATTCTCACAAAGCTAAATCGTGCGCCAGACTGTCATTGCTAGAGAGACGTCAAAACAGACGCCACTTTGGAACCTTTATGGGAGAAGAGAGGTAATCTGTTTTCTGATGCAATGACGGTTGGACTCAAAGTCTATCATCTTAACTGCCAGCTCCATTTCACCCTGGCAAGGCTTCCCGTGAAAGCGTTTAAGTGGGGACCTGACACCCATTCACAGCAATTCCTTTCAGTAAAGCCTCTCTTGAAGCATTTTACAGTGCTGCATTTCATTTTGCCTAAGCGGCCTATAAATATACATACATTTGTTGCCGGATCAAGCGGACAAGCCCGGGCATGACCGTAACAGATACACATCCCACCAACTGAAATATCCTTGACGGAGTAGTAGTACTGAAAAAGAAAATTAGAAAGAAATGTCAGCATCGCTGAAAGGGGAGAACAGGAAGAGCAGAAAGCAGGATTAGGGCAGTTAGGTAAAACTTCTCTTTTGCCTTTCTGGCTTCCTTACAAGCATTCTTGTGTTTTCCGATGTGAAGTAAGTCCTGGCTTGGCACTCATTGCCCCTGAAAGGAAGGCTTTCAGGTTGTGTCTCACGTCCACTGTGGGGATTTCTTTCCCATGGGCATTGCACTGTTCAGGCTGGAGTAGCCATTGCTCAGCAGTTCTGACCTTGGGGCTTAGGACAGTAACTCCTCATAAAGTTGTTTCACACAGTTTCTCTAAAACAGCCTCTTTAGTTGTTATCATGAGAAGCAGAGTGTTTGTGAATCAGATTATCCTGTTTTACTTGATAAATCTGAAATGGAACAGTACCTTTAAGGGAAACTGTGCTGGTAACAATGTAATTCTTATCCTATCCACAGGGAATTTCAAAGGGAAAAAGGGGCAAAGTGAAAGGCTGATGTCCCGAAAGCTTGCTTTTTCGTTATATTAAAATGTTCTTACAACTGCTTTTCTATCTGAAATTAGCACAAAGCTGCAGTATAGTCATTTAAAAAGTATTTATAATTACAGAGCTAGATGGAATTGAAATTTTAATTAATGTGTATTATGTTTTATAATCACTAGAGTTTTTTTTTTTACATTATTATTTGGTATCCAAATAACCCATTCAGTGAAAGAAAGCCCTCTTATTACAACTTCATTGAGTATAAAATATCTCACATATATAACCTGTGTGTTCTAAAAATCATTTATTATTCTATAGCGTTTTCTTTCGATTCTTCTTTTGTTTTTGCTATATGCGTATAGTATCTTATAAATATCTTTCCAATTTTATGATATTTGTTTGATCTAGACTTTGAATTAATGGAACATGTTGAGAAATCTAGGTAACTTAAAATTTTTTTCTCTTTACTTAACTCTTAATGATAAAGATACAAGTGGAGATAGTTGCACTAGGAGCTGGGGCAGTGTTATTGTAGATGCTTTTAAAATGAGGAAATGTATTTTAAGTGTAAATACATATGGCTTTGATTTTGAGTATGAAGAGCTGAAATGTAATATTCTGTTTTCACATGTTTAAATCTGCAGGTTGTGTTCATTGAACCTGAGCACTTTCAGAAAGCATATGCATATGTTGACCAACAGCTCAGGTACTAGGCCATTGCAAATAATATATGTATAATACAATCCCCACTCAGCCCTGCAAAAGGTGATAAAAAGAACAGTAATTTCTTCAGCGATGTTCCCTGTTGTACTTGTCAAAGAAGAATAAATTTCACAACAGTATTGTTCAGGCTTTTTCATTCTAAAAATAAAATTAAAGGTGATTTTTTTTCAGTCTGCAAAGAATCCAAACAGTGTTAAGAAATAATGATGACTTATGCATAAGGCAATTGACAATTGACAATCTGGTGAAATGTAATACAACGTAAAATTGCTTCAAGTTTGGAAAATAAAAGGCACTGGGACAACTACCATATGTTGTGTGGAGATAATTAAAATTCGGTAGTTATTCTGTGATGATGGAGAGGGTAACATGAGGAGAGGAAACAGGTGAAGAATGATGAGGAACTGTGGCACAAGCCATTGCATTATCAGTAGGTCTGGTGGTGGCTGTAGTCTAATCTTCATGCTCTAGATTTAAGTGTTTTGCCCTTAGGTTTGATTTCACCCTATACACATACTTTTCATACATATACCTCCAGGTGTACTGTATAGCAATTCTTTGTGAGTAGGTTGTACCCTAGAATTTAAAGCTGAATGTGTGTGGACAGACACTATACAAATTCATGGCCAGAGTACATAGGGAGTACATAGGGAGGAGTTGGGAGGAATCAAAACTAATAACAGCAACTGCTCTGATCATCCTTCTCAAAATAGCCTTACAAATTTCTGTTTGTTCGGTGCTGAAAGAAAACATACCACACACCATTAGCTCCGGTGGTCAAAGATCTGTTGAAAAGACTCTTCAGACTTTGGTTTGTTTCTGTTAATTTTATTCAAGAAAAAAAAAAAGCAGATTGTGGAATCGTTTTCCCAATGGCATGGCTTTTTATTTTAAAAAATTGTGGTCCATGATTTATTAATGGAGACCAGAATAATTGATGAGATATCCTGGTCTTTCCACCAGCAATATTGACAGCTCTGGAACTTTTTAAAATAATACATGCTTAGCCCTGTTCTATACCTACTAAATTAGAATGTGGTTTCCACAAGAACATAAGTTATATGTATGGTAAATATATAAAATGTATTTCTTCATGTGAGTTATGGCCAAAAGTGTTTCAAAATCCCTGTACTTAGACAAGTAGTATATCTCAGAGCCAGTTATAAAAATAGAGATCACCTAAAGTGACAGAAACTAATGCAATGTTTTAAGAAAATTATGAACAAGATATTATGCTCTCATTTTACAAAAGAGGAAATTAAAGTTGAAAAGCAGTGGAGGACTTGATAAATTCCATGTAATTAATAAGTCATAGGGCTTGAATTTGAACAAAAGAGAGTGTTCTGGTTTTTAAAGTCTCTAATGATAAATGTTCCTACAAATCACAGAACAATTTCTCTCTCGATCCTCGACCGACTATTAAGAAGATGGGCCTGGTGGCATTCAGGCTCCAGGGTTATTCCCAATACTTACTCTTCTTGTGACAATGGGGTCAATTTCTCTGGGGTCTTTGTGAGCAAACATCATCAAGTCAGCATTCAAGGTGCGGATCCGCTGGAATCTCAGGCGAATATAGCGAGCAGAGGTGAATTCCAGGAGCTCAGGGGATGGATCATCAGCACTTGGTCTCCCATTAATCAAAGAAATGTGGATCTACGTGAAGAAGAAAATGATTTACAGGGTTAGTTTGCCCCCTGCTTTCCCCACTTGGCAGATGAAGGCATGTGTTCACACATCCTTATGTGGCCAAGTAATGGAGGTATTTATGGTCAAGTCAATTGATGATCAGGTGATACTGTTGCTTATCTGACACCTGCTCCCAATACTGTAGGCTGAGTAGGTTGTAATTGTCTTTTCTAAGCCGTTGCAACCTCTTGTTTCCCAGAGCATCCTCGAAATTAACTATTAAGTCAACTATAATTTTCTACAAATTAATGTGCTCTCAACTGCTATATAGTAAAAAAACAAACACTTGGTGGAAAAATGTTAGCCATATCTGACAAAACTAGGACCCCGTCATGGATTCAAAATAATTCTGAACTTGAAATCTTGATGAGATGACAAATGGGGACATATATTTCAGAGATGATATACAGAGCAAAAATGTTAAATTTTGATGGAAGCAAGACAAATCTTGGCTTCCAGACAATTCAATAGATTTGTTTTTGTTCTGATTTATTTATTTTTTAGTAATTGATAGACCAAGAAGACAATAATTTACACAGGCCATTACATAGTATAAGAAAAAATGAATTGTCTGAAATTGTATTAAACCTGGATGTAATGGGGACATTTTTAACAAAATATAATTTATCACTATTGACATCAGAAGAAATATGATTTGATCAGACTATTCTCCATGTGCAAGTGAAACTTCCACAAATGCACAGAAAGTCGGTGTGCTTTCACTGCAGTACTTCAAGAGCAGATAATTCTTTTCTTCTTTTTCCTTATTTTTATTAGTTTTCCAAGAATATCATATAATACATTTTGATCACATTTACCCCTCTTCTCAATCTTTTCAGATCTATCCACATTTCCTTTCCCACCCAATATTATATAGTTATATAGATTTTTTTTAAGACTGTCAAGTACAGTGTGCAATGCCCATTAACTCTTGCATGTCTGGCCTTCACTGGAGCATGGTCTACCCATCAGAGACCATTCCCTAAAAAGAAAATGTCTCTTCCTCCCTCAGTGAGGGTCACCTACCCATAAAAGAGCAGAGAATAAACTGTTGGTTTGAATAAAAAAGAACTACTGCAAATAAAGGAAGTGGACCCTTAGTACTTTTAAAAATGCTTTTAAATCATAAGGAAAAGAATTCACAATAAATATGAGCAAAAATGATATAAGTGCCTTATTGAAGAAAAATACAAATATAACTAGATTATCAACTACTGATAAAATTCTATCATTTATAATAAAGTAACTGATAATAAAAAGTGCATTGATAAACTATTTTTCCAGTTTTTAGTTTTACAATGTTGACCAGCTATGAAAACACCTTTCAAAAACAAGACTAGCTTTGTATGGTCACATGTCTAACTTTTGAGTGTAAAGTACAAATACCTCAAACATGAATTGGACAATACATTTCAAAATGAGATATGGGCAGGATTATTGATTTGTAGTTTCTCTTTGTACAACATAATACAGATACTGTAACATATATGAACTGAATGTATTCAATAGATGGGGAATTCCTACTTTTCTTGCCCAAAATCCATTTTGGGGTATTGATATAAGAGGTGGTGAGTCCTTTAGGAGGTAATTAGATCATAAGGGTGACATCATCCTGAATGGGATTAGTGTCCTAATGAAATGATGCCAGAAATCTAGCTTTGTCTGCTCCAAGAAAGAACACAAGTTCAGAGTATGCAGTCCAGGAAGAGAGTTCTCACAATAGATGAGTGCCATGCTGACCTCTGACCTTAGTCTGCCAGCTTCTGGAGATGTGAGAAATCTAGTTCTCTTCTTTAAAGCCACACAGAGTAGAGTGTACCAGCTTGAACTCACACGGGAATAGCCTTTTAGCACTTTTTGGAAGAAGTAAAAGACCGAAAGCAGTTTCATACGCTGCATAACTACATACTGAATTTTGGGGAGCAGTTAAAAAAAACCTCTAACAGTTCCTTTAGTAACCTGTAAGAATGTAATGTCACCCACACAATAATTCAATCAGATCTAAATCATAAAGATATTGAAATTGACTGGTGCGTTTTGAAAATACCATATACAAACCTAGACATGCGCACACTCACACATACAAATGGGACTAAAATATCCAAAGAACTAAAAGATTTGAGCCACAGTGGAAGAGAGTTCAGTGCAGTGCATTTTGTGTGTACACTGCCATCTTTACTGAGGTCAGCCTCGGAATCTTCATCTGCTTAGAAGATAGTATATCATCTGTGTTAATTACATTTTCTGGCAGGCAAGTCGATGAAATGTATTTCCGTCCTAGAATTCTACTTTTAGATAACTCCAGAGTGCATTTTACAAACTGACTGCCAATAAACTACTTCAGTCACTGGAGAAATATAGCAAAACGCTGAGATGAGAAACTGATTGGATGCTACACACGCACTCACACCACATACACCAGACTAGACCAAAATGCTTCATAATTAAAAATATGAAGCATCCCAGCTAATCCAATCCAACGCTGATATTTAGTGATGAATCAATTCACTGAATCGACACCCAGCAGGGAGGTAGAACACATGCTCTCCAAAGCTGCTGAAGCCCACAGCACTGCCCATCCTCTACTGCTGCAGATCTGAAGAGTCATTTACATACATTTTCTAATATTCCATAGGGTTGGCTAGATGCTAGGTGAGCAAAAATAAAAATAAAAAAAGAAATGTGTTTTAGTTAGGTTGTTCTCTCTGCTTAAGGAGAAATCAATTAAATGTTCAAAGAAAGAGTAAATGATCCATGAAGCTGTTAAAACTTGTTTCTTTTGAAGGTTAACATTGCCACCCTCAGAAGGTTACAAGTGTTTTTTAATTTGTGCCGGAATTTCTTTCCTGTCTTTTCCTGACTGCCCGATCCCCAAATGATTTGAAGTGAAAGAGGAACTTATTGAATATTTTGCACTCTGGTTTTTGAGTGTCCTTAATGTTTCCTTGACGCTGAAGCTATGGGGAAGCACGATTTACTCTGTTGGAATCGGCGAATTTCGCACATTTTTTGAAGGCATGCATGTGCTCATTTAGGTTAGTCAACGATAGGATAGCACGGTGATATATGCAGCAAAAGAAGGCTTTTCCTCACAGCTTTGCTATGCTCATCAAGTTGGTCTGCCAAGAGATCTTGTGACCGTAGCTAGTCCCAAGCTGTTTCTGGGAAAGAAAAAAAAAAGCAAAAAACAAAAACAACCAGCTGTTGCTGTTTCCTTAGACTCCTCTCTCTCTCTCTCTCTCTCTCTCTCTCTCTCTCTCTCCTCTTTTCATCCCTCCCTCCTCTTTTCCTCCTTCCTTTTCTTCTTTCCTCTATAATGTTGAATCAGATATTTTCTCCAGCACAATAGTAAGTAATTTCAAATTTACAGGATTGTTTAGCATACTTCTGATTTCCTACAGAGTGACAAGCAGAGGGTGTTTGTCTTCAAAGACGATGAAATGTAAGGGCTTCTTGACACCTCTGCCTTGCTGGGAGACCCCAGGAAGCTCTGAAGTCCAGTGTCTTCTGCACTGGTTTCTATTACAGACTCACTGGTGGGTAGAGAGCCATGCTGCCTCAGGAATTTGTTCCAGCTGAATATATCTAACCGTGACTATCAGTTGACCTTTTAGATTTTGAAATCACTTTTCTCAGAAATGAGTTTTCATACACTAATAAATGGGAAAGCTCATCAGAATGTTTCTCTTTCATAACCAAATAACTTTATCAGCAGTACATTCTGAGCAGCAAACAACTTTTTCCCTTTAGGTAATCATGCTATATGCCATGTTCTCCCTGCAGATGGGAAAGACCTCTCTACGTCTAGCTTTCTTTACTTTGAATACAGTTTTAAAATATTTTATTCAAAAAATAATCAGATTTCAGCTGCCAGCAGTCATGGCACATGCCTTTAATCCCAGCAGTAGGGATGCAGAGGCAGGTGGATCTTTGTGAGTTTGAGGTTAGCCAGGTCTAGAGAATGAGTTTCAGGACAGCCAAAGCTGTTACACAGCGTTGCCCTGCTTTGAAAACAAACAAAACAAAGCAATCAAGCAAAATTAGATTTCTACCTGGAAAACTGCCTTTTCTTATGTGTCTATGTCTGTTTTAGATTGTTGGCAGTGCTGTAGTTCTAATAACTGTCTCAGTGACACAAGGTTGCCATGGGAATAGTTGGACAAAGGAACGAAGGAGGCTTAGAGATCCGTGATTCACATCAGAAACTTTGCAGTGGGTAGTGGGAGGGGTGAAGTTCGGACAGTAGCATGTTCCCTTGGAATATTTTCAAATCCTCTTCATATCGGCACCTCTAAGAGTGTGCCAATGAAATAGACACAGCACGATGGAAGTAGGCTGCCCCCAGGTATTCAAACCACAAGTCTGTATTCCAGAATGAGATGATCTACTCACATCCACGGTAAAGGTTTCATTCAGAAAAGAATGGAAGCCATCTTGCAACCTTGGAAATCGAACCACGCCTGGGAGATGTAGACTGTGAAGATGACCTTGAAAAACTAGCCCAACTGTTTGGTCTTAGAGTGTGAACACAGAGTGTTTTCAGAACGGAGACAAGTAATAGGAAATTTAAGAAAAGAACACAGCATCTCCTTTGCATCATTGCCACCAGCACAAGGTAAAGCTAGGTTTTCGCCCTCAATGGCTCGTTTTTGGGCCACACCTCCCTAGTGCTCTTATTTCTCCAAAGCTTCTCCATCCCATGGTGCATGCTCTCACAGAAGTTACCAATGATCTCCATTTTATTAGCTAAAATGACTAGTCCTATGTCTTCACCATATCGGAGCTACTATCAGTAAGTGAAACAATTAATTACACTGTTAACCCAGATGACAACACGCTGCCCTCATTTTGCTCCTGCCTTGTCTGACTTTCTCTTCTCCAACTCCCTCACTATTTCAGCTTGAGATACCTTATCTGAAAGCTCTAGACAGAAGTGTGTCACTCCAAACTGCTGCACATCTTTAATATTTTCATATAAATAATATATGAGACCCATCTTAAAGAATGAAATTAATTTGTTTTATTTTGGAGTATTTCACTTTGAATTTCTGGATGAGGTCACTTGTATAACACCTTAGTTCCTTCCTTTTAACATTAGAGTGACATGGTACTCCATTCTTGGCCTTTTCTGCCACTTTTAAAATATATATATATATATATATTTTTTAAAACCATCACACACCAAAATTAGTCAGATCAAAAGTCTATATAGCTAAGTGAAATATTCATACTATTAGGATAGCTAGGTAGAATGGATAACGAGGAACATCATGATAACCTTTACACTTTAAGTATCAAATATATTTTATGAACCTTTTCATCACCAAAACAATAACAACAACAAAACACGTTTTATTTTTGTTCACTTGTTTTCCTGCTGTAATCTCAGCTACTCATACAGTCATTCCAACAAAGTCCATGGCTTTCAGTACCGTCAATGTGTTTTCTATTTCTAAATCCTCAGGGCTGACTTTCATGAAAGGCAGAGTACAGAAACTATCTACTAACTCGGTTTACATAGCTGCCCAATACGTATCACAAAATGAGATCCTGTTTTTTATCCCCAGCCTGCTCAATTTCACTAAATAGCTATCTTTTCAGCTTCTCCCCACCAAAAGTTTAGCATCCTAAGAGACTCCCTCTGTTTTCCTACATCCTATGCCAAAGTTCTCTGGAAATCTCATTGGTTTAATTTTCAAATACATATATCAGCCAATCGCTATGCATTGCTTCCACTGAAACTGTCCTGGACCACATTCTCATAATCTTAAACCCAAGACATGACTGCTGTGCTTTCTCTGTATCCCCCAGAACATGAATTGTAAGATAGTAGAAAGCTATGGACTTTCATTTTAAACTAATCTAATCCTAAGCATAGTGGCCAGTCTCTGTCAAAAATTAAGGCCTAATTTAAAATTTTTGAATGAAGTTAAAAAAGCCCTAAATATTTAGTACTTTCTGATACTTTTCTTTCTAAACAAAAGAATTTCTTAGGATTCTTAATGAAATCTTCTATTAATATGAGTATGCTATTTTCAAAAAAATCAAATTAAGAGTAATTAACTTTCCTATTTCTTTAATTCAGAATATTTTAGCTTAAGCTGATTTAAATAAACTTTAAATATTAACTCTGGTCTATTATTTCCTTTTATCATAATTTACTAAGCATGTTAATATGACTTCAATACAAGGCAATTTTAATATACCAAGTTTTTCTTATGGTGTACCATTTTTATCTGAGAAGAATACATAAAAGTGGATTGGGAAAGCTATGATATTGCATTTGAACTTAGGAACCATTAACCTCGATTTAATCAACCAGAAAAAACCCTATCAACAGTTAATCCCATATTTTTAATATATTATTGAGAAAGCATTAAGTGTGTCATCCTGAAGGAGCAATTTCTGTAAAAAAAAGTTAATGGGATCTGCTTGTAAAAATGCAGATGCCCTTTCAGGAGCCTCAACACTCCTTCTAACTAGAACTGGAGATATTTTCTTTGTAGTACACGGCATAGTAATTTAATCTAGAGAGCCTTTGATAACTGGCCACTTCACTAGCTAGTCACAAACCCAATGGAAGAACTATTCCTCCATAGTTGATGATTTTAGAGTTGGCTGGAAAGTGATGCTTCAAAGATGAGACGTCAAAGACTACATGTGGCCCCGACTTCTTAAAAATCCTATTGCAAAACAACAGACAGATGTCAGCATAGTGAACTGAGTATGCGATATGACTGCACCGCTGACTACTCTGTGCTTGGACTTCCTCTTCACACTTCTTTAACTATCCCACTCCAGGTATTTTGTTCTAGACACAATTTTTGTTTCCATTGCCCTAAAACTGATATTGGTTTTCGTCCTGTTCTTTTGAGTTAAAATTCTTGCATTTGTCTTTCCTGGATGAAAGCCTTGCCTGCCGTGAAATATTTAAACAAATTCTTCACTGTCAAATCGATTGTCATTAATAAATTGAAACATAATAAGAAAATCAGCTATCTTCACAGAATATTTGTCATCTCTTCTTTTTACTACCCTGTTCCAGTGAGAATCAAAATCCTGGGCCCAAAGGTTTGCATGATTTATCAGCCAGTTAAAGAAAAGAATCCTTTGCTTCTTTTTTGCAATGGAATAAGAGGATAAGACCGTTTTGTCACTCAATATCAAACAGATTTCATGGTGCAGTAATTTCGGTGTTCCATAGAACTGTGGAAGACACAGAAGGTCTAAATTTTAAGCAAGCACATGAACAGCGTCAACGTTTCAGCTTCTTTAAGGGAACCACTTTTCTGAAAGTCTCAATGTTGGGATGGATTGTTTTGGAATGTATGTATGTTTAGAATGTATGCTGGTCTTCCTGCTTTCAACAGCTTAAAACAATCCAGGACAGCATCTATTTCTAAGTCCCTTGTTAAACGTGAGCTTTGATCATGTTCATTTGAAACATGCCCTGATGGGCAATCCATAATCCATCGTAGTTTAATGAGAACATATGACTCCCACTGGTCATGATGGATAAGAAGAACCCTGACCACTAAATGCCTAGAAATTTCAAAAGAAGAACAGTCATTACTAAATGTGCACCCACCCCCACCCCCTTTTACTTCTGATTCTTAAAGGTCTTTGAAATATGAGAGTTCCTTTTACATCATGCTTTCTCAATGCCTTTAGTGTAATATAACAGTGACCTAAGGTGAAAATGTTTTATTTACCATTGTGTTTTTTTCTTTCTGCAGTTCTGTAATATTTTCATGGATAAAAGAAGACTTGTCAAAATAGGTTTTCTCAGTCTCTTTGGGGAGCTTCTCATTTACATTTTATCAGATGCAAATGTCATTGCTAAATCTTTGTGCTGTCAAGCCAAGACTATAGAGGGATACAGTCATCTCCACTGCCAGGAAGGAATCCAAGTGAAGCAGCTCCAGAACAAGCCAGGAGGGAAAACACCAGAAGGAAACTCTCTCACTTTCCTCAGACATTTGCATTGCTCCAGATTTTGGTCTGGGTGTGTCTCAAGTAGAGATAGCCTAAGAAAATAAACTCATTATTCATCTGTTCCATTCCCTTGAGTATTCAGTAGGACCTTATAAGTATGAACAGCATCAGTTATTATTATTAAGTTTCTAGATATCCAAAAACATTACTCATGATCAGGAATGCACTAACTGAAGCAATATTAACCCAGCTAATGCTTCCTGAGGAGGGGTGCTCTTACTCTTTTTGAAGGAAAAGAAACATTGAATTTTAAGCAATTATGCCAAAGCATAGCTGAGATGTATTCTAATTCTATTCTGATATCACTCATTATGAACTTCACCCATCTTTTCACTATCCCACAAATCAGCAGTTCAATAAGTGTCCATTTGATGTGGAAGTCCCCTCTGTGTGCTGTGATTACCATTAATGAATAAAGAAACTACTTTGGACCTATAGCAAGGCAGAACTTAGGTAGGCAGGGAAATCTAGGCTGAATGCTGAGAGGAAGAAGGGCAGAGTCAGGGAGAAGCCATGGATCTGCTAGTGACAGACATGCTGAAACTTTGCTGGTAGGTTATGCTTGTGGTGATGAACAGATTAATGGAGATGAGTTAAATTAAGATGTAAGAGTTAGCCAATAAGAAGCTAGAGCTAATGGACCAAGCAGTGATTTAATTAATATAGTTTCTGTTTGATTGTTTTGGGTCTAAGAGAGCCGGACATGAAACAAGAGGCCCCACTTCTACAAATTTGTGCCCAATTTGGGGCTCAAACCCATGACTCTGTCATTAAGAGTTTTATGCTCTACTGACTGAGCTAGCTAGGGTTGCCGGGAATGAAATAAGAGGCTTTCCTCCTACATTCATTCACTGAAAACACCTGGTCTTGTAAATACAACTAGAAGACTTATATTGACAGGAAACTTTCTGATGAGTCTGCTCCATAAATCTGCTCCCTATTTTACCATTGAACATGCTTCCATACAGTTCTGGAGATGACAGCCTCAAAGTATTATTTTCATTTCCTCTTTATGCCTCACCCATGAGTCTTCAGATTTTCTTTTATGGTTCTGGTTTTCCTTAATCTGTGTAGGATTTACCCCTACCAGTTCTACCTATTTTGGACTGTATGGTGTAGAATTATTATTATGCTCAAGACCTACTCAGATATCACTGGACTAGATTGAGAACAGAATTCTTGAGAGGCAACAGGCTTGAGGCAAAAGAGGACATAGAAGATCACTAAGTTAGGAGATAGTTTTGTACTCAGCGATTCATCTAACCACATATCATATTAAAAGTCTCTCTGGTTTATAAAAACAAACGTTTGAGAAAATCAGAACTATAGCTGCCTATATCTTGGAGTTGATGAATAAAACATTAATATTCAGAAATAAACCAAATTATAAATTTTTATTCATTTCAAAATATATTGAATTTGTTGTAAATGTGTTGTTATATAAGTATTTTATCAAGTGAGAAATAAATTGGTACACAAGACAGTTTATACTTTGTGAATATTCTGCAAGATAGAAAGTACTGAAAATTTAAGCTTCAGGGAGATTAAAAAATATTTACGTTCAAAATAAACAGCTGTGTAATTGATATGGTATTCTTTAATACAGCGGTACAAATTAGAGCAAGTTCCAAGTACAATGAAGAGTGTTCCATGACCTACATTGGGTAGCACAGAATCATTGGTCCCTTAGAAGTCATAGAACAACACAAAGGATGACGAAAGCAACATTTTCCAGTTTTGTTTTCAGTCCCTGTGTGGGAACACTTGTTTAAAATTAAAATAAAGTCTTGGAACTGACAGTGTAATTAATGTGCCAGATCCAGTGTCATTCCACTGGAAGAAAGCCTGCTTGTGTGTGAAGGAGAAGTCCAGTCTTCTTTCTGTCTCATTCCCTGATTCAAATCTTTCTCAGAGACAAGGTATGTTCAGACCTCACAAATGTGCAAATAAAAATCTGTACAATTGTATGGATTTGGTATCACATTTTGTGATGACCACTGATAATCTCAATAGATTTAAGCTCCCAAAAGATCCTTCTAAAAAGCTAAAGATGTAAGAGACTTCAAAATAAAAAGACAATACTGATATTCGGAGGAGAGTTTAGATAAAGCTCCCCAGTGCAGAGCATGTTCCTTAGGCTCACCATATTCCCGAAACCGCTGACATTGTATTTGCAAGCTATTGTCACCACCCCACCCTCACACTTGCATGCCCCTTGCTTGAACACTTTCCTTCTCCTCTTATTTTTATTCTCACATTATTAACTTAGGGTAGTTCCTTTAATATCTAATTTTTTGTATTGTTTTTATTGAGGTATATATTTTTCTCTGCTCCTCTCCCTTCCTCCCCCTTCCTTTCTATCCTCTCCCATGGTCATCATGCTCCAAATTCACTGAGGAGATCTTGTCTTTTTCTATTTCCCATGTAGATTAGATCCATGTATGTCTCTTTTAGGGTTCTCATTGTTGTCTACTCTCTGGAATTGTGAATTGTAGTCTTGTTTGTCTTTGATTTATGTCTCAAAGACACACATGAGTGAGTGCAATTGTCTTACTGGGTCTGAATTACCTCACTCAATAATGTTTTCTAGATGCACCCATTTGCCTAGAAATTTCAAGATACCATTTTTTCCCACTGGGTAGTACTCCATTGTGTAAATGTACCACATTTTCTTTATCCATTCTTCAGTCAAGGGGCATTAAGGTTGTTTCCAGGTTCTTGCGATGACAAATATTGATACTATGAACATAGTTAAGCACATGTCCTTCGGGTATGATTGAGGATCCTTTGGATATACAGCCAAAAGTGATATTGCTGGGTCTAGAGGTGGGTTGCTTCTCCACATCCTCCCCAACATAAATTGCCATCATTGTTTTTGATCTTGACCATTCTTACAGGTGTAAAATGGAATCTCAGAGTTGTTTTGGTTTGCTTTTCTCTGATGGCTAAGGAAGTTGGGCATTTCCTTAAGTGTCCTTCAGCCATTTTAGAATCATCTGTTAGAAGTTCTCTGTTTAGGGTTGTAGCCCATTTTTTAAAATTGGATTACTTGTTCTTTTGATGACTAATTTCTTCAGTTCTTTGTATATTTTGGAGACCAGCTTTCTGTCCAATGTGGGGTTGGTGAAGATATTTTCCCATTCTGTAGTCTGCTGTTTTGTCTTGTTAAGCATATTCTTTGCTTTACAGAAGCTTCTCAGTTTCAGGAGGTCCCATTTATTAATTGTTTCTCTCAGTATCTGTGCTAATGGGATTATATTTAGGAAGTAGTCTCCTGTGCCAATGTGTTCAAGAGTATTTCCCACTCTGTCTTCTATAAGGTACAATGTGGTTAGTTTTATGTTGAGGTCTTTGATCCATTTGGACTCGAGTTTTTGTGCATTACAAGAGCTATGGGTCTATTTTTATATTCTACATGTTTATTATATTCAGTTATGCCAGCACAATTTGTTGAATATGCTTTTTTCCATTTTATATTTTTTGCTTTTCGTCAAAAATTAAATGTTCGTATGTGTGTGAATTAATATCCAGGTCCTTGATTCTATTTCATTGGTCCTCCTATCTGTTCTTATGCCAATACCAGGCTATTTTCAGTACTATAGCTCTGCATTAGAGTTTGAAGTCAGGGACTGTGATGCCTCTAGAAGTTCCTTTATTGTACAGGATTATTTTAACTATCTTGGCTGTTTTGCTGTTCCGTATTAAGTTGAGCATTGTTCTTTCAAAGTTTGTGAAGAACTTTTCTGGGATTTTGATGGACACTGCATTGAATCTGTAGACTGCTTTTGGTAAGATTGCCATTTTTACTATGTTAATTGTACCTACCCAAGAGCATGGGAGATTTTTCCATTTTCTGATGTCTTCCTCAATTTCTTTTTTCAAAGATCTAAAGTTATTTCTTGTCCTACAGGTCTTCCACTTGTTTGGTTAGAGTTACTCCAAGAAATTTTATGTTACCTGTAGCTATTGTGAAGGGTGATAATTCTCTGATTTCTTTCTCAACCCATTTATTATCTGTATAAATGAAGGCTACTAAATTTTGAGTTAATCTTGTATCCTGCTACATTACCAAAAGTGTTTATGAGTTGTAGAAGTTCTCTGGTAGAATTTTTGGGGTTGCTAATGTAAACTATCATACCATCAGCAAATAGTGAGAGATTGACTTCTTCTTTTCCAATTTGTATCCCCTTAATCTCCCTTTGTTGTCTCATTGCTCTAGCTAGGACCTCAAGTACTATATTGAAGAGATATGGAGAGAGTAGACAACCTTGTCTTGTTCTTGAATTCAGTAGGATTGCTTTGAGTTTCTCTTCATTTAATTTGATGTTGGCTGTTGGCTTGTGTATATTGCCTTTATTATGCTTAGGTATGTTCCTTATATCACTGCTCTCTCCATGACCTCTATCATAAAGAGATGTTGTATTTTGTTGAATGCTTTTTCAGCATCTAATGAGACGATCATGTGTGTGTGTGTGTGTGTGTGTGTGTGTGTTTTAGTTTGTTTCTATGGGATTATATTGACAGATTTTTATATATTTAACCATCCATATATCTTTGGAATGAGCCCTACTTGTTCATGGTGGATGATTTTCTGATGTGTTCTTGGATTAGGTTTGCCAGTATTTTATTATTTTTGTATCGAAGTTTATAAGTGAGATTGGTCTGTTATTCTATATTTTAGTAATGTTTTTGTGTGGTTTGGGTATCAGGCTAATTGTAGCCTCATAAAAAGTGTTTGACTATGTTCCTTCTGTTTCTATTATGTAGAACAATTTGAGGAGTATTAGTATTAGTCCTTCTTTGAAATTCTAGAATTCTGTGCTGAAACACACAATTGGTTGGGAGACTTTTGATGACTGTTTCAATTTCTCCATATCTTATTTTGTACATATATGTTTCTTTATTATTATTTATTTACTCTACATTTTGTCTAGCAATTTCTTCTGAGATAAACTCTTCATCTTGAAAAAGGCCTGTTAAGACACAGGATGTTAAAAGGGAGGCAGAACAATGGGATGCCATAAATGGAAGTAAGACAACATCATCCTGAAGGGAAACTCATTAAATTCAGGAAGCAAACAATTCAGTAACTTCAGGAAGTCCCTGAAACTAACTAGATCGTTCTATCCCAGAGCATATAAAGCTGTAAGAACTGCAGAAAGATCCCCTCCAACAATCTGAGCTACAAAGAGGCTCAGAGCAGCTGAGCAGCATGGAAGAAGTAGAGACAAGTGAAGCTGCCAATAAGAATCAGAGAGCAGCTTTAGGACCTGGAAGAGGTTCAGACCAACTAAGCTCCTTGGAAAGAATACCCTTCAACCTTTAGGGCACCTTCAGGCCACACAGTGTGCTCCAGATTCCCAGCTTTCATGAGCTGTCACCTATCCCAGGGTAGACATTTTGCAATACAGCTGCCTTTGAGTCATTTCTTCTCATTTAAGTAACCCTTTTATCTATATTCCTCTAAGCAACCCCAACAAATCTCATTGACTTAAGAAGCTGAACAGTCACAAAGTTTCCACCTACCATGGAGAAGAAACTGTAAGGCATCTATGTGCTTGGATGTCAATGGAAGAACATGCATGAAGCTCTCCAAACACATCTTTGCGTCTCTGTTTTTTTTTTGTTGTTGTTGTTTTGTTTTGTTTTTTTGTTTTGTTGTTTTTTTTTTCTTATCCATATCCAGTTTCTATACAATCAGTTAAGCAAGAAAGGGTCAGAAGAGTTCCAAGATCAAGCCCTCCAGGTCTATGCTGAAATTATTGCCATGGTGATGGTCTGTGTTCTCATCCCTTAACAAGACATTTTCAGGACCTGAGGTCAAAGGAGGTGACCAAGAACCAACACCAAAGCTTCAGGAAGAAGGCTGCAGAATTACTAACATCTGGGCAGGAACTTGTAAGAGGAGAGAGATGAAAAGGGAAAGAATATGATGTAACAAGGGCCTTTCTATAAACCTAACATCAGACTTGAAAGGTGGGTGGGACTGCTGTATTTGTGGCTTAGCACTGTGATAGGTGCAGATGGCTAGATATTCTTAATGAATGTGGTTTTAAGAAATTGTTTCTCAAAGAAGCTTGATCTTCATTTTGTTCACTTTATAGAATGAATGCCAACAGTTCATCATCGGTGTCCCAAATGGAGTTAGGGTCTTCCCATTACTCTGTGCAGCATGGATCCTAATCATTTATTTACAAAGTTTGTAGGCCGTTGGCATGCTGCACTCCTGACATCTGTGAGGCTCCAGCAGATCTTGCGTCCTTTCAAAGAAACAGAGTGCACATAGGGACTTTGCCTCCCACACAAGCAGAAGATGAAGTTTTCTGCCGATTTACCAAGTACACAGTGTTCTTGTTTTTTTTCTGGCCTCTAGCTAATAATTGACCACAGGAAGCTGCTGGGCCATGCTCTCAAAGAAGCTCAGAAACAGTACACGTTGTTGGCTAGCTCGTGGGGGGCAGGACAGGCTGAAACTTAGGGCCTCGTTTTCTACAAGGACCGGTGCAGAATTACAAATAGTTTCAAACATTAAAAATTGAGGGAAAAAATGAATAAACCGTTGAATGTAGGACATTGATCATTTTTTTGTAAGTAATTCATCTAAAGGAGACATTGTTACACAACATTTCTTTTCTCTTTCCTCTTGATAAACACAGTGTGAATAAAAGGTAAAGGGAATAACGGATTTAATCAATCATCCAGGGGCCAGGGCAGAATTGCTTTCTCGTATACATTTGCTGCCAAGTTCACAGTCTCAGGTTTGTTTCCAATTATTTGTAAAATGTTTTCCCAGAAGAATTCATAATAGGTTGTTTAGGCACAGTTCCCTTTTCTATTAATGACCAAAACACAACTGTTCCTCCTCAGTCCAAAGCAAGGCTGGTAAATTAGGAAATTGTTATGGATGTTCTGTTGGTCTTGGGAGGTGTTGTGTTTGTTTTTATTCCAAACTGGCTCCAGCAAGAGCAGGGACAGAACTATCTCCTTGCTTTTCTTTTCCCTTTGTCTCTTTTACTTCACTTCCGAGTTAAGAAGTTCATTATCCTAACAATGCCTAGGAAACCCCAAAAGGTCCTATGTCCAGGTTACAGGATGTGACCCTTGCCCTTCTAACAACTTTAAACTTGCTCCAAAAAAGGATAAATTGTAAGCTAGTGAATATTTACTGCCAACATGCTATACTTCTAACACCTAAATATCACCTTCCTCTGCTATCTCCTGTTCCCCAGTAGTTTCTGCCCTAGGTTTTCATGTCCCTAACTATCAGCATGAAAAACATTCTCAGGCTGACTCAGGTGCAAGAGTGCAAAGGACGACACAGATTCACAAACAGGAGGAGTCATTCCCCGTTGGTTAGCTAATCATGGTAACTCTGAAACCTTGTTCACAGCAGATAGTGATTTGTACACCTGTGGGGACATGATGTCTTGCCTCCCCCTTTTCCAAACATTTCACCATGTCCTGTGGGTCTGGAAATTGCAAAGATCATGCTATGCTTTCCGTCTTTAGCTACAGTGAAACTGGAGTCACCCCTTGGCAGCCGGCTTTAAAAATAATCCCAGGCTTCTATAGTGCCAGTGTAGATAGACTGTGCTTCTATATAAGATTTCTGAAATCTGACCAACACTTAGTTCTTTTGTTCCATTCTTGAAAATTCATTTCCATTTCTGTTTCTAGCCATAATTAGACCCTTTGATTACATTATCAAACAACCCTTCCAACCATCCTCTGTTTATCTACTTTGTAGAAGCAACCCTTCAACCTAAATTCTGTCCTATATATGTTTCAAGTCCCCTAATTTCATATCTAAGTACACAACATTAAAAATGAAATTTAACTTCTTTTTTCTTTCTGAAGAAATGCAGTATTCTCTTTTCACTTGGGTATCTTCCCCCAGTTACACATCCCATTCCTTGAAGAACGTGAAATGACAAGATGACACCAATGATAGGGGAGAAATAATTGCTTACACTGCAGACATCAACAATGGCATATACAGTTTAGAGGGAAGTACACACAAACTACTCCAAACCCCATTTCTTTGTCAGGTAACAAAAGCAAACATATATGTAGGTCAACAAATTAAAAAATAATTATAAAATAAGTACTCCAGGGTTTGTCAAGTGGGTGCTGCTCATTTCAAATAATTATTTGAATTGATCATAAAAATACTCAAGTTATTTTAATCCTACCATATTTTTCTTTAGTCATGAAGTGACAAGAGGAAGACCATTTCAAGAACATAAGGTATTTGAAGAAAGAGAATAGGGCATAAATATAAAAGGTCCTGTCAAAACTCAAGCTGCAATTGGAGTATTGTACATGGAGCAGGGATGTAATTATTCCCCTATTACCCACAATTCCAGGGGACAGTTGAGCTTCAGAATTCTTTTTTTTTTTTCTTTTTTTTTTCCTTCTTTTTTTTTATTGAAGCTTCAGAATTCTTGACGATCACTATAAACAGAAGCTGGGAAACACTAAATGTTTAAGGAAAGTATTGATAAACAAGGACCATTTACTCAAAATACTGTTTCACTTTTAGCAGCCAAATTCCTTTTAGCTTTAGCTTACTTTCAATTACTCATGGTCAACCACGGTTCAAGTATGTTATATTTGTGTTCTTTCAAGACAGACAGACCTTTTCAAGACAGATATATACATACTGTTAACTAGATTGCTTTGATATTATTGCTGTAAATTAATTATTATCATTAATTTCTTATCATGCCTAATTTACCAATAGACATTTTCTCAGATCTGGATGCAATGGAGTGTGCAGAGGATTTTGATAGTTGGGTTTTGTCCTTGTCTTTAGGTAGCTTATAGGGGTTTTAGAATATCCCTGTAGAAAACGATGCTTCGGGATAAATATCAAATCCTTGCCTTCATCTTAAGACTGAAAATAATTTATCACAAAAAGAAATTTAATGTATCCATGTTAGGTCTTTGGAAAATTGATTTAGAATTTTAAAACACTGGTTGAAATATGCAATGTCCTTTATCTTAATTTTAAAACTTTATTACAAATTATAGTTCTTTTTAAAAAAGATTTATTTTTTAGGTCTGTGTCGAGGGTCAGTACTGGTTACTCCATAGGTCAGAAAAATGTGTTCGATCCTCTGGAGCTGGACTTACAGGTGGTTATGAACTGGGAGGGTGCTAGGAATAGAATTCAGGGCCACTATAGGAGAAGCATATGCTCTTCATTAGATAGCCTTCGCTGGAGCCCCACATTTCATTTTCAAATTTTAGGCTATAAATTCTTTATAAATTTATAATTTTACCCACTTCTGTTTTCAATTATTTTTCTAAAAGAGATATTCTAAGATCCCAAGGAACTACTTTCATACCATGAAAAGCAAAGAGATTAACACAAATGTTGACACACAATCTTTTAATGTAAATTTCATTTCTATAAAGTAAGAAGTCCTATTTCACATGTGGCTGGCTAGGCTATGTTGACAAACTTTGTTTCCTTTGACTCTGAGAACTGAAGAATAGTCTCACATAGGTGGGTCACCTGCTCTGTCCTTCTGGATTGTAGAAAAAGATGTGTTTGTTTTTAAGAGAACATCTATTTAAACCCTGTCTCAAAAAAACCAAAAAAAAAAAAGAGAACATCTATTTGACAAATTGAATTTTTTTCTTTTCCACAGCACTAAATATACAGAAAGTAATGAACACTAACAACTATCTAAATCAGTCAATTTGACCTCTGTGTTTGGCATCATAAGTGACATCACTTCAACTCTAAAATAAATGTTTAGTCTGGCTCATCATGAGTGAAAAAAAAAGTTAACGTAATAAATGCTACATTTCCTCAATACTACCTGAATGGCTTTCAAAATACCGTAAATTTGAAAATATCTGTCTTTAAAAGTTTACATATACAAACAAAAGTTAAAATTAAAAGCTAGTTATGAATATCTAGTGTTTAAAAAGACTGACAGATAGTCAGTCTATGTCTAGTAACCAAAAACCAAATACACATTTGAACTCAGAGTTTATTCTTCAAATATTCGATGCTACTGTGATATATTCTTAAATATATAGCATGCAAACTCTGATAAATAACTTAGAATATGAATCCTGAAGGATAAACAACATGCTCTACTTGTTTTTGCTTAATGTATATCATGGTTGGTCACATCTTTTTTTTTTTATGAATCGGGAGCCATCTTCTCATTCCAAGGTTTTTGAGTAACTCTTTCATTTTCTTGTGTATCTCATGGAATTAGCAAATTGTTCACCACTTGTGCATACATCACACCTAGCTCAAGCACATTTTTCTCAGGTCAGTATTCACACCCTCCAACCAAGAGGCTTCTTGAGTACCTGCAATGTTCTTGTGAGGAAATTTACCGTAAAAGTTGGGCTTTGAATTTTAAGGTTGTTCTTTCTCAATGCGTTATGAAGGATGAGGCCCTTCTGAGGGCTGGAACATTGCCTTCATAGACATCTTTGGCAATACCAGGGACCTGGTTTTCAATTCCCCGAATCTTACTGCTAATCTACACTTCTCATGTAGATTCCAGATCACTGTACAGTGTCCATTCACCCTCAACATGATGCTGAATACATTCTTTATGTCTAACAAATCCCACACTGAACGCCTGTACTCCTCTATCAAAACTCTCTGCACCCCCAGTCTTCCTGAGTTGCTTTGACGTGAATTCAAAATTTACAGTTGCTCAAGACAAAGCCAGGGACTCCTCTTTTGGGCCTCTCTTCTCTTACACCTCATGGGAAAGCCATCAACACTTCCTCTTGGCAGGTTCAGTTAGTCAGGAAATCCTACTGGCTCTACTTTCAAGGTGTCTGTTGTCCTCAGTCATTTCTTACACCTTCACTACTGTCCCTGCATGCTAAGCTGCTACCATCTATCCTCTGAACTGCTGCCAAAGTCTCCCAACTGTTCTCCTGCTTCCACCTCTTCTTCCTGGCTCCAACATCGACCCAGAACAGCTGGAGCAAGAATTGAGAGGGAGAGCATGTGGGGGAATGGCTATTTATCTGCGGAAAGTTGTTTTTATGAGTGCTGAATATGATCTGACTTTGGATGGTGGTGCTGGCTGCAAAACCTTTCCTATTCTCCAAATGACTAGCCTGTCCATGTCAAACTGGTGAATGAAAAAAAATTGACATCTTCAAAAGGCTTTTGAAAAAATATTTAAAAGACCATCAGGAGTCTGAGATTTTGCCCTATTTGCAGAAACATAGTTAGCAGATACAGTTTTGTGGAGTCTGGGAGAGCATATGCAGACTCTAAATCAAGGAAGGGGATCATTACTACTCAAGCCCGGGAAGCAGGGGAGCATATGTTGTGCCAATTCCCCAAACTGCACATTCCAGAGCAAGGCAGAGACAGGGCCAGCTATGTCTGACCTCACTATAGGCAACAGAGATGAGTTCTGACTCCACGAGCTGACTCTTCATCTTCCATGTGCTGACTGGTGCTTAAGCACTCCCTCTGCCTGGAGACTCTGAGGCCTTCTTCCCAAGTTTTTCTGCCCTTTGTCTCTGAAAGACACTTGTCTACGCCTTCCAAAACTGCTGCTCCATAAACATCTACAAACAGTTGTCTGGACCAAAGATGATTCACTCTGGTTTCGAAACATAACTAGTTTGCCAAGGTTTCTAAGTTCAAGCGTAAGCTTTCAGAGCTCGACTATTAGCTGAAACACTCGGCTTCTCAGAAACACTGCATGAGCGGCGTGACTTCCTGCGGTCGTAACATTTTTTTAAGCAGGCATTTGCACTTGCCCTTTAAAAAATAAAACACTTTATGGTGTGTTAATTAACAAAAAATGTAGTATATGCAGCACCACAAGCACACTGCTGCTTACGCACTGAAGCTGTGCCAGGATCATCTGCTACATAAACATGTCCATGGGTGCCCAAACTTTCTTCTTGCCTTCCTTATTTATATTTTATGATATAAAATGTGACCTAAGGTCTACTGTGTTAGCTAGCTTTTCATTATACATGGTAGTCGTTAACTCCAAGCACACTATGCTAAGTAGACCTCCGCATTCATCTTATGAACCTTTGTGACCTTTTTTCAATCCTCCTTCTTTCCCTTCTTCCCTCAACCCCGGGAGCCACCAATCCACTCTCTGTCTGCATGAATTTTTACTTTTAAACTCCACATATAAAGGGGAAGCTGTACTACTTGTTCTGCTGCGTCTGGCTTGTTTCATTTATAGGTCTTCTAGTTTCCAATGCTTTATCCTTTCGAATTTCTATCTTTTTAAAAAAGGAACAATATTCTGTTGGAGGTGGTATACATCACATTTCCCTATTCATCCACAGAGAAGTATTCCAATTGCTTCTATATTTTGGCTACTTTGACTAATTCTACAAAGAATGCTGGAGTCTAGCTGTCCCACTGAAATTTCATTTCCTTAGAAGTAGAAATTTAAAACTTTAGAAAAATCTTGTTTTTAATTATTAGAGGTTCCACCTACATGCTGCCTAGATTTTAAATTCTTTTTCTTTAATTCTCGGGGTTATGAAGGTGTACTATGTTCTCTATTTCTGAAGGTGAGAAAAGGTTAGAAGTTGTGAAAGAATTTAGCCAAGAACAAGAGGCCATGTGCAACTGTTGAGCAATCCCTGTCCAGCAACCTGGGCATGACTCTGTTCTCACTAATGCACAGGTCACAAACATCATGCCTAAGGGGCAAAGCCTCCTGTATTATCTTGGCTCGTGTTGTTCTGTCTGGCAACAGAGGACATAGACTTTCAGTGCTGTGAAATACAGACAAGCACTAAGCCTCCCTCCCACACCCTGCCCTCATGCTTTCTGGATCACAGCATGATAACCATTGCACGTATACAATTTGTCTACACCAGGTCCATAGCTGGGTTAGACCCCTGTGCAGGCACTCACCCATAGGGAAACGAAGGCTGATAGGGAAAGGTCTTTTCACTTACTAAGAATTTTGAAAACTGTGGCACAAGTGTACTTAGAAATATATTTTCTTTGTTCATTTATACATTTCAAGCTCACATTATGGAAGATTTCCAAGAAGTTTAGCCTAAATTTTTCATAGGACATTTACCTACATACAAGCTGATTACATTGGGGAATGTTAAATCTGCTCATGTATTTTTAAGGAAGAAGAAAAGAAATCTTTATTAATCTCTTCCTACATAATTCTTCAATAGGCACACTGATAATGAATAACAATCACCAACTTCAGCTTTTGATGTGGTTTAAGTAGCAAATAGGATTCTTTCCATATCCTTCAACTGAACTGTTCCTTCTAGAAAAGATTTGAGTGTTTAGGACATTTTTAAACCCTAATATGTCAATGCCTCATACACTGACAACAGTTAATTTTAATTTCAAAAGGAGCTGTTTCCAGTTTGCCACTGCATTATATTTCAGTTGTATTGCAACCTTCTCTAGAATTGTGCAGCCTTCTCTGGATTTGTTGAGAGTCCATCAGCATAATTAATTTCTTAAAAAATCATATATGTATATATGACAAGAAACAGAAATGGAATTGTCCAGAAGAACAAAGGACTGATGAGGGGGATAGGAAAGTAGGAACAGGATCAGGGTGACAATGCTAAATACAGGTTATATACTTGTATGAAAACTTTAAAAATAAACAAAATTACAAAAAACTATAAAACCAAATCTCTCCCTGTCTCTCCTCTCTCTCTCTCTGGCGCTTCTCTTCTTTCTCTGTCTCTCTCTATCTCTGTCTTTCTCTCTCCCTCCCTCCTTCCCTTTCTCTCTCTCTCTCTCTCTCTCTCTCTCTCTCTCTCTCTCACACACACACACACACACACNCACACACACACACACACACACACACACACACACCTCACTTGAAATGGACTGAGAAAGTGTCATCTAGAACCTTGATAACAAAATGATTTTCCTTTTCCAAATCACACAGTGCCCAATTCTGTTAACCTATCCTGCTGTTTCCTACTTTACTCTTGATGTCAGAAGTCACGATGAGGTTGCATGTGTGAAATTTGGGAGATATTTGTGGTAACAGACACCTGACTAAAAGTATGGAAACAATGACTAGTTATGCTAGTCCTGGAAATTGAACAAGCTTATATCTAGTTTCTTGAGTTCTTTATGTATTTTGGAGATCAGTCCTCTGTTGGATGTGGGATTGAAGATCTTTTCCCAGTCTACAGGTTGCCTTTTTGTCCTATTGACAGTGCCCTTTGCTTTACAGAAACTTGTCAATTTCACAAGGTCCCTTTTATTAATTGTTATTTTTAGTTCCTATGCTATTGGTGTTCAGTTCACAAATTGTCTTCGGTACCAGTTCACTAGAGTTTATTTCCCACTTTCCCTTGTATCAAGTTCTATGTATCTGAATTGGTGTTGAAGTCTTTGATCCACTGAGGGCATGTGGGAATGAGAACATAAGCAATAGGTTGGGTGGAGGAGGGGAGCATACTGAAAGAGACTACTGGAAGTGGGGCTTTTCGAGGTCAGGTAAAAACCTGGCTGAATGGAATATACAAAGGTGACCTCAGCTAAGACTCCTAGCAATAGTGGATATGGAACCTGAACTGGTCATTTTCTATGATTAGATTTGTGCCTAGCCTGATTGTCATCAGAGAGGGTTCACCAATTGGGTGAAGTACTTACTCTTACTGCAACTTGATATGCCATGTTTTGTTGATATTCATGGAAGACCTGCCCTTTCCTAAACAGAAACCCAGGAGGAGTGGCTCTTCCTGGACGTGATAGAAGGAGGGACTAAGGGGAGACGATGGAGGGGAAACTGCGCCTGGATGTAAACTACATGTGTGTGTATGTATGTATGTATGTATGTATGTATGTATAAGCATATATATGTCTGTGTGTTTATAAGCATAAGTAAACATATACATATATACATATATATAATGAAAATTATACATAGCATAAGAATAACCCATGCTAAATTAAAGTATCCAGGTCAAACCAAACTGTACTGGTAGTGGCAAACAATACTGGAGGGCATAAAAACTGAAAGTATAATTACCAAAGATGTTGGTGTCCTCAATAAATCCTTTGAAAATGTGTTTCTTGTTGAACTTTAAAATCTTCCAATTTTAGAAAGCTGAGCAGACAGACATCTCAAAAGAGAGCAAGTACAATGATGAGGGTGATTCATTTGTTGTTACAAGTGCTCTGTAAATAATTATTTATGGAAATACATTCCAAGCCCACCATCAGTGAGGGACAATTGGGAGGGAGGTCTCTGTCTTCTCAACAGGGCCTTTAGGCTAATACACACTCCCACCCACTATGGCCACACCACAGGGCTCTGGACAATTTAACTTCAGATACTGTTAATCATTACAGCATCTACAAAGCAGCCTTGCAAAACTAGCTAAGGGGCATACGGATTCAAGTGGGTTAAAAATATCTTTTCCATTCAATTAAAGGCAACAAAGGAGTTTCACGAAGACACACTGGATGCTTTTAGACTTTCCACAGCAAGCATCCAACATTTCCCTCTTTCTTTTGCCTTAAGGACAATAACAGAATATAGTCCAGATCTGATGTGACTAATGTCCTGGAAGATTTTACAACCCTCTGTAAACAGACACACTGAAGAATCATAGCGTGATTGCATGAGAGGATGAATGAGACTTTCAACCAAGCAGGACCAGAAACAACACCACATCATGAAAGAGAAAGGGCTGGCTTCTCAGGCCAGGAGATCACACCCAGATTCCAGATGTTTAGGCTGTACTAATTATTGTCCTTTAGGAGAGATCTTAGAACGGTTCCACCTTCCTTTATTTGTTTAAACCTATCTCTGACCCACTCTTTTTTTCTAATTCATAAAATAACTATACATTTCTGCTCTCTTATCCTCAGAAGAACTCTACAAATTCAAAATTTTGTTTGATGGCAAATGTGTCAGCTTTATGACTAACCACAGCTTTTATGAGCAACCCCATGCCAGTGGAACAAAGTTCTTTTGTTTGATCTCATTATATCTTCGCTTGCATATTTTTAGAGATAATATACATTAAAAATGACACAATTGTTTACATTATAGATTATTACTGTTTCCAAAAGCCCCAAAAATTAAAACCTCCATTTTCCAACTTAACTTATTACTGGTGATTTTAATACAAAGAGTATTTAAATATTTGAACCATTTTTATTTTTGACTTTTTTGGGAGGTTTGGGACTGAATGTCTTAGGTTGAATATCTTGAATTGTGATTTAGAAACTTCAAAACGTTTTTGATGTATTTCCTTTATAGTGTTGACAATTTCTGGTCATAAATAGAACTTCACTTTCTGACATTTTGGTGGATGGATACTGGAAAATATACTGTAAGGTTTTTTGAATTGATAGTACAAATGTAGTTAGAACATGTATAAAGGACAATTTCTTCAAATTAAATAATAAAAACTTCTATATTCCTAAGCATATTTAATTATTGCTTCTCACTTTATTATGTGTCAGTGTTCACCCAGCATAAAATTCTTTGATCAGAAATATTTACTGAAATATTCATGGGAAAACAAAGATGTATGTATGTAAGATACCCATTCCAGCATCGGTTATAATTATAAAAAGCTAGAAATGACATGAAGTACCATCATAGGAATATGGGTAAATATATCAAAAACTGCCAGTATTGCAAAAGGATGTAACATTTATGTTTGAAAATACAGCAGGGTGTGGTGGCACACACCTGTAATCCCAGAAATCAAGAGGGTAGAGACAGGACAATCATGAGTTCAAAGCAAGCCTTGCTGCACAGCAAGTTTGAGGCCATCTAGGCTACAGGAGTTTTTGATTCAACATGAAGGAAGGATTCAGCTCAATAGTAATGTGAGAGAATGTGAAGAGCCCTGGGTTCACTATCAAGCACTGAAAATAAGGAAAGCAAAAACTAAATCTCCATGTAACAAAATAGGGAAAATGTATATAAGATCATAATTGAGATAACCCTATCATAATATAATGTAGAGAATAACTGCATTTGTATAAAAAGGATAAGGAACATTATTTCACATATGAAGGCTTATTGTTTTTATGAACTAGTCATTCATAGACAATGGGAGAAGAAAACACACCAGAATGTTCACTGCTGCGAACAGTGGAATAAACTGGCAGAAGGGGAGGACTCAACCACTGCTCAAACTGGCCCCTCCAAATGCAGCTGGCTTACAGCAACATTGTTGATTTTGTAATTATATTTTTAAAGTCTTGCTTCCATGTTGAAGTATGCGCTATTCCATTTCTTCTTGTTCCCTTGGGGGGGATCTTCACTCTAGTCCCCATTCTGCTATGAGAAGCAATGACAGTCCAACAATTTCTCTTGAGAGCTAGCTTCATTCTCTAGCACACTTTAGGGAACCAGCTAAAAACGATCACACACCCTTCTTGCTTTCAGAGGGTATTTTTTTTTTTTCACATCTTCCAAATTTTTTTTGGTAAGATGAGGACTCTGCATATCCTTTGTGTACATTAGAGTCCAGTCCAGGCAAGGGGTTATGACTGTTGAAATCACAACTTTAGATGGCATGGAATTGACCCATTAGACACTGTTCTTTTCTCTGATGTAAAATTATTTGGGAGCATTTCCACAATAACGGGTGGTTATGTCATCTACCTAGGGCACTTTTATGAACAGTTTGCTCTTTGAGATTGCCACAGAATACACTGATAATCCTCTGATATGACTGTGAGTGTGTATGTGTAAGTACATTTGCTATCACGGCAAGGTAACAGCTTCAGAGACAGGAAATCTTAAGTCAAATTATAGATAAAATATAGCATTCATAAATCTTCCCAAGGCTCCAGAAAAACTGATGATTAGAATTGCAGATCCTAAGAACTAAAGTTGGGAATTAGAATAGGAGATGACTCAGTAAGTAAAGGTGCTTGCCACCAATCCTGAAGACCTGGGTTCTGTACCCAGGACCCACATGCTAGAAGAAGGGCACCAATTCTATAAGTTGTCCTCTAATTTCCACATGTACACTCTGCTATGGGCATGCTCCCCATTCCCCCTCTTCCAAAAGATAAATAGAAATCAAATTTTGAATCAAGTTCTTGTTGGTCCACAATCACCTTCAAAAGATGAGCATTCATTTTAACCTGATGCTAAGAATCATACTAGTTGCTTACTCTGCCATTTTATACTGTTTTAAATTCTCTTAATCGTATTCTAGGAACTATGATGGTATTCTGTTCATTTCAAGACACTTGGCAGAGAGTCACATTAATGTTCTTTCCTGGCTACATCAGCTACATATAATTAGCATTAGTTTATTATTGTTCATGTTATGTCCCCTCCTCGTGCCTTCTTACCCAAATGACTCTATAGTGTCTACCTTCTGGTATCTATGGGCTTATGCAAATTCATAGACAATTTGAGGGCATTCTCATGATTGTGACTAAGGACAACATTTATTACATCAGCCTGGGTTCATACCTCAGCTTATCATAAGTAAGGCACATAATCTTTGGCAAGTTGATTGTTCTAATCTATTTCCATACTCATAAATGGGAAATAATAATAGTGTCCACTATATGGGATATTGTTGCTAAACCCTTAAAATAGACCATAGAATGTGACAAGCAAAAGATATTAGCTATTATTGTTCAAGGGAACATTGGCAAGAGGTCAATGTCTGCTTGTATCACAAGGTTCTAATGACAGGAAGTCTTAAAATATGGTTGTATGTGGCAGTCAGTCTACTGTCCATTTGAGTAGGAATGCATCCTATATGGACTCACACTGAAGACTACCCTAAAGAAGAGGGTTAGTGTTCAGCTCATATTGGGTAGTGCTACCATTAGAATTTGCCTATACAATTGACACTCGAGAGTAACAAAAAAAATGCACATTCTCCATCTTCAGGGCTCTTTAAGGTAAAATTATTATAGTATGTCAGAGAATGAAACTCACTCATTATCAAGTTCTTTAGAGACATATGGACTACTAATGGATGACAACTGTGTTTATATCTTCTGCTTATTTGAGGTAGAAATGAAGGCTTAGGTTTTTTTCTTTTCTCACTGTGTTGACAACCTTGTACTTTTAGCTTCTTGAAGTCTTCACAAAAGTACTTCATTGAAATTTGAAATTTGTTTTGAGAATGCATTGCCAGGAAAACACTTAAAAGTGTTTTGTCTTAAAAGGTTGGACTTTCTCTATCTCTCTCCCTTCCTCTCCCCCCCTCTCTCACACACAAACACACACACACACACACACATATACTCTCACACTGTTTTATCACATAAGGAAATAATATAACTTAACATTTTTCCTTTTTTCGCTAAAATTCTATATTCATGGTTCCACTGAAATAGCCAATTCTCCCTAGATGAACAGCCAATCTGCATTTTGAATGTTTTAGTTATGTTTTTACTCTTTTGTTGCATCAATGTTGCATTTTGCTTTATGTCACTCCATGTTTTTACTAAGTCGAGGTATATGGAGGTCTATGTTTTTACTCTAACAAACTTATTGATTTTGCCCTTCTTTAGTAGCTTGTCCACCTGACTTGAGAACAGATTCTTGTAAGCATCAGGAGAATGGAACCCAAAGCATGCTCAGATGCTGAGTTGTGTTAGGGGGGGAGGGGTAGCTTAGGTTTTCATTGCTGTGAAGAGACAGCATGGCCATGACGTTTAATTGGGGTGGCTTCCTTAGTGTTTAGAGGTTTCATGACAGGGAGCACGACAGTGTTCAGGCAGACACGGCACTGGAGCTGAGAGTGCTGTGTCTTCACCAGAAGTCAGCAGGAAGTCAACTGACTGTCACACTAAGTTAAGCTTGAGAGAGAGCTTTCAAAGCCAACCTCCAAAGTGACGCACTTCCTCTAACAAGGCCACACCTCCTAGTAGTGTCACCCCCTTTGGAGTCCTTTTTCTTTCCAACTAGCACAGAAAGTATGAGAATAAACAAATTCATTGAAGAAAATCATTCTATTTCGAATACACGTATGAAATTTTCTAAATTAAGGTCATTTTCCTTAGAGCTGTTATAGAGAGAAACCCTGCCACAAAAACAAAATAAAGATGATTTTCCTAAACTATGCTAACTCATGATGTGGGAGTGGGAGGGGAAATCACTTTGCAGTCTGAAAATCAAGAATGAGGCTTCTCGTTTTGTAGTTGAGAGATTTTTTTTCAAATTAGTTATGTCAGAATTTTGTACAATCTATTTAATTGCTCATGTTTACTCCCCTTTTCCCAATTCCCAGACATGCTCTGTTTACTACCCACATAACTTTGTGCCCTGTTTTTACTTTTAAGCCCAATTGCTAAGGCATATATTCTTGAATGTGTGTGTGGCCCTTCCATCGGAGTTTGACTGTAGGGATAAACTCTTAAGGAAAATTGCCTTCTTTTTCCCACCAGCTATCTGTAGCTCCTCCCTTATCTGAGGGTGGGACATAATGCCCAGACACACTCTCCACTGTGAAGACACCTCCTATTCTAAACTGAAGAAGCTTTGGAATCATCCAACTCCCCTATAACAAACAAAAACAGTTGAATTCCTTCATTTTCTCCCACATAAAGAGCAATATTTCAGCAGAGAACATTCAATTGAAAAATCACAAAAAAGTACTTTTAAAAACCATATGCAAATACCAAACTACAAATGACATGCATAAAATCCACTGGCGGCCAGGAAAAGAAGAAATCTTAAGTTGTGTTCTGTAGCACACTCTGATAAATACAACAGATGCTATTTGTTGAATCTGTACTTTGAGCCAGATATATTGTTTAAATCGTCTCATTTAATACATCTAGCCTGGTAGACTTTTATTCATACTTCAAATCTTGAAGGAAAGACACTGACCTTTAGAAAATTGGTCAAGGTTACAGAATTACTATCTGCCAGACCCAGCAACCAAACCTGCCTGATTTCAAAGTCTGCTAGCTCATGGACACCACCTGTGACTGTTCATACTCGTTCCTGTTGCTCATATCTTAACCATTTATTCCAGGGCAAAAGACAACAGGAAGGAAAAGAGACTCATGGGGCTTCAGATAAAACATAGTTTGTGCTTCCTATATTCTATAGGCTGTACAGTCGCATAACCATGCCTTGACAACAGCTGGGAAAATACACTTCTTCAAGAAGTAGTCTGCATGCGACAGACAGTTCAAAAAATTCCATTCCAGATGTTCATGTGAAACTATCCAGATGTTACAAAATGATCATCCAGAAGGCCCTTGACAAAAGAAAACCAAACAGAGAAACAATTTCAAAAGACAAACAAAAGGGGAGATAGCAGTTTGGTTAGGGGAGCAAGCATTCAGCTGCAGAAAAAATGATTATTATATCTAGTGCATGCATTTGGACAGATCTCTTCTAAAGGCCATGATAATATTGCCACATTAAGTGTTTCCTAGGTGGAAAAAAATAATGCCATTTCCAGGATAATATTCTGGGATCTACTGTAGCACATTTACTGCAGTGTGTTTGTTTTTTTTTTTTTTTCCTGAATTAATTGCGGAATCTCTTAGGTACATGAGGGACATAAAAAAAATGTCATGCAAATAATGCTTGCCTGACTCTTATGTGAATCCTAGATTTGTATTCAGAAGGAAAGTTCAGCACTTTGTCACTGGGTTTGTGGTAGAGCTTCAGCAGGTACGTGGAGCACATTCACAGATATTTCAGCAGTCTAATGTTTTCCTACTGTCATCAATTTAATGGAAACTTGAAGGCTAGCTGGTTTACTGGTCATGAACGTCTAATTCATAAATCAGATACCACCTTCTACTCCCATGCAAAGACGATGGTCTTCACAGGAGACCTTAGACATGACTTTCTGTAACATGTAACCTGAAGAAAGGGACAGTGAATGCAGGAGTGCACCATGGTTCCCTTGGTCATGGAACTCAACAGCTGCCGACAGGGACTCCTAAACAGAGATGACTACCAAACACCTGTCGGCCCACTGAAAGACAATGGCTGCATGGAGACTATAGGGATAGGCTTATAAAGCAAATGCATAAAGTTAATGTGGTATCTGATTTAAAGCCAAATGAACAAACAAACAAAAATGACTCATGTTCCTATCCCCCACAAATGTCTTTCATAGTTCAGCCTTGGGGAATTGTATGAGTTATAAAGATACCAATGGGATCCAAGAAGTTCATTTAGTTGTGAGTCTTCCGCTGTCCTTGACCATGCAGCCTTCCCATAGGACTTGTTTACTTCCCCTTTCACAGTTGTGAGCTTTGGACAGAGTTATACAGGCCTTGATTTTCAAAATAACTCACAGTATTTCTTCCAGACCAGAATATCTGTGTGTTGTTTGGTTTGGCATATGTCATACTTATTATTCCTGATGCTCTTAATTTTTATATCCATTTAACCCTAGTTTACATCTACCTTATTACATACAAGTCCTTTGATTTAGGAAATACAAATATCCTATTAATCATGATTTGATACACTTACATTTTTGGGGTTTTAAAGGACCTGGAAATGTTGTTTCCTCTGTGTCAAAACAAACGTTGTTAAATGGGGAGTTCTGACTTCCTGCTTCCCATTCAATTTTTGTTTCTTTTGCTGATAGAAATATCATCTGGCTGAAAATTATTCATGCTATTTTTAAAAAGGACAGGGACCATCAGTGTTAGGATAGGAATAAAATGTCTGGAACAATTTTTCTCCCATGTCTGCATGTGTGCTTTAGCTGGAGGACATCCAAGGGTAGCTGACATTCCTAACTCCTCCTAGGTGGTCTCTCAAAGATATCAGAGGGCCTTGTCAAACTTAGGCAGGGATTCTGTCAGGAATAAGCACAGAAAAATTTCATGTTGTTGCAGGTAATGTTTCCTGTTTGGTTTTGTCTTAATTTAAATTTCTCTGTCCACAGTAGATCCTCTTTCTATTAGCACAGAAGAATTCTTATTATTGTTGTTTTACTTTGCAATCATTTTTACTTAACATGGAGACATGCATAAAGAACTGCATTTGTAGATGATGTCACAACTGTATGGCCATTATAGCCCTGACTGCCACAAATCTGCACGGGATATCTGATGATGGAAGTCACAAAACAATCCCATACCAGTTCACAATTATGAATAATAAAGGGTTATTTATTTAAGGAGAAAACTTACGGATCACTGTCTTAGATAACAGTCCCCTGTGCAAACAGGAACAAAGTCTAGCAGCCAGAAGTGGAGATGGAAGCAAGAGAGGGGCTCACACTTTACAACTCCCTTTAGACTATCAGAGACCACACCCAAGTGGGCTGGTATCAAGTATAATTAGAAATACAACCAGCATAAACATTACTAATCAAGGAACATACGCTAAATGTTTTAATAAACATTCTATCCAATGGAGTCTAGGTCTTGTATAAGAAATGGCTTGGCTAGATCATAAGAATACAGTAACTACTACTATCTAATCTTCAACCCCATCAAAGGTCTGAGAAGGGTGATAATATTACTTGAGCAGGCAGGAAGTACAATCAAGCAGCTTCCAAAGTGAGCAATATATGACGGAGACAATTAGCTACCTCAGCAATCACTCAATGTCTCATTTTACAATGCTGCAGCAACTAACTTTGACTAAGGCCTAGTATAATAAGTATTGACCTATAGCATTTAATATCTATATAACTTAAAAACTAAAATTTCATGTCAGGATATTAAATAATCTGTAAACAAATGTGCAACAAAGGAGGACAATGACCTCAAAATGTAAACAATATGTAAGTATCTTGATCAGAGGTAGGAGTAATAGATAGTGCAAAATGAAAGTATATCCTAAAAGTTATATAAATATACAAAATGTCCTAAACAGAGGTAAAAACATGCATATATACAATCTGACAGAATAACTTCTCATAGGTATACAAATAAAGTAAACAAAAATAAATATATAATTTGAACTTGTATCAACTATACTAATATAATATAAATTACCAATAGTAATAACTCACAAGTATTTACTCTATTACCCACTATTAGATAGCCACTCTATATTTATGTTGTGTACTGTTTGTATATGTAGAGATGGTATCTTTGTATATGGGGTTGTTTGTGAGTGGAGTGTGTGTTTGAGGAATGAAACAACATATTTGTTCAGATTCAATGATAAAATCAAACAGAAAATATTGGGAGAAACAGAAAGCACAAATACATGAAGCATGGGATATTTTTGATCAATTAACTCTATTATTTAATAACTAGAAAAAGTATACCTTAAGGTAATGCTGATAAGCATGACAAACACATAAACAGAAGTGGTCGCCTATTATTAACACTGAGTACATTGTTTTATCATAGAATGCATTTTGCATTTGTACAATTGGCAGCATAGTAGGTCTACTCATAGCAGCAATACCACAGGCATGACTAAAGTGTTATGTAAGGATGTTATGTCATCCACAATGTCACAAGGTATTAAGAATTTTTCAGATCTCCTATGTTCTTATTAATCAATCATGGCTTATGCTGTGATTGACTGCAACATCACTGTCCGTGGTGTTATTGGATTTAAGTGGCCCACATAAAAAGCTGGGATTCAGTAGTTTAGCTTGGTGAATGGAATTAGTACCTAGAGAACCTCACAACTCCAGGTACTACAGTATACACGTGAACACAAATCTAAATGCTCTGTTGATGACCTTTCTCTCCATGTCTGGGTTCCTTGCTTCTCTAACCCTTTTATGTACCCACCATTAAGAGAAATACATATGACTTTCTTAGCATGGAACCCTGGGAAGGAGACTATGCCCCTTTTCAAACAACTGTATGAGCTTATCTTTGACAGTAACTTATGAGTCAAATAAGCTTGTTTGAGGAATTATTAAAAGGCTATCAATTAATGGTAAGGATTATCAAATCACCAAAGGAAAGAGAGGGTTCTAAAGCATTGGCCTTCTAGTGATGAAGTTCTTCACCATGAAGAGCACATCCCACATTTTGTGAGCACCCCATGAAAATAAAGGCAAAGCAAGAGACAATGCTTTGGCCCTTGTACTCATAACCATTCCCACTTCTATTTCAACAATAACTTAACTGGGACCATTGCATGAGGAAGAATTTCTCCCCAAATCTGTATATGTTTTGGCAAAGTGGATGGCTTTTTTTTCTTTTATTACTTTCCTCTAAGAGTAAGTTGAAAACCTGAGTTTTCTCACTCTTGGGTTGTTTTATAGATCAGTACAGAGATTAACTTTAATCATTTATCCAGTGATTCAGAAGCTGATATAATCATGGTGAGTCAAAGCAATTCCTAAGGACACAGACCACCCCCACCACTCAACCACTCAGTTTCCCAAACAGGTCCCTGCCATTCCCATTCATTCATTCATTCATTCATTCATACCTCTCTCTCCCTCTCTCGGTCCCTCCCTCCCTTCCTCCCTTCCTCCCTGTATTTCTCTCTTATGTCTTTCAGTGCCTGAAATATCTTTGCCACCATCTCCCAAACTCTGAGATGATTTCTCTGCTGCATCTCGTGTCTTATATTAAGATTCTAAATATAACACACTTTAATCTCTGTACCCAAGACAGTGTTTGTCCTGCGGATGCTTCTCAGTATTTGCTAAATGGAAAAATAAAGTACCAACTCCTACTCACGCTATATAAACTCGTGATTAATTTTACAATGGCAAGCCGCTTTTGGATGAACTAAAGCTGTATTCAAGCCACATTTTTGGTGTCCTATCTTTTGAGTAAAACATTTGCTTAGAAGTGATAAAAATGTAAGCTGCTCTCCCACAGCTAATTCAACATGAAACTTTATCTTGCTATGAGATAACTGAGTACAACATAACAAATTGTAGGAATGAAAAGCAAAAGGCTTTTCATCCACAGAAATAATATGGTGATAAGAAAGACAGCAAAATTAAACCACTGCTATGATTTTTCTTTTCCAAAAAGCAAAGACACTTTTCTTGACAGTATCTGAGAGTTTTCACCAATAATCTTACAATAAGGTAATATGTCTTGAGAATAGTGGATTGTCGCTGTAAGGGGCTATCAGGTTTTAAAAATAGATGAAATGCTGATTCAAAGATGGCAGCTGTCAATCCTAGTATTTGAATGTCTATGCATGTGATCTTGTTACAGATAAGGGAACTGCAACATTCTAGAAGTGTAGATATGCAGATTCACACGTTCCAGTACATAAGGCTAAACAAGAGCCTAAACTCATTGCCTGTAGCTGGTATTGTGCCAACATCCATCAGCTATCCACAACATCTGAAAAAAGCTGATTAAGCCTATGGAAATGCCATTGTCTGTCCTCCTCTGCCCCTCCCCATAAAATTAAAAACACATCTGATATAACTTTCTTGAGCTTATTATTACCATATCACTAATTCAGCCATTAAAAGAGTTTCATAAAGTATCTATCCTAGGTTATTACAAATTATTGTTTCAGCAGAGAATTTGATATCCTTTCGATAATGTCAGTGAAAACATTGCCTACAATTAGGCTATATTTAGGATAGTTTAAATTTCTACACATATGCCTATTCAGGCTTTTGCATACAGTAGTTTAAATTATATGAAACTGCATTTTGTTGGCTAAAAATAGTCGAATATTGGCAATTTCATGTGACTGAACCTAACAATGGGGCTGGGTTTAGAAGCACTTATCAGTAGAATAGGAAAATAATTAATTCCTGCCGAACGAAGCTTAAGAGCAGATTTGCAGGAGGAAAATGTGATTCCCTAAGTCGCTGTCTTACCAGGTTTGTCATTCTTTTTCAAAAAACAGCTCTCGGGACTTTTGCTTCCCATCAGGGGAATGTAAACTCTGTGTCTTATATACTCCCCAGGTAGCAGAATTCAGCAAAGCTATTAGTTCATATATTTTCAGTAAAAATATTTGGTTGCAGTTAGTCTGGTAGGGTGCAAAAATGATACAGGTCCTCAGGCCAGAATGCTCTGCAGCAGAATTTTCTTTCTGTACCAGTTCAACTCTCAGTAGGGGGCCTGCTGTAGTAGCTCCTGGTATCTTTCTATGCTAGCTTATAAAGTGTAATCATAACCATTCTGCTCCTGGGTTATTTGTCTCAAGGACTTTTGATAACAGCCTGAGTGTCAAAACAGTTTCCCTATGGAGCAGAGCTTATTTTAATAACTTCAAGTTCCTTTGTGTATTTTCAACAATACTTTGGCAATAAAGATAATACTGCATTATCTTTCCTGTGTGAGACTGATTAATGGACATGGACACACCTTCTGATTTCCCCAACAGACACAGTTGGCTGTCACTTAACTATCCATACAGTGTTACACAAGCCCTTGGAACCAATAGACACACACATTTAGAAAATGGCTGATTGGACCTGGGGGTTTTGTTTATGGAATTCACTATCAGAAGATCTGGACCGGATATTAATGTTGAACTTAAGTCACTGCATGACCTCAAACACCTTCCTTAGCCTCTAGCTCTAAAGTGAAAATACTAAAATATGAGCTTCAAATGTCTCCAGTGATTTGATGAGGCTCCACAGAAAAATATATGACTAAGTACTTTAAAACCCACAAAGCAAATCCACCGAAAGGGTTACTGCTAATAACCCTGATGATAAAGATGCTAATTCATCTACTAACTTTCTTTGTTTGTTTTTTTTGGGGGGGATTCACATTTTAACTGGAAGCCTATCAGACTTTTTTGGTAATGTTAAATAGAACTGATGAGGCCCACCAAACCATATAAGACCTGATGTAGGATTCCCCTCCTTATGCTGTGAATACCTTTGGTAAATAAAGAAACTATCTTTGACCTGTTGATGGGGCAGAATATAGATAGGCAGGGAAAACTAAACTGAATGCTGGGAGGAAGAGGGCAGAGTCAAGAAGAAGCCATGTAGCCCCACCAGAGATAGACCCCAGAACTTTAGTTGGCAAGTCACAGCCATGTAGCAATACACAGATTACTATAAATGGGTTGAATTAATATGTAAGAGTTAGCCAATAAGAAGCTAGAGCTAATGGGTTAAGAAGTCTTTTAAATAATATAGTTTCTGTTTGATTATTTCAGGGCTGAGCAGCTGGGAATGAAACAAGTGGCCTCCTCCAACAAAATCCTGTCATTACATCAATGGCCTGTTTGCTCAGCAATTTAAAGTTATTTTAAATGTTACAAGATGAATGAGAACTCAGAATCAAAAATGCACTGCAGTGAAAGTCAGACCTAAACATGATCACATACAAAGAAAGGGGCTGTCAGAGGGTTGGGACTCCCAGCACATATTTCAGAAAACTCAACACACAGAAAAATTCATATAATCAAATCAGATCCCAAATTTATGTGGTTGCTATGAACCCTGGAAAAGTTACTCACCTTCTCAATGTCACTTTCTTCTCAGTTGTAAAGAAAGTAGATTCATTTATCTATATTTTGCTTTCCATGGCAATTTGAAACAATAGTCCAGAAACTTTACATCAAAAATCTCAGAAGCAATTCATAAATTTCAAATTGTGTGTTGATGTTAGTCACCATTGGTGTGATAAGACTTCATACAACCCTTTTCCATCCTGGTATCACACTGTTTGTGTTCTTGCCCCATAGTCACTAAGGAAACATCTCTTTGAAAGTCAGTGTGGTTGTGTTCACTGAGCTTATATTCAATGTGTCCTTACTGTAAATCAATAATGACCCAAGACACAGAAACCATGATGTTAGCGATTGTAATACAGCATGCTGTTATAATTGCTCTATTTTATTGTTTAGGGTTGTTGCTCTTGCCCTGCCTATTCATACATTACACTTTATTATAAATATGTGCTTATAATAAAAAAATCCACTGGTAGTATAAAGATGATACTGGTTCCCTCACATATAAGCACAATGCATGAGCCTGCTATACATGAGTATCTATTTATACACCCATCGGATAACATGTCATAAAAGTCAACTGCTATAAGTACTAGAGCTATTATTATCTCCCTGGCTTTGTGCTAACCTCACAAGAGCACTTAAAACCCTCTTCTCTTCTCTTCTCTTCTCTTCTCTTCTCTTCTCTTCTCTTCTCTTCTCTGCTCTTCTCTTCTCTTCTTTTCTCTTCTCTTCATTACAGTCCATTCTTTTTTTCTTTATTTTATTTTTTGAAACAATCTTTTTTTATTTTACATACCAATCCCATTTCCCTCTTCCCCAGCTAAGAATCTAATCAATAGTGGAGCGGCGCCTTAACTGCCCTTTCCCTGTAATCAGATTGACTACCTTAATTGTCACCATAGTAGCTTATGGGAGCAGATGCAGAGATCCATAGTTCATTCTCTATGTAGACAAGATTGCTTGCTTCACTTATGTCTTCAGTATGGTTTTACAGCCCCACACAGTCTCTCCACAAAGCAGTACTACCTGGTCCTTCTTCTGGATGCTCCCTGCTCTCCATCCAGCACAGTCTTTCTAAGATGGGGATAGGCTATAGTAACCATGGATTATCTGTCATGCTATAGGTTTATATGGAATCATTGCTACAAACTATTAGGACCTTCACTCTGGCCATAAGAATATGCTAGACACATATTGGTTGTTAACTTGTCCCTGCAAGTCCCACTGTTACTTGCTGGCAGAGCTATGTCAGTCACATCAAGCGAGAGCGTTCAGCATCAGTGTGCCTCCTCCCACAGTTCCTTACTTTCTCACAGGTTGCAACAGGTTTGTACTTTTCAGCAGGTGCTGATACATTCCATTCCATAACTACTCTCTTGTATATTAGTGTTATCTTCCCAAGAATCAACTCTTGTCAGTGGGTTCCTCTGATTACCTTTATTTGTGAAGATACTATATGAATTTAAAAAGCACTTGCTACTTACTATGTACACTATTCTTAATGTGTGTACATGAAGGAAAAGTGTAAGGACTAAAATTAAAAAGGAAGAATGCAATCTTCCTAATTTTGTCTTTATTAGAAAGGTGTATTCTGAAGCACAATGAATAAAAATACCTTAAATAAATTATTTATATTATTTATATGTGTAATACTTTATAAACAAATTATTTCAAGGGCTCTCTGTATTAGAGTTGGAGAGGAAACGTTTCTTATATGGTTTCATAATCTTCAGGGCCAGGTGGCCATTCCATGCTATAGGCTGTTGACTAATCAAAGTTGGTCATTGTGAAAATTATGTACAGGGAGAGATATATGGAAATTTTAAATAATTATTTTCTTTAATCTTAGTTTTCAACAGAAAGGAATTGATAATGTCTCCCTGCTTCTTCCCAAGGGAACAATTCCAAGAATCACTTAAAAGGGATAATTCCTCATATCCATAGAAGCTCACACATGAAATCATATTATATCAATGACAATATTACATCAAAGGAGAATTTCTGAAACAGTTTTTAATGTGATGGATTTGTGTCTTCTTTCTCTAGTAATTTTCAATTCTAAGGATCAGCATAATATCAGGTGATGAAAAGAAAATGAAAAATATTCTGTCTTACTATATAAAATTCTGTCACATAAGAAATCAAAATAATATCAAAACTATAAATATGATTTTCCAAAAGAAGTGTCTTCAAGAATTAATGATGGTGCCTCCAGGGATTTTTATGTGAGATTGCCACATTTCAAAAGCAAACTCAAAGGGAATCTAAGTCCCATTAAGTTGCACTCCTGTGTGGTGGGAAGGCTTGTAGTAATAAGGAAAGAAAATCATATGTCAATACTTAAAGGTCTGGCTATGAGAAATTTGAGGCAAAATCACCATGGAAACCATGAATATTCAGTTACTATGTAAATAAATTAAGAGTAATAATCCAGCCACAGGACAGGAAACATTGCTTATCCGTAAAAAAACGCTGATTACAATTTTGACTTCTGGATCTCTAAAGATTTTTCATCTATACAGAGCATTTTCCTCAACACTGTTAATACAATTCCTCTTTCCTCCCCCTATTCAGCCATCAATACCCCAGTATAGTTATTTACCTAGCTCTAAACCACCCATAGACTCTGGTCACTACCTCTTATTAGATTTCCTGAGAACTATCTGCTGTTGTCTTCCTTCAGTTACAACTTCTTTCCTTAAGTAACCCTTTATGGTGTTCTTATCCAGGGACTGCGGAAGCTGGAGTTGTATGAACAGCAAGGTAGTAGAGACTTCAGAATCCGAGGCACCAGGAGCACATGTTTAAAACATGCTTCCCAAGTCCTTCTCATATGCACTTAATGTACAATACTCCAACCCCCCAAAAAATAATCTTTAGGAAGTGGTTTATGAGATTTACAAGTGAATCCAACTTTTCAGTGTTGTCTGCAAGTGGCCGTCCACATAGACAGTTCTCAGTGGTTTCTCGAGCAACTGCTTTCCCACAGTTGCAGTGCTCTCTGTAGGATGGTAGAGGGAGTCTTTGCATCTCAGTGGGGAGGCATGTCTGCATATGGGTGCCCATTAGAGCTCTCTCCTGTGGCTGGACTCACAAACTAATGGAGACTCCCTGTGGTCTGCTGCTTCATACCCTGCAATGCCTATTACTAAATTCCAGATCATTCTTTCTGACCAGAGGAAAGCAAATTCCTGCTGAGTCCTCTCAGCACTGATGATACAAAATGACTTTTCTAAAATTAAACTCTAAAGACTTTTTTTTCAATGCCTCCCGTGGTTTTCAGCCTGAGTAACAACACACAGGTTATCCCCCTGTGGTCCTCCATCTCCCTCCTATGCCAGGCCCTAATACTTGATGCACCAGCATTATCACAGCTCTCAGTGAGTTTCGCTGCTCCCTTGGGATTCAAGCCCAGCATGCAGAGTTAATCTCTTTCTTGCTAGTAGTTGAACCTTGTTATCTTGGGAACTTAGTGCAACCCTGAGTTCTCACACAGGAAAGCCACATGGTAAACATTTCTTGATCTCTTGAAAGCCATGTAGAGTGTGCTGAGAAAAACCAGCGAAAGTAGTTAGTCAGGAGCCGGAGCAAAAAAGTCCAAATAAACAGGCAGGCATGATGCAGCCAAGACGATAAAGGCCAGAGAAAAGCTAGAAGTCAGGATTGATGGCTTGAACAAAGGTGGTACCAAATCCTGGGCATGGAGGTCAGACTCAAGGTCTGGCCTTTATTAGATTACTGGTGAATTAACCTAGGTATCTTTTAACCTGATGATGGTGTATTATCTTCCTGAAATGATGTTTTAGAATGTCCTGAGGGTTTGGCATGTCTCCAAATGTTTTCAAACAAGTAATAATATAACCTACATCATTGGCTTTGACATTGGTTATGAGAAAATGATATTTTATTCATACTCTATTCTTAAACCTAAGGAAAGTATTATATAGGTGTATTATAATTAAGATATGTTTATTTCATCATGTCTTTTCTCCTTGATAAACTTTAATATTATCTTTTTTCTTAATTATGACTTCATTTTATACTTAAAGGATATTATGAAGTTCTGAATAAAAGTGATCATTCTATGCTTAGTCAAAAACACATATTTGAGATTGTGGTGAACATATAGACACTGTTGTTCCAAATGAAAAGTTATCTAAAAACATATTCTTATGAATGAATAAAGAGAAGATGTACATAAAATTAAATATGAGGTACAAGTGACAGCTGCTTCTTCCATTGAATTCTTTCCTCAAACCTAACAGGTCAATTTAATTATAAGACATCAGGCAGGTCCTAACTGAATAACAGTCTATGAAATACCTTTTCAACAGGTCTGAAAATATCTCTTAGAACTATTACAGATCAGATGTTATGAAGGAGAATTCAAATCTGGATGCAATGTTATGCACTGATTTGAATCCCAAAAGAGAAAAACAGACAGTAATGGAGAAATTAGCAATATCTGAATAAAGTCAGGACTTTGGTTCATAACGCTGTACTAATGAAGTTTGACTGTTTTGCTTTGACAAATGCATTATGTAAGACATTACTTATAGCAGCATCATGTAAAACTACATCATGATTCTCTGCATCTTACAATTATGTAAATGTAACACAATTCCAAAATTTAAAAATTCATATATGACTTTGATTCTCTTTCTGGTGGGTTAAATAACCAAGACAAACATTTCCAATGTCAAGCACCAACCAACCAAATGACATAAAATACACAAGGACATCTGTTTAAAACCATTTGAGCACTACTAGAGAGGTGCCGGTACATTGTGATGAGTTCCGTCCTGTGGGCATGTTCTTGTCCTAAAGACACAGCTGAGAAGACTGAGAAATGCTTTGGTGGCCCTGCTTTAAAAGTTGGATCCTGAAGTTTGAAGGGCTCGAGACTTAGTAGATTCCATGTCTATTAGCTTGAACACCAAAGACAGGATGCCCAGGAGTGAGAGCAACTGGAATTAGAGCAGCTGTCACCAGGTTCTGCCAAGGCTTTATTCATCTCAGTGTCCCAGGAATTTAAATCCATAAACTGTTTAAAGAGCATCCAGATTGCTATGTGGGCTGGGTAGAGGCATCAGAAAACCCTCACAGGAAGATGATAGCCCAGGTCTTCAATTATTTCCATAAACACTTTTCAAATACAATTTTGTTCTGCAAAGTAATGAGGTATGTGTGGATATAGACAACTTTAAATGAACCAGACAGTGATTGGGCAACAAAATACATCCCCAAAGGCCAGGCATTGTGTTGTTAGACAAAATTTTCAAATAAGTATAACGTTGTACTCTAAAAAATAAAGACACGATATTGATAGGTTTAACACAAATTATACTATTAAATTCATATTCTATTTATTTTTAAATATGTGTGTGTTTATGTACATGTCAGTGTGGGTTTGAATAGACACCATGGCATCAGATCCCCTGAAGTTGGAGTTACACACAGCTGTGAGTCTGACCCAAGTGCTGAGAGTTGAACTCAGCTCCTCTTCAAGAACACTGTGTTCTCTTAACCACTGACCCATCTCTCTAGCTCCCTAAATTAAATGTTTAATAAACATAAAATTCCAGGAGAAACCTAGAAACTCTAAACTTCTATTTGGAAATGAACCAGAGAAATTGTAGAAATTGAAAATTACTGTAAACAAAGTCTGTTAGCACTTTCAATAGTTTATACTCAGCTCTGAGCACAATTTAATACATTAAAAGTATATCATACTATTTATAGAAATACACAAAAGAGGAAATAGACAAAGGTTATAGACTTCTCAAATAAGAGACACAAATGTAAGGCACAAAGTGACAAATATGTGTTCATTTGTTTTCAATTGGAATTGGAGAGGAAAGGCCAAAAGGAGCGATACATGCAGAAGCACTCACAGAATCATGTCTGCTTCTCTTGGTCAATTTTCTTTTTGAAACTCACATGTTCCACAAAGTGAACTCCATAAAATGAGGGAAAAGTCTAGGGGAAGCTGGTATTTAATTTATTTAACCCTTTCCAACACAGGGTTTCTCTGTGTTGCTTTAGAGCCTGTCCTGGAACTTGCTCTGTAGACCAGGCTAGCCTTGAACTCACAAGATCCACCTGCCTCTGCCTCCTGAGTGATGGGATTAAAGGGCATGCGCCACCATCACTGGGCTTGTCTTATTCTTAAATCCTATCATTCTGTTGGGAGTATTTGAAAGTCTCTTTCTTACTTCAGCTTTGTTCCTGTTAAGAGTCAAAAAGACTTGAGGAAGCGCATAACAGGAAAATCTGGATTACCTTTGCTTAGTCTTTTTCAGTGAGTAGTGTTGTGGAGGAATGGCCTTTCCAGCAAAACAGCTGTCATCTTCATTAGACCAGTTGTTTCTGTTTACAAGCCACTATCATCCTAGACTTCTTGACTACTGCCATTTTCCTTGAAGGAGGTACTGTGTGGGGAAGGGGGGCAGTAAACCTTCACTTGAGATCCTGGCTACTCCTCTTGGCCATTTTATGTAATTCTATATTAACCGTATGTGGCCTTGGTGTCAAAAGGATGTGCTATGATAGAATATATGGAATGGGGATGTTAATTGAAAGGGGGCTTGGTCTATGCAGCTATAGGAAAATCATCCTGAGTGTTGAGTGAGACTTTCCAGCATGGCTGCTACAGAGTCTTTTCCCATGCGTCTGCAAGAAAGCCCTCATCCATGGTCTTCAAGTCCAATAAACTCATTGGTTCCCCCAGGGTAAGCTTTGATGGAACTGTTCTTTGGTTTGTCCTTAGGAACTTAGGAGAAGGACATAAATTTTGCCCCTTCCATTGTCCTTCTAGGGATAGGGTCCTCTATCCTTTTAGTGGATGTTGTCTCATCTATAAAGATGGCAGCCAGTTGAAGAAACAAAGGAGTATGATCTGTAGATCCTAGATTTCAGAGATAAATCACATTATACCTAAGATATATGTCATGAAAATAGAGCTGTCTAGTTGAAGGAAACTGATGAGACAAATGTGAGGTTAGTCGCCAGTGGTAGTGAGACAGTGAGGGATATATTCAAAGTACGTCACATATTTAAATGACAATGTGTCTATAAACCACCCCCAAATAACTAGAAAAGAAACAAAACAAGCAAGAAAAGAAAGGCGTTTGTTTCCTTTTGGAAGTTGAATTCATCTAAATGTTAGAAAACCATCTATAATGTGTAAGGAGGAGCTACTCACATAACTATACATTACATAGCTACCCAGGTATACTTTATTTTGCTCAACCAACTTCTGAGTTGGAGCATATCTTAAATGGTAAAGAATTAGACAATTGTTAGTCCTAGGTAAAAACTGGAAGAGAAAAAAGGAATAATAAAATTCAACTCACGTCCATATATTTTTCTGCATGCCACACTTTGTTCTCTCTAAAACGAACTGTCCTTGAATTAGCTATATCTTTGAACAACTGTTTGACTTAGTGCATTTGACTTCTTTTCATTTCTCAGATTGAGATATTTGATGGGAACATCATTTGGAATGGGTTTTTCCATCACAGATGTTGTTTTGGGGCATGAAGTTTGAGATAGAATAAGAGTCATATTTTGAATTTGTAGGATTAAATTGCCGAAAAGGAGTCTGGCAGACATTTGAAAACCCGAACTTCATCCCCCAAAGCATTTAGAGGCGATCTTGATTGACTATGGTGGGGATAATGGAATAGGAATGTGGCTTTTCTGGAAGTATTTGCAGAAGATGACATGGTCCTCAGATACTGGACTGGGGAGAGAGTAGCTGATAGGGTACAGACTGCATTCCGCATAAGATTGTTTTTGTTAGGACTTTGTGATGCTGAAATATGCGTTCAACAGAATTACAATTTCAATCTGGATCTTTTCCAGGCTAGCAGTTTGCAGGACAATTCCATTCTGTGAAGTCCAATAGCCTTAGCTACAGCTCTGCGCCAGATCCTTATCACACCAAGAAATAGTAAGTACTCAATGAGTACTCTGCAGCATGCTTGGTTGTTGGGCATTGTGCTCTCCCATCCCATGTCTACAAATCACTCATCTCTGTCTCCCACTATCGCATATCCACACTGACTTTACTTTCAATAGCGTGTCATCAAATTGCATGCTACTCAACTCTCAGTTGTCAAATGGACTTTGTTCAAGCCGGGCTAATGAAAGTATTCTAAGCATACGTAAGGTATGGTTAAAAAAAAAAGCTATCATTACAACAACTCACTTGATCATGCTCACCAGCTAACGTTTAACTATTTCTAGTGTCCCTAATTTATGGGAAGGGGAACTGAGGCACAGGGAATTTAAGCAATTGGACCAAGAACACACAAGTACCATAATGCAAGTCATAACTTGGATCCATGGCTTAAAACTAAGGAATAAAATCTAGAATATTATCTCCAAAACTGAAAAGAAAAAGGAAAACACATTACAGGGCAACTGAACACTCCTGAATTATGAATACTTGCATATAATTGAGAGCCGAAGCACCTGCACAGAAACTTTCAGGAAGGCTTCACTAAAGCGATAACATCACACTGCAGCTCTCCATGGTGACAGCAGAAATTCATATAAAACATGACATAATTTCTTTTTATATGGATTATGTTTTGTTTTGGTTTGCTTGCTTTTTACAATTTTCCTCTTTTGTCTCTAACCTCAGACTGTGTGTATATACTGCGGAATTTCTTTGGGTCTTCAGTCTTTCCCTAGTCACTAACAATTGCCATTCTGAGGAATACCTCCTCGGATGTAAAATTAATCTCTGGCTTCCTAACTACAACCCATTTCCTCATCTCTGATTTTTATTGGAGAGAGGAGACACAGGAAGGCGGTTAGCATTCTAATCACCTTGGGTTTTCTTCTTGATTTAATAACACGTTTAAATCTATTTTTGCTAAATCCCATTTAAAACCTTCCTGACATTAATTACTGTTATGCGCATGTCTCTGATGAGGGCTATTGTACCATATTCAATGTGCCTCGGTGCAGCTTCTCCATCTTACCTCTCCATTTTCTAGAGGATGGATCTTGGAATAAAATGAAGTGCAGATGACCTCATCATCTTTTGCATAGGATGGTGGCCCAGTGCGGGGATAGATATTGTAGAGGGTCAGGCACTCTGTGTCCGTCACTGCATGATACTGCCAGGGTTTGTACTCCACGTCATCCAGGGAACGTTCCAAAATCCAGTTTCCAGGCCGAGGGGAGTTGGCTGCTTTCACGATCACGTAGGCAATCTGGAACACCTGAGGGTGAGTGACAATGGTACAGCTGAGTTCCAAAGTGCTCTCTCTTAGTTGTGCCAAATAGAAAGAGGGTCAGTATCCAAGAGTTCATCTCAGATTTTGTTTTATAACTCAATTGTGCTCTGCAGAAGTGATTTTAGTATTGCATGCTCATATTTAATACCTTCTTGCTGAGACAAGCTATTTCATTTTAACATTCATGACTTTGAAGGCAATGAGTTAAGACTAGACTTGAGTTCTCTAACAACCCATTAGTATTGTTTCACCTAGTTTTTAAAGTTCTCTTACAGCATTAACACTAGAAACTTACTCCATTCCAATTTCCTCACTTCATATTAGAGGCAAGAAAATATATACTAAAAATAAAAACAAGTTTATTTAAATCCACCTAATCCTCAAAAAACTGTAGGCTGCTTGACATCAAACACAGCATAGCACTTCAGGGACATATTCCTGTGCTCAAATTGTAGGTCCAGCATTTGTGCAAACCTAGGAAGATTATTTCTGTAGTTTCCTTTTCTACGAATTAATATCAAGAATTAAGCACATTCCCAAAACACCACTGGATTAAATAGGATAATGTACACAAAGTCTCTGAAAAAGTACTTGGAAGTGGATAACCAATAAATGTGGATTTCTCTGCATCCCCACATAGAAAATATGGAGCAGAATTCCCAGTGACATGTGAACAAGTGATTAAAACTATAACGTAATAAATGGAGGGGGGTTCTGTGCTTTCTCTTTGTGAGAAGTAAATATCTAAAAATCAGGGAAGAAAGAGGCACCACTGCTAATAAACTCAGGGGCAGAAGACAGGGGAAGCAGTAACCTTTTCAAATCTGCATACAATTTAATGACTTGGAGGAGAGGGTAGAGAGAAAGCTAAATGTTTGTGATAATGTTTGTTTGCAGGGCAGCAAGCATGTCTCAAAGAATAATGTTCAGATATTATAAAGTGACAGTTTTGTGTACTATCATAGACAGAAATATAGATGCAACCTAGATAAAATGCTATCTCTCTAGAATAGAAATGATAATCCATGAAAAGAAACAATAAAACAATATAATAATTTCTAGACTGGTAAATCCTATACCATATAGGGATTTTGACAGCTTAAAGGTCACTGGATGATGAGGTCACTAGTGGGGATGAACCAGGTGACAGGTCTTTCCAGCAATGTGATTAAAGATCCTTCTGTGTCATAGAGGGAATCCCAAAAGGAATGTTCTAGAGAAACTGAATTCCATGAATTCATTATAGTACCTGTGGTATACTCTTAGATAAGAAATCTTAAAATATGAAAACTTGATATAGAAGGGGCAATATAGGTCACAGCTTATCTGTAAGATGTTTCCTAAAAAGTAGGCAAACTGTGGGTAGTGAGAAAAACACACAATCCCTCAAATGATTTGTAATTAGAGCTGGTATTTGCTGGCTAGACAAAGTGTGGGAAACGGCAGGTTAGAATGTGAATTCCTTCTGTTAGTCACTATTGTCCAATATTTTAAATGTTGTCTTTTCCTTGAGGCCAACAGACTAAACCGAATGAGATAAGAAGCAGCAAAGATGTCTAACCTGTTCAGAAAGGTCTTGTGCCATTCTGCTCTCCTAAATGCCATATAAGAGAGATTATTTATGAGTTTTATTTTTTCTCATGTGTATGTGTGCATATTTATGTGTGTGTGTGTGTGTGTGTGAGTGTGAGTGTGTGTGCACAGGCCCAACACTGATGCTGGGGATTTTCCTTGACCATTCTCTACCATGTTCATTGAGGCAGAATCTCTCACTGAACCCAGAGCTTGTCAATATGGCTAATCTGGTGAACCATTTTGCCCTAACATTTCCTTGTATCTGCCATCAGAGGGCTGGAATTACAGCTAGACTACCATGCTCATGCAGGTTTTAGGTGAGTGTTTGGGATTTAAACCTCATTCTTCACAATTGCACACAAGAGTGTTGACCACTGAATAATCTCTGTAGCCCCCAAGTTTACCTTTCTTTAATTTTAGATACATACATATCTATGAATGTACATATAAATATTTGGACATGCTTATACATTTGAGACAAAATTATTCATACCATGTTAAAGCCACTTACTTTAAGGATGAGGAATCAAGGAGAGGTATGTCATGAGGGCTCTTTCTTAATCCTATTATCCTTCATGTTCCTTGTATTAACACAGATGTCCTACTTTCCAACAAAATGATTATTGTTATGAATTTTGTGGTTGTCAACTTAGACCCATAGCCTATCACACACTTGGAGAACACATTACCATGGAACTGAATCTGCAGTCCTAGTTTCTTCTATTCTGAGTGGTATTGGATAGCCCAGAATTTGTAATTCTTCTACTTCAACCCAAATGTAGAGACTATAGTTACTGCTGGCTTCCTATGAGCTGGGTGGATCAGATTCCATTATCCACAGTATTTACTTTTTCTGAAATTTTAGGTGTTGGCCTTAAGGAATTGTCTCCATTTAAGTAGATGCTAGTCACCAATACGTCAATGAAGTCCTTCTTGAGGAATACATCAATAGATCCTGGTACAGAATGTAAAGGAGGGCAGTTCTCTACTGCACAGCTATTGTGTTTTCTTAGTTAGCTATAATCCTGAAGCAACTTTGGCAGACCTTAAAATGGTAATAAAGGGAACAGCTAATTTTTAAGGATTCAGGGAACTAGGACTTTGGCTTTTACATCCTTAAAAATGCTGTGATTTTTATGATAATATTTTGAGACAGTAATCATTTGGCATTTATGGCATGTAGCTGAATCATGGAAATCACTGAAACATCCAGATTTCTGCTTTTCCTTCAGCTCTGGCCATCTCTGTTTGCAACAGCCTGAATCCCAGTCAACACCAGGGCATACTGGGAGGCATGACTTGAAGGAAGCAAGACATACATTTCTCTGCTGCTTATCTTAATCAGCTTTGATGGTCTAAGGAAAGCAAGTAACTTCTTTAATATTCCACTTTGTAATTTTTTCCCAAGACAACACAATGAAGAAATAGCGAGGTAATGAACACAACATGCTGGGAACTGTTTGGGAAAGACTATCTACTGCACATAGATTCAAGTTGGTATCTTTCCTTCCAGGGGAAAAAATGGGCAAAGATTTTTTTAGAGATATACAGAAACAAAAGATAATGGAACATATTAGAGATCACAGTTAGTCCATAAGAAAAATAAGGATACACTGAGGTTATAGATAAGGAACTTTGTTTAGCAAGCAGCTCAGCAAGCAGATAGTGGAACAGGCCAACTTCTCTTGGGGCTGTGATATAGATTTATGTTTCCAGAGCGTCTGTGTTGGCTCTGAAACAATAGATGAAAACTTTTTTAAACAAAGTATCTCTGAGCCTCATTCTATAATTCAATATAACAGCCAGTATTAGGCGCCATGAAAAGCAGTCACTGCCTTTTAAAATATCAAAAGAGCGCCATTTCAAAACAATTCTGCTCTTTCATCTGCTTTCTGTGGATTCCTCTACATCCCATGCAACATTAATTAAATTTGTTGGCATGTACTATTATGAATAAACTTCTTAAAGTGTTGTAAATAGCATTATTGAAAAACACAATGAATAGAAGCATTCTTTGAGGGCTTGAGAGAGTGAATGTGGAAATTTCTAAGAGTTTTCTAAGTACTTCACATTTTCAATGCCTCAAACAGAATAGCTCTTTAATGTTTTCTATGCTGTTTTTATTAACTGTCTCTTGGGTTTTACATAGAAAGACTCTTAGAAATCAGTAATGTTAATACCTTATTCTAGATGAATAGAGGTCCCATCTGTTACAGTATGCAGCAAGGGAAGAAAACATCCCACTATAACAACTACTGAGACTTCTAGGTTTCAATGACCATAATATATCAATGTGATATGCAAATGGTTTTTGTTTATTTGTTGCTTGATTGGTTGACTGGTTGTATTGTGTGGGGGGTTGGTTTTTGGTAGAAGGGTATTTTAAAAAATGTAGTGCCTGGGAAAAATTCAAAATAACTTTTTAAATGGCACAAAATATCTGGAATGCTACTGTAACCAAGAGAACTTTCTGTGTCCTATTTCTCTTGCTTCTCATCCACATATGTAACAGGCAATCATGTAGTTACTTCATTTGATGCAGTGTTGAACTAGAAATCCCTTCTCCAATAATTGGAGTATTTAGAAAGCAATTTCATTTAGTATGTAATTGAAGAAAAGGGTCCTTTAGAAGGATCTATCAGTGCAAGGATAATTATAAAACACAACAAGCTTTACAGAAAGATAGGGTATTATGGTATTAGCAAGAAACCTAGTTCTAGAAAAATGCCCAGGAATCCATAAGGATGACTCCAGATAAGACCCTAAGCAAGAGGGTGTCAGAACTGGCCTTACCCTGTAGTCAGACTGATGATTATCTTAAATATCATCCCAGAGACTTTGTCCAACAACAGATGGAAGCAGAGGCAAAGACCTACATCAGAACACTGGACTGAGAGCTTCTAAGATCCAGTTGAAGAGTGGAAGAAGTGAGAGTATGAGCAAGGAATTCAGACCATGAGGGGTTCATTCACTGAGACAGTTTGCCTGAGCTAAAGGTAGCTCACCAATTCCAACTGGACTGGGAGTAAACAAGCATGGGTACAAACTAGTCCCCCTGAATGTGGTTGACATTGAGGCAGACTGAGGGAAAACTGATAGTGACACTGGGATTTGTCTCTACCGCATGTATTGGCTTCTTGGGATCCTGTTCTGTTGTAGTAGGAGCAGCGGGGCTGCGTCCCCAGCACCCCGGCCGCCTGGATAGCTTATGCCCCAAAATAACAACACACAAATTGTATTTATTTAAACACTGCTTGGCCCATTAACTCTAGCCCTTACAGACTAATTCTCATATCACGATCAACCCATTTCTAATAATCTGTGTAGCATCAGTCTTACTGGGAAAGATTCAGCACGTCTGACCTGGCAGCTTGCTTCATGGTGTCTGGCTCAGAGAGCAGAGCTATCACGTCTGCCCGGGAGAGGGGAGCATGGCATCTCTGAGCTCACTTCCTCTTCCTCCCAACATTCTGTTCTGCTTACTCCTCCCACCTATGTTTTAACTTATGAGGCCAAGCAGTTTCTTTATTACTTAACCAATGACCTTCTTCCATCACTGCTCTCTTTAGATGTATACCTTGTTCAACCTAGATATAGTAGGGAGGGCCTTGGACTTTCCACAGGGTGGGGTACATTGCCCTCTCTTAGGATTGGAGGATGATAGGGTGGGAGGGTGTATGGAGGGAGTAGGAGGGGAGTGGGAGGAG